>NC_052049.1:152198261-152872547 GCF_903992535.2 Arvicola amphibius | reverse complement strand
ATTTGCACATGTTTATTGACCATTTATAGTTTCTCTTCTATAAGTTATGCCTGTTTTCCATTTGCTTATTTTATATCTGATTTACATAGTCTGTTTAAAGGAAGATTCCTTCAGAGGTCCAAGAAATATTCTCACATTCTTAGGTCCATGACTTCAAGTCCTTCATGAGTGAAAACAGAGAGTTCCAGAATGATGAACTGAGAATTATAATGGGCTCACTGTAATAAATTTATATGGTGTTTATCAAAGTGATCTCAGGAGCATCAGTCTCATGGAGTAATGTAGGATTCCACTCTGTATGGTGTGAATACATTTTATTGCCACTAGTTAATAAAGAAGCTGCTTTTGGCCAATGGCTTAATAGAACAGAGTTAGACAGGAAAAACTAAACTGAATGCTGGGAGAAAGAAGGTGGAGTCAAGAAATGTGATGTAGGCCCCAGAGGGAAAAGACATGAGCTGCCAGCTGGAAACTTGCTAGTAGGCCACAAGCCTTGCGGTAAAATATAAAATAATGGAAATGGGTTAAATTAAGATGTAAGAGATAGCCAATAAGCCGGGCGGTGGTGGCGCACGCCTTTAATCCCAGCACTCGGGAGGCAGAGGCAGGCGGATCTCTGTGAGTTCGAGACCAGCCTGGTCTACAAGAGCTAGTTCCAGGACAGGCTCCAAAGCCACAGAGAAACCCTGTCTCGAAAATCCAAAAAAAAAAAAAAAAAAAAAAAAAAAAAAAAAAAAAAGAGATAGCCAATAATAAACTAGAGTTAATAGGTCAAGCAGTGATTTAATTAATATAGTTTCTGTGTGGTTATTTCAGGGTTGAGCAGCCTCGAACAAACAGTCTCCTACAACAATGGATATTTTTTAATACAACTGTATTAATCTAAGTCCATCTCTAGAGTACTTAGCCAGAGACTCAAAGGGCTGGTTTAGAGGCTGCAATTTGGTGTAACAAGCTATCTTGGTGATGAGTAGCTATGCTAGACCATTCACAGAAGAAAAGGTTACAATCCTAAAGCTGTGTGAAGATTGGGGTTCGAATCATCTTCTTTAATTTAGTATTTAACTAAATTTAATACTAAATTAATTTTACAAAGTAAAATTACATTGCTCTGTAAAACTTGAGTTGCAAAGGACATTACAATGAGTATAAAAAGCCACTCTCAAACATGCTACATAATCCATTTATAAGTATCCTTGAAGTGTACTCAAGATCCTCAAATAAGGCAGGACATTTTGCCTTTTTCTTTCTGGGTCTGGGTTACTAAACTCATAGTACTTTGTAGTTCTAGCCATTTACCTGAAAATTTCATTTTCCTTTAGCACTGAATAGAATTCCATTGTGTGCATGTGGCACATTTTCATTATTTATTTTATTAGTTGGTTCGCAACTAGTTTGCTACCATTTCCTACTCATTGTGAACAGAGCAGCAATGAACATAACCAGACAAGTATCCTGTAGGAGGCTACTGAGTCTTTTGAAGAACATGCTCAGGAACAGTACAGCTGGATTTCACAGTAAATCTATTTTTAACAACCCTCTACACTATTTTTTTTATCATGGCTCGAACTGTTTTGCAATCCCCACAACAGTGATTGAGGATTTCCCTTTGTACACATCCTCTCAAGCTTTTGCTGTCTCTTATGTTGGTCATCATAACTGACTGCAACAGTGCATGAACTTAGGAGATATGCTTTCTCTCTCTGCATGTGTAACATGAAGAGGCCATCAATATGAATACCCTCAATTATCCAAATGAAGAAGTTAAAGAAAGAGAAGGGTAGTAGAGGACTAGAAGTCAAGTGTGGTAAGAACATGCCCTACAGTGCATCCTGATACTGATTGCTTAGTTCTGTAGAATGTCACAGTGTTATGTGCATCAAAGAACACACAAGACAAAAGTTCATAGAACTGGATTCACACATGCAGATAAACACAAGGAAAATGAAACAAGATTAAGGGAGTAAATTGGTGCTGATATTCTGGTCTTAGTATTCTATACTATGAAAGAGTAATCACTGAGAGAAACCAGTAAGGTTTGGAATAGAACTCACGGTGTCACTTGTCATACCAGAAAGTGAGACTACAGTGGTCTCAAAACTAAAGGTAAAATTAAGCAATAATACTAGAAACCATGAAAAGAATTTTGTTACTAGAATCAGTTGTCACCAGTTCCTCCAAAAATTGATAGGAAACTGAGAAAATTCCTTCTGGTTATTTTCTGCATGAATTTAGCAAAATGCTCCACCTCTCTTCGTCATAAATGCAAAGACTTGAAAACCATGATGTCCACATGAAACAATGGGAAAAGGAGACCATTTTAAACTTTCTATTTCTTCAAATAGTATAACCTCCCAAGTTTCAGTCTTATATACTATAAAAATTCCTCTTTGGTAATTATATGATAGTTGTCAAATACTTAAAGGGGAAATAGCATGCATTTTAATCTTGAGAGTTTGGAGTTGAGTCTGGTTTTCTTTTAATTCCGATCCTCTCTGGTAAAGTAAAGCTGTAACTAAAAACATACCAGAGCAGCTTCCAGAGCACAGACAGAAGCAGAATTATGGAAACCCCTGATGACACGTAAGACTTCAGCTTTTTAATAATTACAGTATACCATTGCTCACTATTCCCAACATTAAAGGCTTGTCAGACTGATAAATAGTCAAAGTGAGAGAGCATTTATACCCCTCCACCAAGTGTTACAATTTTCACATTCTAACACATCTTGCCCATTTCACAACCTAAACTATTCAAGGCTGTCAGTTTTGTTCTTTCTGTCCTGTGGGCTTCCCTGAAGGCTTCACTGACATTATGACTAAAGAAATCTATATTTTCCATTCTTCCTGGAACCTTAATCACAGGTCATCTTTTGACTTATCAGATGGCTGTTTAGACATTGAACATTTCTCCCAGGCTTACATGGCCAGCATATTTTAACATGTATTTTTTCACCTATGAACTTTAAAACTATAAGTAAAAGTTGACAAAAATATATAAAATTGTTCTGTATTCTGATTACAAGTTCCTTTTTATTTGACAAGCTTATTTCCAAATTTATCAGAGAACTTTTCATTGTATTAAATATTTTATTCCAGGTCTTACTACCACAAAATTGAACTATGCCTGACAGTAAAAATTACTATAATTATTTTTTTAATTATGTTTACTTATTTGTGCGTGTGGGTGAGGGCACTGTATGTGTGTTCCACTGCATGTGAAGGTCAGAAAACAGCTTGCACGAGTCACTTGTCTTTTTTCTAACACGTGGTTCCCAGGGGTCAACTCAGGTGATCAGGCTTGGCACCAAACATCTGTAGCCATTAAATCATTTAGTTGTCTTTATATTTATAATCTTAAACTGTAGTTACAAATTTCAGAAATTATCTTGTGGCTTATAAAAACTAATCACTTATACATATAAGTATGTAAACTATGGTCTACTTTTGTAAATACTTTATTCAGCATTTACTCCATCTCATCTCCTATGAGATAGGAGTAGGGGAGGATTTGGGAGAGAAACTGGTGATAAGAACTAGAGGAGAATATGCTCTAATAGTGGGTTTTTTGCGGGAAGGGTGGGTTAAGCGTCCTTCTTGTTGGACATTTTTTTTCTAAGAAAACTTCTAGAATTCTGTTTCTAATGTATAGCTTCCATAAAGACTACATTGTAGTAGTCATTCGATAAGGAAATTCCATGTTCTGTAAATTCTAGACTAGCCTGTTTTTGTAAGTCTTTGATTGCTCACTCTGTGTATTTTGGGAATCTCTGTTTTTCCTGATCCTAACATCTCTACTTTAGAGCTTGGAGTTGCTTTTTAAAGAAATATTTATTTTTATTTTATGTGTGTGAGTGTTTTGTTTGCATCTAAGTCTGTGCAGGACATGTGAGCCTGATGCTCTCAGAGGCCAGAAGAGGGAGTTGGATACCTAGGAACTGAAGGTGAGGATATTGTCAGTAACCAGGTAGTTGCTGGGAACCAAAACCCTGTCCTCAGCAAGAGCACCAAGTGTTCATAACCTCGGAGCCTTTGCTCCAGTCTTGTTGATCTACTATTAAAACCAGTGAGAGAAGCTTTCTTTCACAGATTCTGTTGAGTCTCTGCACACGTGTTTGCTGTTCAAATGCATACCAGCTCCGTGCTCTGTAAACAGCCCCTGAAAACAGGTCAGCGAAGGACTCCAACTTTAATTTATGGCGCCTCAGGCAGTGATAAGAAGAATTCTGGGCTGAGTTCAGAAACTACAGCCAGCTGGGACCATGGACGGAAACAACTTTAGTCTGCTTTAGTCGGGGAACCACCAGGCTACTGGGAGAGAGAGCCTTAGGGCGAGCTACATAGGCATAACTAAGCCAGTTTCCTTATTTTTTTTTTTATGTTTTTAATGGGTAGCACTTCAGTCTTTAAGTGTTGTGCTTATGTATTCCCATGTTCTTTCTAGATTTTCTAGTTACAGAAACTGCAGTAGAAATCTTTCCTATATATTTGTAAAATACAGCATATATTTTAAATTGATCAAAAGCTCTATTTTTGGTACAGCACAGAGGACCCTGTGTGCTGAGTTACTGATGCTCACCTACCTCCTGCTGTCACACAGCCCCCCCCACTCCCACCCCAAAGTAGGTTTTCATTCTCCTGTCCCCTAAACAAGGCTTTCTTTCTGCACATCAGCCCGATGCCTGACTGTCACTTTTGCTTCTTACTATTTCCAGTCATCCTCACTTTTTGTTAATCTGTTCTCTACAAGTCTGTAAACCAAAATAAGACAACAGACAAAAAGGAGAACAGAAAAGATAAGCACTTATCAGATCACCTAGGAAGAGATACGAGGTTTTAATATTGGTTGACGGGAAAAATATTTTGAAAACCTCTTATAACACTAATATTTAAGTTGAGTGAAAACAAGTGCATTAGATTTTACACCTTTGGTGACATAAATTAAGGCAGGACAAGAGAGCCTGTGTCTTACCCTGCCTTGTCTGCCCAGAAAGAAGCTTGCTGTGCTGTAAAAAGAAGCTGCCTGTCCTACTTCAGGTACAATGTTTTCACAGGCTTTTCTCTTATCTAAGCCTCTCTAGAAACCTTTCCTCTATTTCTGCTACTTTATCTAATTTGAAGATAAGCAGAGACAAAAAACAAGCAAAAGAGCTGCCAAAAAAATAATAGGGGTTTTTGTCTCCCATCCGAATTCCTGCTCATTAAAGTAGTCTAAATTAGAATAGTGAGTCATGCTTTTCTGTTTTTTCTTTAAGTGGCCCCTGTTGTCCACCTTTGCAAAAAGGGCACCTAAGGGAGTGGTGACTCATGCTGCCTGTCTGTCTCAAGGACTTTTTAGCTGCCCATGTGCAAACACTCAAGAATAAATCTCTTTTTAAAAGAATAATTAATACTATGGATTGCGACTGGTAAGCATGGGACTGGGTCATCTGATCCTCCTGGGGTTGGAGTTGCAGGAGGTTGTGAACTGCCTACTACTGGTGCTACCCACTGAACTCAGGTCCACTTCAGAGAGCTCTGTACAGTCTTAATTGCTTAGCCATCTCTCCAGCCCTCTACCAGAATTGTCTGGAACGTAGAAGTTACTAGGCTTTCACAGTTTCTGGGAAGGTCCTCATCAGACTTGAAAGCCTCTGAGTAACTCAGGCATTTGATGCTGACACTATCTGCAGAAAAAGCTCTGGATTTCAATACATGTAAAGAAAATCAGCAGTAGAGAAGGCAAAATCACAAAGCTCATTCATTTTTTGTCAAGATGACATTTATGGGTATCCTGCTGCTATTTATTTTTGCCATAGAAGTGCAATGCTACAGATTTGTGATTTTATTTTATTTCTTGGGGGAACATTAAGCACTCTTTGAGAAGACAGTAGCAGCTACCATGACCTATAGGACCAGGATTGCTAAATTATTAACTCACAATCATATTTGATTTTTACCCAAGGAAAAAGGTGCTGCCATGTCTATTTCTTGGAAGAAACTTAGCTGTGGGAAGGCAAGGCAATTTATCAACACCTAACTTGCAGGCTGGGAAGCATGACTTTATTGAAAGAGTTTCCTGTACTTTGCAATACTACTTCAACATAGAATCGTTGTATGACTTCAGAAAAAAAATGCAGTGACTTAATCAGGCCAGAGCTAGCGTGCACACAGCTTTGTTCCTGTGGATAAGTTTATTAATTCATCAAGTATTTACTGAGTGAGAATTTTTTTGCCAGATGATTTCTTGTCTAAGTCTTTCAAATATTTGCCAGTATTCTCCATATGGCTGCCTTTTGCAGAAGATAGCCGTCATTTGCCAGGCAGAAATCAAAGTGTTTTTATGTGTTGGCAGCTATCAAAGCACTAGGCAATGTTCAATATACTCCGTTCTTGCTTAGGAATAGATGGGTGTGAAGCTGATGGTTAATACTTTTTTTAAAAGACTTTTAAAATTCTTAAGTTCCTAGTTGGTAGTGGTGCCCCAAGACTCTTAAGTATTTCAAAACATAAAAAAAACAATGTTATATTCAGTTATGGCAAGGCACAATTTATTTGACTGTTCCTTAACACCCCGATGCCCAACTTAAAGTCTAGCTTTCTCATATTACTTGACTCCTTCTGCCAGGAACAGCCATCTCTTTGCAGATTTTTCTCAGTCTTTGAAATACAATTTGAGATACTTAGAGAGTCATATGAAGAACAGAACAATATAATAAACAGAAAATTAGAGACCAAATAGTGGTGGGCAGTGACAGGCTGGTTGGTGAACACTGTCTTGTATTTAGTTCTTTTCAGGACGAAGATAAATGGGATATGACCATTGCTGCCCCAACGGATTTGCTCTCCTGGAGGTAACCATGATCCAAGTTAGAGGATGGAATATGGAAAGCTATGGACATGTCTCTGCTATTGGGACCCTGACTACAACCATTCATGTATTCCCTTAATCACTGTTGGTCACTTACTTAAGAAAATAGTTACGAAGAATTAATGATGATGGACTGGACACTATGGGATATTTTTCAAAATAATTGCACAGAATCTTGCCTAATCCATGTTGATTAACATGTTTTTGAATATTCTATGGCACTTTCAACCTCAAAAAATAGAAATAAACCCAGCCTGCTTTCAAGTCATACTCCATCAACTACCTCTCCCACTCCAACTATGTGTGATGTTCAGTATTACGTTGTCACTTTATCAGTAGTAAAGATGATATACTTTACCATCTATGCAAGCAGCCGCAAAGCATATTTTGCTCTTTTCCATCCTCTCTCTCCATCCCCATTTTCCATCTCCATTACTCATCTGGGACCTTAAACTCTGATTGCATCTCGTTCTCTCCACGTCCTGAATCTCAATTGATATGGGCTCCTAGACAATATCTTTTCCACCCCCTTTCCGCCATTTTGTACATTGTATAGTCTAAATGACGCTCCTAAAATGCAAATGACCAGTTCACTAAGTGATGAAGAGCCAATCTCGAGGAGATGGAAATAAGAGGGATACAATAGGCAAACATTAAAGGTTAGATAGGAATGTATCTAAACTATTATAATTCATCTTGTTTGGTTGGTTTCTTGGCTTAACTGTCACAAAGGACTGCTGAAGAGGCAGAACAGCAAAATACATACATACATACATACATACATACATACATACATGTGGGATTCAGAGTTTAAAAAAGCACAAATTTAGAAAATGGCTACTTTGGTAAATAAAAGTCATTTGTATATAATGTAAGTGGCATATAAGAAAACACTTCTTTATCATTATGTATCTTCTGACCATTAGGTATTTGAACGGTCCTTGATTCAATTTTACAGTATTAATTTCTTGGCAAACATTTTACAACATTTTTAGGAATTAGTAAAACCTAAAGTAAAGAAGTTTTCTTCTTCCCACTTTGAAGTTCGATTTTGTTCTGAGTGCTGTATGGAGCCTTGTGGGAGTAAATAAACAAGATAATCCCTACCCTCAAAGGAAATCACAAACTTACTGAGGGTTTATAAGAAGCAAAATAAAAATTAAGAATTTAGTCAATTAAGCAGAAAATTTAGGCCCTAAATACTCATCTCTTAAAGGTGTATAACCAAAGCATGAAGAACGGGATATTTAATTTGTTTTGCTTAATTTATTGGTTACCTACTAGTACCGGAGGCCACAAAACACTAAACAAAAAAGAAAGTATTCATGGGGAATATTCAACATGCAAAACATGCCTGCCAAGAAACCAAACAACCCACAGAGAGCCAATAAAGTAAAGACTCTTACTTCATACTCGAAGTGCCTCCAGATTCAAGCTGCATGTGGGGGAGACCATCTCACATCTGTAGAACTCTTGTTTGAGAAAGATCATTTCCAGCAGTCTCAGAATTGTTTAGCACAAATCGTTACCTGGAGAATACTACAAAACTATTACAAAATGAAGACAGAGAGCAAAGATGCTGTTTTGAAAAGCAGGGGAAGTGGATGCTCTGTTGAACAAATAGCTACTTTCCAGCACTGAGAATTTTTACAAGATTGCTTTCATAACTGTGGTCAGAGTTCATGTAGCTGAGTTAGAAAAACCGAAATCCAAGGGAACATAGCTTTTGAGCTCAAGAAAATGCAGTTAGTTGTGCATGCTTGAGTTGGGAACTTTAGCAGCAGTGTCTGTCATTAAAAATAGGAATGGTTGAAAGCACACTCTATAAAACTGTAATTAGGAGACATTCTTTAAAATTCTGCTGTAGAACAAAATTTGTGGAACCATTCATATTTCTTGAATTTTTTCCCCTCAGGTATAACCGGATCAGAAACAACAGTCACTGGGTTGAAGATAAATTCCTAATTGCTTCAGTGCAATTTTAGCAGTTTTAATCTGGCTTTTTCTTTCAATTTTTCTCCATATATTTACGCAAAATTATTAACTGTTCCTTACCTCTCTCTGGTGCTTAGATTATCCTATGTTTGTTATACATAAGGAGAAGGTAGGTAGTACAGGGTAAAATTTGCTTATGGTGAAATTAATTATTATAAAACTGTAGAATTACATTTAGAGAAAATACATCAATGCATTATGTTGATATTTACAAAATAAACTTTGTCACTAAGTAAAAAGGGCATAATAAAATGAATCCTGCATACATTGAATATGGTCTGGACTTCATAACTAATATTGAACCAATATAGGAGGGAAAGCACATTTCAAAAGGCTGTCATACATCTCCTTAACTGATAAAAGTGATATCATCTGCAATAATGCATGTTGTTAACCTTCTGTACTGAACAATACATGATAAGAAAGAACTAGCGAACCGACATGGGATTCTCCCCTGAAGTCCATAATATTGGTCTAGTTCCTTGGCAAACATCACCCAAACTGAGAGACATTCTACAAAGTACTAAGAATTGTTCCTTAAAACTGTCAAAGTCATGAAAAATGAAGATAGACTGAGAAATCATCACATAGTCAAGGCTTGTAGTGCAGGTGCCCAGTTTCAGTGTGGTGTTCTAGACTTGATCCTGGAGCTAAAACAAAAATTAACAAAAATTGGTGGAATCTACAAAGGAACTATGACATGCAAGTTAGCATTAGAGAAAGTGTGTATTGAAACTCCCTGCATGATCTTTTCAAATTTCTAAATCCATTCTTCACTCCTCAACATTAAAACTTATCACACATGAACAAGAATGAATCTTCCCCACAAGGAACATGTCAATCTCAAGATGGATAAGGAAGCCCAATTGCACCTTCGGAACCATTCTTTATTATTATTAAAAATTTCCACCTCCTCCCCTCATTCCATTTACCTCCCACTCCTCTCAGTCCCCCTTCCCCTCCCTCTCCAGTCCTAAGAGCAGTCAGGGTTCCCTCCCATGTGGTAATTCTGAACTATTCTTTACATGGACAAATAAAATAGAGAATTTTAAGACTTTCTCATTTCCTGAGACATTGAGATTCTATTTCTCCTGTTTCTGCCCCTTTGTTATTAAGATTACAGGTATGTGCCAACATGGTTAGCTTTACCAGTTTCTCAATATTTAGGTCAGTCTGAATGTAATATCAGAGTTTCTGTAAGAGTTTAGTTTCACTAAATGTTTAAGTGGTTCATGTTGTAACGAAGGCTACTTGCGGGTTCTTGGTTGCCTAGACTCCCAAAATAACCATACAGAAACTGTATTTATTAAATCACTGCTTGACCTGTTAGCTCTAACTTTTTATCAGCTAGCTCTTACATATTAATTTAACCTATTTCTATTCTGTGTATTGCCACATGGCTGTGGTTTACTAGGTAAAGTTCCCTGAGGTATCTGTCTCTGGCAGGGCTACTTGGATTCTCCCTTGACTCTACCTTCTTCCTTCCAGCATATAGTTTAGTTTTCCCCACCTAGTGCTACTCTATTCTATCACAAGCTGAAAACAGCTTCTTTATTAACCAATGTATTCACAGCATACAGAAAAGAATCCCACATGAGGTTCTCATAAAACTTTCACATATACCTTTATATGGACAGAAAAATATTATTTGTAAATCATGAACAATTTACATTTTTCATAAATTTATTGGACCATGGCATGACATACGGAATAATTCAAAGTAATACACTTAAATACAAGACCACCCAGCAAAAAATAATACCAGACCTGGAATGTTGAAGGAGGCCACTAGTTTGTTTCTGGCTGCTCAGCCCTGAAATAATCACACAGAAAGTATATTATTTAAATCACTGCTTAGCTCATTAGCTCTATCTAGCTTCTTATTGGCTAACTCTTACATATTAATTTAACACATTTCTATCCATCTGTGTATTGACATGTGGCTGTGGCTTACTGGCTAAAGTTCTGGCGTCTGTCTCCAGTGGGGTTACATGGCTTTTTCTGTCTCTATCCTTCTTTCTCACAGTATTCAGTTTAGTTTTTTTCCACCTAGCTTTACTCGTTTGCCCATCACAAGCCAAAACAGTTCTTTATTAATTAACCAATTGGATTCACAGCACACATAGGGGAATCCCACCTCACCTCTCCTTTTCTGTTTAAATAAAAAAAAAGAAAGTTTTAACTTTAACATAGTAAAATTACGTATAACAAGACAGGTATCAAGCAAGAATTACAGTTATAATATTTAAATATACTTTATCTTTTATCATATCTAAGGAAAACTATAATTATAAATTCTTCAACTCCATCAAAGACTCCAGAAGGACATAATATTACCTAAGTAAACAGGAAGTACATTATAAGCAACTTACAAAACTCTAGAATTAAAAGAGAAATCTTGCTCCCTGGACAGTCAAAGTTTATCTGTACCACTGGGACATCTATCTTCAGCGTACAGGCCCACAATATCCAGCAGATTTTTCCATGAAGCAAGAAGTTTCAAAGACAGTTCCATCCATATTGGCAGTTTTTTTAGTCACATTCTTTTGTGTCCTGCAGAATGAACCCTGAGGGACCATCTCACCTTCAAATTCAGCAGTCATTTCTCTGTGGGTCCTGTATGTCCACTTCATCAAGCAGTCTAAGCAAGAACAGTTTCTTTCCCAAATGGCTAACAAAATCCATGCCCATCATCCTTTTGAAGTAGATTGATGTTGCCAGGAGCATATTTGTCTCATTGTCATACGTTCTTAAAACATTTTAAATGCCATATTCTGTAGTCTTTTAAAGGTTTCAAGAATGCCTATTCATCTGAAGTACATCTCTGTACATCTAGAAAATCTAACTAACATGACTACAAGCTGGGCTATTATAGATGACTCTCTATTAGCCTATATTTCTTAATTATACATTACATTTTTAAATGAACTACACAAATAATACCTTAATCAAGAGCAGAAATATACATATATATGTAGTATAAGAAAATGACTTTAAATTTGTATCAATAAACCAAGATCCCTAACAATGAAAATCTCTACAGTGTATCCCCTTTAAATGTAAAAAAACTTTTATAATCATTATTTGGTTATATGGGCATAGTTTCTCCAAATTACTTCCTACTGTTTATTGGGTGAAGTAATTTTTGAGGGGTATTCATGGCAACCTTTCAGAGGGTCTTGGTCCATCAAACCATATTAGTATGGAAGCAATCTACAGGTTCTCATCCTCTGTGGAAACAAAAGAAGAACCTCTTTTCCTAAAGCAACATATCCTTAGACTCAAATTCTGAAGTCAAGATACCTTTATAATATACATGCTGGTTTTGCTCAGCAGCCCATACAATGAAATATCTCTCTGTACTTAGCTCCTCCACAGTCAAAAAAATCAAAGGAAACACAATAATATACATAATCCAGACTCTCTGTGTATTCTCTACCATTTCATGGCTTGTTTTTACTCTATTACATTTTCTACAAGTTTAATATTTATTTTATAATCTTACTCCTTTACTCCATGACTGTCTGTACTCTGTGTCTTCAAAGACTTTGTTTTGTTTAAAAAAACATTTACTTCTTTTTATGAATCTCTGTACTCTTTTTATTCTCTCTCCCAAGCCTATGTACATTTATAAAACATATGACCTATTTAGAGGTCTCTTATTTCTGAATGCCTCCTATTTTGTATCTGTAATTCTTTACTGTCTTGAAGAGCTTTTTAAAATGGTAAGCAGGTTGGTTGCAGTGGCTCTGGATGCTGGCTTTGCCTCTCTCCACTTTCAAAATGGTGGAGGTACCATTAATGCCAGCTCTAAGATTTCCAGGTAGGATCACACTCAGCACTTTAACTATAAGAATGAGCATGCAGCACATAAACTCTTTTTTATTTGAGTTTTAACTAGATATGCCATGCAGAACATTGTGTGGCCTGCAAATATCTCTGTGTATGGCAGCAGGAATCCAACATGCTCTCCTGACTGTGCACTTCTTGCAGTTCTGATCCCTCTGCCTGCCCAGGTAGGGGATGCTGAGCTGCGGGCATGGTCTCAGCTACTTTCCCAAGTGGGCATAAAAGCATTTCAGCCCACAAACCACATTCAAGTGCTCCATAGCCAGACCTCCAGAGTTATAGTTCATACCCACAGTACAGCCCAGAAAGCTGGCATGACAAAATTGTGGCTTCCCCCCAACCTGCTACTGCTGAATCAGGAAAACTTCTCTTAAAGGAGCTACAGTGTGCCACCAGCAAGCAAAGCCTATTCAGGAAAATAAATGCAGCTAAACTTTGCTTTTTAGTGTCTAGAATTCCTATCCAAACCTTCTCAGACTTTATGCGTATTTATCCCCACACTGGGCACCAATTTGTTGAAGAAGGATGCTAGTTTTTTCTGCTGCTCAGCCCCAAATAATCACACAGAAACTATATTATTTAAAACACTGCTTGGCCCATTAGCTCTAGCTTCTTATTGGCTAACTCTTACATATAAATTTAACCCATTTCAATTAATCTGTGTATCACCATGTGGCTATGACTTATGAGCTAAAGTTGTGGAGTCTGTCTCCAGTGGGGCTACATGGCCTCTGTCTGACTCTGCCTCCTTTTCTCAGAATTCAGTTTAGTTTTCTCCACATAGCTCTACTCTTTTGCCCCATCACAGGCCAAGACAGCTCTTTATTAATTAACCAATCATATTCACATCATACAAAGGGGAATCCCACATCACTGGAAACAAAGTGATGTCCTGTGACTCCTGGATGTAACTCTGTCAGCTTCTCTTTTAGGACAAATGACCAACCAACTGATAAATGACAAATGCTATCTATACTGGTAAGATTACGAAACAATATTGACTAAATAAAAATAATTAACTCTGGTTTAGAAGAACATTTTCAATATGGAACACCTGCTGACCTGATGTGTCTCAAGTAAGGATGAGGACTTGAGACAGCAAAGAACAAAAAGAGACTGACAAAATCAAAATGATTGACAGGCTGTAGGCTTGCTGCCCATCCCACAGATCATCATATTGAGCTGCAAGAAGAAAACTTGATGCTTTCCTTATCAAGAGAGACCAAGTCTCTGGTGTGCTGTTCTAAAAGACTACCAGAGATTCAACAATGTATAAAGAAATGGAATGTATGAGGTATAAAATTTTGAAGGCTGAAAAGTCAAATGGTGAAGGATCACAACAAGCACAGCCCCCCCCCAAGTAGAATGCCAAGGTGTGAGAAAAACAGCTCCATTCTGCTCTGTGACTGATCCTAACCCATTCTGAAGGCAGATCTCTCTCATGGACTCAATAGCTCCCATGAGAACTCACTTCTTTACCTTGTTGCCCTAGAGATTAAGTTTACCACACAAAGGTTTAGAGGAAGAGAGCTGAAGCATAGCAAAAGGATAATCTTAATTCCTCAGGTTCACAGGTGAAACTTGCTGTGGTAAACTGCCACAGAGAAAAAAAAATTGAAGTTTTTAAGTACTCAGAAAAGCACACATTGATTCTGTGAAGTTGTAGACAGAGATGGTAAGCAAAAAAAGTCCTCTTAGTCATTCTAGACGTAAGCATCAAGAGCTTTTGGAAGCTCCACTCTGCGAGCAGAAAATATGTACAAACTTCAGAGAAATATTTATAGTTTGGCGCAACCAGTAAACATCCTTTAGACTACGTTCTCATTGAGGTTTTGATGTCCCCACTGAAGTCCCATTTATTATGTGTCCAACCCAACTAGAGAGTGGTCTCTTCTTGATCATGTGGTTCCTTTTCCAAGTCTCTAAGGCCACCTCTGCTGGTTCTGTGTATTTCTGTGGCTGTACTCTGGCCTGCTTTTTCTAAATTTTATGTTACACTTTACTTTATCTTTTTGCCTACTTTGTTTACCAATATCTTTGTTTGCAAATCTCTTGACCTTACATTGTAAAATAATAAGATATATTTGAGAAAAATGGCCATAATTTTCTCTGTTCTCCACCATATTATAAACATATCTGAGCCGGGCGGTGGTGGCGCACGCCTTTAATCCTAGCACTCGGGAGGCAGAGGCAGGTGGATCTCTGAGTTCGAGGCCAGCCTGGTCTACAAGAGCTAGTTCCAGGACAGGCTCTAGAAACTACAGGGAAACCCTGTCTCGAAAAAAAAAAAAACATATCTGCTTGATGCAAAGTCACTATCTATTGTTGAAGTCATGAATTGTGTGAGTAACGTTTTATAAGACACAGCCATTTCCCAAGTCATATAGAGTAAGTGCTTTCCACATATTATCTGGATAGATATAGGTAGAGCACATTTTTTAAATAAAAGAAACAATGGTGTGACTAGAATTATCTCAGTTTAATTGCAATTTATTTTGTCACATGTACATTATTTATACAAATAGGGAACATGAAGATGAAATGGAAAAGCCATGGAAAGAACCATTTTAACTCCAAACAGATGTGACATTGTTTAATTTAGAAGTAGCTTGGAAATGAGGGGTGGATATATGTTACATGCCTTATAAAGTTTCCAGCCCAAGTAGTACAGAGCTCTGTGAACCTTCTTCATTTTTGCCAGCAAAGGTGATTTCATCCACTGCTGAAACTCAGCTGTCAGTTTGAGCATGAAACAGAACAGCTGTAGGCACCAAGTAACTTTGTTGTCTTTGTGCTTGAAGAGGAAACATTAAAGGAACTAAACTGTGATATAGGAAAACAGCTATCAACAGGGGAAGCATAGCTCCCATGACTGTTTCTGATGTCCATGTGTTTAGTCACTGGAATCAGGAAGGACTAACACTAACTTACTGACCATTTCAGCCTACCAGGTTTGAGCCTGGGTAAGATGTCTAGAAGAGGAACAAGTTAATAGGTTGAGCTAATTACCTTCAGGAAGGCAAGAGGGAAAATTTACAGTATACCATGATGCTTTGTAGCTCTCCTTAAGTACCATCCCTGACATCTGTACTCTGAGCTCTGCCTTCTAAAGACCCCTTGCTGAGGGGGCTCTGTATGGTCTGAGGGGAGTCCTACCTTCCATCAAGGCACTGATTCCTGTTCTTTTCGAATTTTCAGTGTCTTCAAAACTATTCTCTCACATGTCTTCTGTGGCTTTCGGTTCAGTGATGAGAGTAAATCTAGTCTCTCTTAGTTCATGTTGGACAGAAGTGGAAGTCATGCTTTGTTTTAAATAGATTTTCCTTGTTTGTAGTGGTTCTATGTTGATTTCCAACATGACCCACTTTGAATTTTTAAGACGGAATGTGAAGAGAATGTTTACTTTCTTTCCCCACAAAACTTAGTTGTTACAGTACCGCTGATTAAAATGGTAGTGTTTTCCTCCCCAATCTGTTTGTTTCACATTGGCTGAAAAAACAATTGAACATACATATGCTTAGCTTGGTACTTATTACTTATTCCATTGACCCATTACTTCTTTATTAAGTTCACTATCTTTTATTTTTATTTATTTTTTTAGAGTAACAAAAATATTCTACTAAAATGAAAGATTTACAGAAATGTAACAATTTTTGTTATGTTTTGTTTTATTAAATATTGAGGTTAGTCAGTTTATTATGCTTTTCAAAAGCAATCATTGGTTTTTCATTTCCTCTGTCATTTGCATTTTTCCAATATCTGTGCATAAATACATTTATAAGATGAAGCCAGGGTGTAGATAATCCACCTGTGTTTCTAAGATGAACATATGTTCAGTGTTAAATTGAGCTTCTATTACCCTTGTAGGAGTCTAGTTCTTTAAATACACCAATTAAAGTTTACAGGCTAATTTGTAAACTTTGTAGGCTTTGTAGGCTACATAATTTGTAGGCTTTTCTCTGAATTTGGAGCTTTCTATAATTCCCATTCTTTTACTGTTTTAGAGTATATTTGGTTTTTTTCATAGAGCTGTGAATAGATGCTCTTCTCACTGTCAAGCCATCCTCCTTTCGCTTTTCTTTTGTGATTATATACAAAGCTATAACTCTTTCTCTAGACACTATTCTTACACACTTAGGATAATTTGTTTTTCTCCTAAAGCATTATCGTTTTAGCTAACATAATTTCTTTATTTCTACTGACTTTCTTTTCAAATAATTTAGATTTTTTAAGCCTACATAATTTGTGATTTCTTTTTTGTTTTTTGTTTTTTATTTTTTTAATTTATATTATTATTATTATTATTATTATTATTATTATTATTATTACAAATTTTCACCTCATTCATCCCCTCCTCCCATTTCTTCCCCCCCCCCATTCTCCCTTTCCCTCCCTCTCCAATCCAAAGAGCAGTCAGGGTTCCCTGCCCTGTGGGAAGTCCAAGGTCCTCCCCGCTGCATCCAGGTCTAGGAAGGTGAGCATCCAAACAGACTAGGTTCCCACAAAGCCAGTACATGGAGTAGAATCAAAACTTAGTGCCATTGTCCTTGGCTTCTCAGTCAACCCTCCTTGTAAGCCATGTTCAGAGAGTCCGTTTTGATCACATGCTCCATCAGACCCAGTCCAGATGGCCTTGGTGAGTTCCCATTAGAAAGGCCCCACTGTCACAATGGGTGGGCGCACCCCTCATGGACCTGACTTCCTTGCTCATGTTCTCTCTCCTGCAGAAGGAGAGAGAATTTGTGATTTCTTATTTCAACTTTATACAATTGTCTGAAGAACATACTCTATAGATTTAATTTTCTTTTTATATTTGAGACTTTATGTCTTATGCAAGGCTTACTATAAATAATACATTTCATTGCAAATGTTTTAATATTTATAATGATGTATAAAGTGGCTAACTCAGGTATATGAGCAGTACTGAAATCTTTAAATGCATGTATGCTCAGGGTTGTCATGCTTTTCTTTCTTTTTTTTTTTTTTTTTTTTTTTTTTTTTTTGATTTTTCGAGACAGGGTTTCTCTGTGGCTTTGGAGCCTGTCCTGGAACTAGCTCTTGTAGGCCAGGCTGGTCTCGAACTCACAGAGATCCGCCTGCCTCTGCCTCCCGAGTGCTGGGATTAAAGGCGTGAGCCACCACCGCCCGACTATGCCTTTCTTTTTTAATGGGTTAATTCTTCTATTATTCCCCCAAACACCTGTTTATCTTTATATTCACTTAGCTTTTCATTTGTCTTAAAACATTTTTTGACCCACCAAAAGATTTATTATACTTGATGTTTGTAAGTGTGTCCTTCCAAATTCTGCCCACAATCTCTGTTTCTCAAATACTTCATATCACTAGTATTCACTGGGCCTTGTTTTGTAATTTTTCTTTCTTTTTGTTTTTAACAAGTATGACAGGCCAACACTCTACCTATGATTTGTCATTTAGATCATTTATATTTACTGTGCTTATTGGCATCCTGTGATCTAAATATGTACAAGTGCCTTGTTCTATTTATTCAGTTTTAAAATTTTCTTCGTTCTGCCTTTCCTTTTTTTGTAGGGCCTGGGTCTGCCCTTGTTCCTGGGGCTCATCTTGAGGACAGTTTCTGGTCAGATGACTAAGCATTCTGTTTGTTCCTGTGCTCCCTCTGCCCCGCCTGGTGATTAGCTGTGGGGCATTGTTGACTCTATTGTTGGTATGGTAATTTCCCACCTGCCGGGGCGGAAGTCCTTGTGCAGCAGTTAGATATAGTAATTTCCCACCTGCCTGGGTGCAATTCCTTGGGCAGCAATGGGATAAAAAGATAAAAAGATTTTCCCCAAGGTTAAATAAACAGCATTTGACTGATCTCCTTTCAAATGACCCAGGTCTCTTTGTGTGTTCTTTCAATCTTCAGGCCCTTGTCTGACTTGCATAAGGTACAGTGGTGCTCGAACTGTACTGAGGGGGTAACACAGAATCGGGTGTTACACTTTTTTTTGGTTCAATGGGGTAGCATTTTATTTACCCATTTCAATGTTTTATCTCCTCTATTAATTTTCCTGTATGCATATGTGTGAATGACTACTATAAATTGAAGAGTAATTAATATATCACACTCTGTTGAAATAATTGCATATAATTGTTAATAATTTTTACAAATTTTATGACAATATTACTTTGTCCTGTAAGTTGCATTTAATTTGCATATATATTATAACTCTCAGATATGTTGTTACTCTTGCTTTTGAGATTCTCAAAGATAACCAGACACAGAACAAGACAGTTTAAGAGGTATGTCATATTCTTCCAATTTTATTTTTTATTGATTGATTTATTGGTTTTTCAAGACAGGGTCTTTCTGTGAAACAATCCTGGGTGTCATGGAACTTACTTTGTAGACCTCTCTGGCCTCAAACTCACAGAGATTCACCTGCCTCTGCCTCCAAAGTGCTGGGATTAAAGATCCTGGCTATTTCCCCCATTTTTAAGGTTTTATATCTAATGCTCATCATTTCTTCCTCCAAATCAGGTGCTGTTTACTACTAAAGATATTCCTTTGCTGAATTCAGGGCATTATATTATTTTTTTATTTTAGTGAACTGAAGATTTTTTCTTTACTTTTCTTAGATTTTTTTCTTCCATGAGGAGACAGAAAACCTCATTTTTGTTGATATACTTATGGGTGTTAGACATCTTTATACAGACTGTTTAATTTCATTGGAACATTTGTGATGCTGGAGACTGAATCCAGAACCTAAAGCTTGCTGGTCAAGTGCTCTCCCCTTCCACAACCCTTTCAGAGTGCTTTTAAGATCTGTACTTGACCTTTGGTTTTCAGTGTTTTATATACATAATATTCAATAATGACTTGTCTTTCTATTTATTCTGTCCTGTTTTCACTGATCCTCTAGGATCTCTTGAACTATTGCTTTTAAAAAAGTTTGGGAAACTTTTGATATATTATTTTTTAAAGTATGTCATTTTTTTCTTTTCTTTTACTCAACAGTTGCTACTACATGTATGCTATTTGCTACTGACCTAC
This sequence comes from Arvicola amphibius, assembly GCF_903992535.2. Classification (NCBI taxonomy): domain Eukaryota; kingdom Metazoa; phylum Chordata; class Mammalia; order Rodentia; family Cricetidae; genus Arvicola; species Arvicola amphibius. The sequence continues at coordinate 152,852,839 of NC_052049.1, read as the reverse complement.
AGATATTAACTCTATCTCTCACATCTTTACCTTCTCTCTCCTCTCTCTGTTCTAAGATACATCAGTCCGGACTGGCCATGAACTTGCTTTATATCTGAAGATGAACTTGAGCTTCTGGATCTTCCTGCCTACATCTCTCCTGTGCTGGGATTGCACCAGACCTATTTTTATGAAGTGCTGGGAATTGAAATCAAGGTTTCTTGCATGCTAGGCAAGCTCTACCAAGTGATCTCTGTTCCCATTCCTCTTTCTCCCTTCTTTTCACCCATCCCTCTTTAGGCTACAGTTTTTTAAAAAATTTTATGGACTTTTATTTCTGTTATTTTACTCAATATATATTTTTTTCATTCATACTATAATGACTATTGCTTAAGATTTTAATTTCATATGTATTAATTATTTAATAATTGACAAGTATAATATGCTTTCTCAGTCAATGCATGAACATGTACATTTGATAAAATAATATGGAAATCACATAGAATCTTTACTAGAAATTTTATGTTATACACATCCAAACACATAGATAAAAATCTCTCAGGAATCATACAAATATTATAAAATATTAACTGGGAGAGATAAATGATTCAGTTTATGCCTGCTTTTCACACAATGTGAATAGACAATAGGCTACAGTTTTTATCTGTTTAACATCTTAGTAGCAGCAAAATGATCTGTTCTTGTATGTAGTTTTAAGGCTACATATATAATAGGCTACATATATATAATAAATTCTTCATTTTTGGTAATATATTTTACATTTCTATTATTTGCTTTTGAATTTTTATCAAAGTTGGCACTTGTCAAAATTTCTCCCCATACTTGCTGCAACTTTTCTGCTAGATTATATCACATTTTCTTGCAACTGTCTTGTAATGTCTCTCTGATAATCCTAACATTTGCAACATAACGTGATTCCAAAAGTATCTTTGTGTTTTATATCACAGTCATGAGTTTTAAAGTGATATCAATTCTATTCTATAGTATAGCTCAGATAGTTTCTCTGAGAAACTTCTGACATTTTGCTTTATAGGTGTTCTGTCTATTCTACTTTGTCTTTAGCTTTGTGAGTGTAGCCACACCACATCCAATGAAGGCTGGAATGACATAGAGATTTCACTTCTTTTCATGTCTCAGAACAGTCACTTTGAACTAAACTTCAAGCATTTATTGTATCACATATGGAGACATAAGGAACAGGGATGTTGAAGAGTGAGCAAGTCTGTTTGACTGGGTTTTCCTGAACCTATAATTTCTTCTGTCAGTTTGCTCATGTCTATTGGAATGTTCCTGAAGTTATAGCTAGTTTATTTGTTTTGGTGTCAGATTTTTCCTTCTTCCACTGTTCCAGAAATGAAAGAAGCTGTGCCTCTTCTCCCCAGTGAATGGCATCCTCTTCTTTAGGATTTAGTTTCACTAGGCTTCACCATTCCAGCTGGAGATGGAAAAGATTGTTTTGCTTAGTTTGACTGTCATGCCAAAGCAAAAGTCACTTTTAACTCCAGTTTCAAAGAACAAGGAAACAGCTCCCAAACTATTTGAAAGCAAGTCTATTGTGCCTATAATCTAGAAAAAAGAAAGTGCACACAGTCAGTTTCCCCACCTTTATGGAAACAGGTGCTCAAATCACAAAAGCAGATTAATTTAAGTGAAAGTCTCATCCAAAGTGGACAATGTACTTGATCCACATCAGAATACATGCTTATTCGTTCCTTAAGATCAATTTGCCCAATAATTGATCTGTAAATAGAGATTGAGGAGTTTTACTTTGGGGGGAGTTTTGTTCAAGAGAAGAGAGAGAAACAGGCTGGAAGTATGTTTGTACATGTGCAAAATGGCATGCTCAGGTAACATCTTTGTGTGTCTTGCTGTTTAAATGCTAGGAGCAGTGCCAAGGCCAGTAGTGCATACGTCACGATCTGGATGACAGTGACCCGGAACTCGCCTAGTCACTTTTTTGTCTGGATTCTGAGTTAAATTGGTGCTAACTGAGCATACATAGTGGTTGGGACCTTGGCTTAGATGGAAAGTTTGAGTGTGGAGACAGAGAGTAACTTTACCCAGTGGTGGGTGGCAGACCTCAGAGATGCCATGTCACCCATGCAGAAGCATCGAGTGAAAGACAGAAAGGTCTGGGTGAAAATTTAAGGAAAAGACAAATTCAACTTTCATAATTATAAAGCACCGAACCAGATTCATAAGACAACATGTGACTATAGAAGACTCCATTGTTGGGCCGTGTATTTCATGGAGTTTGTCCTCCAAAAATGGCAGGTTTTGTAAAATTAATATTTCTAAACACCTTTCCCAGGAAATACCATGCTTAGCAGCCTATGAGTCGGGGAGTTACCTAAATTTCTAAATTAAATTGTTTTTTGAAACCAGTACATTTCATTTGAATTCACATAAAAATACTGACCATCTACTAGCTCTACTAGAGACTGATAATTAGAAGTAAATAATACAAGATTCTTGACTTTAGGAATACCACAGAATAGTGAAAGAAAACATATAAATTAATAAGTACGCCAATGTTAACATACCTTAGTTCTCTGAGAGTTGAAATGACTGGCTGTATGTAATGACTGCAATTTGATACCACCATTGATTAATGATTTAGTAAGTAATATTTTAATGAGTAAGTACCCAATAGCTATACATCCTTTACAAAGGTAAGAAAATTTCCCTAGTACTTTAGTCTGAATTCTCTTCACACTCTTGACTTTCTATTGCTCTTTTGGAGGAAAGAACAAGGCAACAGGGAATACTGTCATCTATTTGAAAACAAGGGTTTTTTGTGGGGGGACTGGTATTTCTTTTCTTTTTAGAACAAGTGATTAAGTTGGGCATTCACAGTTCACAGTACTCTAATTGTGATGAGCATAAACTAGCCATTTTAAGATGTTTACTCAACATTTAAAAAAATTAAAAATAGTATCAAGCCCTGAAGTGGACAAAATAAAAATGAGATATTATAAATGGCATCTTTTACCCAGTTTTGGTACTAAGAATGTCTTGGCTCACCTAAACACAATGAAACTCTTCTGTGTCTCACATTCAAAAGCTATCATGTATAGTGTTAGTTGCAGCATTCAGTCAAAGCTTAATTTAATTTACTTGGTTAAACAGGTTGTTTATGATCTATAAAATTTATATTATTTGACTGATATAAATTTCCCCTTTCATTAGAAAATCTAAGGTTGTTGTCCCACATTGGTTTTATTTTTGCTAGCTGATCATGTGTTTGGAAATTATTACAACTTACAGAAGACAATCTCTGTGAATCTGTCTTTTCTAAGTGTCTCAGTAACAGTAGAACATTTCTAAAGATTAATAATTTGACATTTGAGGGTCTCTAGACTAGGGTAAATCATTTAATTAAATATTTAAATATACAGTAGATAACAGATGCTTTGCAGGTCCAAGTGAAGAGTTAAATCGAAACACTAGCTATGAACCCAAAGCACATGTCAAATAAGTTCATGTTTCTTGTAAGAAAATTGTTCCACTGCAATGGCAAATAGCAATAGAAGTGAAATTTAAATTTTGAATTATTAAAGGAGAACAAAACTTTGCTAATAAATAATCCAGATTAGATGGAGCAAGGAATGGCCTGTTATGTTCAAAGAAGACTTCATAGCTTTGTTGGGAAAGACTCCAGTTTCAGAGAAGGAGAAAAGGGTGAGACAGAATCAGAATCATTACTTGGTCTGTGATCTAACAGGACCAGTGTGGCTCCCTAGAACCTCCCCTTTGTGAATGACAGCAGTGACATTTAGTCCCTTGCTCACACCAGAGAACTTCCTTGTAAAGTTATTAAGTAGAGGACACAAGATGGGCTAGTGTTTTCAGTGTGACATCAGTCAGTTGAGGGAGCAGATCTTTCTTTCTTCCAGGAATGTCTGGGCTTTAGACATATGCCGCGGCAGTAAAAAATAAATAAACCTCATATTAGGAGAAAAGCAAGTGGAAAAACTACATCAATTTCTGGAGTAATAGTGTTATTTTGACTTTTGAGCAGTATACCTGCTTTCTCCCTAACCGTACATCTTAAATGATTCATACCGGTTGGCAAATTTGCTTATTTTCTGACAAAGATTAATAGCTTGGAAAAACTTTAGTTACCACTAAGCCTTCTTATGTACTCAACTGTGTGCTTCCTTCTAAATTCCAAAGTGTACTAAGTAGTTGAACCAGAGCCTTCATGTCTGACAAATATGGACATCTAGTAAGGGTCCTTACTCTCTGGTCCCCTTCTTGAGTTATACAATCACCCCCAGATATTTAAAGCAAGAATCCTGTGAGGTTGGTTTAGGCAAAAACCATTTATCTTCTTGACTTACTACTCCTCTTCCTCTTAGTAATTTTCCATTCCTTAACTACTACCCTGTTTTTTGGCTACACTTGTCTTGTCTATCCTGTGTGCAGAGTCAAACCCAGCATTTCCTCTCCATTGGAAGGACTGATACAGTGGTCTCTGTATCTTCTGTACTGGGCTTGAATAGAATCTTCAGACTCTGGAACTGGTCGAAGTGCGGAGAATAAGAGACCGCAGAATGCTTAGCATTAAACAGGACATCTCTATCAATTCGTCATGCCAAGACTCAGAGATCACTGTGAAAGAGGAAGAGGAAAGACTGTAAGAGTCAGAGACAGTAGATGACCACAAGGAACCATATATAGTTGTGATAGCACACAACAGAGCTGCCTAAGCTCAAGCCAGACAAAATCTCAGCACAGGGGGAGGAAGTGGGCATGAAGTCCCACCCCTAGATAAGAAGTTACTGGCAATTGATAGTTTCTGGGACAGGGAGTTTTCTTTATAGATAAGGTTTCTAGTAGATTGGCCATGTTTCAGTGAAGGTCATACATTCAAGAGTATATGCACAGCATTTGACAAATTTAATACTGTACTTGATAGGTTTAATAATAAAAAAAGAAGATACAAAGTTGGGTGGGTAAAGAAGAATGGATCTGGGAGGAATGGGGATGGAGTACAAATACTATGAAAGCACACTGAACAAAATTCTCAAAGAACAGATAAAAAGTCAAAAAATATCTAAACAAGCTAAAAATAAAAACATACATTGGTCATTTTCTCAGAGAGATTGGGATGTATATTAATTACCTTAAAATAGAAGTAAAAATGAACAAACAAAAAACACCTTAAAGGACAACAATCAAAACCAAGACGCTTTTTTACAATAAACACCTTTACAAGAAAAAATACTAAGTTAAAAAGCAATAGAAAGTAAAATACACTAAATTGATGATCTGTTATTAAATATAAAATAGATAAATTTATAAAGTCAAGAATAGGAGTTTGAGAAAAAGTTTGATATGATGATTAATTAAAAAGCCAATTCAGTAATTCTGTTATTTTTTTAGTTTTGAGAGATTGTACACATAAGAAAACATAGAAGTTATTTAATATTTAAAGATGATAATTCCTATTAATTAAAGAAAGGCAGAATCTGGTTTTAAACTTATACACCCAAGCAATTGGTAATATTTAGAACTCAAAGAAACTCAGAGATTTGCAAATATTTCTAGAATTAAATGAAAATAAGCTAGTAGAAGGCTAATTAATGATTTAACAATAATAACTAAAGAAAAAAATCAGTGTTTCTTGACTGTGAAGTTTGAGGAAAAATAATTCTATAAGTGAAACGTTGTAATAAATAAGACAGGCTGTGGGAACTTCTTCAACCAATAGCCTTTAAGATACCAGCCCACTTTGGGTGTGGTATCATGTACTGTAAGTGCAGATGTAAAGTGTGCACAGCCCTCTTGGATGCTGGATTTGGTTCCAGTTCCCAGCGTATACAGAGGACTGTGAATTGCTACCCTTTCTGTGAGTTCACCCCCTATTAAATAAACATTTATTATACTCCATTTAGGGCTAGTGTGGGACTATTTTGTTATAAATTGGAACATGGACAAAGACTGGTTTAGGTTATATTGGTAGCAGAGTCCTGTGCAGTCGGGTGCTCTCCTGCACAGGTACATACATCCTTTGCACATTCAGTACTCTCGCCACTGAGCCACAATATTAGCTCATGGCTGCTAGCATACTAGAATGGAAATATCTACTTATCACAGGGACTCAGGAGAGTCTTTATAGAGGAGGCAGAGTCCAAAGCAGTTTCTTTACTCATTAATGGTAATCACAGCATACAGAGGGGAATCCCACATCACCTCCCCTTTTCTATTTAAATACAAAAGAAGGTTTTAACTTTAACATAGTAAAATTACATATATCAAAACAGGTATCAAGCAAGAATTATAGTTACAATTGTAACTAAGGAAAGCTATATTATTACTATCTACTCTTCAACTCCATCAAAGACTCCAGAAGGAACTAAGTAAACAGGAAGTACATTTTAAGCAACTTCCAAAACTCTAGAATTGTCAGGGACATTTAGCTGCCTGAACAGTCACCCAAAGTTTTTCTGTACCCTAGGCTATCCATCTTCAGCCTACAAGCCCATATATCAGCAGACTTTTCCATGAAGCTGGGAATTTCAAAGACAGTTACACCTATATTGGCAGTTTGTCAGTCACTTTCTTCTGTGCCCTGCAAAATGTCTGGCAGACTTTTCATGAAGCAGGAATCTTGAAGGATCATTTCATCTTTAGGCAAGTTCAGCAGTCATTTTTCTGTGGGTCTTGCATGTTAAGCAGTCTAGGCAAGAGCAGTTTCTTGCGTAAATGGCTAGCAAACTCCATAATTATCCTGTTCAATGCTCATCTTCCTCTTGAAGTAATTGGTGCTGCCAGGAACAGATGTATCTCATTGTCATGAAAAATCCTAAGTTCTAAATATTTTAAATGCCATATTCTGTAGTCTTTGAAAGGTTTGAAGAATCCCTATCCATCTGAAATACATCTTTGTACATCTAGAAAATCTAACTAACATGATTACAAGTTTGACTATTATAAATGACTCTCCTTTAGCCTATATTTCTTAATTATGCATTACATTTTAAATGAGCTGTACAAACACAATACCTTAATCAATAGCAAAAATATACAGACAACAAAATTGACCTTAAATTTGTATCAATAAACCAATAAATGCAAAGTATCCATCTCTATAGCATATTTCCCTTTAAATGTAAGCAAACATTTAAAAACAATATTTGAGAATATGGACATAGTTTTCTCTAAAGTGCTTCCTGCTGTTTATTGAGTGAAGTAAATTTTTGAAAGGTGTTCAAGGCAACCTTTCAGGAGGTCTTGGTCCATAAAACCACATTAGCCTGGAATGATTCAACAGGTTTTCATCTTCTGTGGAAACAAAAGAACCACCTCTTTTCCAAAGCAATATAACCTTAGATCCAAATTCTAAAATCAAGATACCTTTAAGATATATATGCTGGTTTAGTTTATCAGTCCATACAATGAAATGTCTCTCTGTACTTAGTGCCTTTACAGTCAAAAAATTCAAAGAAAACACAGTAATATACATAATCTGGACTCTCTGTGTTTATGCCGTCTTTACATGGCTTAATTGTTTTTACTGTATTACTTCATAATATTTATTTTATTATCTTTACTCCTTTAATCTACGATTGCTTGTACTCTGTTTCTTTAAAAATTGTGTTTTTCTTTTATAAACCATTTACTTCCTTTTTATAACTGTGTATACATTTTTTTCTTTTCTCTCCCAAGCCTATGTACATTTATCCAACACTGTGACCCATTTAGAGGTTTTTCTATCTAGATTTGTCTTTATTGCGTACCTGTAATTATTTTCTGACCAGAAGCACTTCTTAAAATGCTAAGTGTTCCTTAAGAATCTAAGCTGTGGCATTGCTAGGGTATATATGGCCCTGCCTGCTTGTTCCGCACATTCCAACATGGTGGAAGTCTGTTCACACTGCTTTAGTTCCAAGTATACAGCAGCTCTACGTGGAGCCATTAAGTAGTTTGTAACATGCTGCTAACAAATCATATTTAAATGCTCAGTCTCCTGAAAGAGCCAGAGTTTATGCTGGCAGCATGGCCCAGGAAGCCACTGTTTTGAAAATGTGGCTTTTTTTCCTGCTACCACTGAGTCAGAAAAACTTCTCTTAAAGAAGCTGCTGCATGCTACCAGCAAACAGCAAGAAGCTATGTTAAACTCTACTTTTGTGTCTAGAATTCCTTTTCAAGCCCTCTCAGGTTTTTAAGTGGATTTAGTTAGCCATGTTGTCATGCCAATTTGTTGTTATAAGGCTGCTTGTTTTTTTTCCCAGCCACCCAGCAGCTCAGACCTGAAATAGTGACACAGAAACTATATTACTTAAATCACTGCTTGGCCCATTATTCTAAATTCTTATTGACTAACTTTTACATTTTAATCTAACCCATTTATATTAATCTGTGTATCACCACATGGTAGTGGCTTACTTACTAGCAATGTTTTGTCATGTCTGTCTCTGGCAGTGGCTCCATGGCTTTTCTCAACCCTACCTCCTTTCTCTCAGTTTTCAGCTTAGTTTTCCCCCACCTAGCTAAGTTCTGTCCTTCTATAGGTCTAAAGAAGTTTCTTTTTTCTCATCTTCTTTTTATTGATTTTTATTGAGCTCTACATTTTCTTCTGCTCCCCTCCCTGCTTCTCCCCTCCCTTCTTCAACTCTCCCCCAAGGTCCCCATGCTCCCAATTTACTCAGGAGATCTTGTCATTTTCTACTTCCCCTGTAGATTAGATCTAAGTAAGCCTCTCTTAGTGTCCTCATTGTTGTCTAAGTTCTCTGGGATTGTGGTTTGTAAACTGATTTTCTTTGCTTTATGTTTAAAAGGCACCTATGAGTGAGTATATGTGATAACTGACTTTCTGAGTCTGGGTTATCTTGCTCTATCATGTTTTCTAGCTCCATCCATTTTCCTGCAAAATTCAAGATGTTGTTATTTTTTCTGCTGTATAGTACTCCATTGTGTAGATGTACCACATTCTCCTTACCCATTCTTCATTTGAGGGGCATTTAGGGTCTTTCCAGGTTCTGACAATGACAAACAAAGCTGCAAAGCAATTTATTTATTCATTAATGGTAATCATAGCATACAGAGGGGAATCCCACATCACTCTAATCCTTTTTTTCCTTTTTCCTTTTTATAACAATATTATTTTATATACCATTCCCAGTTACCTCTCCCTTCTATCCTCCCATTCTTGATGCAATAATACAAGTTTTCTTTAAAGGTTAAAAAGTCAGAAACAGGAGGGAACACATGCCTAAGCCTCAAGCATGCAGGAGGATGAGGCAAGAGGATCATAATTTCAGCTAATCTGAGATACAGAGCAAATTTGAAGACAGCCTGCAGTACACAGTGGCATCCATTTTCTAGGCAAATAAATAAAATAAAATTTAAAAGTAAAAAAATAAAAGACCTATCTATAGTAAGACATTCTGATGTGGGAGAGTCTTCTGTTTGTGTTGATTTCATTTGTTAATAAAGAAACTGCCTTGGCCCATTTAATAGGCCAGCCCTTAGGTGAGTGGAGTAGACAGAACAGGAAGAAGGAAGTGAGGTAGAAGGCTCAGGCAGATGCCTCAGGCAATCACCATGCCTCTCCTCTCTGAGACAGACACAATGAAGCTCTGGCCCAAGATGGATGTATGCTAGAATCTTCCCGGTAAGGCACCACTTCGTGGTGCTACACAGATTATTAGATATGGGTTAATCAAGATGTGAGTAAGAGGCTGAAACTAATGGGCCAGGCAGTGTTTAAAAGAATACAATTGGTGTGTTGTTATTTCATGTTTAAAGCTAGCCATGCAGGAGCTGGGTGGCGAGACACAGCCAGCCACTCATCACTACAGAATGGCACCCAACATGGATAACTGGATCCACAGAAAGCTTGAGAAAGCTTAGGAAAGAATAAAGTATGTTTACTTGATAGCAGCAATTTCTTGGGTCTGCTCTGCTTGCTAGAGGCTAGCAAGTGCTCTCATCTAAGAGAAGCTTCCTGACTCAGCTTTAGCTGCAAAACCCTGCAGTTCTTTTAAGAGGTCCTGCCACGAAACACTTAAAAGGTGTTGATGAAAAGCCGACCACTGGCTTTTCGGTTTTCAGCTGTAGCAGGAAAAAAGTTGCGCTGTTTTAAAATGCCAGCTTTCTGGGCCATCCTGTCAGGGCAAACTCCGACTCTTTCAAGCAAGTGGTACTGACTATGGAGCTTTTGATTGTTGTTTAACACTGTTGCAGTTTGCTTGCTGGCAGGGACCTTGAACTGCCACAGAGTTGTGGTGATAAACATGGCTAGAGCTGGTGTCTCTGCCATGAGGCTGGAAAGCTAAGGAATGGGCTAGATCTAGCAGACAAAGTCACTGCTTTAGTCCTACTGATATTGTTTCATAAATTAAGAACTCATGTGGTCACAAAAAGAGAGATATACAGTAAAAGAAAGATTCAAAGTCGAAGAAAACCTCTAAATGGTTTACAAGGTGTTAAAATATATGCAGGTTAAATGTTAAAGTTCTTAAAAGTAAAAAAGAAATAGTTGGGTGTGGTAGTACACACCTTTAATCCCACCACTTGTGAGGCTGAGGTAGATTGACCTCTGTGACTTCAAGGCGTGGCAGGACACACCTTTAATCCCAATGCCTGGGAGGCAGAGGCAGACAGATTTCTCTGAGTTCAAGGACAGCCTGGTCTAAGGAGTTATTCCAGGACAAAGATATATAATGAACCTGTCTCAAAAAAATAAAAGCAAAAATAAACAAAATAGAGGTTAAAATAAAGCCATACAAAGATGGAAAATACACAGAGAATCTTGATACTGTATGCTGTTATGCTCTCTTTGAATTGTTTTAATGCCAAGGAAGGAGCAACAGATGCTAAAAGATATTTGTTTATAAATGCTGCTGAACTAATCCAAGATAGATATTTTGAAAATACCTTGACTTTAGAATTTGGATCTAAGGATATGATACTTTGGAAAAGCGATTCTTCATTTGTTTTTACAGAAAATGAGACCCTGTGGATTGCTTCTATCCCAATATGGTATGATAGACCACAGCCTCCTGAGAGGTTGCTATGAACACCTTCAGAAAATTACTTCACCCAACTGATGACTGGGATGAACCTGGCATACACGTTATACCATGAAAACCTTAATAACAGTGCCCCCATTCAGCAGGAAGAAGTTTGGAGAGAAATAACTGCACCCATATTCCCAAATATTGCTTATAAATGTTCTTTTACATTTAAAGGGGAATATGATATAGATATGAATAATTTTTCATTGATATGGATTTTGCTTTAGTGATTTAAATTTAAGGTCAATTTTGTTATATGTATATGTATTTCTGATCTTGAGTAAGGTATTATGATTGTGTAGTTCATTTAAAAATGTAATGTGTAATTAGGAAATATAGGTTGCTAATGAATAATCATCGATAATAGTCAAGCTTGTAGTCATGTTAGATTTTCTAGATATATAGAGATATATTTCAGTTAGATAGGCATTCCTAATATCTTTCAAAGGCTACAGAAAATGGCATTTTAAATGTTTTAATAACTTAGGGCTTTTTATGACAATGAGACATGTCTGATCCTGGCAGCATCAATCACTTCAAGAGAAAGATGGGCATCGAAGAGGCTCCTTATGGAGTTGGTTAGCCATTTGGGCAAGAAACTGCTCTTGCCTGGACTGTTGCATAAACTGGACACAAGAACCCACAGAAAGAGGACTGCTGAACTTGCCTAAAGGTGAGATGGTCTTTTGGGGTTCCTGATTCATGAAAGAGTCTGTGAGACATTCTGCAATACAGAGCAGATAGTGACTGAACTGTCTTTGAAATTTCCTGCTTCATGGAAATGTCTGCTGGATACTATGGGCCTGTAGGCCAAAGATGGATGCCCCAACAGTACTAAAAATTTTGGGTGACTGTCCAGGTAGCAAGATGTCTCTGTGATTTCTAGAGTTTTGGAAGTAGCTTACTTCTTGTTCACCTAGGTAATATTATATCCTTCTGGAGTCTTTGATGGAGTTGAAGAATAGATAGATAGTTATAGTTTTCCTTAGTTATGATAAAAGATAAAGTAGATATAAATACTGTAACTATATTTCTTACTTAATAACTGTTATGTTATATGTAATTTTGCTATGTTAAAGTTAAAGCTTTTTTTTGTTTAAACAGAAAAAGGGGAAATGATGTGGGAGAGTCTTCTGTTTGTATTTATTTCATTCGTTAATAAAGAAACTGCCTTGGTCCATTTAATAGGCCAGCCTTTAGGTGGGTGGAATATACAGAACAGGAAGAAGGAAGTGAGGTAGATGCCTCAGGCAATCACCATGCCTCGCCTCTCTGGGGCAGATGCCATTAAGCTCTGGCCCAAGATGGATGTATGCTAGAATCTTCCCGATAAAGCACCACTTCATGGTGCTACACAGATTATTAGAGATGGGTTAATCAAGATGTGAGTAAGAGGCTGAAACTAATGGGCCAGGCAGTATTTAAATGAATACAGTTGTATGTTGTTATTTTGGGGCATAAGCTAGCCAGGCGGCCAGGAACAGGGCAGGATGAAAAGCAGGCCTGCCCGCAGCTCCTCACTACAACATTCATTTACGCATTTTAGGTAACTTTAGCTTTACCCATCTTTGTTTTTTATTTACATTCTGTTTTCCATTTTATGACCAGTGTTTTATCTGATCGGAACACTTTCTACTGGGAGAGATGTTAAATACCCTGTAGTTCATAGATCATTGAATGTGATTAAGCAGATAAATATTTTTAGCTTCTTATCAAAATAGAAAAATACAGTAGATTGAGTATTTTCAGATAACTAAATAAAAATAACATTATGCACTCCTCCAGCTTTGATATGATAGGCTGGTCACTTCTGAGCAAAATCTTTTAGTTCATAATTTTAATGATTTAATTTTTTTTAGATATAACAATGCTATTTATGGAGAAATATGATCAAGTAAGACCTCATAAAAGAATTAAATATTCTCTATTATAATCTTTCTATTAATGCCCAAAGAGAAATGATAAGCTGAGATACAGAAGGATGTATTAGGACTTTACTGACAATTAGAGTGCTTCATATGCCACTTGATTGTTTAAAAGGGAAATCAGAGTGATAGATTGTGAAATAATACACTGTGCCTTTTCATTCTCAAGGTCCATGGATCAACACAAATTATTTTTAGAGGAAAATGCTTTAGACTGATGACACAAAGCCGTGATCTGTGAGTCAGGAAGTGGATGAGCAAGCTTGACAGAGCATGCTGTGCTGCAGGACTCCTTGCTGGCTATTTTAGGGATGCTGTTGTCAGGATTCATGCAGATGACAGCCTTGAGCAGTAAATAAGTGACAGTGTTTCCAAAATGGAACCACTCCACGTTTTCCTGTTACAACTTCCTTTCAAATTCTTTTTAATCCTACTACTTAGAAAATTGTGCTATGGTTTGAAACTTCAGTTTGCATTTAGGTCAGGCAAAAGTAAATTTTAAATATTACACGCACAGACACACACACACACACACACACACACACGTGTATAGATACAAAGTTTGGAATAAAATAGGTTATGTGATCCTATATACCAAGATTTCTTGAACTTGGCTTGTTTAAACTGAGAATAATGGTCTCTGTCTTTGGTGATATGAAATTGGTTGTGACAATTCAAAAAGAAGGGGTCTGACTGGGAGATAGTTATTGGGTAAAATGCTCACCGTACAGCACGACAATGGGAGTTTTACAGCATGTAAAACCTGGCACCGCTGCATGTGTCTTTAGTATCCCAGTGCTCCTATGGGGAGATGAAAACTAGAGACAGAAGACTTGAAACTTTGGCTGCTAGCCATCGGGTAAATAGAGTGGTGAGCAACAGAGACCCTGCCCCAAACATAATAGAAAGTATAAACTGATGTCTGGAGATGTCCTCTGACCTCCACACGATATGCACATATTTGGCTTCTCTCTCTCTCTCTCTCTCTCTCTCTCTCTCTCTCTCTCTCTTTCTTTTTTTTTTGCTTACACATACATATGCATCATAACCATGCATACACATAAACAAAAATAGTGTTGGTAGCAGAAATACAGTGTATTGCCAATCCCTATTCACGAAGTGAGAAATGCTTCCCAAGAAACACTGACCATAAAGAAATTTTGAAATCCTCCCCAGAGGCTGTTTTCTCTGTATTTGAGAATAACAACTACAAAAATCTAATAAACAAATACCCAGGACAGTAAGGATGAAAGTAAAAGGTTTACTTAAAATATTTGATTCTAAGAAAGACTGTATTTAAAGGAGTACATAAAAAAGTTTTCAAGCCGGGCATCAGTGGAGCATGCCTTTAATCACAGCACTCAGGAGGCAGAGGCAGTTGGATCTGCCTGGTTTGAGTTTGAGACCAGCCTGGTCTACAAGAGCTATTTCCAAGACAGGCTCCAAAGCTACAGAGAAACCCTGTCTCGAAAAATCAAAAAAAAAAAAAGTTTTTTTCAAATTGACAGTTTTAGCAGATTTTATTTTCATTGAATACATTTAGATAAAGATGTTCATTTACAAGTTAGTAGATCCAACTGTGGCAGAAATGGTAGGTTACCTAGAGAGAGAAATAAAGACCAATAGAAGGCTTTTTTTTTTTGAGACAAAACTGGTTAGATGAGGATGATGTGGGAGATGAACTTACTGACCAGACTAAATGTCCAGTGGTATCTGAGCAGAGCAGAGAGGCAGTGAATTAGATGGGAAATTTCCCCGAATCACTGGGACAGGACAGCAGACCAAGAGTTGGAGTAGCACTCACATCCACAGTAAAGATTTTGTGGCAGCACACTAGAACAATTGCCCATTGTCCAGTGGTGACTGTTCTATGCCTAAGTGCTACAGAGAAAAGGTTCTCAAGGTTAGACTAAAAAAGAAGTGATGTCATTAGCTCTGCTTGCCTTAGTCTTAGATGACCAGCACTTGAAGACTTGGTGTCTCTGGAGGAAGCAGGTTGTCTTAAGATAACAGTAGTTTGCCTGAATTCCCAGTACACATGGGAGGAGGATATTCTTTATCTATCATTCTGGTCTAGAAAGCATCCAGTTGCCCTCCTGATTTGGCAAGCTGTTTGGAAATGGAAAGGGGGCTGGATTCTTGGCGATATCACTTTAAACATCTTAATATGTATGTTTTACTTTATGTATGTATATGTGTCCACATGTATCTACATGCATCAGCTATATGAAGGTCCCTGTGGAAACCAGAAGACAGCAGATTGCTTGGAAATAGAATTGTGAACTGTCTGTTGTGGGTGGTGGAAATTGAACCTGGCTTTTCTTGAAGAGCAGTAAGTTTTCTTAACAACTAAGAATTTTCTCCAACTCTTCTACGTTTCTTCTTTCTCTTAGTATCATATGAGGTTGTTGTTTGTGTAATGGTTTTGAAAAAGAGAGTCTAATCTTTATACTTAGGGCACTGAAGAAATTCAGCCTTTTATAAAAGGTAGTCTGACCTCTTCTACCAATAGGCAGATGCACGATGGATTCTTGGTCCTCTGTTGGCTTTTGTTGCAATTTCCTTTCTGAATGCAAGGAGGCCACTGACCTTGATGGTCTCCGAGACACTTCCACCTCTACTGGCCCAAAGGCTTTCCAGTCCCCTCTTAATTTTATTTTCCCCACAACACCCATATTTACTAAGCCTTTGAAATGTTATGCATTATTCATTGCTCTGCATTTGCACAGCTGTCTAAATGTCTATATGTGTGTTTGTGTCCCTGCTGCCCAATTTATACAAGTACACCTGGGACAGCAAGAATAAAATCTTGCTTGATCCTATTGCTCAGTCCACTGAAACACATGCTAAAGAGAAAGCAGTGCATAAGTGTCTTATAGTGTGGTATCATTTCCAAGTTCAGAGACTGGAGGCTTCTCCTGTCTGTGGCTGCTGGAAAGTCACTGGAAGAAATCAGGACTGGATTCTGAAGAGAGAGATAGTTATTTCAAACTAAGGTTTCCATTTTCTTAGACTTTACAGTGTCTCGATGTTTTACCCAAATATGCCAAAGTAAAGGAAGGAGAGTGTAAATCTCCTACCTACTAATATATTCTGGATTTATGTCATTTGCTGTTTTTCCAAGGAGTCTGAAATTTTCCAGTAGTAGAGCCATTCATCAGCATCTGAAGAGACAGATGTACTAAAGAAAAGGAAAAGAGCCATCCCGTTTTCCTCCACTAACTCCCAGAGAAACAGGGATTGAGGCATGCAGAGAACACCCAGAAGAGGGAACATATCCATTCACATCTTAAAAACAAGCGGAGGTAGCATTACAGTGTGACAGTATAAATTCTTGGAGGAGCTGGTGACTGTCGTTCTTGAAACAGAGTTAAAGGCCCTTGAGTGGTGTATGCTCAGAGGATTAACCTCTAGGTGTTGGGCTAAAAGTCCATGAGGAAAATTATGTAAGAAAAGACTGCCTTCCTAATCAGTTATAAAATGTTGGCTCCTCTCTAAGTAATGACATTACCCATCAGTACCAGGTTAATAATGTGATTATGACCATACTAAAGAGACTCTCATAGAAAGAAAGATACCTGTCACCTTGTTTGAAGGCTAGTTCCGACATCCAATCCTTTTTTTCATCTAGGTATTTAGCTATCATTAAGTCTGAGCAATCTTTCACTACTCTCTGTAGGAACTATTTCCAGTATAGGGTGTCTTCTAGTCACTTGTCAATCACATGTCCTTAATAGCATCATTTGTTTTTACGTATCCCCATGGAATTATCTCTCTACCCATCAATCTTTAAACTTTCCCTGAGCACAGCATGATATGTTCACTTGGTATACAAATTCTGACCTTGGCTTGAGAGGGTGTGCAATTCATGGTTTAAAAGCTATGGAAGTGAGGAATTCTACCTGCTACCTCTAAAATTACATAATTTGGTATACTTTTTTTTTTTTTTACTGGAGTATTCTTGCAAATTATATACTGGAATGCTTTCTGTTTATTTTCTTTCTTACACTTTTTTTGATCATTCAAACATCTAACAAATATCTCGAAGAGTCATTCACAGGACCAAACTATTTAATTCAAATTATAAGGACTCAACTGTCAACTAATAGAATCATAGCTTAATTTTAAAAATTGGCAAGAAATCCTCTAAGTTATACATATATTCCATCAGTCATCAGTACAGTAATTTTTGTGTCTAAAATATTCATATAATCTCAATAAATATCTCAGCTTCCATTGTTTGGAAGGTCAGTATCTTTTGTTTATGCACTCTATAGGAGGAATTTTGCATTGGTAATCAGTCACAGCTGTTGGCTGTTTCAGCTATGAATTTTTTATAGTACCAATGTGTTATCACCCCTTTGAGTATTTTATTGCCATAGAATATTAGAACATTCAGAGAAACAAATAGTCCCACCAGTTATCACAGTGTGTGCCTTGACTACATGTCTAAGACTCTTTGATTAGGTTTACATTTCAGTCATCTTACTTTATTGTTCCACTTACTTTACACTTAGAATTGCATGTGTTTAGGAATATGATTGTCTTGTTATATGACTATAGCAATTTTTAACCCAATTGAGAAGGGGAATATACTTATCCAGATGGTTTTTTGGGAATGAAGAAAACAATATTCTTGAGATTTAGTTTCAAAATCAGAAAAAGAGTGAGTAGGCCTAACCTCATCATGATCAAATAATGCAAGATTGCCAGATTCTTCAAAGGTAGCCAAATATTGATTGGGGAAAATTTTTTGAAAGATGAAATTATTCTAAAATGTTTCAAAAAGATATTTGTGTGCTAGGTTTTAATGCTAAGAACAGATAATTTCATTTAATATTTAGAACAGATATCATCTGGAATGTAGACTACAGCCTTTGGAAAGTCATATTAACATTTGTAGAAATATTAGAATTTTCACATTCTGTTCTACTGTTAAAATCAATTAGCCTTGGTGGCCACAGCTCAGTTTTAGCGCCTGCTGGAAACCAAGGGCAAAAAGGTCCCAACCTATGAGTGTGATATAAGCACGTGTTTGCAGCTGATGGTGGAGTCCTGGCATCAAGCTCATTTAGAAGCTTCACTATTAACAGGAAGAAAAGATCAGGCTTCCCATGGATATTAAACACACATGGCATAACAAGTCTTATAACTTGTTATGAGACTAAGTATATACTCTCATATCAAGACTGGAAGTAGCAACCCAGTAGAAGGAAAGGGTCCCAAAAGCAGTCAAAAGAGTCAAAGATAGCCCCACTTCCACTGTTAGGAGCCCCACAAGAACACTAAGATACACAGTCATAACTTATGCAGAGTACCTAGCTCAGACCCATATAGGCTTCCTGATTGTCACTTCAGTCTCTGTGAGTTCCTGTAAACCCTGCTTAGTTGATTCTGTGGGCTGTGTTTTCTTGTGGTGTCTTCAACCTTTCTGGCTCCTACCATCCTTCCTCCCTCCCTTCTGTGGGATTCCCCAAGTTTCACCTAAAGTTTGGCTGTGGGTATTTTCATGTGCTCCTATCAGTTGTTGGATAAATAATTTTGAAAAGTTTTTGTGGCCCAATAAACCTCTCTGCCAACTCAATAATACAAATCAGACAGAACCAAACCAAATTATTAGAAAAAGACCAGGTTTAATGGATACTAATGCTCCCTGGTGGCTGGAGAAGTAAGACAGAAAAACCACGTGTTTGTTCTCTGGGTTGCTATTTAAATACCCTGTAAGAGTGGTTGTGAGCATTTCTGAGGAGGGGGGGTCATCATTTGGTGTGTAGCTGGAATGACGGGGCTGTGTCCCGCCACCCAGCTAGCTTTACCCCAAATAATTACACGGAAACTGTATTCTTTTAAATACTGAATTTAACTTTTAAATTCAGCCTCTTACTCACATCTTGATTAACCCATATTTAGTAATCCGTGTAGCACCACGAGGTGGATCGCTTACCAGGAGAGATCTTAACCTGCATCCATCTCGGAGAGGAGAGGCATGGTTACTCACTATGGCGACTGCCTGAAGCGTCTCCCCTCTCTTTCCCACAATTCTGTTCTGTCTACTCTGCCCACCTAATTTTCTGTCTCTTAAAGGGCCAAGGCAGTTTCTTTATTAGTAAATGAAAGTAACACATAGACAATCCTCCATCATTTCCCCTTTTTCTGTTTAAACAAAAAAGGCTTTAACTTTAACACAGTAAAATTACATATAACAAAACAGTTATCAAGCAAGAATTACAGTTACAATATTTAAATCTATTTTATCTTTTATCATAACTAAGGAAAACTATAACTATCTATTTATTCTTCAACTCCATCAAGAACTCCAGAAGGATATAATACTACCTAAGTAAACAAGAAATATGCAACTTTCAAACTCTAGAAATGACAGAGACAACTCGCTGCCTGGACAGTCATCCAAAGTTCCTCTTTACCGTTGGGGCATCCATCTTCGGCCTTCAGGCCCATAGTATCCAGCAGACATTTCCATGAAGCAGGAAATTCCAAAGACAGTTCAGTCACTTTCTGCTGTTTCCTGTAGAACGTCTCGCAGACTCTTTCATGAATCAGGAACCCCGAAAGACCATCTCACCTTTAGGCAGGTTCAGCAGTCCTCTCTCTGCAGGTTCTTTGTGTCCAGTTTATGCAACAGTCCAGGCAAGAGCAGTTTCTTGCCCAAATGGCTATCAAACTCCATAAGGAACCTCTTCAATGCCCATCCTCCTCTTGAAGTAGATTGGTGCTGCCAGGAGCAGACGTGTCTCATTGTCATGAAAAACCCTAAGTTATTAAAACATTAAATGTCATATTCTGCAGTCTTTGAAAGATATGAAGAATGCCTATTTGAAATATATCTATGCACATCTAGACAATCTAACGAACATGACTACAAGCTTGACTATTATCGATGATTATCCATTAACAACCTATATTTCCTAATTATACATTACATTCTTAAATGAACTACACAATCACAATACCTTAATTAATATCAGAAATACATATACATATAACAAAATTTACCTTAAAATCCATACCAATGCAAATTATTCATCTCTATATCATATCCCCCTTTAAATGTAAAAGAACATTTATGAACAATATTTGGGAATATGGGTGCAGTTTTTTCTCTCCAAACTGCTTCCTGCTGAGTGGGGGCGCTGTTAATCAGATCTTTCATGGTGTAACCTGTGTACGAGGTTCATCTCAGTCAGCAGTTGAGTGAAGTAATTTTTTGAAGATGTTCACAGCAACCTTTCAGGAGAGCGTGGTCTATCATACCATATTGGGATAGAAGCAATCCACACTGTGTCATCCTCTGTGAAAACAAAAGAAGACCCTCTTTTCCAAAGCATCATGTTCTTAGATCCAAATTCTGAACTCATACCATTAAGATGTCTATTCTGGTCTAGCCTGGCAGTCCATATAATGAAATGTCTCTCTGTATTTAGCTCCTTTACAATCAAAAATTTCAAAGAAAACACAATAAAATACATAATTCAGATTCTCTGTGAATTTTCCATTTTTATGTGGCTTATTTTTACTTTATCACTTTATTCTGTCTTTTTAAAGACTTTACCCTTTTTTTAAAGGCATTAACTTTATTTTCTATATTTTTTCTTCTCTCTCTCAAGCCTACGTGCATTCATCCAACATTGTGACTTATTTAAAGGTTTTTATGTCTGAATCTGTCCTATTGTGAATCTGTAAATTTTTTTTAACTATCCAGGAGCACTTTTGATTTGTGCCTTTAAATTGCTAAGCACTTAAGAATCTAAGCTGTGACATTCCTAGGTCAAAACATGTACTGTGAGCTTGCCATGCCCAGTCCAACATGGAGGAGCCACTTGTGACTGAATCAGTTGCAGCTCTGGGCTGCAGAGCTGTGAGCTGTTCTGGATGTTGGCTCCACCTCTCTCCATTTTCAAAATGGAGGATGTACCATTTTCTTCTAGCTCTGGGGCCACCAGGTAGGAGCCGCATTCAGCATTTTACTCTGAGACTGATCGTTCAGCACAGAAACTCTTTTCATCCAAGTTACAGCCAAATCTGACACACAGAGCACTGTGCAGTCTGAAAACATCTCTCTGTATGGCGGCAGAAATCCGCCATGCTCTCCTGCTCACCTAAGCCTGATTCTGCTGTCTGCCCAGGTGCAGACAGTGAGCAGTGAGCCATTGGCATGGTCTCAGAGTACTTTCTTTCTGATCCTGAGCGGGCACACAAACATCCAGTCCCATAAAAGCCATTGAAATTCTTTAAAGCCAGAGTTTGCACTGGCAGCACAGCCCCAGGAAGTCACGTTTTAAAATGACTCAGCTTTTTCTCTGTCGCTATTGTTGAAACAGGAAATCTCTTTATGGCAGTCTAAGCAAACAGCAAAAAGCTGTGTTAAACTCTCTCTCTCCTTTATTTAAAGCCCTCTCAGGTATTTAAGTGGATTTAGTCACCACGTTGGAGCACCAATCTGTAGAAGGAACGGTCCTGCCACCAGGCTTCTTGGGAGAGGAATGTGGACTGGCAACTCCCAGAGGAGGGGGCTTGGGCTGGAACCTTACATCCAAACATTACAGACTCTTTGGATACATGGATGCCAGGGGCTAAGGTGAAGCCTTAGCCCAAACATTCCAGACACTTCAGGTATATGAATGCTAGGGGCTGGAGTGAAGCCTTAACCCAAATATCCTAGATTCTTTGGGTATAGAGGCACTGATTCAAATTTGGCTACTACCTGCAGGCATGGGGTGATATGGGATAGGGGAGAGTTGGGAGTTGGTGGACCCATGTTCAGCAGGTGTGGCTGGAGGGGTATTTGGCTAATTGTCAGCCTGGGGACCTCAGGCATCTGCTCCTTGAGGGAGATGAGAAGGCAGGTGGCTAGGAGAAAAAAATATATTGTTATTACTGGCCCTATGAATGGGGCTAGCCATGGGACCAATGATTACCTGCCATAAAGAATAGGACAGAGAACTGCCCTGAATATATAGGAGAGGCACAGGTGAGTAAGTAAGACACAAGGGCAGATATGTCCTTTAAAACCAGATTTCAGTTGTTGGATAGGTGTCCATTTGAGCCAGGAGAGGTGGTACCAATGGTGAAGTTCCAAGAGCTGGTGAAGGTACTGGCAATGTCCTTAAGGTCCTCTGTAAGCTGGTCTTGGCCCAGACAGCAAGGGTGACCTGTAAAATATGCTTGAAAATGGATGAGGTCAAAATAGGCTCTGGAGACTGTTTTTACTAGATCAGATAAAGGAAATTGGAAACTCTAAGCCTCTGAAGATACACCTAAAACCTATTAATCCTGGACTATGAAGTCTGTGAAAGAGGTGAACCTGTCTGTATTTTTATCAAGAAACTTAACAAATGAAATAATGAACTAGTTTTACCCTAAGTCATCAAATGCCGTTAGGCAGATTTGAGAGAAATAAATGAGCAGAAATGAGACAACTTCTTTTTAAAGCTATAGTCTTTGGCGAACACCAGTCTTAGAAGCAGTGCTTGCCATTAGCTGCTAAGCCCAGAAAGTCCAAACATTTTCCTGTGGGGGTAGAATTCAGTCTACCTGTCTTGGCAGGATAAGACAAGCGATCTCCCAATGTAGTGTCCAGGAAGCTGATGAAGTGGAAGGCTGCTTTTTGTTGTATGGTGGCTTTGCCGTGTTTAAAGGCAAGCTTCCAGACAGAAAGTCTTCTGCATCCATGCATCTTCTTGGAGGACCTATAGAATGCTGCAGGAGCTGGCATGTCTCTCTGCCATAAGAAGCTCTTTTGTTAAATGCTGTACTTCCAGATCTATAAAGGCACTTGAGAATTAGGGTACCATTAACTGTCAGGTATATCAAAATTAGACATAGAAGTTAAATTTAGACATATAGTTTACCCAATGAGTTACAGCTTGCCAATGCTAGTAGAGGCAAGAAGATTAGAAGAAATATTTTAGTAAGCCAAAGTATATTTGAGGCAGAATATTTCCTTGGTAGGTCCAGTGCACATGGGTACTCTTACCAAAGATGGCAGCTATCCATACATTTGTATTTTTTCAGAGCTGTTGTAATCTGGAGTTACAAGTTTTACAGATTTTAAAACAAGCACACATAAACATAGAGACATAAAACAAGCATACTGTGGGCACAATATTTATACATATATATTAACAGACAGACAAAATATTTTTAGGAAACTTTTGTCAGCTGATCAACTTGAAATTCTGGTGTAGGCTGCAGAAGCCAGGCAAGCACACAGGTTTCTCATTAAAGACCAGATTAGCATATGCTGTAAGGGAGAACAGAAACATAAGGACAGAACACCTATGAAGTTTTAGAGTAGCAGGACAGGGGGAAAAGATCTGTTGTAGAGAGAATCCCACTGTGATACAAATAGCAAACAACTAGAGAAGCAGGGAGGGGAACTGGAGAGGGGAGCAGGAGTGCAACATCCAAAAACCAAAAAAAAATGGGCATATGGGGGCTCGTTTTTTTTTAAGCTGGCAGTTTTTTCAGGTGTTAAGGGACGTAAGGTGTCAGATAGTTCTAATTTAAAAAGATTTTGTAAAAGGCAGCCCAAGGGCATTTGGAGACCAGGCCTTGAATTATAAGTGTTTTGTAGTGGGGAGCAGACGGGCTGCATTCCTGCTGCCCTGGCTCCCACACAGCTAGCTTTACATGCAAAATATCAACAAACAAATTGTATTCTTTTAAACACTGCCTGGCCCATTATTTCTAGCCTCTTATTAGCTAATTCTCACATCTCTTGCTTTAACCCATATCTAATAATCTGTGCAGCACCACAAAGTGGTGTCTTACCGGGAAAGATTCTAGCATACATCCATCTTGGGCTGGAGCTTCGTTGCATCTCTCTCCCTGAGGAGAGGCACGGGCAGTCTGACTAACTTAGGAGAGGCGTGGCATCTGACTGAGCCATCTACCTCACTTCCTTCTTCCTGTTCTGTCTACTCCACCCAAGGGCTGGCCAAGGCAGTTTCTTTATTAATTAACCAATGAAATCATCAGATAGATAGAAGACACACCTACATTAGTGTTTCTCTTGCAAGTGTGTGCTGAACCCAAAACTTAATGCAATGCATCCACTGTGGTAGTCATTTGGGTCAAAAATACAGAGGGGTGTGAGAAGCTTTGAAAGAACATTTCTTGACTAAGGAACCCCACAGAGATAAGGCAGGTCCTTGTCCTGGTCAGGTTGGGTACCTGGCATGGCCATGTCTTCAACAGGATGGCCCAAATCATATGAAGTCCTGGGTCTCTAAGGCAATGACTTAGAATTCAGAACTTACCCAGCCGAATCCAATCTTAGCCTAATGGAGAGTAGGTGAGGGGGAGAAGAGAGTTTTTTTACCATGTGACCCTGGGCCAGTGAGAAAAACCACCCCATCTTGGTGGGACCTCCAGATGAAAAGTTTTTGTACCCTGATAAACCTTTTGTCTGATGCAATAATCTGAATCCGACCAAAGCAAACCGAATTAGAAAAAGCCCAGGTTTAGTTGATTTCAGCACACCCAGGTGGCATTCCAGCCCACAGAGAGGAGATGGTAAGGAAGACTGAAAAACCATGTGTTTGTTCCCTGGTGTGGGGGGAGTTTAAATACTCCGTAGGAGTGGTCTTGAGCATCTCTGGGGAGGGATCTCCAACCTCCCAGAGGCAATTCCCATAGGAGAGGTCTTGGGATGGAACTTTCCACCCAATGTTTCCACCCAAACATTCAAGACTCGTTGGGTATATGGATGCCAGGGCTTGGAGTGAAGCTGGGACACAAACATTCCAGACTCTTTGGGTATACGAATGCCAACAGCAGGGATGACGCCTCCAACCAAACACCTTTTTGATGCCAATTATGCTAGGTTCAAATCTACAGGTATAGCAGAATATAATTTTATTTTATGTAAAATAGTGGTTTTTTATGTATGTCTGTGTGATGGTATTGGATTCCCTGAAACTGTAGTTACAGAGAGTTGTGAGGTGCTATGTGTATGCTGAGAACTGAACTTGAGTCCTCTGGAAGGAGAAAGTGCTATTGACTACTCAGGCATCTCTCCAGCCTTGAAAGTGTATTTTCTTTGTGTGTGCTAGGTGATTTAAACAAAGGTGAGTGGAAAAACTGTGCTCCCTATATGGGACTTGTGAGTTATATAGAGAGGTCTATTTAACTATTTAACAATTTAACCAAATTGTAAATATGCAAAATGTACTGGAAGACAAAGCAAAAAGCGGCTGGCAGAACCTGCGAATATACCTCTCAGTTAACACTAAAAGTCAAACCCAGCAGATTTAGCCATGTAAAGAAGTCAAGAAAGATCATTCTGAGCAGAAAGAACATCCCGTGGAATAATCAGGCTATGGAAGATCTACATGCATTTGAAGAACTGAAAGAGGCCAGGAAGAATAGGTAGGTCAAGATGATAGAGCACTTGCAGGACATACAAGATGCTTTAGAGTTGATGGGGGTGAGGGTCACTTAATCCATCTAGCTATTGTATGAGACACACATTGCAGAGAAATGAGAGAAAGAAACAGAAACCAACAGTGAGTTCAGAGGCAATGGAAAAGGGTCTACCTGTGAGGATGGCTTGACCTAGGACAGTTCAGTAGAAGAGACAAAACACAGACACCATTTGCTGATTGACTTGAAGAAAGAAGGCATGAAGATATTTGTTGGCTAGTGGGCTTGAACCACTGAGCCCCAAAGAAGGACAAAGCTGAGGATGGAAATACAAGTGTACTTTGGAATGTATTAAGTTTGAGATTTACATCATACAATCAGGGGGACTCGGGTCTTGAATTTATTAGAGAAATATTGGCTAGCAAGGAATGTTCAGATAGTTAATATTTCAGTACTACTATCAACAGGAAGGGTGTAGAGTGAGAAAAGGATTGAATGCCAGGCACCTAGTTCTTCTATTCACATTCAGTCAAGGAATCCTGCTACTTCTCCTTCCAGATATATGAAATATCTGATTTTCTCTATTTCTACACTAAACTATAGGCACAAATGGACAGTTTTCTCCATTGTCTGCATTTTTCACTGTAATTATTATTATAAACTATCAAATATAATACTGCAATTTAGATGCGACATATATGTATATATATATATATAAATATATATATATGTATATATTCACAGAATTTACAAGTTGAAGCCCCCCATGTAGTTGCTTTGTGGTTTGAACATACAAAATCTATTCTCTTTACCACTGTCAGTCTTTTGATAAACACCTTCCCAATCTCTATCCTATTAACTGACCCATATTAACTAACCTTCCACTTTCTACTCCTGAGTGTGACATTTTTGAATTAAACATTCGTGAATTTATGAAGGGTTTTAATTTCTGTGTCTGACATATTTCAACTTAACATGTGTGCAGTTGCAAATGACATGTGTTTTAGTTTTTGTTTATTTAGGTGATCTGTTGGTTTTGTCTGTGTTTGTGTTTTTGAGACAGGATCCCACATAGCCTACTATCTTAGTTCATGTTTTGTTCATTTGTATGTTTTCTATTGCCATGATAAAGACTATGGTTAAAAGCCACAATCCATCAAAAAGGGAAGACAGAAAGGAACTGAGGGCAGAAACCTGGAGTTAGAAACTGAAACTGAGGCCATGGAGGAACACTACTTACTGGTTTGGTCTCTGTGACTGGCTCAGCTTGCTGCTTCATACAACCCAATACCACTAGCCCAGGGGTAAAACACCCACTATTGGGCCCACACCCATTAATCATTAAACAAAAAAAGTCGCCCATGGACTTATCTCTAGGTCAATCTTATGTTGACATTTTCTCAATTGAGGTTTCTTCTTCTCAGATGAAGAGGTTTATATCAAACTGACGAAAACTAACCAGCAAAAACTGGTCTTCAACTTCTGATATTCTGTCCTCTACTACCTGAGTGTAGTAGTGAGATTTTAAGAGTGTCCCCTTGTATTGGATCCATCCATTTTCTTTTCTTCCCTCCTTCATTCTTTCCCTCCATCCCCTTCCTTCCTTCTTTCCTTCCTTCCTTCCTTCCTTCCTTCCTTCCTTCCTTCCTTCCTTCCTTCCTTCCTTCCCTCATTTCTTGGTGAAAGCTCTTGCACAGTCTATGTGTGCCCGTTTTACTCTATTCATATGCCATTGGCTTGCAGATTGTGAGCAAAGCTCTAGTAAACAGTAAACTGTAGGCATCTCATTGATTCAGTGATTTTCTTCTTTTGGGTATATACCTAGGAGAAGGATCACTAACCCAAATGAAGGGTCCACTTTTGATTTTTAATTGTAGTACAACACAACCTTACCAGTTTACATTATGATCAGCATTGAACAACTAGTTTACTTTTTCTTTATATCTTTACCAATGTTTGCCATTCTTCTCCTTTCTGGTGACAGTCATTTTAGAAGGTATGTGGTGATGCACCATGATGATTTTGATATTCATTTTCCTATTGACTAGTGATAGTATTGTGAACATATCTGTTGGTTATTAGGATGACACATTTAGAAAATGTCTATATAAGGTCTTTACCCATTTCCTATGCTCTTAGTTTTTCTTTGCCGTCTCCCTTTATTTTTTGCTGTCTTGGGGATTGCCTCTCCTAGGTATAGTTTGGAAATATTTTACCCATTGTTTAAATTAGATTTTGATTTTAAGATTTTTATTATCATGCATTAGTATTAAAAAGAATTGATATTATTATATTTCTGCAATTGTATATGAATGCCCTTGATCTCATACACTCCACTCCTATTTCTCCTTTTAAGTTGTTTCTATTGTTCTGCAAAAGCATTTTTATTCTCACTTGTTTAATTTATTATGAGTACTTTTAGGGTCACTTCCAAAATATTACTGCCAAGACATATTTTGGCTCTTTCTCATGTGTTTTTCTCCTTATAGTTTCAAAGCATCAACTCTTAGGATTAAATAACTCCTACATTGTAATTTTGAGGAATTTTCAAGGAATAGAAATAAAGAATTGGCCTTAGGTAATATGAAAATATTTAGAGAATTAGAAAATAGCAGAAGTGCTTAAGATGTAGATGATGTTTGTTGATATGTATATGTCTTAGTTATGGTTTCTATTCCTGCAATGAAACATCATGACCAAAAAACAAGTTGAGGAAGAAAGAGATTATTTGGCTTATATGTCTACATGATAGCCCATCATTGAAAAAGTCTGGATAGAAACTCAAACCAGGCCAACACCTGGAGGCAGGAGCTGATACAGAGGCCTGGAGGGGTGCTGCTCACTGGCTTGCTTTAGCATGGCTTGCTTTAGCATGGCTTGCTTTAGCATGGCTTGCTTAGCCTGCTTTCTTATAAAGCCCAGGACCACTAGCCTAAGGATGGACACATCCACAGTGGACTGGGCTCTCTCCCAAAAATCAATAATTATGAAAATGCTCTGAAGGCTTGCCTACAGCCCAATCTTATGGAGGCATTTTCTTAATTGAGGTTCTCTCGTTTCAGATGACTTTTGCCTATGCTGAGCTGACTTAAACTTTCCAGCAGAATATACAAATAGAAAAATGCTCATTCAGCATGGACAAAAAAATGATATGGTTTGGGTTAGTATTCTCAAAAGCCCACATGTTAAAATCTTGGACATCAGTCTGTGGTATTATTGGGAATTGCAGAACTTTCAGGAAATGGGACTAGTAGAAAGAAGTGAGGGCAGTGGTGGCACAGTGAGGGCAGTGGTGGCACACTATTGAGAATGATACTGGAACCATGTCCCCTTCTGTCTCTTTTTTTGTCTCCTGATGATGACTTTGTAGAGATAGTTTTTCTTATCATGTATTCCTATCATTTTATGTAGTACCTTGCAAAGTGTCCAAAGGTACTATGCAAAGTGTCAAGTGTACTATGTGACCATGGTGGCTCCTCTGATTTATGAATTAAAATAAACTTTTATTCTTTTAAAAATGAATTTATCTAAGTCATTTTGTCATAATGACTGAAGCTGATCCCTAAAAGGCATGGTTTGCTTCTGGTTGCCTGACTGATGCAGGAACAACATTATGGTGGGAGGGTGAATGGAAGCAAGAAAGTCAAGAAAAGCTTTGGAGAAAAATTGTTCTACTGACCTAAATAATTAACTGAAAAGTTGAGGAAACATATTTTTGCTTGTTCCATTTAAGTAGTGAAGGCAGAAAACATTGGTTTGTGCTGAAGGTTCAGACATGAAATTGAAGATGGTTGGAGTTTAACGGAGAGAGAACAGTTCACCTGTGAACCTCCAGGATCACGTTTGACAGGCTGCAGTTTGCTTTACAAATAAAGGTCCTTCAATCTTTAACCTCCTGGTACGTATGGTGACTGGAAAAACAGTGTTGGGATTTTTTATCTGTTTGCAACCACAGACCTTCTCCCAGCACGTGACTGCCCCAGTAAGGCATTCCTCACTGAAAAGGTTACGAAAGAACCTTAGGAGCCAATCACATATAGCTTAATGTATAAACAGGGTCCCAGGGCTGATACCAATCTGTTCAAAACAAGTTGTGCAATGGGGTAAATGAAAGTTGTTCAAATAAGTTACTTCACTTTGCTGCCTTCCTGTCACCAGCCTTCGCCTACTGAAAACCCACCCTTTCTTGCCCATGGCAGGATGCTTGCTGTCCGGCTGGACACGTCCCTTATTTTCTACATGAATAAAACATACTTTGCTCTTATTCTAGACTTCTGGATGAACTGGAAAGATGCAGCAGGGAAAGACAGACTGATCTTGCCCCAGAGCAGGGGGCTGTTTGAAGAAGAGTGGAGATGGAGTTAGAGAAGTTGATGAGGAGCTTTAGAATGCTTGACTAAGGAAATAGCACTTCACCCAAGCTTTTGTCTTGACTGGCTCTTATTTTATTTATTTATTTATTTACTATTTTGACTTTTTGAGACAGGATTTTTCTGTATAACAGCCCTGGCTGTCCTGGAACTCTCTCTGAAATCTAGGCTGGGCTGAAACTCTCAAAGAGCCACCTGACATTTCTTCCAGAGTGCTGAGATTAAAGGCATGTGCCACCATGGCCCGATCAACTGGCTATTGTTTTTTTTTTTAAATAAGTAGATAGATTCCTTGCATCTTGAAAGAAATTGACAGCATACACGTTCCCATTAGGCCCTGACTATGTTTGATGGAAGAACAGATAATCGTGCACCGCAGCATGAAAAAGTACAGTACCTGCCCCCACACACACATATCAGAGGGAAAAAAATGCTTTGTCCCTTACTACTGACACTCAATGTGTAAAACTTCTGCGGCTGCAGTTGCATGGACTTTTTCCCACTAGTCAGCTTTCCAACATCAGGCGAAGTAATGGTTCAATAGCTAAATTCAGATATGACATTGTCTATCTGGATTTAGATTCAGATCCCACAGGGGAAAGACTAAGTCCCACAGAACTGTCCCCCAATTCAGATTCAAACATTGGGTATTTCTGGTTAAGTGTCTGTAAATCAGATATTCCTGCAGTATCCCTGTTAGCATTAGAATGACTTCTGGAACTGCGGAAATACCCAGCTTGCTTCCAGTGTAGCGTAGGCTGATGCTTGAAAGGATTCTATTGAACTGCTAAAGTAAAGGGTACAAAAATGCAGGTGCCTCTGTCACTGTGGAGCTGGTGTGTGCCATTGTAATAGCATCGCCCATTTAAGTAACATGAAGACTTTCTGAGTTTATCATTTTGGGTTTCTATGGAGGTTTCTTTATGTTGCTACAATTAATTAAATTATTGTACATTGGCTCTGCTCTCTTCCTTGGAGGTAAGGAATGGGGATTAAAGTTCCAATTCTTTTTTTTTTTTTAACCACATGCCTATTTTTCTTGGCAACCAAGGTCCCTATCTACAGGTTGCCATGGGGACCTAAAGCATCCACTTCATTTCATACAACACTTAACTGTTGGGGGATGCAAAGATCTTAGGTGTTGTGTGTCAGGAATTGGCTTCATAAAGCGAACCTGAGTTTCCATTATGCCCCAGTAGGTTCCTTTGAGTATTCCAGTCTATTATTTTTATATTTCTAAAAATCTACTGAGCTATAACTTGCTTATAATTATATTCATTTTAATACTCAGCATACTCATGAACATTAATATTCAGAAATAAAGTTGATTTTTCTAAGAGATACAATTTGTTTACTAGGAACAGAAATATATGTTTGAAGGCTTTTGGTTTATTTTTTTAAAATAATTAAAGGCAATTAAGCCAATTAGAAAACATTTATTAATCTCTTCCTAGGTTCAAGCCATCATGGTAAACTATGTAAAAGATCTAAAAGGAAAAAAAGGTCATATTTACATTTCCTGGCAAATAATCAGAATTATTTGGTATTTCATAGCACATAATTTTCCCACTTCTCTTAATCCTGACTTCTAGTGTTCTTTTTTCCTTATTCATGTTCATTGCTCATTTCATTCGGTGGTTGTACTTTACATAGATATATTGTTGGTATATTATAGAATGGATGTGTAATTGACTCTGAAGATTAAAATAGATACTTTAATGAATAAATTAAGACTATTTTCTAATGATTAGGTTTAATTGAGAGTAAGGACTTTAATGTTGATATGGAGAGTAGGTCACATTAATAACTAGGACACGCAACATGTGGCAAAGCACTTCACACATTTAATAATTATTTTCACTTTTAAGAAGTGGGCAATTGAACAGATGGAGGGCAATGCCATTTCTTAGGACTGGAAATGGAGGTTTGATTTATAGCATAGAAGACTCTGGATCTCAACAGAAGTATTTTAATATGTTTCTATATAATAGGAGGAAGGACTCATGCCCTTGATTTTTTTGCTCTGAAGTTAATATTATGGTAGTTAATGACTGCTTATGAGGAAGTGAGGCATCTAGTTAGGACTGAACATGATTTAGGACTCAGCAAGTGATTAGTGATAAGAGAAAAAAGCATTTTTCCCCCCCAAAGATCTAAACGTGACTGATTGGAAGAGCAATAAGACAACAGAGGGATTTCAGGAGACCTTACTGGAGAAGCAGCACACATAGCTTCAGTTCAAACTGGCAGAGTTCCCGGTGTTCATCAAAATGGACAGGAAAGGATTTGATTGCCAGCACACAGAATCATAAGAGGGCAGAGGAATTTGGGAAGTTTTGTATAAAGGTCAGAAAACCAGGCAAAGATTAGAATTATGAGGAAATTATAAAGCTCAGAAGAGTAAACATGAAGAGAACAGCGAATAAATCCAATGTTCAATGAAATTCCTCTTTCATAGTTATGAAAATTAACAGCATATGTGAGGTTCATTATCAGGAAAGATGATCCTGTTAATGGGTGGAGTCCGTAGAAACTTCCAGAAATTTGGCAATTATATAATTGTATTAAGAGAATTGATTCCAAGTTGACAAGATGGAAATAATGGAAATAAACAGGATAAAATACAGCAGTGCTTTAAAGGATATTTAGTAGAAATGCTTACAAAATGAGTAACATTTGAGTGTTAGTTGTGGGTAATGAGATCTGCTCAGTACAAAATGACTTGTTAAGATATGAAAAGAAACAGGTTTCTTACTAATGGATTCTAAAATGGGAGACAGGAGGAGCTAAGCAGCTGGGAAGCAGATGAGATTAGCATGGGTGAATAAAAAAGCATTACAGTGTTTCATCTTACATGCATTCCATTTGACTTGTTGGTTTTATATTGGAAATTGGACCGTTATTCAGGATTGAAATAAGTTTGTACTTTGTAGTAAAATTTATAGGTGACACATTTGTATTCGGTAGAAAATGATGGTATATTATTACTGAAAATGAATTTCATTAGAGTTTCTGTTGCTAAATTTTGAAAACATGTCAAATTCAATAAAGAACTTCATATTAGTTAATATCCTCATGGCTGTGACAAAATTCCTAGGAGGAGCATCTTAAGAGTGAAAGATTTATTTTGGGTCATACTTTAAAGGGATGGAGTCCATCATGGAAGAAAAGGTATAGAGACTAAAGTGGGTGAGTGGTGGTGAGCATGTGCCTCACCAAATAGGAAGCAAAAAGCTAGCTGAGAAGCAGGGATAGCATTAAGTCTGCTGCTTGTGAAGGCAGAATCGGGGCTGCATAAAAGCTGCAGGGAGCTGATGCCAGCTCAATACCTTAGAGCACTGAAAACCCCATGAGCAGGGACATGCAAGCAGAGGCTAGAAGCCATCTAACAAAAAATTAAGTTGATAGAAATGATTAATTCATTCTCTTCTAAGTCAAAGAAAATTTGTAAAGCTTTCATAATGTAATGAACAATGACTATGACCTTTAAGAACCCTCCAAGACCCATCTGCGCAACCATTAAACCAACCACTGTCAAGAAAATTTTTAGAGAGATGGCTCAGCGGGTAAGGTGCTTGCTGGGTAAGCATGGGGACCTACGTTTTCATCCTTAGCATCCATGTAAAAGCCATGCATAGGACTGTGTGTCTATGATTGCAGTGCATTGGGGTAGAGACAGCTGATGGGGAAGGGCAGGCTCCCTGGCCAGCCAGTCTAGCTGGAACAGAGATGGAGGAAGACTCTGACATTAGTGTCTAGCCACCACACACACTAACACATATTACATGTGCATATGCACATTCTTACATGTACATGCATACACACAAGAGAAAATGTTCATAATTATTGGGTATAAATTGCTTGCGACGATAAAAGGACAGTTTTATCTTGCATATTAGCAAAAGTGTAAATTATGCCTATTGTGGCCTATGAGTGAACTGGAGTGTTCATACTGCTGATTGGTCAAGTTGGGTACTGCCTTTAGGAAAAGCAATACAAACAGCACCAAAAAAATAAATCAAAACTACCATTAAAATAAAAAAGTCTCAAATTCTGTTCCTATGGTACTACCATGTATGCCAGCTAGATTCCATATCCAAAAGTTTCTATAACCTCCCTAGACAGCATTACCAACAGTGGACGAAGTGAACAAACATAAGAGTTTCTAGGTGAAGTTCATATCCAAACTGAAGCATTTCTCTTATATATCCTAAGCATGACCATTTTCTAATTCAAAATGCACTAAGTTCAACTTCAAAAGCCCTTACAATCTCCAAGTTCTAACATTGTCCAAATGCTCAAATTTTTTCTGAGACTCAAGGCAGGCTTCAACTTGTGAGCCCCAGTAAAACCACAAATTAAATGATATACTGTCAATAAATAATGGCACATAATAACTATTCAGGTATTTGTAGGATTTTAAGCCTTGCTTAAATTATTTTTCATTTACATACCTTTATGATAAATTATTTCCTTCCTGAAAATAAAATTTATATAAGAATATTTTCAAGGGTGACCCAGTGAACATTTATCAAGAGAAATGGCAACGTATGTTGGAGGATCATTTTGGAGTGATGGATGAGGGAAGGTTAATTGGACTATTTGCTTACTTACACACATACACTTACACACTATGATCCCTCAGCAACAAGCCAACAGACATCTGTGTAGAAAGCTCTTCAGTTTGATGCTATGTTTACCAAATTGATGGGTTCTGTTTTTATTCAAGGCCCTTAGCAAGTGTTTATTGAAACTTACAAAATAATACTGTGCTTGTATTTATACTTTCCCTGGAAGATGATTGTTTTTTAAATAACATTTTGAGTTTTAAAAATTATTCCTAATTATTGGGAATGGGATATACTATTGATAACCATGAATGCTCATTCTGGCCAAGTGAAATAATCAAGCCAAAAATGTAAGAGAACCTTACACAATTTTTTGCACAAAAAGAGAAGATAATCTTTTGTATTTTCCCTGACAGAGAAGAAAATCCCCATAAAATTTAGAATCCTTTTCTGGAAGTTATTTATTTCAATCCTTATGGTTAAGGAAATGAAACTTGAATGTACACAGGACCTTTTTCTCTCTGGATTTCTTTGTTATCCATGATGACTGATCTTTAACCTATCAAAACACTATCATATATTTATCAAAACACAAACATATATATGTATATAGATATATATAGCTTTTCTAAATGTTTACTATTCTGCTCTCAGTTCCATTTTCAATTGAAGATGCTTTTCCTTTGTTGTCTTTTATTCATCTTGGCTAATTCTAATGTTACATAGAAAATCCAGAGCAGCAGAAATCAGATGTTAGATGTGTGTTGGTAGAGTGACACTCGAAAAGCGTGTTTGATGTCAAAGCATGTGCGTCTGGGGAACCATTTGGAAAATGCGCTATTTCTGAGTGCATATTATTAGAAGTGTCTGCTAAAAGTGTGATACAAACTTAGCCTGGCCAGGAAACTGTGTTTTCAGGCTGTCATGCCTCCTCTGACTCACGTCATTGTTGGATTTAAGTCATATTGTTTTGGCATGAGCTAAGTGACCTTCTTTAAGATATTCACTCTGTTCTTGCCTTCTGGGTCATGGTGTTCCTATTCACATGCAAATACATTGTTTATTAATTATATGATGTGTTTTAATAGAGTCTTTGATGCACAAATGAATCCATGATTATTAGGCAGTCTTTCCCAGAAGAACCAGGAAAGAGTTAGCTGAATTCCCTCAGCTAATTATTGCCTGAATATGCCTCTTACCTCTCCAGAGTAGAATGTCTGGGGATGTTACAAGTCTTTTTGGCCCTTGGAGATAGGGTGCTGGTGAGGTACACATCAGAATTAATTCTTGGCACTAGAGGAAGCTCTACTTGAAAGACCAGTACATACTGATCTAAAGCGAGGCTAGAATTAGAATTAAATTAAGTGAAAATTATGCTGGTGGAGTATAGAGGACATTAAGTAACAATTTAAAATATAACAAGGTTTTATTTTTAGACATTTGTCACTAAGATAGTATTGGATCAAGATTTTTTTCAATGAAGGAAGAGAAGTGGGTGAGGAGAGAGGAAAGCTTGGCAGATAAGATGCCACTGAGGTGAGAGGGCAGAGTTCAGAGGCTGCTATCGTGGGTAAAAAGCAGAACTGGTGATGAGGAACATTGAGCAAGGGGTGGAAATCAATGAGGAGAATGGCGAGAAGATGGAGCTAAGAAGATATTGACCAATAAGGAGAGACTCACAAAGCAATCTGCAATTTTGAATTCATATTATATACCGTACCTCCTGTTCATGCTTGGGTTACAGAGATATAGGATCAAATTAGGTAAGATGAATCTCATCCCAGAGTTTAAGCATACGAAGGGAGGAACTTTATAGAGACAGAGAGTCAAGTTACAAAGTGGATCTCTCCTTTTATAAAGGCTGATACATAGTAGGAAAATTTTACAGAAACACATGGACAATTTATACATAATCACAACAAAGAGTGCAGATAACATAAGCAGAGGGGAACGTTTGTTGATGGCGGCATAAACTAGAAGTCAGCAATAACAGCTGTGCTTCAGTGTGCTTTCCAATTTTAATTATTTTATTGTTGTGGGTGTGTGTGCGTGTGCGTGCGTGCCTGTGTATATGGTACATGCTTGTGTGCGATGAATGTGAGTGCACTCCCTTGTGGTAAAATTTCTGGAGACTGGGATTCACTGGGGGATGGATGTCTGACTCAATTGCTTCCCATCTTATTTTTTGAGCAAGATTTATTGATGTGCATGGGGCCCATTGATTTGGCTGGACCAGCTGGGCAGTAAGCTCCAAAAATATTCCTGTCCCTTTCTCCTCTGGGCTTGCATTATAGATATGCAATGCTTCACTTCAGTTTTAAACTAAGTTCTGAAGATTAAATCCAGATCGCCATGCTTTCAGGACAAGCTCTTTACCAATATAATAATATAATATACTAATCAATCTGCTAATCTAAGCTATCTAATCAACCATGATTGATTTTTCTTTTGTTTAAAACATCTTTCATACAATATATTCTGATCATTGTTTCCCTTCCACCAACTCCTGCCAGTTCCTCCCCATCTTTCCTTCCAGCCAGATCTATACCATTTTATCTCTCTTTTAAAAAAAGACAAACACTTCAAAAATAATAAAATACAGTAATGTAAAACAAACTAAATAAATCAGAATATGAGAAAATAAACAGAAGAAAAATATCCAAAGAAAAATCAGGAGAAACATAGACAGATGCAGAGATACACTTGTTTGCACACATAAAATCTCATAAAACACAAAACTGGAAGTCATAATATATGTGAGTCCTGTAAGATTAAAAATAAAATCTCTGTGAGTTCATATGAGCATCAGTAATGCCATGTCTAGAGGCCATGTTTTCTTGGTGTCCTCCATCTCCTTTGGCTCTTAAACTCTTTCTTACACTCCTATATAATTTCTTTCTCTTGTTCCACAAGTTCTCTGAGCTCAAGGGGAGGGATATGATGAAAGCATCTCACTTAGTGTTGAATGTCCCAAAGTCTCTCATTCTCTGTATATTATCTGGTTGTGGGTCTCTGCATGTTCCCATTTTCTGCAGGAAGAAGCATCTTTGTTGATGACTTAGCAAGACACTGATCTATGAGTATAGCAGAATGTAGTTAGGAGTCATTTTTTTTTGCTGTTTCTTTATTTGTTATATATAGTGTTCTGCCTGCATGTATACCTACATGCCAGAAGAGGGCATCAGTTCTCATTATAGTTGGTTATAAGCCACTATGTTACAGTTGGGAATTTAACTCAGGACCTCTGGAAGAATAGTCAGTGTTTTTAACCTCTAAGTCATCTCTCCAGCCTAAGTCTCTTGGATATGTTTCTTTAGTGGAATGATAGTCTTTGGTTTTCTCCTAGGTCCTTGGCCTATCTAGTCTCAGGTTCTTTGCCAACCAAGCAGTGTCAGTATGGGTTCTATCTCATGAAATTATCCTTTAAAAAATCAGATTTTGGTTAGTTACTCCCACATGCTTTGTACCATGATTGAACTAGTATATATTGCAGGCAGACCACTACTGTAGCTCAAAGGATTTGTAGCTAGTTGGCATTTACCTTTTTGTTTTTGATGGTGTGCAGAATACATTCCAGTACCAGGAACACCAGACAGTAGGGATAAAGACTGTAGGTAGGTAGCACCATCTCACCTGCTCCATGTTGTCTTCAACAATGGAGTTTTCTATTCAGTTTGTTGAGAGTAACCTGTAGTTTTGGCAACAGTGTGGGTTGTTCAGGAATCCTTATTGGACCTCAATGGCCTACAGTTTGATTGATGTAACCCAGCCCTCTCACTGGAAACTTCATTTGGGAATAAGGAGTGCCCAGTTGGGTGTTCTGTCCCCCATTATTTGGCAATTTTATTGCACTGATATTTTTTCTCTTGGTGCTTTATGTTGCTTTGTACATCATATTACTTGACATATTAGTAGAGATTTTTCCCTCCTCTCTTTTAATCCTCATGATTTCAAGTGTATATAAACATATTGTCAGGTAGAGTCAGTACCATAAAATATAAAAGTAGTAACGCAAAAAATATTTTTTTCTGGCTCTTGAATTTTATGTGCATGTCTTGAGTCTCCCATTTATTTCATACAAAAAATGGGTGAGTTAAACTGAATTTGTCAGAATGCACATATAAATTCCTGCACATATGGAAAACTAACCTTTGACAATGTTTACAAACATATACAATGGACAAAGTGTTGTTGTATCAATCAATGGTTCTGTTAATATTGTATCTCTACAGATAAAAAATGATTTAGAATTTTATCTCACACTTTGAAAAATAATCTATTAAAATGGATCAATGTCTAAGGCAAAATCCAGAGTAATGTCTACAATGTACAGATGAAAACAGGGAAAAAGCTTCAAAACTTTGATCTGGGTAATCTGTATTACTGTGATAGCACAAGCATATACAACAAAAATGAAACCAGTCAAGTAGCTTCTAAACATCAAAGGAAATAAAGAGTAGAGTAAAAGACAACCGAAGGAAAGGAAGAAAATATTTGCAAAAGGGAACCCTGATCAACTATAGTTATAGATATAAATTATAGATTATATATTGTATAGATTATATATAGTTATAGAAAGCATTTAAGATAGAAGTACCATAGTATTCATTAATCACAGTCCTTGTATAAGGCAAGTGAAGTGTAGTGAAATTGGGAGCTTGGCATTATTAACAAGAGTCAAAATACACAAATAACTTGGAATCTAGGAACACATTAATGGATAAATAAGAAGTGGTACATGCACACACACACACACAATGGGATGCTACAGAGAAGACTGGTGTAGGGTGAATGCAGGGCTCATTGTTTCCACTTAAAGGTTTAGATAATTCAGTTATTCTATCCCCTTCTCAAAAGCTAAATACCTGTTTAAACCCCTTTAGCCTCAATCAGAGGTTGTACATGTCAAAATTTCTTATTAGTCAGGAATAGAAAAGATTAAAATAATTTGCTTGGATTTAGCAATTTTGCTAAAGCCAACGTCTGTGGTGGAAAGGGGAACAATTGTCTGTAGTGGCATCTCACACCTTGTATTTTAATAAAGAACGCTTGTCTGAACATCAGTGTGTAAAACAGCCCCACTGGTCGGCCTTACATCAGACAGTGGGAACACGTACCTTTAATCCGTCTCCACTTTCGTTGCCATGAAAACCAGGCGCTACATGCCTTTAATCCCAGTGGCGCACACATTTAATCCCAGCCCTAGAGAGGATTACAAAATGGGAGGAAACAGCTCTCAGGCACAATCTTATTTTGAGATTCCTGGAGGCAGGATCGCCAGATTGTTCTGAGGTAGAGGTAAGAGCCAGTGCCTGAATGCATTGCTTTTCTGACCTTCACACTGAACCCCAATGTCTCTCTCTGAGTTTTTATTAATTGTGCTTCAAATGTGCTTCAAGAAAAAGATGAAAATAATATTACGACAAATGAATTTGTTGTTGATGCTGGATAAACTGGTATGTAAAGACTGATTATTAAACAGATAGTGTACAAACCCTAAACTATATTCAGACCATTTATCTTTATCCACTTTAAGAAAAATAAGTGCCAATGTCTTCCACCCTTGGGGGTTTAACCTACTATCTCCTTT
Organism: Arvicola amphibius; assembly: GCF_903992535.2. Classification (NCBI taxonomy): domain Eukaryota; kingdom Metazoa; phylum Chordata; class Mammalia; order Rodentia; family Cricetidae; genus Arvicola; species Arvicola amphibius. The sequence goes on along the minus strand of NC_052049.1, from coordinate 152,812,975 downwards.
AGCATCCTTGCCTCAGCTCCCTTCTATCACACCCCTTCTAGAAAAATCATAACCCATGACAATTATTTGTTGGTATCGTTTTCCTCACCCAAGTACAGTCTGATAAACACTAGTAAAGTCACATAATTTCCCAGAATGGCCTTATAAAATTTATGATCTCAACTTGAGTGGAGTTTCAGTGTCTAAGATTCATTCTCCATCTTCCTCTCCTGCCATGTGCCAGCAACTCCAAACACTTTTGGTCTTCAACAATTCTACTATTTCTTGTCAACTCTCACACCTAGTGCCTGCAGGAATGAAGCTTTTTGATAAGCACAATCAAACCACTCCCCTGTTCCTTCTAGCCCTATAAACACACTGCTCTTTGCAGCTTTCTTGATTTCTCTTCTTGTTGTAGAGCGAACCCCTTTTGTTCTAAGGCTTACCTATTCTTTATGGATTTAGGGTCCAATTTGCCCTGAATAATTGAAATGAGATATAAACATTGTATTTTGCTTTTAATTGTTATATATGTCTATATATTTTAGAGCTACCATGGGATGCCATTTACAGCTATACATTGTGCATGAACAGTTCAGGCAAAAATTAGCATTACCTATTACTGGACTTATTTCTTTGTGATTAGGGCACTTAAGAGTCACCTTTCCATGATGTTGTAACAGACAATATCTTATTATTAAATAAATATTATAATCTTCTTGCCTAAGTTTTTGTTTTTGTTTGTTTGATTTTTTTGTTTTGTTTTTATCTTGGGATCAATGTTCCCTTTCCCCTGTCCACACCTAGTCTCTGTGAAGCACAATTCTACACTCTATTTCTGAGCTTGACTACTTTACAGTCCACATATAACTGAGATCACAACCTGTTTTTCTTTCTGTGTCCACCTTACGCTATACTCATCCAAAAAAATGGCAGCACTTATAAATATTTTAAAACTTAATAGTATTATCTTTTTATACATACTACATTTTTTACTCCATTACCATATTTACAGTTATTTAATTTGCTTAAACAAGAATAATCCTAGAATGAAAATGGGAGTGTGATTATTTCCTCAGAATTTTGACTTTTAACCCCTTCAATGTATTATCAAAATTGATACCTGAGTTCTTTGAATGTATGACATTTCTGGGAAAGACAATTTCTATTTACCTCAGACATGGTGAGTAATAATAAATCAAAACCACGATTCTAACAAACTCCTGTTTGATGTGTTGATCTTTTATTGGATTGAATTTTAGGCACAAGAATGAGGGATTAGCATCGGTAAGGGATTACATTGCTGTCTTCTAGCCTTCACATACACATATGCACAAGTGTACACAGAAACATGCAAGCACATTTATGTACATAGTTGTGCTTACATGTATAATCATTTTCACATATGCATATATACATACAAACACAAAAGTGATTTTAAAATATGAAAATGGCAATAACAGAGAGCAAGTCTGTAATGCATTAGTAACTGACCCCAAATGGCATTGACTGCTTAATACTGCTGCAATGTATGCTAATAATAATAATAATAATAATAATTGATTTTTAGATTAGTAAGTTTTTACGAATAAGATAAAGTAGACTGCTTTCTTTCCAAGTCTAGGACTTCTCAAGCTGTATTTTCGCTGCATGTTTTAGAGAAAACTGCCTACAATTATCTGCTTCTCATTATGTAAATATTTTTTAAATCACAAACCTAAAGAGAGAAGGTAAGAACTGGAAAGCACCAAGCTGTTTTAATGACTGCATACATCACAGTTAATCTCAGAGTAAGTCCTATATGTGTGTGGCATAGTGTTTTATGAATCATTGGCAAAGAATTCCCATTTACTATACCAGTGGGGAATAGTAAAATCAAAGCAATTTCACACTGCATGGCTTCCTAGGAATAAAGTGCCATGTTATTATTGTTCAGAATGAATCAGAGACTGCCTTGGAGAAGGGAGCTAACAGGGATCTTATCCATCAAAGGTTCTGACCTCTGTGTTACAGAAAACTGGCTGGCTGGCTGGCTGGCTGTCTTGATGAATTCATCAGAGCAAATTAAGTGTTTATAAATATCCAGCAAAGGTCTGTGTTAATGGTTTAAGAACACTCCCATTAAGCATTGGGAACACAGTTCTGTATAGTATTTTCTAATTATATTGTCAAAACATTATTGCTGCATGAGTCTTTCTGGCCTCTAACTTCACAAAAGTTTTTATACCTTTTAATATGTTTATCTTCCACAGTAACCTAAGGAGCTGGGATAGAAATATGCTAATATATAAAATGGGATAATATATGGGAGAGTGATTTGTTAACTGCAAAATCCCATAAATGATACTACTAGAATTCTTGTTTAATGGGTAAGAAATGCGGCCAGAGATAGCCTGCAATCTACCTCAGGTTACAAAATACAGAGATAAGGACATAGGTGAACTGACTTTTGCTCAGAATCTTTTATCAGTTTTTTGTTTGTTTGTTTTAGACACACCATTCATTAGTTAACTAGGCATCAGTTTTATAGATGATGAGGACCAAGGTGGGCATTCTGAAAAGCATAGTCTGAGTTTTATTCATAGTCACTAAACAAATTAGTGCTTGATTTCTGAAAATGAATTTTGGACTGGTCTACCTAATAACCATAGAGTGCAAAGTGCCTCTGGCTCTGTGGTTAAAAATTATTCTCCTGTAAATATTAAAAATCAATCCAAAGGAGATATTTCTGCATTTCATTAGTAAATTCTGGCTCACTGTTCCATTCATCAATCTGGTTTCGAGTAACTTGTGCATTTATGTTCGTTAGTCATTTGTTCTTATTATGTTCCACATACAAAGGAGAGTTGGAGTGTGATTCTGTATCCCCACTTTTTAATCACGAATCCACCTTCCATTCCTATGTGCGTTCTTCTCTTGACAGCAGTTTTAGGGAGAATTATGAAGAAAAGAAAGAACTATTGTTTCTGGCCTTGGGTTTTTAATGTTGCTTACCCAATTTTTATTTGCCCTTCTCCCGGTTTGACCTGAGTTCAGAACAGAGGATTAGGAGGGTACACTGGAAGAACATAATAACGGTGGGTGGTAACTACAAAACAGTAGCCCTACTATACTTGTGTTTACTGAACACTTCTTTGTCATCACTTCTCAGGCCCAGTTGAGAGCTTTATGTGCACAGCCTCAGGGAGAGACATTAAGTAATTAGACCCAGGTTAGTTACGCACTCCAGAGTGATAGCGCCAGGACTGGAGTTCACATTTGTCCAGATCAACACTATTAACTATTACGTTCTTTTCTCATCTGGCTGCTCTGAAAAGTCAGGATGGTCAGGATGAATGTGCAGGCAATGTGTCACCCAGTGAGCAGCTGAATCCAGAAAATTCTGATTCAATGGCCAAGATTTATTTAGAAAACCAACCAACCAACCAAAGGAGTACTTCTTTCTACAGTGTACAAGAAAACAAGCCAACGAAGAAGCCAGACATTTTCTTACTGATGTTGTAATTGTAGAGAATTCTGTTGTGGTCTGTGAGAGAACTCTCCAAGAAGTCAGAAACACCACCATGTACTGACAGATTATTGGATATTTTGTTCTGCAACATTATATATGATTTCTGAGCTTTATTTTTTAAAATGTAAGATGGCTTTATTAATCCTGCGATCATAGATTTTTATTAAAATTAAACACACATTATTGGTCTTATGTATCCCCCAAAGTTAGTGTTAGTCTCTAGAGATAAGCCTCCTATTTCTGGATACATCACTAATCTGTTCTTCCAAAAGAGGCAGGAAGTATGGGAGGTGAGACCAACCCTAAAAGCAAGACACAGAGGAACTTTTGATAGAAGAAGAGATGACACTCTTATTGTAAATTCTATGTGTTAACCCTGTCTTGATTTGAAGTACATTGAGTCACCTCATTTTAGTCATCAAATCAACTGAGTTTAGAATTAAACTCACTCAGCTAAAAAGTAATCATGAAATAGAAATTTGGGAATCAAGGTGGTAATGGTTTCAGTCAGCATCTATAGTTCAAAAATGGGAGCTCATTGACTCTAGACTGACAGTGAGGAACCAGCATAAGACCAAGCTAGACCCTCTGAATATGGCTGAGACAGTCTGAGGGACCACTGGCACTGGGATCAGGATTTATTCCGAATGCTTGAACTGACTTTTTGAAACCCATTTTCTTTGGAGGGATACCTTGCTCAGCCTAGATATAGTGGGAGGTGGGGGAGGGGATTGGCCCTGTCTCAAAGTGTTGTGCTAGACTTGTTGACTACCAATGGGAAGCCTTACCCTCTGTGAGGAAGGTAGAGGGATAGGTGGTGGGAAGGAGGAGGAATCAGCAGGACGGGAGGGAGTGGGAAATTGGATTAGCATATTGTTAATTAAATAATAATAAAAAATTTAAAAAAATAAGACAAAAAGTCCTACAAACCGACATGCCAAGATAAGGAACCTAGGCAATCTTAGATTGGTAGATTTGTAGAACCAGCTGCAAGGGGATTTTAACGCCAGGGTGAAATTGCAGAGTGTCTTGAATCTTTGAATACTCTTTTCATGCAGGGGATAGTCAGTCTTAGAGTGTATTGTTAAATTAAGTGGTCATGTTTCACTGGAACACAATAAAACACAAAATTGAGGTGCATGGCTGATGTTTGAGTTGTGGTCTAGTGCTGTAGGAACTTCTTCAGCCAATAGCCTTTAAGATCCCAGCCCATTTTGAGTGTGGTTTCATATATAAATGCAGACAAAAAGTGTGTACAGACCTCTTAGTTGCTGGATTAAGTTCCAGTTTCTAGCATACACAGAGGACTGTAGATTGCTACCCTTTCTGTGCGTTTATCCCCAGATAAAGAAACCTTTGTTATACTCCACTTTAGTATTTGTGGAACTCTTTTGTATGCCAACAAATTGGTGCTCAACGTTCAGCAATGTACATCCACATAAAGCCTCAGAAAGCACGAGAAAAAAATGAGGGTGTCTAGACCCACAAAAATAGGAGACAAGCACAGCTTCTTGGTAGCCACATTTTTTTTTTTTTTCTGATAGATTCTGTTTGCTGGCTACAAGCAGGAGTGTGGCTTCTTTAGGAACCATCTTCCTAGTTCCTGCTGGTCCTGTTACAGAACAATTAAACAGGGTTTGTGAGCAGCATGCTACTAGCTGTATAATGGTGACATAGACCTACTGTTATCCCAGAGTTGGGACAGTGAACATGGCTTGCAGAGCTGGAAGTGAATGTACCTTTGCCATGTTAGATTGGGCGGGGCCAAAAGGCAAAGCAGCTTTAGTCCTAGGCATGCCACTTAGCATTTTAAGATCTCCTGGTCGGAAAATGATTACAGAGCCACAATAAAGACAGATTCAGACAAAAAAAAAACACAAAAAAACTCTACATGGTTTACAGTGTATTTAAAAATGTAACTAGGATTGGAAGAAAGAAGAAAAAGAATATAGACAGGCATATAAAGAAATAGTTTTTTAAAAATAAAACAAAGTCTTTAAAGAGACAGAGTAAAAACAGTCATATATTAAGGGAGTAAAGAAAAATAAGCCATATAAAAACAGAATATAAACAGAGTCTTGATTATATATTATGACTGTAAATGATTATTATTATGACTGTAAATGAGCTAGGTACATTTTATTGTATGGCTGTTAAGCTAAACCAACATATATAGTTTAAAGGTATCTTGACTTCAAAATTTGAGTGTACGGCTATGTTGCTTTGGAAAAGAGGTTCTGTTTTTGTTTCCATGAAAGATGAGAACCTGTGTTGTCTTTCAAGGCTAATATGATTTTATTGAACAAGCCCCTCTGAAAGTTCCTCATGAACCTTAAAAATACGTCACCCAACAACCAGCAGGAAACAGTTTGGAGAAAACAATACCCAAATTTCCAAAAATAATTTTTTTTTACAAACGTATATTCTCAATTAAAGGGGGATAAGATATAGAGATAAATACGTTGCATTGGTATGGATCTTGATCTATTGCTACAAATTAAAAGTTGATTTTGTTATACTGTATATATGTGTTTCTACCATTTTTAAGGTATTGTGTTTGTGTGGCTCATTTAAAAATGTAATGTATAATTTAAAATTATAGGTTAATAATGATTTATAATAGTCAAACTTGGAGTCATTTTAGTTAGGTTTTCTTAGATATACAGAGATATATTTCAGTTAGATAGATAATCTTCAAACACTTCAATGAACCATAGAAAATGTCATTTAATTAATTTAGGATTCTGTTGACATGAGACGTGATTGCTCTGGGTAGCACCGATCTATTCCCAAAAGAATGTTGGGCACTGAAGGCACTCCACTTAGAGCTTGTTTTCTTTTTGGCAAAAATGGCCATTGGGCAAAGAACTGCTCCTGCCTCAAATACTGACAAAATGCATGGTGTCCAAATTGGACAAGCAGAATACAAGCAAAAAGACTGCCAAACCTTGCCAAGAGAGGGTAAGACGGTTTTTCAAATTTTCCTGCCTTTAAAAATAGTCTGACAGTTATTCTAGGCCTTAGGCAAAGTTGGTTGCCCTAGTGTTGCATAAAACAATTTTCTATACTGATGCTATTAAATATAGAATTTAAATCTGGACTTGAAATTATTTTCCTTCTCTCTAACTTACATTAATAGTATTCTTAGCATCCTGTACTTAACTTTTTAAGTTTGTAATAAGATCAAAGCATAATTATTCCACAAAGTAATTTTCATCTACTTGTGAGATTAATGAATTACCTCTAGCACTGATATTATACATTTTTGAGGTTAGAAGATGTGTCTATAGATAAATTCAAGAGTATGCTTAATTTAAGTCAGATGGTGCTGGCACACACCATTAATCCCAGCACATGGGAGGCAGAGGCAGGCAAATCTCTGTAAATTCTAGGCCAGCCTGATTTACCATGCCAGTTCCAGGACAACTAAGGCCACACAAAGAAATCCTGTCTTAAAAAAAACAAAACAAAAAAAGTATACTTATTTTAAGTAAGTTCGAACACTTTGTACCTATGAACTAAAGATACATGCATGAGTAGAACTGGAGTATGGGCGAAACAAACCCATCACACTTGTCTTTGATCTGATGAATAAAGGTCCATATACATTGTTTTAGCTAGATAAAGTTCTACTTTCAAGATTATTAAAGTACTTTTAATTTATTTAAATTTTTCTAAAATTAGTGTGAATGGTGAAGTCCTTCATTATGGTATATAAACATTGCTTTTATTTATTCACTATTGTTTTATACATTCTCCTACCTCCAATTCTTATCATCCATTCCTCTTACTGTCCCCAACACTTGCAGTCCCCATCCTCACCTTAGTAGTTCCCCACTGTGTGTGTGTGTTTATGCATGTGTGCATGTGTGCATGAGTGTGTGTGTGAATGTGTGTCTGTGCATCCTTTAATACACATTCCAGAATTCAACACTGGATACCTCAACTTTTCTCCACTTTACATTTTGAAATAGGGTTTCTCACTGAACTCGGATCTCTAGAAATGTATCTGCCAACCCACCAAGCGTTGGAATTACTAACATGAGCCATAGCACCTGGCCTCTTTTTTTAGGCTGGTGTGTGCTATGGCTCTGATCATAGAGCCCTATGCTTACACTTGACTGATAGTCATCTCCCCAGAGTTTTTTTCCACCTTTATTTCACATATATCTATTATGCTATGCCCCCACATTAAAATCCTTTTGTCACTTCTCACTGACTACTTACCCATAATTCCATATATCTTAAAATTAATATGTAACATGTGTGCATGAGAGAAAACATGCAGTGTTTGTCTTCTTAGTATGGGCTAATTTGTTTAACCATTTTTTGGGGCATCCATGTTTATTGCTTTACTATTCATATAAGTTAGGAAATGAAACCAACTAGATATTCATTAACAGATCTATATATTAAGAAACAGTGATACAGTTACACAGTGAAATTTTATCCAGCCATTAAAACAAAAGTGAAATGAAGACATTTGCAGAAAAAGGTTGATAGAGTCTTAAATTTTATAATGATTCCACACTTTAATTTTTATGTCTAAAGGAATTAGTGTATATTAAAATGTTTAGTGACTTCTTATCTATAATAAAATGTGTTCAGTATGCCAAGCCTTTAAATATTCCTCTGTGAATGATAAGTATATTTCAGTGTTGAATAAAAATCTCTATAACTTGAAATATTATTTAGGGCACAAGGAGACACCACTTAATTTGAAGTTTAACTGCAAGAAATTCTGTACCATAAGAGACAGAAATTCCCCTTGATTAAAACACGATTTCAAAAAAGGGGCAACTCCTGACTTAAACAGTCATTTAACCTTCACCCATTTACAAACTGATTTCTGTTTCCATAAAATGGAACTAAAGCATCCTTATTCCACTGAAATATTTATTGATGAAAGGATTAAATGGAAGGAAGAAACAAAATTAATTAGCATAAGAAAGTTCACAAAAAATATGTGTAAATCATCATATAACATGTTGAATGAGATGAAGACTAGAAATAGAAAAGCAGAATAAACAAAATAATTAAGTTTGCTTTTAGAGTATAAAAACTGTTATCACTCCTGAGGTTGAGGTTCAAGTTTTAATTATTTTTCATGATTCTCATTAGATCTTTAAAATTAGACTCTCTTGAAATTGCCTTAATGCAAAAGTCCCTGAACTGACAATAATTCCTAAAATATGTAAAACTTGAATCTGAAAAGTGTTTCCTGTGCTGAGAATACCCAACCACTGAATGAGAAAGCTGAAGTTCCTCAAACCACTCAATCAGAAAATCTCGATGTGGTAAATTATGACTGTCCACTGTTAAGAGAACACTAGAAAGAAAACATAAATCCCAGTGGACAGCACTAGAAAGCTAAGTCAGTGTACATCATAGTTGACTTCCCATTCAGGATGTGATGTTTTCCAAAGTATGCATGAGAACTGGAGTCATCGGGCTTGAAGACAGGCTTATAGAGATGATTACTAAGAAACAGCTCATTGAAAGATACGTTGCCTTCTTTCACTAGGTATTGTGGTGCACATCTTCAATTACAGCATTTGGGAGGCAGATACAGATGTATCTCCTATACCTTCCTGTTCTATGCAAAGTGGATGTAAGGAACACAGGTATAGGTGACAAATTTGGACATTTGCAGCTGCTGTTTGATGGTGGTACTTTTTTCTAAGCAGATCTGCACTTACTTAGGTACAATGGTCTGATGAGATGAAAAGAAAAAAAAACTTGAATTCATGAGGAACAGCTATGAGTTTACCCTTTCATACTTGCTGAAGGGATATGCTAATTCTCAAGACATTCAGGGAACAGTCTAAAAGAACTTGAATCACCTACATATTTCAAACAGGTTCCAGGCTATTGATCAAAATCACTGTAATCATATGAGCAAGCAATGAGAAAGGGGTTGGCTAGAGAAGATAAGTTTATCTTCAAAAGCAGAAGATAAACTAAGAATTTTGTTTCCCTCTTTGATCTGAATTAGGCATCTATTTTCTGGGCTAGGTCATATATAATAACAACATGCATTTATTCACTGGCTTTGGTGAACATATTGGCTAATTTTTTTAAAGAAAAATAACCTTTGAAAAATAAGGGAGCAGGCAGTGCAGAAAGAAACACATGGAGGTGCACCAGTCATATTCGATTTGTATTTTAAATTTTTATGCACAGAGGGTTTGCTAACCTAAAGGGAGCATTCTCTGTAAAGGTAGCTAATTCTAAGAGATGACAAAGGACTTACTTATGGAGTTGTCATATAGAAGCTGACCTATATAGATTCAGTGCTGGAGCTACAGCTTTTATGAAGCTCTTCCATTTTTCTTATACTTGAGAAGAGTAATTAACTTTTTTTCACCAACCTAGAGTGAATAATTGGAAGTTGGTTTGTATTAGGCAACTAGAAATAGCTTCTCTGTGGTAAAATGCAGCCTAACCATTCTCCAAAGTTAACGTCTGACCAGTTAATCTTGCCTCACCTATCAGTTAAGTGGAAATCACTTTAATAGCTTGTGCCACAATTCCCTCTTCTCTTCCTTTCTCCTGACTGACCTCAGCACTTCCTTGTGTGGGCCTCTCTGGCATCTTATAACTCCTTTCTCTTGGAAACTGAACATAGTATCTTTACAATAGCTAATGTTTGTCCATCTCTTGGGAGTTCCATAACTGAACAATACTATCTTTATTTGTAATTGTGTTATAAAATTAGTGTATTACATTTGTGTATTAAAATCCTGATCCTTGGTGTGACATTACTATGAAGAGAGGCCTCTGAAACATTAGCAAGTCATGGAGGAAGAATCACCATGAATGAGAGCTTTAATGATCACCATCTTCTTAATGAGGCCCACATAGGGCAAGAGGTGAGAGCACTATGGAGTCTCCATCGTAAGGGTGCTGATCCTCCCCTCTCACATCTATGCCCCTCCCCATGTAATCCTCCTCCATTTTCATGTAGAAAGGGAACAGACTTCCCATGGGCTTGCAGAGATGGCTCATCATGTTGCAGCAAGACTGAGCTCCTCCCCTTAAGTCATGCCAAGGCCAGGTCAGGTGATCCAGCATAGAAAACAAGCTACCAAAAGTCAGCTAAGTGCCAGGAGAGATCCCGCTCTCACTGTTAGAAGCTTTACTAAAAGACCAAGCTACATGATGGTCACAAACATGCAGCGGGTCTAGCTTGTTCACATTTAGGCTCTCTGTTCTCAAGCCCAGGTCAGAAGTCTCTGTGTGTTCCCCCATCATGAACCCCTGACAGATACAATCCCTCTTTCCTTTCTTCCTTGAGAGTTCTGAGCTCAGCACAGTGCTTATGTGTGGATCTCTGCCTCTGCTTCCATTAGCTACTGGGTAAAGTATCTCTGATGGCAATTGGGGAAGTCACCACTCTGTTTACAGTAGATGACCAGTTCAGCACCCCCTCCAAAATTGCTAGGAGTCTTAGTTGAGAGTCCTCCTTGTGGGTTCCAGGGGGTTTCCCTGGCAGCAGGTTTCTTCCTACTTCCCAGATGACCTCCTTATCAGGCTGTCTTATCTCTTATGTTACTCTCCCCTCTATCCTGCCTCCAACCCACACAGTGACGTTATAACTCATGATAACCTATGCCCTCAAAAATCACTTCTTATCTCTTTCCCTTTTGGTTTATGTGTTAGAATATTGCCATTATAGCAATCAAAGGGTGAAATGTTTATTGAAAGTTTCAGTTTCAGTTCATGGTTAGCTGGCTCTGTTACTTTAGACCCTATAGCGAAACAGAACATAATAGCCAGCGGTGTTTTGTGAACAAAGCATCTCATCTCTTGGCAGTTAGGAATCCAGGGGAGTGGCACAGTGAGTCTTGTGAGGAGGCTTCTTCTTTCTACCCTTGTAGCATCTCGTCACTAATACTACTGATCTGTGCTGCTAAATTAAGTATCTCTTTTCTGACCAGTTACTATCATTCAGTGCTACTTGTCTCTGGAACTGCAATCCCAGGTATGTCCATGTGTGCTTTACAAGCCCCCTACATGCATCTCAACATAACAAGTTAGTAATCAAGACTATCACACTTGACATCAACATCTTTTTAATCTTTACTTCACCGACTCTACCGAGACCTTCTAGTTCTTAACCTTTGCTTCTGGTGTCCTGTAGGTCTCCACTGTGAGAGCCCCTGGTTTCAATTTTTGAAGACTTATTCTTGCAGGTCCTTCTTTCATCAGTTTGTCTAAGAGTGGGTGATCCAACTTCCCTTCTCAGGAGCTATACTCAACTTCTTTTTACTTATATTCAGTCTAGGGATGTTGCAGTGATTCTTATCTCTGTTTTTATTTTTCGTTTTTCAAAATTATAAAAGGAGAAATGATGTCTGATTTTTAAAAGTGCTCTGAACCTCTTACAATATGGTTGAAAACAGTATACATAGAAAAGGGTTTAGACATGTTTACTGAGTTAAACTAAAATTCTAGTTCACTGAGGTTGGGGAATCACATAGACACAGATACACAACACACACACACACACACACACACACACACACATACAAAAACACATGCATGCACATTTAAGATGAATGAAATTACTCATAAGATGACGAGCTTTTATGAATGTTTTTAATGAACATTGGTTCAAAAGTCAAAATATTTATAAAATATATAGGTGACATAAAGCAGTGACAGTGGTGGCTTCCATGTGTTCACTACATGAACCTCATGACTCCATCATGTTTTATACTCAGATCTTATAATTTTAATTCAGAGTTATAAGGATTTTGTATTTTTCAGTTTTTTTCTTAGTTTCCTGAAGTTATTTTTTAACTTAAAAAATTTGCTGTTTTATTTTACATACTTGTGAGTTTTATATGTAGGAATTACACATGTGTGCTCAAGTTGATCAACATTATATGACATGCTATTAAATGCATATGCCACCAATTGTTTTGCATTTTCTCAATACATGACTTATAAATTTTAAAAATTCTGATATCAATGACAATTAATATTTTCAGATGAGGACTTTTGTCTGATCACATCTTACAAAAGTCACTGTATAAATATTACCATGAGGGCATGATATGGAAGAAGATAGATGGTTTGACTATATGCCATCATATCACTTAAAGTCTTCTTAGGAATTCCTGTTCCTCAGTAATAGATATCTGAAAGAAGGTAAGAATGAAAAAATAAAAACAGCTTTAAGACTAAACATGTAAACTGTTAGCCAAATTATTTAATAAAATAACTATAACCAATGGATAAAAATGATTAAAGATCAAATTTTGGATTATCAATATGTATAGAAAACAAGCTGAGGGACTCGGGGTGTAAGTAAGCTTTAGAATGCTTCCTGGAATGAAGCTGGAGGTACAATCCATAGAATCACATAAACTGGGTGGGGTGGTGCCTGCCAACCATATCAGCATTTAGGGGAGGTATAGGCAAGAGATTGATGTTATCATTGGATGCATAGTAAATTTGGTATTAAAGAGAGGATGGAGACTGTGCATGAATACAGAAACAAAAGTGACCATTCAGATTATTATTTTCATAGTCTTATTTTCCTTTTGTTTTAACCTTAAAAGTAAATCTCATTGATTAACATGACTTTTGCATTTAATCCAAGATTTTTTAACTAAATGGAAAAGTAATTTACAGGAACCTTTACAAAGAAATGTCATGCTGATAATTACATTTTCTAAGCTTTATTTTTTATTTGATCTTTTAAATGCTGACATGGGCTGATCTTCATCAAGATTGCTTGATTACCAATTTTCTCCTCAAGTCTTTAATTAAAATCATAGACATTGAAATTTAAATTTCTTAGTCTGATTTTCCATTTAACTTGTGATCTAACACTACCTGGTTCTTTATCTCTCTTATTCGAATGCCAAGCAAATTTTCCAAATGTTTGCGCATTTTTGGGCTGTATTTAGTATACAATTTCCAGAAATAGAAAAACAAAACAAAAACAAAAGAAAAGACAGAATGTAGTGATATCTCATTGGTTTTTATTAATCGTGCTACAACAAAAGAAAAAGATTGAAACAAAAATGCCCAGTTAAATATGAATTACAGATAACAAAGAATAGTTTAAATTATAAGCATGTCCCAGTTTATTCTCTTTTGAAATTCAAATGTAGCTAAAAACTCTTGATTTTTATCTGGGAAGCTCATTTGATATTTGATTTTTATTTGGGAAGCTAATATTTGAGATATTAGGTTGCCGTTTTGTGAAAGGACGACTACACACACACAATATGAATTGCTTTGGGGCACAAAGTTAAACAGTGTGGTGCTGTGGGATAATGGTCTTTTACCCTGTCACTTGTATTATTTTAAATAAAACACTAATTGGCCAGTTGTCAGGCAGGAAGTATAGGCGGGGCCACCAGGCAAAAAGTAGAGGTGGAGCAATGAGAACAGTAGAATTCTGGGAAGAGAAAAGGTTAGTCTGAAGTCGTCACCCAGACACAGAGGAAAGCAAGATGAGACGGCCTCGTTGCTGAAAGGTACCAAGCCACATGACTAACACAGACAAGAATGATGTGCTAATATACATTGTGAGAGTTATAAGAAACCTGAGCTAACAGGCCAACCAATTTATAATTAATGTAGACCTCTGTGTGTTTGTGACTAATTGGCTGTGGGACTGGGTGGGACAGAAATCTCAGTCAACAGTGTGGGCTTACTGGGTTATGTCTGACCAGGAGAAAAGTGCAAAATCCATCATGGGGATGAAATGTTCATGTTAGCAAACTGATCATTAATTTCTTTTGTCTTGTAACTGAGATAATATGTATTGCAAATAGCGTGAATCAAGTTCCTTTAGTGCCTATTGTAGATACTTTCATCTTAGCCAGAAGCTATGTCTAGAAAATTTACATTATTAACGATGGTGGGTAAAATGAATAAAATGTCTCAGAACACAAATTAGTGAAAATAAGATTGATACTTATTATGTTTGAATTCTCTAGCTCATGGGTGGTTCTGCTTCTTCTAACCATGTTTTTTATTTTTCTTATGCTTATCTTTCTTCTATTCGCTCTGCCGTTAGTACTTGAATTTCTTCTACTTTGTCTCACTTTGTTACTCGCATTTAAGATGTGTTTTCCCTAAGGCACTTTATTTTATTCAAAGCCTGAGTAAGCTAAGATAAAATGTTAACGCTGGGAACTCAGCTTTTCCTTCACATTAGAATTCCCTGGAGTGTTTAAAAAGGTATCTACTTCCAGGCTGTCTCTGGAGACGAAATCAGGTTTGCAAAGTAAGGTCCAGTATCAGTCACAATGGTTCACTAGTTCACTATACCAGGAGATGGAGTATTTGTGGGCAGCAGAGTAAAAAGAAATAGGTTTATGTTGTCAAAGTCTAAGAAAGGCCAAGTCGAGACAAACCTCAGGCATGAGCACTAACATCCTGCTTGTTTCACGGTGAGACTCATGGACTGTTTTGTTTAATAATCTTTTTTTGTAATTATTATTAAAATATGTTCTTTAATTTCATGAATGAATACAATCCATACTGACCACTCACATTCTGACCCTTTCTTACTTTTTCTGAACCCTGTCAGCACCCACCTCCTTCATCCAAGCACCTTTCCCACATTCATGTCTTCTAATCTTGTTTTCTGATCCATCCACTGAGTTTGACCAGGGTTCTTTGGGAGACCATGGGTTTGAAACTGTCCGTTGGAATTGCATGGGCTTACTGATGGCACACCAGGAAAGATAAATGCTGTCCTTCCCCCAGGAAACTTCCAGAGCCAATAGTTCATGAAGGAGAGGTAGGGCTCTGTAAGCCTATCCCTGATCAACGACTGACAGCTGAACTGCTCGATCGTGAGCAGATCTGGCACAGGTTGTGTAACTACTATGAGACAATGGTGCTCATGTTTGTATCATGCCTAGAAAGGCATTTTGCAGCCACTCTCTCCTTCTCTTTTAGCTCTTTTATTCACTCCATCTCATCTTCCACAGTGCGTTCTGAGCTTCAGAGGAATGCTTTCTTCTTTAAAAGGTGTGAACCTACTCAGTAGCCCATTACCGAGAGGAGAACATTTATGTCCCTCTAAATGTGCTCTGAAAGATACTTTTTCCAGTGAAAGAAATTAGAGCTTGACAAGTTCTTATCAATTCACATGCTCTTTTTAAAAATATTATTTTTATTAATTCTCTAGTAAGTTTGTACATTATATTTTGTCCACATTCACCTCCTCTCTCCAATCTTCTCCCAGATCCATCCCCGCCTCCTTACCAACCTAAATTTTTGTTCACTATCTATCTCTTTTTTAAATCATCAAATCTAATTTTTGCTGTCTACATAGTCTTTGGTATGAAGTTTAGCCTGGAGAGCTGTCAACTTATCAGCTGACACACACCCTTCAAGAAAACTAAGTCTCCCTCTCCAAAAAGCTATCAGTTGCCAATAGCTCACCATGTGAAAGTGAGACTTCATTCCTTTTACCCCTTCATCTAGGATGTTGCTAGTTTGAGCTTGGACCAATCCTATGCATGCTCTGTAAGCACCGAGAATCTATTTATGTACCTGCCCTATTGTATCTGGAAAGCATTACCGGCTATTGCCCCTGCTCTTTGTTGCATTCCTGAACTTGGTAAGACCCCATTTATGAAGATACTACATAATTGTGTCATAGAACATGGAGAAATAAAATACATATTGTTCAAGAAGGTTCATTCTTACTGCTTAGCTTTCACACTACTGGAAGTACTATGTATAGTACCGGAGGAAAAAAGTAATCAACAGTCTTACCAAGCTATAAACTCTATAAAAACTCATAACAATCAGCTTGGCAAAATATGACCTTCGTCCAGTAGCGGCACAAATATTATAGGAATAACCAAACACATTATAATTAAATATTAGGCCTATTCTACTAGATAGACTCCATATCTGACACAGTTATTCCAGCAAAGAACCTGTGGTTGTATTGCAGTAGGAAAGGACTTACTACCACTATGCTACTGAGTGGATAAAGTGTTGAACTGACCCCTAATGACTTAGTAGTATCTCTAAAGAGTACTACATTGCTCAGCCTTCATTAGAGAAGCTTCTTATGGTAGCAAACAGCAATTAATAAAGATCCACAACTGGTCATAAAATAAGAGATTGCTGAATGCTCTGCTCTAAGTGGGACATGAGATGCTGATAATAAGGAGAAAAAAGATGGGTTAGACTCTTTTAAAATTTTATAAATAATTTATTATGGTATGGGGGAATTTGCTTTATTGGGTTTTATTTGATCATAAACCACACAATTTAATGAGGTATTTAAAATAGTCAAGTGACTTACTTCACATGATGATATACGAATGTATCAATAAATAAATTCATGCACATAGATCACACATTTATGTATTTTTGTGGTTTTAAATGTGCATATGTATTTAATGAGGATAATAGTATAATTTCTGGGGAAAAGACTGTGGTTCTCAAAGATGAATTTGTTAGTGATTTGGTTATCAATATTAATTACTTTCTGAAGTTGAAATATAGTTTCCTTTTGGGTATTTCAAATGACTCTAAAATATATACATACATAGAGAGTATGCATTAATGTGAAACAAATTACATGCACATTCCCTAATGTAAATTTCAGAAAGCAATATATAATGTTATATGTACTACTTTACTTAAAAGATCTTTCCCAGATTATAAAAGTAAAGACTGTTAATTATATAAAATGCAAAATACAATATATCAAAAGGAAAACAAAGTTAAGATTAAAAGTAGCATGATAACAGTAAACATACTAGATCACCTTTTACAACCTAATTCAACTTATTTCAGTGTTATTGAAATATTACTATGTAGTTTTCATAATCTTATAAAATTATAATGTTGTAATTTATCATTCATTGGTATATTTTGATTTCCCATATAGTTAAAATCTCCTGGAAAAACACTGTGAAATTATATATTTTCCCTTCTAAGTTTTCATTATTATCAACAACAAGATGTTGATCAATCCTGTAGTAGTATCATTGATTAAATAGTTTTTGAAAGAATCTTGGTCATGTTTTTATTATGGGACAAAATTTGTCATTTGTCATAAGCACTGGCATATGAAAGTGTGGTCTATAGATCACAATGACATCATTACTCCTAAACTGCCTAACATTTGATAATCTCAGGTTCTAAACAGAACCACTACATTTTGGTAGAATGAACAAATTATTACTGCGCTGAGCCAGGTTGAAAAAGCATTATCTTGGTATGTTTCAAGTTCACTGAGAGGATGCTCAGAGCACCCTGACTGATTGTTGAGAAGCCAGTCGCAGAAAGGCTTCAATACCCTGTCCCAGCTCTCAACAAAGTAGTACTTCTCAATTCTGTTTGGACTTTAGAATTACTTAGATATTTCCTGAGAAGAATAGATATTGGATCACACCTCAGAAGTTTTAAATAAGAACTTTTAGGAATAGTATTATTGATGAACTTTTGACTGATTCTAATGAACAGCCGAGGTTCACAAACTTAGATCAACCAAGAGAAGAGATGAAAATAGTTAATAAATGATTGAAGGTGAGTTTTCTTAGCCACCTCTACAAAGCTGAACTGTTGCCTGTCATTGACTCCAATTTGTAGTGTTGTGGAGAAAGAGTAAAGATGAGGGATGAGGGTTCTCACACCAGTGTTTGGAATGTGAGGAATTATTTTAATGGCATTTCCAGTGAAGGACTATACTCTGCAGGATTCAGGGATGAGTGGAAAACCCAGTCCCTCAGTGTGTGTACTTATTTTGCAATTGAAAGAAGGGCGTGTGGTTTAAAGGGACTGAAACCTCATCAGTCTTTATCAGATAAATTGGGAAGAAGTAAAGCAATCAACTGCTTTCATTTTCTGGAAGTAATTCCCATGCAGCTAATTTTATTTGCAACAATTGACATTTCAAGTTATTTAGTATTAATTATATTATTTAGAAGCCAAAATATTTGTTAATAATTTCAATTCAATTACAAGTCATGAAATAAAATAACTGAATGTCTCATTGTATCTCAAGCCATTGAATTTTCAACACCAGTGCTCTAATTTTAATGGAATTTAAATTCAGTACTGGTGAACCTTTCCTACAGTTTCTGCCTGCGTTGACCACTGTTCACAACAAGGCTGTGTGAAATGTCGAAAGTGTTAATTTCCAACAATCAAAATGTATTTTTGTTATAGTAAGAGTAAGAATTTAAAATATTAATCTTGACATTATTAGGAACAAAATGTTTTTATTTGTTATTAAAAATATTTTGATATATACTTTTTAAAATAATTTTTTATGATTTTACCTCCCCCTACTCTCATTTTCTCCCCATCCACCAAAATCCATACATTTCATTTCTTTCTTCATTAGAAAACAAACTGGCAATTAAAAATAATATAAAACCAAAACAAGATAGAATAAGACAAAACAAAGAAACAGGAAAAGAGAAGCAAAGAAGAAGCACCAAAAAAAGACACAAATGAAAACACATGCACATTCACACACACAGAAAATCTCATAAAGATCAGAAACCATAACATGCATGAGAAAAAATCTATAAGGAAAAGAGGGGAAATGTCTAGACAAAGCATTGTGAGACGAACAAACAAGCAAAACCTCTAAAATATGTTTTGTAAATATCTGCTAGGTCTATTTGATTTATGGATGGCATTCATTGATTTCCAGATTTTTTTTTTTGTTTTGATTTTGTCAAAATGATTTCTCTATTGGCAAAAGTGGGTTATTTAGCTCACCTACTATCATTGTATAAGGATTAATATGGGATTTTAGGTGTAGCAGTGTTTCTTTTATGAACATGAGTGTCGTTGTATTTGGTACATAGATATTAAGACTTCCAGTGTTCTTTTGGTAGATTTTTCCATGGGTGAGTACGTAGTAAGTCTATTTTGTAAGATATTAAAATGACTAGACCAGCTTGTTTCTTGGATCCATTACCTTGAAACTTCATTTTTTTCCTCCATACTTTTACTGTGAAATAAAAGGATATTAATACCTTTGATATTAATATGGTATTTTTGGATAAACAGAAGGATGGATCATGTTTGCAAATAAAATCTTTTATCCTGTGTCTTTTTTATTTCATTTATTTTTTTATCAATTTTCTTGAGCTCTACATATTTTTCTCTGCTCCTCTCCCTGCCTCTTCCTTCCCCCTTCAATCTTCCTGCAAGCTCCCAATTTACTCAGGAGATATTGTCTTTTTCTATCTCCCATGTAGATTAGATCTATGTAAGTCTCTCTTAGTGTCCACATTGTTGTCTAAGTTCTCTGGGATTGTGATTTGTAGGCTGGTTTTCTTCGCTTTATGTTTAAAAACCACCTATGAGTTAGTACATATGATAATTGTCTTTCTGTCTCTGGATTACCTCACTCAATATAATGTTTTCTAGCTCCATCCATTTTCCTTCAAAATTCATTGTTTTTTTCTGCTGTGTATTACTTCATTGTGTAAATATACCATATTTTCCTTATCCATTCTTTGGTTGAGGGGCATTTAGGTGGTTTCCAGGTTCTGGCTATGACAAACAAAGCTGCTATGAACACAGTTGAGCATATGTCCTTGTGGCATGATTGAGCATCCTTTGGGTATATACCCAAAAGTGGTATTACTGGGTCTTGAGGAAGGTTGTTTCCTAATTTTCTGAGAAATTGCCACACTGACTTCCAAAGGGATTGTTCCAGCTTGCATTCCCACCAGCAATGCAGAAGTGTTCCCTTTTCCCAACAACCTCTCCAGCATAAGTTGTCATCAGTATTTTTGATCTTGGCCATTCTTACAGGTATAAGATGGAATCTCAGAGTTGTTTTGATTTCTCTGATGTTGAACATTTCCTTAAGAGTGTTGAACATTTCCTTAAGTGTCTTTCAGCCATTTTATATTTTTCTGTTGAGAGTTCTCTGTTTAGGTCTGTATTGCATTTTTTTTTTATTTAATTATGTGTTCTTTTGGTGACCAAATTCTTGAGTTCTTTGTATATTTTGGAGATCAGACCTCTGTCTGATGTGGGGTTATTCAAGTTCTTTTCCCATTCTGTAGGCTGTCGTTTTGTCTTGTTAACCATGTCCTTTGCTTTACATAAGTTTTTCAGTTTCAGGAGGTCCCATTTATTAGTTGTTTCTCTCAGTGTCTATGCTGCTGGGGTTGTCTTGTGTCTTTTTATTGAGGAATTTAAACCATTTATATTGAGAGTATTCAATGAACATTATTTTCTGATTCCTATTATTTTGTTGTTGTATTGTTGTTGCGCTGGTGTGTATTTTCCCCCTTGTATTTTCTTGGATGTGATTAACCTCTTCAGATTAAAATTTTCCTTCTTGTGTCTTCTGTGGAACTGGACTTATAGACAGAGAAGTGCTTAAATTTGGTTTTTTTGTGTGCAACATTTTTTATCTTCCTCTATTGTGATCAAAAGCTTTGCAGTATTTAGTAGACTAAGCCAGCATCTGTGGTCTCCTTGAGTTTGAACAACATATCTTCAGGCCTTTCTGGTTTTTAGAGTCTCCATTGAGAAGTCAGGTCTAATCTTAATAGGTTTACCATTATATGTTACTTGGTGATTTTCCCTTGTAGCTTTTAATATTCTTCCCTTGTTCTGTATGTTTGATGTTTTGATGTACCATGTTGATGGAGGAGTGTCATCTGTCTATGTGTTACTTTCATTGATTAATAAAGAAACTGCCTTGGCCCTTTAATAGGACAGAAAATTAGGTATGCGGAGTAGACAGAACAGAATTGTGGGAGAAAAAAGCAGAGTCAGGCAGATGCTTCAGGCAGACGCCATGCCTCTCCTTTCTGAGACATATGCAGGTTAAGATCTCTCCTGGTAAGTCACCCCTCATGGTGCTACACAGATTACTAAATATGGGTTAAAGCAAGATTTGAGAATTAGCCAATAAGAAGCTAAAACTAATGGGCCAGGCAGTGTTTAAAGAATACAGTTTCCATGTAATTATTTCTGGTAAAGCGAGCTGGGTGGCGGGAAGCAGCCCGCCAATCCCATCACTACTCCATGTATTTGTGTGCCATGGCAAATTTATTTTGTGATCCAATCTATTTGGTGTTTTATATGCTTTTTGTACCTTGATAGGCACCTCTTTCTTTATGTTAGGGAAATTTTCTTTTATGATTTTATTAAAAATATCTTCTGTGCCTTTGGTCTGGTTTTCTTTTTCTTCTCTACTCGTCTTATTCTCAAATTTGGTCTTTCCATATTGACCTAAATTTCCTGTATGTTTTGTGCCTGGAAATTTTTAGATTTAACTTTTTTTTTTGGCTGAAGTATCAATTTCTTCTATCTTATCTCCACTCTTTGAGATTTTTCACTTCCTTGTTTTCTACTCTGTTGGTGAGGTTTACCTTTGGGGTTTTGTTTGAATTCCTAAACTTTTTATTTCTAGTTTTACCTCAATTTGGGTTTTCTTCAGTGGTTTTCTTACTTCCTTCATGTCTTGAACTGTTTTTATCATTTCATTCCACTGTTTGTGTTTCCACAGAGCTCATTAAGGGATTTATTTACATTCTCCTAAAGGCCATTTGAAGTCTTTAACTTGTATTTCTATTATATTGCACTTCTCAGACCTATTTCAGTAGGACTGATGGGTCCTGGTAGAGATACATTGTCTTGGGTGTTAATGATTGTGGTTTTACACTAGTAGATGATTGTAATCCTAGATAGTATCTGTTTTTGTCTTTATTTAGTACATATTTCTTTGCTAAGTTTCTACTGTCCTCACTGAGTCTTAGAAGAGTAATGATTGTAGCTTGCCTGGTAGGGAATGCTTCTGAGTTTTCATTAGTTGTGGCCCTGCGAGTACTGGGTAGATTATATGTATCTAGATATTGGGGACTAACATAAAGATATGGGGATGAGTTAGAAGTCGGGGTTGAAAGAATCTGCAGGATGGAGGAAAGCTAGATCTACCACAAGGTTCTGCAGAGTCCCCAGGGAGTGGAGGAAAAGAGGGAAAACAAGCCTTTGAAAGTGGTTTGCTACAAGAGTGAATATGACTATGAAATATGCTTTATTTTGTTTTGTTACTTGTTTTATTTTATCTTGAGATTTGTTTTTATTTATTAATTTATATGTATGCATGTGCGTATGTGCACCTGCAACACTTGTGAAACCCAGAGAAAAGTGTTGGATTCTCTACAATTGAATTAGAGGCAGTTGTAAACCACTCTTGTTGGGACCGTTTGGAGTCCTGGCCTCCAGCTGCTCGCCCCTGCTAGTGATCTTTACTTGGCCTTCTGATTTTTGCTACTTTAAGCTGTATCCAGCTCTGTTTCCTGATCATGTGTTGACTTGACCTTGATTGAGAATCAGGGGATGAGGTTTTCACCTGTTGGCCCACCTGACTGTGTTGGGTATAAAAGCCTCCATGGTACTATTCAATAAAGAGCTTCTTTTACCAGTCACTAGAGGTGTGTCTCTGTCTGTGCTGTCTCTGTGAGTCTCTGTGTGTTTCAATCTCTAGCCCCTTGCCCGGTTCACAAAAGGTATGGTGATACATAGAGAGCAGGTGGGCGTCATGCGCCACACACTCTAGAATAGCAGCAAGTAATGTCTAAGGTTGAGCTACCATAGGTTTTAAAGCTTAAAGCTAATATCTTGCAAAAATGTGTACACTTGAACACACATGAAACAGATATTCATTTATTAACATTGTTATTTTAAACACCCTACTGCAGTCTTCAATCTAAATACTTATTTAAATCCTTTGTTTGACATTTGTTTAAGGTGGAAAATGTATGTATTCAACTTGTGACCTCTCTTTATATTATAATTTCATAAAATTACAATATTTTCAATAACAGCTTCAATTTGTGTTATAGATTTTTTGTATTATTATGAAAATGAGTTTCTACATACCCACTTATTTTAAATTACAGGTCTGTGAAATGCTATATTTACTAGCTCCAGAAGAAATAATTTAGCCCTTTAAAACTTGAGGCTACTCAGGTTTTTGTTGTTTGATTTTGTTTTGCTTCTATTCTTTTTCTTTTTTCTTTCTTTCCTTCTTTTTTGAAACATGATTTCACTGTCTGATATCTCTTTCCTGGAATTCACTCTGCAAAACAGGTTGGCCTCAAACCCACCTCTGCCTCCCAAATCCTGGGATTAAAGGAGTTCACTGCCAAACCTGTTCTAAAGAAGGTGTTCTTAAAGAGTTGCTTCTATAGATTGAATGTGTACATTCCTTTCATGCTTTCATTTCCTTTTTTGAAATCTTTAATGAGATTTTTAAGTTGGGATACACCATTTTTTAATCATTACTTGGAATCTATGTTTCTATGCATAAAGAACCCCCACCCATTTATCTGACATCTCTATAGTACTGGTTATCCTGGAACTTGTTATATAGATCAGACTATGTTGTATTTGATTGCAACTGACAACAGAGTTTGCTTTAAGACAGAAGGTAGAGACAGCCACTAGCTGACCAAAATTAAACATGGAGGTTTTGGAGGACTGAGGACAGATAATAGACAGGAAGTAGTAAGGTAGGTTTGAGAGAGGGTCTCAGTCCTTTTGGATGGAAGAAGGAAAGAGATAGGAGGCCATTGGTTGCTGCTCTGATGTTCACTGATCTTTCAGGTTCTTACCCCTATATATGACTCCTGATTTTTTTCATGATAAAAAATAATTAGATAAATGGCAAACAACATGGGGCTCAAACCCATTTCCCTGAGATTAAGATTCTCATGTTCTACTAATTGAAGGAACAAGAACTCAAGATATGCCTTACGCTTTTCCCTTCCACAGAGACTGGACAACAAATTATAACAACTAGTTTTCCAAGGACTTGACAATTAACCTAATTTTTACCAGGGTCCCCTAAAGATGCTGTTGCCCCCAGACAACAGGCAGTAATTTTATGGGCATGACACCCATATTCCCAAGAGGTAGGGTGGGTGGTTTTAGGTTGTTCAGTGGGTTATGATATTTCTCTTCATTTAGGGGAGTTATTTATAAGTGGTATTGATAATTATCAGGGAAAAAAGCTGAACAAAAAGATTATATTCAGGAATATCTTTCTGAAAAGTAAAAGGAGGAATATAGAAATGATAGAATAAAAGCATAGATCATTGAATCTACTTTTATTTTTTTATTTTTTTAATTTTTTATGGTTTATTTTTTTATATTTAAAAATTTCTATCTCCTCCCCTTCTTCTCCCCCTTCCCTCCCCTCCCCTTCACCCATACCCTCCCTCCCTCCCTCTCCAGGCCAAGGAGCCATCAGGGTTTCCTACCCTATGTTAAGACCAAGGTCCTCCCAACTCCCCCCAGGTCCAGGCAGGTGATCGACCAAGCTGAGAAGGCTCCCACAGAGCCCGTCCATGCAGAAGAATCAAAGCCCAGTGCCATTGTCCTTGGCTTCTCAGTCAGCCCCCACCGTTGGCCACATTCAGAGAGTCCGGTTTGGTCTCATGTTCCATCAGTCCCATTCCAACTGGAGTTGGTGATCTCCCGTTAGTTCTGTCCCACCGTCTCCATAGGTGAACTCACCCCTCACGGTCCTGACTTTCTTTCTCATGTTCTCCCTCCTTCTGCTCCTCATCAGGACCTTGGGCACTCAGTCCAGTGCTCCAATGTGGGGGAGAGGGAGCCCGAAAAGGCCAGTTCCTATAGCCATACTGATGAATCTACTTATAAACCTAAAAAGTAGCTACTAATCTTAAATATTTTGCATTTGTATGTATTTTTGATATTGATACAAAGTTGAAGTTATTTTGTTATACTGGATATATGTTTATACTTTTTAAAGATATTTTTATATATTGATACAAATTTAAGATTATTTTTGTGAGACCCTACTGTACATACACTTCTACTCTTATTTAACACATTTTACCTTTGCAACTCATTTACCAAGATAATGTAAATTTCTAGATCTTGAAAGTTATTATTATAAATTATGTAGTATAATAAAAATGCATGTAAGTAGTTAATTACCTTTTGCAAACAAACTTGTAGTCATGTCAGGTATGTTTCCAAGTTCAAACAAAGATATATTTAGGGTATACAGATGGTCTTGAAACACTTCAGACATTTACAGAATACAGCATTTAAGATGTTTTAATGACATTTTATGATAATGAGATATGTCTGCTCCTGGTCACATCAATTTACTTCAGAGATGATGGGCCTAAAGAAATTCCAAATGAAGCTTGCTTTCTTTGTGGCAAAATTTAGCTACTAGGCAAGGAACTACTTTTTCTTTGGCTGCCAACAGATGCTTTCCTCATTGGACAAACAGGACACAAAAGAAAGTGATTGCAGAAAGGATAGTCCTTTGAATTTCCTGCTTCATAGGAAAGTCTGTCAGATATTCTAGACCTGTAGGCTAAAGACAGATGACCTAATGTTGCAGCAGAACCTTATGTGTCTATCCAGATAATCAGCTGTTTATGTCATTTCTTAGTTTTTGAAGTTGTTTACTCTTCACTTACTATTTACTCAGGTACTATTATTTCCTTCTCAGGTCTCTGATGGAAATGAAGACTACATAGTTATAGTTTTCCTTATTACCAAATTCAAAAAAGAAACAAAAAAGTATAAAGTATGAAATTATGTAAGTTTGCAAGAAATAAAAAGATAGTTTTGAATTGGTAATACAAGTTAGGATAGAAGGTGAGTTAGGTACAACACTTAGGACTTACGAAGATAGGTTCAATATGGAGTATTTTCTCTGAATTTGAAAGATGTCTATGGATGGGACATATGAATATAATATTAACTAATAATTTTTCTTATTATATACATTTTACTATGTTAGTTAAAGTCTTCCTTTTCATTAAGACAAAATGGGGAAATGTGTGATATTGTGATCACATGCTGACAGTAAAATTTCCTTTAGTCAGAGGCTAGAGCTAGCCAGTAGTTGACCAAACTTGACTATAGAGGTTTTGGAAGACTGAGGACAGAGAGGAGGCAGGAAGTATTATGGTGGGGCTGAGATAGAGGATCTTGGCCCTTTTGGATGAAAGAACAGAAGAGACAGGAGGTCATTGGTAACTGTTCTGCTGTTCCTATGATCTTTTAGGTTCTTACCCCTATATCTGACTCCTGATTTTTTATTGATAAAGAATAATTAGATAATTGCGTCAAACTAGCCTCAAACTCACAAGATATGCTAGACTGTGTCTCACAGTTATTGGGATTATAGGTGTGTGCCACCACAATCAGCTCCACTTACTTTTTTTTTGAGACAGAGTTCGTCTGTAGCTTTGGAGCCTGTCTTGGAACTCCTCTTGTAGATCAGGTTGGCCTTGAACTCACAGAGAGTTACCTGCCTCTGCCTCCCAAGTGCTGGATTAAAGGCATGTGCCACCACCACCCGACTCCATTTACATTTTTAAAAACTGTATTTCTTTAGATTACTTGCCAATTTTAGCCATAGGTTTAATGGGTTACATTTCATGGGAATCAGGAATAAATAAGAAGGAATTATACAACTTGTTTATGACGGATCTTCATTAACTTCTCTGATGTTAGTGTAAAAACAACAAAGTATTAAATTTGTTTATTTGACATGGCAATCTGTTTGCTCTGGTTTTAAGTTGTTTATGATTATCTCAAAGGATGCTCTCTCTCTCTCTCTGTATGTGTGTGTTGATTATAAAA
The DNA here is from genome assembly GCF_903992535.2 of Arvicola amphibius. Taxonomy (NCBI): domain Eukaryota; kingdom Metazoa; phylum Chordata; class Mammalia; order Rodentia; family Cricetidae; genus Arvicola; species Arvicola amphibius. Next base: position 152,785,860 of record NC_052049.1, on the reverse strand, counting down.
GTATGGAGACAGTATTTTCTTTGTGTCTTACTATATATAAATAAATTACAGGCAAGTGGAAAAATGCCATTACCAACTTTTTAAAGTCTTCTATTATTGTGGTTTCAGAGTCTTGAAATGCAGTCACAAAACTGAAATATCATGTTCTTCAATTTTTGTTACTTAGATTGTACTGTTTTTCATTTCATAGATTTTCCTGTCTGAGCTGCCATAACAGAATACTACACATGGGATAGGCTACAAATAAATGAATGGGGAAGTTAGAGATCACAAAATGGACATAATTAGTGTCTTCTGTGGGTTTTCTCTTTTTTTTTGAAAACATAAAAGTATGTATTCTCTCATACATTACATCCTGACTGAAGTATGTCCTCTCTTTGCTCCTCTTATCCCGCATCCATCTCCTCTAGATCCACCTCTCCATTTTCCTTCAGAAAAGAGCAGGGCTCGCAGGTTTTTTTTTTTTTTTCTGGTAAAACAGGGCATCTTTTCACTGTATGCTCATACTGTAGAGGGGACAAAAATATCTGTCTTAGGCCTTTATTGTAAGAGCATCAATCCAATTCTTGGGGGCACCATCCAGATAACCTAATCATCTCCCCAAAGTTTCACCCATTTTTATTATTAATTACCTTGGCTGACAAGACGTTAATAGAATTTTCATAGATACCCATGTCAAAAACATTTTATTATTATTATTTTTATAGTATTCTAAGAAGAACAGGCAAATCCAAAAGATCCTCCTACCTTGCCAGAAATTTTCTGTGTGTTTTCCAGGATTTGAATTGATACCACTTTCCAGGAAATCATGCCTTTTCTAAAATCTTTGGATTATGTAATTATGGGAGTGTCTTTTACCCTTACTTTTATAAACAACACTATGGGCCTTAAAATTTTTTCAAAATCATGGGAAAATTACAAAATTATCATTCAGTAAGATGACAGAATATGATTAAATAATCCAACTGAACCAAATTTATTCAAGGCTAGTGATGTGTTCAAATAATTTGATCTTTTACCAAGAAAATGGAATCATTTTAAAAGAAGAATTTCATGGGTTTCTAAGGAAATTTGGGTTTATAACTCTATTTTAGTGAAGAGTTCCATTCTTTAAAAACAAACAGCTGTACAAACTAAAATTGAAGACCTGTATGTTTCCATGTCTAAATCATAGATTCTTTTCCCTATTATTTTATTTTAATGCTAGTTTTTAATCTACCATATCCCTTGGTTTGTTAAGAAGCTATCCTCGTGAGAGCAGAGGAATAAACATCGAAATGTGTTTTGCATTTACTCCAATTACACTCTTCATGTTTTTCTCTGCATATTTTAGTTTTCTTCTTAGTCTTCTAAAAAAGCAACAGTAATGCCAAATGATACAAAGTTAACACCAGATTCTCCTTCTTTATGTAAAGTCAGGTGACTTGTCACACATCATTTATTCATTCCCAAGTTGGGTTGGAACTCCATGGGTCTAGAAACCATTTTTGGGGATTTCCCTCTGTATGCTGTGATTACCATTAATAAATAAAGAAACTGCTTTGGGCCCATAGCAGAGATATAGGGGAACAGAGGTAGGTGGGGAAAACTAAACTGAATGCTGGGAAAAATGAGGCAGAGTCAGGGAGAAACCATGGAGCCAGTGTTGGAGACAGGCATGCTGAAACTTTGCTAGTAGGCCATGACCTCATGGTGATGCACAGATTAATGGAGATGGGATAAATTAAGATGTAAGAGTTAACCAGAATATGCTTAAGCTATTGGCCAAATAGTATTGCAAATAATATAGTTTCTGTGTGATTATTTCTGGAGTCTGGGCAGCCAGGAAACAAACAATCAGCCTTTCTACTACAAAACCATGTGCATGCTCATAAAGTATATCAAATATTCTTTGACTGTCTCTTTTTTCTCACACTTCAGAGTTTAATCTTTTAATTTAAATTTATTTCTTACTTTTATTAACTTAAAATTTTTATCTGACTCCCTCTTTTGATAATAGCCAGACTCCTTTTATTTTCTTTTTTACTTTTTATTCAAATAAAACATAATTACATCATTTTCCCACTTCCATTCAACTGTACCCATGTCAACCCTACTAGCCCCTTTCAAATTAACGCTTACTTTCTCTTTAGTTGCCATTGTATATAGTTTACATAAGTGAATAACTATATAAATGCAACCTGCTGAGTTGGTTTAATGTTACTTGCACAAATATGATTTCAGGAATGAACATTTGGTATCAGACTACTTTGGGTGCTCACTCAGGGAAAGACTAAATATCCATCTCTCAGCCATCATTAATTACTCATACCTCTTCATCGGTTAGTGTAACCTTATGAGTTTTCTCCTTTCACATTGGCACATCAGTGAATGTTGTCATTATTCAGGTCTTAGGTGACCAGATAGCTGGGGTTTTATTAATGTCATAGCTAAAGACACAATCTCAAATCAGACTTTGGGCCCTCATTTATTTATATTTTTATTTTTCCCTATTTTTTTCTATTAAGAATTTTTTAGTAATTTTTTTTTCATTTTACATAGCTATCTTTGTTCCTACTACCTTTCCTCCTCCCACCCCAACCTTTCCTCATCCCCCTATCCACTCCTCAGAAAGGGTAAGGGTTCCCATGGGGAGTCAAAAATATTTGACACTTCACTATATCTATCTGAGGAAGATATCCTTCCAAAGTGAATGTGTTCCAAGACATCAGTTTAAATACTAGGGATAAATCCTGGTTCCACTGCCAGTGGTCCTACAAACTACCCAAGCCTCACAACTGTACCCCACAATCACTGGACCTAGTTTGGTCCTGTGCAGGTTCCCCCACATTATTCCAGAATCAGTGAGCTCTTACTAATTCAGGTCAGAAATTTCTGTGGGTATCCCCACTGTGGTCTTGAGACCTTTCCTCATATTATTGGTATTCCCTCTCTTGGACTGGTCCCTAGAAGTTGGTTCAGTGTTTTGCTGTAAATCTCTGTATCTGCTTGAATCAGTTGCTGGATGTAGGTCTATGATGACAACTAAGGTATTCATCAATCTGTTTACATTTAAATAACTATATAAGCCCCTGATTAATTGTTAGAAAATAGAATAGGTAAGTTTGGATGATGAAAGCTAGATGGACTTAAAAGCAGAATTAATTTGGGTAATTAATATTACATACACATGATCTTGTTGCTTACTCTACTAATAATCATCATTTTTTTTCTCACTGCACGGTATGTAACTAAAATCCAAAGCATGGTAATGGTTGGGATTCTAGCTAATTCTTTGTTCTTTAAAATTTGAGTATTAAACTTTAATAAAATTTAACTTAAGTTCTAATCACAGACCTGTATAATATCATTAGCTTAGATGATTTTCTTAAGTTGTATATATATATGTATATATATATATATATATATATATATATATGTTGAAATGCAAACAAGCTGATGGTGAATGAGCCAAAGGCAGTTCTGTGGGTGTTATTCAGAGCCATTCCTGATGAATTAATTGCTGTGAGGAAAATTCAGGACCAGTGGGAACAGAAGGATAAAGTAGAAACTCTGATTTCATGCCTGGAATAAAGCCAGTGTCAGGCATGAATCAAGACAGCGCACCTCATCTAAACAACCAGTCATGGATAGGACTGACTCAGAATAGACGAAGGACTCACTCTTTAGAAGGATGGGAAAGAATATAAGTACATTCTATCTTTCATGGGCCTGAAAGGAATTTGGTTGCCCAAACCCCCAAAAGGCCTGACAAGAAATACCTATCATTTAACAGAGTGTTGTCTACACCTAGTGAGCAATATGGAAGCAGAGAGTATTGTATGTAGTGACACTACTTTAAAAACCCTGGCAATGAGCTGCATTGGTTGCTTTGGTGCTTCTGTCCAGATATCTAACAAACAACCTAAAGAGGGAATGATGTATGTGGCTCATCTTTTCAAAGACTTCAGTCCATCATTCCTTGACCCCATTATAGTGGCAGGAGGATATGGCAGAGAAGGAAAGTGATAAGAGCAGAGATAGTATATGGCTTCAGAGTCCCATTCTGAGTATCTTATTTCTCCTATCGAGGATCCACAGTCTCCCAAAGTAGTTTCACAAGCTGCAGAAAGCATTCAAAGAACAGACCTGGCAGGGACTTTGCAGATTCCCTAGTCTTTCCAGGGTGAAACCCTGACACCATACTTGGGAAAGTTTTCTTATGTGGGGACAAATTAACTATTCAAAGCATTCATTATCCTGTCTGTGTAATGGGAGTGCTAATAGGATTGACTTTATAAGGCTGTTTTGAGAATTAAATACATAATTCATGAGTGACCATATAGCTCACACGCATGTTTTAAATGATCATCATAAAGAAAAGTTTCTGGAACCCGGAGAAACATTAATCTATTGAAAGAAGATAGGCTAGAAATGGTAGACATTATCCCTCTTTCATTTTATCTATACTTTGCATAACAAAGGCACAGAGGTGAGGAGGCGTGGCTAGCATGCCAAAGCAATCATCTTCAAACATCAGCTTGACTTATCTGAGTAAATGGTTTTTAAGAGAGAGAGAGAGACTGTTTGCAATGCTACTCTAAGGTAAGACTAATGTTGGTTATTTTGTATGACACAAAAGAAACTTATAATTTTATGACTAATCTGAGAGAGATAAGGTATAAATGTGAGCATAATAGCATGCGCCTACGAGGAGGAAGCAGTTTTTTATAAAGGAAGGAATCATTTAGATCCATTTCAGTTTAGGCTGAAAGTCCCTGTAATTTCGATCAATCAACTTTCTGATTCTCTTGAACACCTCATTTCTGTATTCTGGAAAGGTTGGTGAGGTCAGAACAATGATTGCAGAAAGCAGTTCTCCATAGGCCAGGTGGTTCCTCTTAGTTGGTGGAAGGATCTGTAGTGTCTTTCCTACCATGCTTCTTAGGCTGCTGTCAGAAATGAAGAAATACCACCATGATTTTTCAATAAGATATGCTTTTGTAAAAAAAAAAGGGGGGGTAGTACCTACAACTGTATAAATAAAGTACCATCTGTGGTATCAAATGCAGATTGATCATCTCTTATGCAAAAGGCTAGGCCATAACACTTCAGATATCGTATGATTATGTGATTTTGGTTTAGGGGTCTTTTTTGTTGTTGTGGTTGTTGTTGTTGTTTTGTTTGATTTGTTTTGTTGTTGTTTGTTGTGTTTTGTTCTTAACTTATCACATGAACTTGGGTGTGCAATTTGCCACTTGGCATCATGTTAAACACTTTGAAAAATTTTGTAAGTTTTCAGATTTGGAATTTTCTAGTTTTCAAAAATGATAAATTCTGCCCTCATTTATTTATCTGTATTTGTAGTGCTGATTTAGGATCTCTGTTCTTGTGATAACCTATATGAAACACTAAAACAATTATCAGGCATGTCTCTTTGTTATTGGAATAAGTGGAAAAACAATGACACCAAACATAAATTTCAGGGATCACTACTTATTCAGCCTCTATTAGTCTATGCATATTTCTCAAAGGAGTCTCTGTGTAGCTAGCCCGAGGTCTACACTAGACTCAGTTTTTCCTTGAGGGAGGCAGAGATTCATATGGCCTCTGTTCAGTGGCTGTGCTCTGGCAATGGACAGCCTCTCCTAAACACCCTGCACAGGTGGCACAAGGTAATGCTCTACTAAAAGCATCTAGCCAGGCTGTTCAGGAAGTTAAGTTGGTGAGCATTTTGTTTCATAGAAATGATAAAGAATATCTTTTAGCGAGGATAATATGTTATGGTCAATCTTGTAACTTGCTAAAAAATTATTTGCCTGAATATATCTGAGAGTATGTTAGTTGGATTTCAAAGAGGGTGATACTATGCCTATAATTTCCCTTTGCCTGGTCCAACGGGCAAAGATGACAAGTAATAGCTGTATTCTGGTCGGGGGAGTGTTCGGGTGCAGGATTGTATTGGCTGGACACTGATGTAAGTGGATGACAAGTAATGAGAACATAGACTTTCTCAGTACAACAGACAAAATAATGTAAATGAAAATAACAGGGGGCATCAGGTATCACCACAAGACAAACAACATACCATAACTAACTCAGCTGAAATTTCTTTTTAGAATCTCCTGACTCCTAAACTGCTTAAAAGGGTAAAGAGTATTTCTCTATATTCTGTCATTTTAAATTCTCTCCTCTTCCTCAAACACATCCCTTGGTCCCCTCTTTCTAGAAAGGTTCTTCCTTGCCATTCTGGGTACATTTTTACTTATCTTCTCTAAAGATGAAACCAGAAAAGGCTGCTCTGCTCTTTTTGTAGGGATGCTTCTCTTCTGCACTGCATTGGGTCTTTTTTGGACATTAGAGCACTGTTTGTCTGTCTGTGTCCTCATGTGAACTGAGAAGGCCCAAGGGGACTGGCTTAACTTTGTTTATTTTTGTTCTACCTTCCTTCACCAACCAAGCCCCCTGGCACCCATGCTTAATGCAGGGCTCCCTGTGGAATTTTTGAGCTTACGAGGAATTATAAACAATAGTTCATGCTGACTGAGCACTGCCAAATTCCTTTAATTCACTTACTTAGTCTTCAGTTTGTGTTGCACTGGCTTGTTTTTGCATCCGTTCCTTCCTTCTCAGTATCTAGCAGGAACTTTACTGGAAGGAGTTGAAGCTGTTTATTCCCTTTCTGCATCTTTATTTCATCTTCTATCCCCTGCTTCCTTTCTTTCTTCCCTTTATCCTTCCAACAGAAGAACAATTTCCACATGCTAGATATATCCTAGATCTAGAAAATACATATAAGACTTATATAATTCACATATTCAAGAAAATAATGTTTTCAGAGAGAAATGTTTGAGAAAGAAAGCACAAAAGTAGGCTGTACTTGGAGACAAATTAGGTGTTCTACATGGTTGAAATAGATGCAGTGGAAGCCAAGAAAGAGTTCACAGAGGGAAAGATGATTGAAGCTGCTGACAAATAAAAAAGCCATATAGAAAGCAAAGAATGATAACATAAGTGTAACTAGAAGGCCATAGCTCACAAAAATAGGGAAAGTAGAGACTGTATGTCTCATTTAAGGAAATAAAAAGCTTACAGATGTGCCCAGAGTGAACAGAGTAAGTTTCCCAGGGAGGGGACTAAAGGAGAATGACATATGCAAAGATACATATGCAAAGATCTTTTGTGCTAATAAGCCATCTTTTCCTTCATTGTGAACATGTCGTGGGAATGATCAAGATCTTAGGTATCATGGTGGCTTCTGGGTATATATGAAATAGAAAGATAGCAGAGGGGGGAGGACTAGTTAGGATACTCATCAATGGCACAACCGAGAAAGATAGGATGGTCTGAAGCACCAAGAGCTTGCCAAAAAATGGACAAGTTTATGTAGCTATTCCACAAGCTAGATTCAGCCAATAAAGAATTTTTTCTAAAATAATCAAATCTAAAAAAGCTAAAGGCATTCTACTAGGGAGATTAAAAAAATTAAAAGGTAAGCTTTCCAATAATTGTAAAAATAACTTTGTAAGACTAGAGTTATAAAATAGCCTTTAAGATTCATTAAGATTTATTACCTTGAGTTTCATATATTGGAACAAGTTATTCATGCTGTTGGGGTGGGGGAAGCACAAGGATGCTTACCCAGGCATGAAGACTACAAGTCACAATACAGATCTTACAGACAAGTAGTACCCATTGATGAAAAGGTAGTGCAACTCTTACTAGAGCTACCAACCTTTCTTTGCTTGGATTTGAAGACTGATATCAAGGAGAAACTTCATGCCTGGTACTCTAAGGTTGATTAAAAAACCCAAAATGTGTGTTTACAGTATCCTGAAGGGTGCCTACTATTATAATTTTAACCAATTGACACGTAGCCAACGAATTAATAAATATTTATCCATATAACCATAGACAAATGCTGCTCTGAGTCTAACTCAGAGAAGCTTCTTTTTCAGGGAAGATCAGGAAACCCAGAAACTCAGAACCAACCAAAGGGTTGAGAATCAGGAATGACTGAGTGTTCAGCTCTAAGGACAACATTTAGATCACCCTTTCTGAAGTTCAGGGATTACAGTTCAGAAAGACTGGAAGAGTAGGAAGATACAGAGAAGAGCTACGAATGTCTTCTGGGCTTTATCCAGCCATTGCAATCATGAATTCGTAACAGCTACAATTGTCTGCACAGTCTCATCACAATGTCGAGCCTATGAATAATAATACATGGAGGGAGGAGGGGAACATCAAGCCCTCCTCCTGATGGCTGAAATATTAGGTATTGATGGAGTCCGGATAAAGCAGACACATGGTCTTCAGTTGTACACACTGGTAAATCTACCATATTCCATCCGATAGTTTCAAACCCATAGAGACAAAGTCAAGATAGCTCTGGTTTGGGCCTTAAAGCATAACAAAAAGTTGTGGACATGGGAAAGGGACTTGTAAGTGGCATAGGAAGCTGCCAAGATGTGTTGCTTGTATTTAGTTAACTTGATACAAGCTAGAGTCTTCTCTAGCTTGAGAAAATATCCTCATTAGATTAGCAAACCTGTGCGGAATTTTCTTGATTGATGATTGATGAGTACGAGCCCAGATCATTGTAGGTGATGCTACCTTTGGGCAGGTGTTTCAGGTTTAAGGGAACAAACAGAACAAGCCAGGGTGGTAGTGCCTAAGCCAGAAAGCAGCACTCCTTCAAGTCCTCTGCTTCAGTTCCCATCTCTCCTTTCTGCCCTGACTTTCCTTCATGACAAGCCCTAAACTGTAAGATGAATGAAACCCTTTCCTGCCCAAGCTGTGTGTTTTTCATAATGTTTACCTCAGCAATAGAAAGCTAACTAAGATGCCGCAGTTAGAATGAGCTTTTACAGGGCCAGAGTGAGAGTACGTTATATGCTTCTGCGAAGTTGTCAAAGGGCAAATTGATTGACTAAAAAACTAAACACCAAAATTTCAAAACTCATGGCCATTGGATAGCTGAGGTCCTCTTATTCTCAGTTCACATTTTATGTCCTGGCACCCTCATAGAATAAAGCATGCATTTCCTTAGTGTTACACGGCGGCTCCACCGGAAGGGTATGTACTGCTTGTTCCAGCTCTTAGCTTTGCCTCCCTCTGAAATTCTCCGTTGCATTCTGAAGCACAAAGAATTGTCACACAAATTACTGCTGCATTGATTTTCTTCTCTCTTCTTTGAAAATCAGTCTAAATTTTATTGATTAAATCCCTTTCCTCCCTCTGCCTTACAGTTACCAATTTTCTACTCTGTCTGTCTTACAGTTATCATATTTCCACTCCCTCTGCCTTAGAGTTATCATATTTCTACCTGGGCGCATCAAATGTAGTTGCAGGAGGTCAGACAAACCCGGATAAAATTGAGCATGGATTTTATTCCTAATTGCCCTGAAACTAGATGGCTACAGCCACTTAACTAGTTTCACATATCTTTAGTCCTGTCTATTCATTCAGTCCTACACAATGGGAATGAGTCATCCCCTGCAAGGGTTGTTTTGATCATCTCCTGCTCTGAACCCTGCAGGATGTCTGAGTTTCTGCTTACGTCAAATCCAACTGATCATGAGTCACTCCTTATCTAGCCGTCCCCCACTTTCATCATAGCCTCATTGTTCTGCTTAATTCAAGCTTGCTTCTCTTATTCAGGCACACACATTCTCTCTCACTTCTGGCCATCAGCAGAGCCTTCTGCCCACCTGGCATGTTTCCGCTCCTCTGTGCTCTGCTGGTTCACTGACTGTTTGCTATCGGACCCCACACTACCCCCATCTCTCCCCAAAGGGCTTACCAGTTTTGACCATAGTAATCGTCATCCCTTGGAAAAATCTTTCCCTTCTATATTACTTCATTTTTACCTTGCTATTTCGAGCATATTAATTAACCCATGCATTCATGTGTTGAGGCATATATTTGTTTATTTATTAAACAACTGCTTTTAGGGCTCTGCTAGGCCTAGCAAGAAGCTGGAGATACAGGTATGAAATGCAAACTATGTCGTAGCTCAGTAGTACCTAGTATTATAGGAGATGCTGCTAAAAGATAACCACAAGAAACAATCACAATGATGACATTATCACCAGCTATAGTAGACAGAGGGACAGGGGTCTTGGCTTAGTTTTACTGTGTTAGTAAAGTTTTCTTGAGAAAATAACAAAGGACCTTAAGACTTTTAGTATTTGAAGAACTAGAGAGTGACTCTGCTGGAATGATAAATACAGGTGTAAAGTCTTTCTTGTGGAAACAGAGTTGGGATGATCAAATGACAGTGAAGAGCCTGGGAAATTCTGAAGGGGTGGAAGATGAACCTCACATGCATGTGGTCCTTTATCATTGGAGGGGCCTTTCTGAGCTTCTTGGAGGTGTTGAGGCCCCATCTGAATCTGAAAATATCAAAAGCTACCTGCATATTCAGACTCCATAGCAATGTTTTCAGTCTTGTCTAAGAATAAGACTCATGTGTGGGCACAGTACCACTCTAGCCTTAGTATTTATCCTTGTAAACTGGGTCCATGGTTGTCTTGGAATGCAGGTTAAGAGAACCACAGGTCTGTCTCTCCCACAGCTTTGCGGGGGGGAGGATTGGGGGGCACACAAACACGTCTCTCTGTGTGTGAGTGTGTGTATGTGTATACTCAGAACTGTGTGGGATTCATTGATTTATTCAATTGTTGAATATTTCTAATCCAATATAAGGACAGGAAATGAAACTGACAATTTATAACAAAATAGAATTTCCTTAGAGGCCATTTTATCTTAGTTAAAAGTAACTCTTTCTAGCTACACATCAACCTGTCTTTGGATGATGATTTCATAAATTGTTGCTTGACCATAGAGCAATGAATTATAGTAGAATCCCTTTGAAACTTAGCACTGCAGCAATATAGTCTTGGTCTGTTTGGTTAAAGCCTCTTAGCAGATCTTGGTCCTCAGCCAGAACTGTCATCTGCTGCTTGTGGATATGGATAGATGCAAGCAGTGTGTTTTCTTTTCTTTATGATGGCTGTTGTACCTGACATGAGTCCTTCAGATAAGTGTAGGCTGAGTAATTCTGTTGAACCTCTCATCCATTCTTATTCCCTTGCCCTGTGATTACATACTTACACAATCCATGTCATCAATTATCGTTCCCCTTTGTCCTGTAATGAAGACTAATCCCCCAAACCACAAGTTCAGAGACTAAAAATGACCAGCAGAAGCAACTTGCCAATCACCCCTACAGACTTCTGATCAATTAACTGGAAAATCACATACGTCTGCTTGCAGGTCTCAGTAATTTTTTTAAAGGCCAATACTCATACAATAAAGAATAAAATTAGATTTGAAATAAGGATTGCACCACATTGGCAAAATTTAAATATATAAACATATAAATATATTTATTATATGTAATATATATATATATATCATACACATAAAATGTAGATGTAGAGTTGTGTCATTTGCCCATGCCTGTCTAAGAGAGAGTCCCTTCATTGTAGCAGGTTAAGGACAATAAGACCTCATACTGAACAAATTAACTATGAATATCCTAGGATAAAGGCCAGATCAAATAGGAAGAGTATGTATCTCAGGGTCCAGCTATGGTCATAGTAACCAGCAAGTGAGGGTAATTGAGAGTCAACAAACGAGCAAAGGAAAGCTATGAGAAGCTAAGGGGCTTAGGCATTCAGGGTTCCTGAGGTACAGAAGGGTAATCAGTATCGGGAAGATCTTGAATCACACAGCATAATCTTAACAACTGGGCTGCACATAGGGGAAAATCCAAGTTTGTGCCAATTCCATTCCAGTGGTTTGGAATACAAGTCAGATTATAGTAGGATGGTATTCTGAAAACTGACTCTAACCATGTAACAAGACAGGACCGTATCTCCATAATTGAGACTTAATACTTGAGGGTCAGGCCATAAACCCGACATTAAGATTTGCTATTTGTTTCTTTTACGAATGGTCAGTGTTTGTTCATTAACAGGAAATGTGACTCGACGCTAGTACCAGTGTTTTGAACTTAAGTTCCCCAATTCTCTGTTGCTCAAATTAAAAAGTGAGGTCTGAGCATGTATTTGATTGTTTCGTGTCATCTGCTATGGAAAAAGAAAATAGGTGCAGCCAGAGATGAGAAGAAAGATTGAGGAAGCCTAGGTTGAACCTCTGAATTTTTGTTTGCTGTTTCTAACTTCCAAGCAACAATTAGCTAATGCCTTACAGAGGCATCCACTACACCCTAGAGCAGGGCGGTCTGTTGTTTATTGACACCCTGAACTCCCCCCAACCCATCTAAAGATGCTGATCAAGTAGTTTTCTAATGGAAAGTTCTCTAGATTCATAAATAATAATCTTATATCTTTGAGACTCAGATTTTCTCATCCCATCTTAAAACAACAACAACAAAAATGAAAAAAAAAACTCTTCTTGTCAATTCCTGGTGAGTGTCTCTTTCTTTTTTTTTTTTTTTTGTCCCTATATTCATATACAAAGCATCCTTGAAAACATACTAGGAAAAAGCAAGCACGAGAAGTCAAATAACAGGCTGACATGTCTAACTCAATGAGTCAGATATATCACATATGGTAAAAACCCAAATAACTCTGGCATTTATCTGAGTTGATCTAAGTAACATTCTCCAGACATGCCTGTCTCCTCAACAGCTACACGTATGATCTATTGTCTTAGTTTTGTAAGACATTTACTTTCAATATGCTATAATGCTCTTACTTGATGTTTCTTCATTAAGATGAGACCAATCATTTTGTTTTCTATTTTCCTTATCAATTACTATGAAATAAGTCCAAGGGCAGTTAAATGAAAACTACAAAAATAGGCATTGCTGCTAATAAGAGATGAGTGATGAATGCAAGCATTTGTCATTTGGTCACTGGAAATACTGGTTCTTGGTCTGAAAGGCTGAATGCTAGACACTGTAACACACACACACACACACACACACACACTTGTCAGAAAAGAGCAGGTTGAAAAGATGACAGCTGTTTTGTGTCACTCTTGAATACATGCAGTATCTACTTTGTCAGGTTTTGGATTAATACTTAGCATGGTTACCTGCAGGAAGTGGGCACACTTGCATGTGTAAAAACCTAAACTATATTTGCAAATATACCTTTAGGAGCATGGTTTATCATAGGTTAGAAATAGCACAGATGTCCAGACTAGGATCCATGTGTGCTGGATATACATAAAGCTTTAGGGAGAATATATGCCTTTGAAATTGTAAACTAAAGAAAACAGAAAAATAAGAAGGTCACTTTCCTATACATGTGAAGTAATAAGTGGGAAGCTAGTGTCTAAATTGAAACTTTCAATATTTTCTGTTATAGAGAGCCTCCATGGTAATTTGTTGGAGAGATACATGAGTCTATAGGCACTACTTGTGGCATGTCCAAATTGCAGTGACAACTTTCAACAACTTTAAAAAGGTATTTGATACCATTTTGGAATTTTTGTACCATTCCTCCCACCTCATAATTCTCAGGATTTCAGAGTCCATTCAGAAACATAGAACCAGGGTTAAGGGTTTGCTACCAGAGTCTTTGCATTCGTGCAAAAATGAAGAGGAGGGACTTAGGACATGAGAGAGAAGTAGTCAGCGGGAAAGTGGTCACAAAACCTGCTCACCTATAATTTCACACTGGGAAAAAAACAAAGTTGGAGCTACAGACAAAGAACCACATCTGCATCAGTTCATGCATATGGTGGGAATTCAGCGTGGAACCAAATGAACTGGGCAGGTAAGAAATTTATCACTTTCTCATGGGGGCAGGAAACAGTCACCAAGGCTTAGAGCTCTAAGACTGTAACATTGGTCATACATGGATTTTCTGCATTCCTGTTTGTTATCTAGGAGATTAATCTCCTGTTTGATTTTCATGGATTTTTTGAAAGAACACTAGGATCCAAATCACTGTGGAACTTTGAAGTGATGCAAGGGTCGTAGGACTGTCTGCCTTTCTGCATGTATTGAAAAACCCTGAGAATCGATGCCAAGATATGTAAGTCTTCATAGGGCACAAAAGGATCTCTCAAATTTCTTCCTTGTGAAAATCTATACCTAAATATGAAGAGATACTCTTAGATACACATATTTCTCCCAAACATGGAGCTATTTTAAAACCCATGTTTAAAGCCAATATTTTACTCAGGGTATTTATTACAGTTTATTCCAGTAAAGTAAGTATTTATCAATATTCTAATAAACCATGTGTTGATCGATCTTCTTGTGGTAGTGTATACACAAAGGATAAATGCACTTATAGAAGCTACAGGGGTGGTCTTGATAATTTATTTGGTGACATCAAATGCATATGCATGCTTTCTGCTTTTGTTTTTGTTTCCTCTGTGAAAGCTCTTTGTAGTACAAGCTCTGCTAGAAGACTACATCATCTAGACTGGCTTTGACCTCTTGGTAATTTTTCTGCTTAAGATCCCCAAGTACTAGGATTAAAGATGTGAGCCACCATGTCCTTAAACAAATATTAACTTTTAAATAGTTTCCTCTTTTTCTGATTTTTAAATATTTTTGTTCATTTTACATAACAACCATAGTTCCCTCTCCCACTCCTCAAATGCTCCCCCTCCTACCTCCTCCCAACCCAACCCCCCATCCCCTCCTCCAAATGGTTAAGACCTCCCATGAGGAGTCAACAAAACCTGCACAATAAGTTGAGGCAGGACCAAGCCTCTCCCTACTGCATCAAGGTTGAGCAAGTCATCCCACCATAGGGAATGACCTTCAAAAAGTCAGCTCATGCCTCAGGGATAGGTCCTGGTCTGAGTGCAAGGCGCCCCTCAAACAGCTCAAGCTACATAACTGTCGCCCACACACAGAGCGCCTAGTTTGATCCCATGCAGCTTCTACAGTTGTTGGTCTAGAGTTTGTGAATTACCACGAGCTTGCTTCAGCCTTCTCTGTAGGCCTCCCCATCATGATCTTCAACTCCTCTTGCTCATATAATCCCTCCTCCCTTTCTTCGGCTGGGCTCCTGGATCACGGCCTGGTGCCTGGCTGTGGATCCCTGTATCTGCTTCCTTCAGTTGCTGGATGAAGGCTCTGTGATGACAGGGCATTCACCGTGAACCTGATAGAAGAGAAAGTGGGAAGTAGCCTTGAATGCATTGGCATGGGTGACTACGTCCTAAATATAACCCCAGTGACATAGAGACTGAAAGCAGCAATCAGTAAACGGGACCTCCTGAAACTGAAAAGGTTCTGTAAGGCACAAGACATGATAAATAAGACAAAACGACAGCCTAAATAATAGTCTTCTTCTTCTAGCCAGAAATTTTGTCTCTATTAAGTTCTGAGTTTGAGCTGTTCTTAGAAAAGATGGACTCACAAGCATTCCTGAAATAGTATTTTAGCAGGAAAGGTGAAATGCTATAGTTAAAGAAATTAAAAAACAATCCTTTCAAGACCCTGTTTTAGGGGTCGGTTGTAAAGGACACTTGCTCCTTAGATAGGGGACCCAAGTTCGGTGCCCAACACACATATAAGGTAGCTCACAACCACTCGTAACTCCAGCTCCAGTGGATTCAATGCCCTCTTCCGGCCCATAAAGGTACCTGCATACCCATAAATAAATAAAACAAAAATATGACATGAATTTCAACATTTAAAGAAAAGATTTGGCAACTGAAGGTTCAACTAGAATAGATGTGACCAAATGTGTGAGAGAACCAAGAAAACAGCTCCCTTGGGAGGGAATGAAAGTCACTGTTGTTAACTAATCACAGTGCCCAGAGGGAGTTTAGGTCTGTCTGCCTCTCTCTTGTGAGCAAGTAAATGCTTCATTTATCTTTTGTAAAGGGAGCTCCATTTCCAGGAATAGGGGATTTTTCCCTTCTAGTTGTTAGTGAAAGTCCCCCTTCCTTGGGACCAATAGGCCTCCCTCAAGGAACACGTGGTTTAGAGAATTAGGCTAGCTTCCTATATCTTATCTTACCTCTCCTCTCTTGCTGGAGACAAGCCGTAAATAATATTTTCAGTGCAGCTTTTATACTGAAAGAGTGGCTCATTGTGCAGTAAGAAAATCCTCCACAAAAGAACATGTTATGGTTACCATAGAGACCGTCAATATCCTGCAACAGCTGGCTTCCAATGTAAAGAAATTTGAAAGTCAAAACCAAAATGACCTAATGGGAGCCAGCCTAGTCTATGATGAAATACACTAAATCACTAGCCACAGTGCAGATGGGTTAGATTCTTTTTGGTTTTCAGTGTCTGTAATTTCTTGATGAGAATTTTGTATGTAAATAACTCTTCTAAAACATCTAAATATTTATAGCTTGACCTACAATGTATATAGTTTTAAAGTGAAATAGAGCAGAGAATTGATAATTGGAAGACATATAAGCAGCAACATTGATTCAAACATATCAGAATTAAAACATGCCCATAGATCTCACTCATTTGAAAATTATTTGCTCAGGCAGTGCAGCATGTGTTATCCTCACAGTAAATTTATGGCTTCTGCTGAGAGACTGTAGTTTAGCCCCAAATAAATCATCAACGTCATCTGTGACTGTACCTAAGAGCAACAATAAGTAATGAAATACCATAATCTAGACATTATTTTTAGCATGAATTTCTGGGCTTTGTGTCACCATAGATTTTAAAACTTTAATTTTTTGTTCTATCCGGTTCAGTTATGGCCAGTGTGGCCCTGTGCTGGTTTTGCCCAACAATATGTGACTGATTTGTAAAGACCCTCTCTACTTTTCTTGGTATGCCAGAGTCATATTAAAACCACATTTGCCTGCTCCTTCACATGCATAACTGTTCCAGGACTCAAAAGATTACCAGATGAATTAGGCAAAACACTTGACAAAAATGGTTAAGTGGTGTTGGGCATGATGAACAGCCCTGGGTGGAGAGGTAGCTGGGCAGGGATTTGGTTGAAATTTGGATCTCCTCAGGATTCAACTCTATCTCTTCCTTGCACAGTATGATAGAATCTTAGAGCTGCATGTATTATGTGTCTACTACATTGACACAAAATGAAACAAAGTCTGCATAGTATTAGCTTTTGTGCTGAGGAATCAAACCCTCCCCAATTCTCAGCCATTCCCAGGGATTGTAGCACATAACGTTGCTAGGATCTCCTTTCAATATTGGCTCACCCTACTGGACAGGAAGGCTCCCTAATTCAAGTAACTTGAAAAGTAAATCTCAATATTGACAAACAAAATGAAAAATGTTTTTCCTATGTCCGACAAAATCCCCTACAATTACATATTCACTTTTCCTTACATAGGTATCGCTGTACATTGATAAAGTGAAAGATTCCTCCATTAATGGTTTCCTCAAAATATCTCTTCCAATGCCAAGCTATGTCTATACAATTATTCTTTTCTTCAGGTAATTGTACATTTTATAAATGTCATCTATGTAGAGATCGAGCACCCATAATCTAAAATCCCCAAATCCAAATGATCCAAAAATCTGAAACTTTCTAACTGAAATATCTAGATATTGGTCATTCAAAATCCAGGCACACCAAAGATATTGTATAAAGTTACCCAAGACCACCTAAAGTTTGTGTTCAGTTTGTATCTCATCCCTCATCCACAAGATATCACATTATGTATATTTAAACAGTTAAAAATCATAAATGAATGTGAAATGCAAGAAACTTATAATTTCAATTATTTTGGAGTTAGATGTGTATTTATTTCTTTAATAAATTTATTATATTAATTTTTCACACTGTTTCAGTCACTATCTAAATTGTTAAATATTGAAAATAAATTAAGCATATGTATAGTCTAATTTTAGTGTTAATTGGCTTCTACCACATATGGTGAATGAGCTATAATTTTCTTAACTACAAAATTTTCACATAAAGATAAAATGACTTTTAATCATTTTGTTTGTAAACTTTGGCAACTTGAACTTCCTACCAATGACAGGCAGATGAAAATGTATATCCTTTTCTTTGTCTCACTTCAATTATTCACTGTTTTGTCTTGAGACATTTTCTTTATCTATAAGAGTAAACTTTGAAGAAATTTCTCTTGTTGCTTAGAACCAAATATGCGAATATAGAAATGCAAAGGAAAGGATAAATCTAGTGCATCACTTTATTGATATTGAAAATGGATATAATTATTTAGTCAGTAAATGCATTTTCACTACTCATGTTTACTACTAGATACAAATTGCTTCCAAAACACTATATGGGTAATTATAAAAACTAAAAGTAGAACTGATGTGTTATCTATTATCTATCTCTCCCATTACTATCTATTCCATTAGACACACATACAAGTTTAATTCACATATCAAAGAAACTCTTTTCCTCCCATGTTGCTCTTCCAGCATTATTTATGATAGCAAAGATACAACATCTATCAAGGACTTCACAGAAAACTCATAAAATGCATATATGACATAAATACAAAGACTAGAATTTAGCCTCTCAAAAGAATGAAATTCTGTCATTTGTGATGACATGAAAGGAACCAGAAAATCTTTTATTAAACAAAATATGCAAGGCACAGGATGATAAACCTAGAATCTATAAACCTAGAATACCAATCTCTAGAGGTTAACAAGGGTAGAAGAAAGATATATGGAAGGAGGTTCAAGTCACATACTTAAAAGAATTATTGTTAAAACACTGTCATAAGTAAGTTAAGCTTCTCTTTAGGGATGTGAATTCATCTTTAAAGAAATATTTTTTATTTTTTTGATAGGCATAGAATTTGTAGTAATTTTGAAGTAAAATATGTATTTTCATTTATGTATTGAGTTATGATCAACTCAGAATAAGAATGTTGTCTATCAACTTGAATTCACATAATTTCTTTTGGGCATGTACATTCAAAAGGCTCTCTTCTATTTTGAGATGTAAACATTATTACCATTACCTATATTCTTTCTGAGCACAGAAATCCAGCTCCCTATTTGCCATCTAACAGTGACATAGCGTTGCCCATCCCTCCCCTTATCTTCTCCTGGCCCCTATCCTCAGTCTTTGGTAACTATTATTCTAATCTCAATTTATGTGGGATCAATAAGGTTTGAAATATGAATGAATTCATGTGTTGTTGTCTTTCTATGCCTGAATCTTTATACATATGTATTTTATACCTGTGGTCACAAATGATGATATTATATTCCTTTATATAGAACAACAATAGATTGTCTAAATAAACCACATGTTGTTTAGTCATTTGTCTGTTGCTGAATATTTACTTTGTTTGCATTTCATGGCCATTGTGTACTGCAAAAGATGAGGATACTAATTTTTTCCACATGTTTACTTCATTTTCTTTGGAAATACAACAGAGGGTGGGATTCCTTGACCATACGATAATTCTACTTTCAGGATTTGAGGGAATTTCATATTTTTCATAGTGGCTGTGCTAATTTTCATTCCAAGCAAAAGTGAATAAGACATTGCCTTCTCTGAAAAGATTTACAGCTTACCTGCCCTGGGGTTTTCCTTTTAAATTCTAATAAAACTGTTCTGTTTGAATAAATATGGACTGTGTTTGACTTTTTAAAAAAACCACACATACTTAATTTTTCTCCACAACCTCCCTAGCATTTGTTGTATTTTGCTTATTCAAATTGCAGTGGGGTAGTATAATGGCTAATCTTGATCATCAAATTGATGGTATTTAGAATAACTATGAAAACAACTACTGGATGTATTTGTGAAAAGTTTTCTAGGTGAGGTTAAGAGAGTGGAAAAGGTGAGCCTAAATTTAGATAACATGCCTCCATGACATGGGAACCTGAACTGAAGAAGAAGGAGAAAGTGATCAAAACTACAGATAACATTCTCTGCCACACACTCAGTTTTGATAGCTGCAGCATACATAGTCTGGATCAGCTACTTTCCTGGAACCTTCTACATCAGACAATCCATGGTTCTTGTATATCCAACATCCTAGCACCTCTACTGGGCTTCATTTTCAGAGATTTATGTGATGGCCTCTCAGGGCATTCTTCTTATTTTCTTTTTAATTTTATAACCCAGGTGTAGTTTCCTCTCCTTCCTTTCCTCTAAACCCATCCTCCACAGCACCCTCTTTCCGCACACCCCAATCCACTCCTCCATTTCTGTTCAGGAAAAGGAAGGCCTCTCATGGATATCAACAAAACATGTCATATCAAGTTGCAGTAAAACTAAATACCTTCCCATGTATTAAAGCTTAGCAAGAAAACTCAGTATGAGAAGTAGGGGCCCAAAAGCCTATAAAAGAGTCAGAGACAGTCCCAAAAGAGGACCAAGCTACATTATACTGGTCTTTATTTGTATTTTAATAAATAAAGCTTGCCTAAAGTTCAGAGAAAAAAGCAGCCATACTAGTCAGCCATACAGGCTGGGAGCTGGGCAGTACGAAAAGCAGGCCTGCCTGCAGCTCATTACTACAGAAAACAAACTTGTAGTGCCATTTTGGAAATCAATAATACACTGTTTTTTTTTTTTCTCAGAAAACTGGGAATCAATCTACCACAAGATCCAGCTATGCCACTCTCCAGTCATTCTTGAGGGACTTGCACATTGCTTGGCCTCAGTAGTTCTGGGAACTGTAGTGTAAAACTTTATCACCCTTTCAATCCTGCATCTTTCAAGCCTGTAGAACTAGTACTATATGTACTATGCCAAGCTTTGGATGGAATTGGTCCCTTGGACCAAAGTTGCATCAGCTTCAATATTCTGACCCTGGAGGAACAGTTCCCTTAAGAGATGTTTTGAGGCCCAGGGAACTTCTTTGCTGTCATTATCAGTACAGGTTGTCCTGTATTGAGTAGGGTTTTTTTTTTTATTAAAAATTTCCATCTCCTCCCCTCCTTCTCCCCCTTCCCTCCCCTCCCTTTCACCCATACCCCCACTCCCTCCCTCTCCAAGCCAAAGAGCCATCAGGGTTCCCTTCACTATGTTAAGTCCAAGGTCCTCCCAACTCCCCCTAAGTCCAGGAAGGTGAGCAACCAAACTGACAAGGCTCACAGTGAGCCCGTCCATGCTGTAGAGATCAAGCTCATCGCCGTTGTCCTTGGTTTCTCAGTTCTCCTCCACTGTCAGCCACATTCAGAGAGTCCAGTTTGGTCGGATGTTCCATAAGTCCCATTCCAACTGGACTTGGTGGTCTCTCGTTAGACATCTACTCAGAGTAAAGGGTTGAGTAGAGTTGTTAAAACCATGGAAAATCTGCAAGCACCAAATAAAAGAAGCACAAGAAAGGATACATGTGCTTGATAGCAGAGCTGGATGTAAAGTGGTTCTCAAGCTTTTGGGAGTCCAGAAGATTCTATCATAATCTCAAAAACCAAGGCATGAAGTTGTGGAACTTGATATTTTATTCCTGCTGGTTTTTGATCCTTCTCTGACCTGATCCTTACTTGCTATATGCCTCACCTCTCTCTCCTGGAATGAGAATGTTGACTCTGTATTATCTTTTCTTAAATTTTTATTAGAAATTTCCGCCTATTCCCCACCTCCCATTTACCCCCCTCCCCCCTCCACTCCGCCTCCCTCTCCTGTCCAAAGAGCAGTAAGGGTTCCCTGCCCTATGGGAAGTCCAAGTTCCTCACCCCTCCATCCAGGTCCAGGAAGGTGATCAACCAAACAGGCTAGGCCACCCCAAAGTCAGTATGCATGGTGGGATCCAAATCTAGTGTCATTGTCCTTGGCTTCTCAGCAGCCCTCATTGTCCGCCATGTTCAGGGAGTCCGGTTTTATCCCATGCTTTTTCAGTCCCAGTCCAGCTGGCCTTGGTAAACTCCGAATAGATGAACCCCACTATCTCAGTGGATGGGAGCACCCCTCACAGTCCAGACTTCCTTGCTCATGTTCTCCCTCCTTCTGCTCCTCATCAGGACCTTGGGAGCTCAGTCCGGTACTCCAATGTGGGACTCTGTCTCTATCTCACCAAGTGAAGGTTCTATGGTGATATGCAAGATATTCATCAGTATGGCTATAGGATCTGGCCTTTTCTGGCTCCCTCTCCTCAGCTGCCCACGGAACTAGCTGGGGACATCTCCCTGGATACCTGGGAAGCCCTCTAGAGTCAAGTCTCTTAACAACCCTAAGATGGCTCCCTTAATTAGGATATATGCTTCCCTGCTCCCATATCCACCCTTCCTATATCCCAAGCATCCCATTCCCCCAAGCTCTCCCCATCCTCCCCTTCACACTTTTCTCTCCCCATCTCCCCTTGCCCCCATCCCACCCTATCCCCAAGTTCCCAATTTTTGCCCAGCTATCTTGTCTACTTCCAATATCCAGGAGGATAACTATATGTTTTTCTTTGGGTTCACGTTCTTATTGTCTTCTCAAGGATCACGAATTATAGGCTCGATGTCCTTTATTTATGGCTAGAAACCGATTATGAGTGAGTACATCCCATGTATTGTCTAAGTGTGTAACTTATAGTTTTGATTGTTCAGGGGCTCACAATTGAGAGACTGTCTGAATCTCAAACAAGATTCTGCACTTACACTTTTGAACAGTGCTAGGAACTATTAAATATGATGGGACCTTTTAAAGTTGGGTCAAATACACTTTGCAGTGAACATGATCATGACACTGCTGACAAGAATTTGAAATACCTTATGTGCTTGGGTATCAGATTGACAAGGGGTAGAGCTGTGATGGTTAATCTTGATTGACAACTTGATGATATTTAAAATCACCATGAAAACAAACCTTTGAGTTTATTTGTAAGGAATGTTTTAGACAAGGTGCATTGAGGTGTGATGACAACCCTCAGGATGGGTGGCACCATTCCATCCATGGTCTTGGATTTGAGAATGAGCACAAAAGGAAAAAAATCTGAGCAGCATTTCCCTCTCTTTGCTTCATGAATGTGGCTAAAATGAGACCCGCTGTCTTATAAACCTGCTGCTGTGTTCTATCAACCATGATAGCTTGTACCCTCAAACTGTGAATGAAAATACATTATTCCATCCTTGTTTTAGTCAAGTATTTTCTCACAGAAACAAAACAAGTAACTAATAGAGGTAGAATCCCAGATTTTGTCTTATATTTCTCTTATTAGTGATTCTGAATATTTTCACTGATATGAATAGATATATCTCAAAAGTATATATCCAAATTGTAAAAAAATATAGATTTTTATTTGGTTTTATGATAAATTTCTAAACTTAAATTTTATTGTTGCAATAAATATACGTTTTTATAAAATCCATAAAATATAAAAATTAATAGGAATAACGTTTAATGAAAACTCTAAAACAGTGATGTATTTTAAGGATTTTAATTTATTTTTAGAGAAAAATGCATTTATTACTGATTTATCAAATGTATTCTATATACATATTATGACCCACCTACTACCATCTAGGATATGGAACCATTTATCCTTCAATTAAGTTTTCAACCATTTGGAAAGATGGACGTTTTCCCAAAAACTCAAAATATCAGAAAACAGAGCTTAGAGTGAGGAGCAAGGTAGGCATAGCATTTAAAGGTACTGTTCTAGTGACCAACCAAGCTCGACTTCCTAAACCCTTGACAGCTCTCTAAAGAACACTCAAAATATGAGCGTATGCGGTGGACATCCCTATAACATTTTATGTTTTGGAAAGTGCTCCAGGTGAAGGTAGAAGACATGAGGACTAGAAAATGAAAAACAATAACATCCATTAGAGCGGCGGGAAAACACATTCTATGCAATGCAGAAGTCTTGTAACAATCACATAAGGAAAAGTGAGCCACATCTTTGATTCTTCTTTGCACCACAGGAGCTGTTTGTTTGTTACCCCTGATCTGTTGAGCATGTTGCTTCTCATCTTGCCAGCTAGTGGGTAGACCCCAAGTGCTGATGGTGTTGCATCAGCTGATCAGTTTCTATTCACTCATGAGAAATAGTCTGTTACTACCAAGAGGAATATCTAGAGAACATTGAAGAAGTTGCATGAGGTCAATTCATAAAATATAAACCTATAAAAATGCTGTGAGGTGACCAGGGATCTCCTAAAATTTCTTGCTCCAACTGCTAGCTAGATTAAATATTACAATTTTTTTCAATAAATTAAAACTAATGTGTAGAGTTAGCTGCTTGCAAGGAAAAATGGCAATAGCTTTATTCTTAATTTTGTGGAGGAGGAAATGAGTGAGCAAGGAAAGGAGGCTTTCCTAATGAGCAGAATCGTACGTGGGGGGAAATATACTGAAGTAGAGGAGTCCAGCTTTTTATATTGCCTTGTATGTCTAGGGACATGGCATACCAACCAGCAGTTCCCAGAATTCTATGTCTCCTTTTAAAACTAGCTCAGAAAAGAGCAAACACCTCATATTTCATCCCAGGGAAAGACAAGCAATTCCCTTCATTTCATAAGAAACTGAATCTTATAAAAAATGTGAGGTCTGAATTCTTAAGGTTCTAGGAAACCTTCTGAAGTGACGTGACAATTAATGCAATTGAAAAGCAGAATTGCCTTTCCTTCACAGGGAAACCCTGTTGTAGACACAGACACGGAATGCTTGGCTACTAGCTTACAAGGTGGTTTATTCCACATTAAAACTGTCTGTGGGTCAAGGCAATTGCTGCTTTAGTGCTTCAAATCAAACAAACTCTGAGGTTGAGAGAGGAAAAAATAAATATTTGCAAATAGAGGTTGAAACAGGGAGACTATTCGCTCTGGTTTTCTGTGAGGACTTTTCACATCTACTTTATTACTATTTCTGAATTTATCCTAAAAACAGCCACCTTTGTCATCAAGAGGGGACTTTAGGCGAAGTTGTTATCCAGTTTTATGAATGTTGAGAGGACTAAAAAGCCTGAGTGGATCTTTCTAGGGTGCTGTATCATACCACGTACAACCCGTTCGTAATGGGCTGTCTGACACTAGAAAGACTATTGCTCCTAT
This sequence comes from Arvicola amphibius, assembly GCF_903992535.2. Classification (NCBI taxonomy): domain Eukaryota; kingdom Metazoa; phylum Chordata; class Mammalia; order Rodentia; family Cricetidae; genus Arvicola; species Arvicola amphibius. The sequence goes on along the minus strand of NC_052049.1, from coordinate 152,761,013 downwards.
CGGCATGCAGAGAAAGTATACTATATAGCAAAAAAATCACTTGAAGTTCTTAGTAAAATTTATATGTTATTTATATTATAAAGGATTTATTTTCAGATGTTATTTCTATTACCCAGGTTCTGGGGAACATTCAAGTCTTGGCAAATTATCACAGTCTGTGACTCCTGCTCCCAGGACTTAACCCAGGATTGCAGCATGAATGCCTTCAAAGCATCAAGGACTTAGGAAACTTTCTATATACCTAAAGGAAAAAGACATATTCAACCTGAGTATCATGCTCTTTTTATTTTCAGCTGTCTTTCTCTAATTCCAATTCTCTAGCTCTAATTCTCTTTTTCCAATTCTCTAGTTTTAAATCTTTAGCTACAATTCTCTAGTTCTAAAAATTTAGTTTCAATTGTTGTTGACTGAGGTTTCTCTGTCCCACCAGGTGCCACATCCATTTTGTCCCAAAGAAATACACCGAGGTCTATATTAATTATAAACTGATTGGCTTATTAGCTCAGGCTTCTTATTAACTCTTATATCTTATATTAGCCCATAATACTTGTCTGTGTTAGTCATGTGGCTTGGTATCTTTTTTGGTGAGGCAGTCACATCTTGCTTGCTCTGTGTCTGGCTTTCACTCTGTCTGGGTGATGACTGCAGACTAAAACTTCCCCTTTTCCAGAATTCTTGTTGCCCCTCCTCTACTTCCTGCCTGGTTTACCTACCTATACTTCCTGCCTGGTTACTGGCCAATCAGCATTTATTTAAAATACAAGTGAAAGGGTACAGACCATTGTCCCATGGCACTCCTCACCACTTTTTTAAAACAAGAACTCAGAATCAAATCTCTTTTGTTTAGCTTTTCTCCTGACCATTATCCATAACAACTTGCAACCAACATTCTAAACAAAAACAAACATCCATGATATATTTTATGGCGAGACTGTGGGCACAGTTTTCTGGGATACTTCCTGCTGATTAGGGGCACTGATAATCTTATGGGGACCTAAAGAAAATTTAGAATTATGATCATGTCCTGACTGGAGTATTCTGTGAGGCTTAATCATCTTAGGCAGTTGTCTTGAATGTGTTCTGGATGTAGAACTCAGACATCTGGGTCATTTTCTCCTATCAGAGATTCTTCAGGGGGTCTTCCTTAATCAAACCTGAATTTTCTTAGCATAGAATGAATCCACAGCCTCCCATTTCCTGTGGAAACAAAAACAAAACCTCTTCTCCAAAGTAACATATATTTTGACTTAAATTTTAAAGTCAAAGCATTTTCAATATATATATGTATTGGATTAATCTAGCAGCATTTATAATCAAATGTTTTATTTAACACCCTTTGCTCTCTCCTCAGTCATCAAACAAATTAAAGACAATGCAATAACATACAGTATACAGATTCTTTGTGTATTTTTCATCTTTATGTGGCTTTATTTTAACCTCTATTTCTTTTATTTTTATTTTTAATTTTTGGCTTTTCAAGACAGAGTTTCTCTGTGTATCTTTGGCTGTTCTAGAATTCACTGTGTAGACTAGGAGATCTACCTGCTTCTGCCTCCTAAGTTTTGGAATTGAGGTTTTGTGCCACCATACCTTGAACTGACAGAGATCTGTCTGCCTGTACCTCCCAAGGGTTGGGATTAAAGGTGTGTGCCACCACGCCCAACTACTCTCCCTTTTTCTTTTTTATTTTAAGGATTTTATTCTTTTTATTTTTTTCTTTTAAGCCTACATATATTTTTTTAAAAAACACAGTAAACTATTTAGAGGTTTTCTTCATCTTTGAATCTACATTTACTGTATATCTTTTCTGATATGGCTAGGATTAAAACTGTGGCTTTGATGGCTGGATCTACCATTCCTTAGCTTTTTTTCTGAGAGTCTAGCCTCATGGCAGAGGTACTGGCTGAAGCCATGTTTATTGCCACAACTCTATGGCATTTCAAAGTCCCTGCTACCACCAAAAAGTATGCAGTCAACTTTCATCAACACCATTTGAGTGTTTCATGGCAGCACCTCTTAAAAGAGCTGCAAGGTTTTTAGCTAAGGCTGATTCAGGAAGCTTCTCTTAAATGAGAGCACTTGCCTCTAACAAGCACAGCACACCTGAGAAAGTGCTGCTATCAAGAAGCTGTGCTTAACTCTATTCTTTTCTATCAGAATAACTTCCCAAGCTCTCTCAGTCTTTTAAGTGAATTTGGTCAGCCTCACATTGGCTGGCCATTCTGTTGAGTGAGGTTTCTGTCTTGCCCAGTCCTGCAGCCATTAAGTCCCATCCAGCAGCATGATTTACATTGGCATTTATATTGTAAGAGGCCATGCTGAAGTGGGCAGTAACTTAAAGTCTACTGGCTGTAAGAATTCCTACAGCAAATTCTCTCTAATTCTCTTGTTCACATAGTTTATATATACATTCAACAACAAAGGTTTGGCAATAACAAAGGTTACAGAAATTTATTTTCAGGGTCACAATGCATTCCTTGAGTAAATGATAAGGAGTAGAACAATTTATCAATGGCAATACCTAGGTGGGGTGTTTGGCATTTTACCAGACAGTAGAATTGAAAGCATCCCAATACTAAAGGTATGTTTTCTTATGTTGCATCCAGCCCCAGAGTACAATGAGGGAAGCTTGTAATGTTTTTATTCCAGGCTGTGAGGTCAGACCATTTTTTGAAGCCCTGGCTACCTGTGAAAATTTTTCTATGTAAACCTGTTTTTCTCTGGACTTGCTTAATTTGGTTAATTAGTTAATTGCTATTCTTGTTCTCCATATAAATCTTAAGACTGAAACATGAACAGTTAGATTAGCTTTGAATTTCATATCATAAATTGATATTAGAAGTTTTGCTGAGTGTTAATTGTTAAAAAATTTAGTCTAGTTTGGATTTTCCCCTGAGGTTTTGAATCAATTGATTGTATGTGACTTGTCTTAGAACTGAGAAGAAATTGTTGTTTTCTTATGTTGGTCTAAGTAAACAACAAAAACAACAAAAAACAAACAAACAAACAGGCTTCTAAGAGTCTTACAGTCCTGGTAAAACAGTAGAACTAGTTATGAAGCATATCCTAGTATATTTCTGTTCACCAAAATTATACATTTTATGAGAAGTCATCTTCCTGACTATCCACAGATATATGTACCTATAAGATTGAGATGTAATCATGAGGTTACATATACAAATTATATGAAAATGTATGATAATGGGGAGATTCCACAATGGAATATGCACATGTGAATCTACAGATGTGAAGCAGCCAGTTTTCCAGAGTCTGAGGTCCTGTGAGAAAATAATTCATCTGGTGGGTGAACATCTAAATTATTAGTTACCAACTACTGTATCTGCTTCATAGTCAGCAACAGCTCATGACATTACTCATGACAGTAAATTAAAGTTATGTGATATTGTAAATATTCTGCTAGTGAACATTATTATTTGATTTCCTATGCCACCATTTATTGTTCTCATGGTAATTTTCAAAAACCTTTTAGGTTAATATGTTCCTTTATAACAGATGAAACCAGTACACAGCTTTCTCATTTATTTATACTATTTAAACTTGAGTGAGAAGAAAGTATGTATATATGTGTGTGTATACATAGTTTCCCACTTGTGTTTAATTATACATAGACTAATTTGTACTTTTTTTCTTATTTTGTTCTGGAGTTCTATTAAAGATAAGAATACACATAAGGGAAGGGTGGGAAGCATGAAATTATATGAAACAAACTTTTACCTTACAATCTGTGCAGAGAAAGGTACTAGGAATCTGAAAGAATTAGTCAATTTAGCACATAGTATTGAAGAGCCTAGATTTTCTGTCACTGATAATAGGACAAATAATACAGAGTACTTGTATTTTTAATGCAGAAAGCACAAGATGGAAAGCAAGTAGTAGACATGAATCAGATGCTGATTTCAATGACCAGTAGAGAAAGCAAATGTATTTTAAAATATGGTATTATAGATTGGATCTCAAATGATTGCCAAATACCATGAGCTGGATAAGGGTTGGCTGCTCTACTGTAACTTAATACTAGGAGATTATGGGCCCTTTAGGCAGAAAGACCTAGTAAATAGGAATTAGGATAATGGGGATATCATGAAAGGATGTTGGGAATCATGCTCTTCCCCCACCTTTCTATTTTTCCAGTAGGGTTTTTAGTCTAATGTATACTCCATATTATGATGTCTTCCCTGCCACAAGCCAAAAAATTGGTCAAGGGATCATGGACTAAACCTTCTGAAGCTCTGAAATGAAATAAACCTTTCCCACTTTAGAGCTGCATATCTCACTCTCCTGGACAACACAATAGAGCCAGTCCTGTTGACAGAGGTGTGGATGAGCCAGCTCCAAAATTGTGAACACAGCAGAGCTTCCCTAATTACTCATCTTTCATGAGCCAACATGGGCATGGTAGAAATGCCCTGTACCACCCTTGCTCCTGCCCATCAATGCTTGAGGCAAGTGGGAGAGCTGTCCCTGTTCCTCATTAGCTGCAGCAATAGAAGAGTGGCCCCAGCACCATGCCAGGTCCAGTAGAGCTGGTTTTGAAGTTGTAAGGTGTTGGAGAACTGCCCCCGAGAATGTGAAAGCAGGAGAACTTGCCCCAACTCTTGCTCATTGCTGCAAGGGATTAACAAGTAAGGGCATTGCAAGAGAAATCACCCTCGTGGTGAGGACATGGGGGAGCTGGCAGCCTGACCAATCCTGCAACCAGACAGACCTAGAACCAGGGTTAGGAGTTGTTTTACCCAAACATCTACCCCATCTGTAATCAGCTGGAGCATGTGAATGGACCAGTCCTGCAGAACCAAAGCTGGAGAACCACCAAGACATATGGTAAAAACATGATAACTAAGAGTAATTCCAGTGGGGGACTACAATCCAGCATCAGCAGTGCAGCAGAAACCAGAGGCCTTAAACCAGACTAATGACTCTTCTCAAGGAACACTTGCAACTAAACACGCGTGGATAAAAGCATTCACTGCATGACTCAGTGTTTCACACTTTACTTTTTTTCTTCTCTTTTTCTCTTAATTTTCTTTTATTTTATTTTGGGGTTAGGTTGCAAGGATAGAGGGAAGATACAAAAGAATGAAGAAATGAATGGGGTGGAGATACATGATGTGAAAGACAAAGAATAAATAAAAAGAAATCTTACGAAAAGTTGAATATCTCAGATATTGTGTTACAGCAACAGGATGTGTGTGTGTGTATGTATGTATATATATATATATTACTCTCAAGAAACATAAGAAAGTCAATGCATGAAGAGTGACCCTAAGGTAGTAATTTAATTAAGTTTTAGTAATTCAAGTTATTTTATGTCCATATTATTTGAGTTATAAAAGTAGGCATATGAAAGCTATCTCTCTCACAACCTTTCTCTTTCTTTCTCACTGTTTGTGCATGTAGAAAATCATAATAAGTAATGATTTGATTACTTATGGAAACTGAGTATGAAAGAAATTAAATTTCCAAGCTGATCATCTAGAAGGACTAATATTAGTGCAAGTTTTCATCCTAGCCTAGAGTCCAAGGAAGATCAATATCCCAACTCAAGGACATTCAAGCAGAGAGTATATTCTGTCTTATTAAATTTTTTATTCTTTGTAGTTCTTTAATGGATGGAATAGCATGAGGCCTGTCTACATTGCCTAGATAAGTTGCTAATATCAATTCAGGTTCAAATGTTAATTTCATCCTATAATCCTCTCACCAGAAAAATATTTGTTCTAATATTTGCACAACTTATAGTCCAGTGAATTTGGTACATGAAATCACCAAATACCATAATGTCCATCAGTGCAAACAGCATCAAATTTCATTCCATACTCACATCTGTCTTATCATTTATCTATCTATCTATCTATCTATCTATCTATCTATCTATCTATCTATCCATCTATATCTCTCTAAATCTATCTATCTATCTATCATCATCTATCTATCTATTATCTATCTAACTATCTATCTATCTAATCTATCTGTATGTCCACCTACCTATGTACATACCTCTCTTTTTTATTTTTAACTTCCTTTCTTATCAAAAAAGTTGAAATTAGTCAGAGAAAATTAGATCTGAGACAAAATTCAGAATTTCTATATTTAACCCCAATAAATTTCCCTTGTCAAAAGACAAGTAAACAATATAAACAACCAAAATGTCTATTTCACTAGTGATCAGCAAGTAGAATGATTACCTGAAGAGATCACATCTATAAATTCTAGGGGATATTCCTATCTATACAAAGTCATTGTCACTTCCTCTGTCATGTTGTCTCTTCTCAGTCTAAAACAAAAATCCATAGATCCAAGATTTAGATATAATGCAAAATATGTTCCCATTATATATAGTTGGTTCAGTGAGTTTTGATGAGAGGAACCATGTTACTACTACATAAATCAAATTACAGATTTTCTTCATCATGAAACTCTCTTGCAAACCTTGACGAACAATCTCAACTTTACTGTGTCTTGTTTTCAGTTGCCTACTTTGTTTTTTATATGCTACGATGCATTGTCTAGTTCTTCATACAAGTAGAATCATGGAATGAGTATGTTTTGCATCTGCTTATCTTGCACAATATAATTTTGACTTCCATTCTTGATACCATCTTTTTTTGTTTGTTGTTGAAGAGTATCCAATTATACTGCTTTTAATTTTAAATATGTATAAACACATTTTTATTTAAGAAAGTTATGAGGAAACTATAGCATTCTGTATTACATAAAATATTTACATATTTTTAAAAAACATACAGGATTCTCTTTTTTTAATTTTTTCCTTCAATTTTTTTTTCATTTTTTTCTCATTTTTTTATTAAAGATTTCCATCTCCTCCCCTCCTCCTCTCCCTTCCCTCCCCTCCCTTCCACCCATACCCCCACTCTCTCCCTCTCCAGGCCAAAGAGCCATCAGGGTTCCCTTCACTATGTTAAGTCCAAGGTCCTCCCAACTCCCCCTAAGTCCAGGAAGGTGAGCAACCAAACTGACAAGGCTCACAGTGAGCTTGTCCATGCTGAAGAGTCCAAGCCCATCGCCATTGTCCTTGGTTTCTCAGTCCTCCTCCACCGTCAGCCACATTCAGAGAGTCCGGTTTGGTCGGATGTTCCATAAGTCCCATTCCATCTGGACTTGGTGGTCTCCCGTTAGTTTTGTTCCACCATCTCAATGGGTGAATGCACCCCTCACGGTCCTGACTTCCTTGCTGACTCCCTTCTCACGATTCTCTTAAATAAATCTGTAGGATTAGATTTCTGATCTAGTAGTTTTCTAGTATTGTTTTATCACCTTGTGTCTTAATATGCAACTCCCTGTTGAATGATAAGGTGCAACTTTCCACTACTGATAAATTCTAGTGCTGAGGAATAATCCTTCTGTACACTGTGAAAAATGTGTTGCTCTCATTTATAATAAAAAGCTGGTTGGTTGATAGCTAGGTAGGATTTGAGGTTCAGAAAGAATGTTAGAAAGAAAAGGGTGGAGTCCAAGGAGTCTAGAGCCAGGCACAAAAGAAAAACATAGGAAGTTTATACATGAGGTAAATGAACCTTGGACAGCATGTAGATGAATAGAAATAGATTAATTAAGTTGTAAGATGTGGGTTGGAGATAAGCCTAAACTATCACCCAAGCATTTATAATTAATATTAAGTCTCCGAGTGTTTATTTGGGAGTGGCTGCCAGGACACAGAAAAGTCTGCCTACACCCTAGCTTATCAAATATTTTGGTGGAATCCTGATTTAATTTTTTCTTTTATTTGTGAAGTGCTTATTTGAACTCTGTCATCCGTCTGTTTAAGCTAGCATACAATTTTCGAAGGAGAGAATAATTGAAACAAAAATCCTGCAGGTAACCGCCGGGCGGTGGTGGTGCACGCCTTTAATCCCAGCACTCGGGAGGCAGAGGCAGGCGGATCTCTGTGAGTTCGAGGCCAGCCTGGTCTACAAGAGCTAGTTCCAGGACAGGCTCTAAAGCTGCAGAGAAACCCTGTCTCGAAAAACCAAAAAAAAAAAAAAAAAAAAAAAAAAAAAATCCTGCAGGAACTGTTTCAATAGCATTTTAGTTAGTCATAACATTTCTGCTTTGTCTACGTGAACGTATTCCCTCTACTGCTTTTAAATAGTTTGTTTCAAGTTTTTATTTTTAACAGTTTTCAAATGTTTATTGAGCTTATAATGTAGAGCTATGAGTCAACTGGTACAAAGACAAATAAGCTAAAACTTCACCTCAAAGTACTTCCTGACTTTTGGAGGATTTGTAAATTGCATTTTATATTTAGAAGAATTAAAATCATTTTTATGGTGAATAATATTTAAGCCAGCTTTTGCGGTAGCAAAATAGAATACTTTCTTCTTTAGCTAATGAATTGTTTATTTGGTTAACACATAAAGAAAATTAATTGTCACATAGTTTAGCATATAACTCTGTAGGATAGGGAGTGATCTCTGTTTCTCTTTTCACTCCAACGACCACACCTACAACCAAAGCACACAAATAGAAAGTCTTTCTTTACTAAATAATATAATCACAATGTTTTATAAGTTATACAATATATAACTTATAAGTTATAAGCTATACACTGTACATATAGTTCATGTGTGTCTGCGTAATAGCAAAGCATACTGACTTTGTTTATTTAGTGACTAACTAGTAGTATTTTGTCTTAGTGATCAAAATTTTAAAACAGAAAATTGAAGAAGAAACCTACTGTCATTTCACAATGTAGATGCTGATGTGGGATTTCCCTCTGTATACTGTGATTACCATTAATTAATAGAGAAACTGTTTGGACATATAGCAGGGCAGAACTTAGCTAATCTGGGAAAACTAAAATGAATGCTGGGAAGAAGAAGGTGGAGTCAGAAAGAAGCCATGAAGCCGCTGCCAGAGATAGACGTGCTGAAACTTTGCTGGTTGGCCATGACCTCATGGTGATGCACAGATTAATGGAGATGGGTTAAATTAAGAAGTAAGAGTTAGCAAATAAGAAGCTAGAGCTAATGGTCCAGGCAGTGGTTTAAATAATATAGTTTCTGTCTGGTTATTTCGGGGCTGAGCAGCTGGGAACCAACAAGCGGCTTATAACAACAGGACTCATTCTAAAGCACTCTAGGCCATTGACTTCTCTATTCTTTTAAATATAACTGATAGAAAAATGAGAAAAAAGAAGTGCTGTAGAATCATAGGTGGTGATAACCAAGCGAACAAGTGAGTGACAACCTGAGTTATGAATCTGTGTCTCAAACAACAACAATAACTGAAAGATGTCTATTCATTATTATTCAATGTCCAGCACTTGAGAAAGAGACTAGTTCTAAGGCCAGTCTGTGCTATACAATGAGACCCTGACTCAACGTCAAGAAAACAGAATAATATTACAATATTATTAAATGAAATTTGATCCATGTAAACAGAATGTTCTTGGCTTCCTTTTGAGATTTTTATATGATAATTTTTTAAATATATTCTCATATAGTAAGTCAATAATTCATACTGAGAAGAAACAATACATAGTCACACAATATTAACTTTAAAAATTCTATTTTGAGTCTAATTTACCAGAACTGTATTTTACTTAAAATTTCTCATCTATATTCATGAGCCTATTGGTTTGTAATTTAAATATTATCCTGTCTTTATTAAACCAGGGCTATTTTAGCTACAAAATATATTGCTAAACTTCCTATCTTGTTTAATGCTTTTAAAATAGGGCTTTAAAATTGCATTTTTATCAAAGTAATATAAATGCACAGACACAAATTTAAATTATAAGAAAGGGCTTTTAAAAAGATCCAGCCATCTTTCTTTCCAGTCTTCATTCGGTCTTGATCCCCAGAGCTATCTTCTTTTATGCTGTGTTGTTTTAGAGCTTTTGTAAGTTTTACACATATTTATACTAATTTCATTTATAAATTTAGATGTTATCTATTCACTTGCTATATGCTTTGTCATGTTTATGGTCATCTTTTTTTCAAGCATCTTCTCCTCTGGTGTCCTTAGATTGTGTTTAGTCCCACAATACATATGCATTTTAAAGATACCCCTGTTTCTTATTGTATTAGCTAGGAATAGCAGCTCCATGCTCAACTCTTACTCAAAGGTCATTAAAATATTAAAGATGTTAGGAAAAGAAAAGATACAAAGGGCGTTCATTTTTTCTATAGTTGTCAGCATTTTGAAACTTTATTATTTCTTATTAGGGGCTCCACATATTTTTAGACACGTACCATTGTACAGCAATGTTAATATAGTATGTGTCGCTCATACTCACCCGTCTGTTACTCTTGATTCTCATCTTCCATTCTCACTATTTCCCCCTTTACCTTCCACATGTCTTTTAGACCTCTTTCCTAGATTTCACATATCAGAAAAAAAGATCATTGTTGTTTTTCTGGATCTGACTATTTAACATAAGATAATCCTCTCTGTTCACAATGGCCACATGTTTGAATTAATCCTATGCCATCAGAAGATAAATGGACAGAGAAAATGCAGCATATATACATAGTGAAGTTCCATTCAGCCAAAAGCAGGGATGCAGTTATGTAGACAACAAAGATAACAGAAATGTGGGCAGAGCTAGCTTGGATATTTATTTACTGTCTTTGAGCCAGCATGCATTGTCCTGTTTCTATTCATTCTACATGTCAATACCCATATATCATTAATTTTATTTGTATTGTTGAAGCAAAAACTATAGTGCTCATCTTAGAGGGAATAAGAGACAATTCATTCTTGAACCAGTTTGAGTGCCTATAGATTGAGAACACAGATTTAAATTCCATTTTCTAACATGAAAACAATTTCATGAATTTTTTATGGTTTAAAAGAACAAAGTCATAAATCAAGATTTGTTTAAAATACATTGGTGAGTATAACAGAGAGGTGGTTACAGCAATATGGGAAAGCTTTTCTATAAATGCAAAATGCTAAATGATGTCATTGTTAGCTTTTTAATTGGTGGAAGCTAGTGGTGTGTTAAGATGAGAGTTTCTATTCTTTAAAAAAATCTATTAGTCTCTCTCCTTGTTCGGATGAAACACCATGACCAAAAGGCAAGTTGGGGAAAAAACGGACATGATGTGGAATTTCACTCTATATACTGTGATTACCATTAATGAATAAAGAAACTGGTTGGTGTTTGTTGATAGGGCAGAACTTAGGTAGGTGGAGAAAACTAAATGGAATGCTAGAAGTTATTCCATTTTTTTTGTATCTGTGGAGGTTTGCTTTGTTACCTAGTATGTGGTCAATTTTTCAGAAGGTTCCCTGAGGTGCTGAGAAGAAGGTATATTATTTTATGTTCAGATGAAATGTTCTATAGATGTCAGTTAAGTCCATTTGAGTCATAACATCTGTTAGTTTCTTTACTTCTTTCTTAATTTTCTGTCTGGAAGACATGTCCAGTGGTGAGAGTGGGGTTTGAAATCTCCCACTATTAATGTATGAGGTTTAATGTGTGATTTCAGCTTTAGTAGTGTTTTTTTATGCCTATACCAAGATGATTTTATTACTATAACTCTACAGTAAAGCGGGAAGTCAAGGATGGTGATACCTCTAGAAGTTCCTGTATTGTATCCTGGGTTTTTTGTTTTTCCATTTGAAGTTCAGTATTGTTCTTTCTAGGTCAATAAAGAATTATGTTGTGATTTTGATGGGGATTGCTATGAATCTGTTGATTGCTTTTGGTAAGGTTGCCATTTGCACTATGTTAATCCTACCTATCCATGAGCATGGGAGAACTTTCCATTTTCTGATATCTTCTTCAATTTCTTTCTTTAAAGGCATAATGTTCTTGTCATACAAGTATTTCACTTGTTTGGTTGGAGTTACTCCAAGATATTTTATAATTTTTGTGGTTATTGTAAAGGGTGATGTTTCTCTGATTACCTTTTCGGCTCACTTATCATTTGTATATAGGAGGGTTACTGGGGCTAGAGACATGGCTCAGTGGTTAACTGACCATTCTTCCAAAGAACTTGGGTTCAATTCCCAGCACCCTCATGGCAGCTCACAACTGTCTGTAATTCCAGTTCTGGTAGATCTGGTACCCTCCCAAATAATGCAGGCAAAACATCAATGTACATAAGGCATATAGGTTTTTCATACACCCTTCATTTTTGTTAACCCTCCACTTACCCTCTCATATGTTCCTGTAGTGATATTTCATTTGTATCCTAATAAATAAAGCTTTCCTGAAGATCAGAGAATAAAATAACCCCACTTCTCAATCTTACAGACCAGGCAGTGGTAACACACACCTTTAATCCTAGTAGCCATACTAGTTTGTCATAGAAACCAAGTGGTACATGCCTTTAATTCTAGAACTAGAAAGTATTATAAGACAGGAGGAGACAGTTCTCATTCACAGTCTGATTCTGAGATTTCTGGAGGCAGGATCACCATTTTGAACTGAGATGGAGGTAAGAGCCAGTGATTGGCTGTTTTACTTTTCAGATCTTCAGATTGAAGACGCATTTTCTATCTCTGAGGTTATTTTTTTAATTATGCATTGTGTTCCTACCAGATCTGACTCCTTTGTTTAAACCTTCCATTTTCTGAGTAGTTCTCATTCTACTTTTATTTTACATGTATTCTATCATACACCTTCATTAATGCAATTTCCAGGTGCCCTTTTCTAGTTTCCTAGGAGGAAAAAATTTAAAACTAGGATTCACACATGAGAAAGAAAATGTGGGATTTATCTTTATGGTCCTATGAGACTCAAGTTAGTATAATTTTTTCAGTTCCATCCATTTACATAAAACATATTAATTTTATTATTTCATTTTTAATTCACAGCTGAATAACATTTTATTTTTGTACACATGCCACATTTTCCTTATTCATTCATGAATTGATAAACATCTTTGTTGATTATATGTCCTAACCATTGTGATTGGAGTCACAATGAACATGGATGTACAAGTATTTCTGTAGGATGAAGATCCATCGTGTATATACTCAGGAGTGTCAAAGCTGTGTCATACAGTAGTCTATTTCTAGTCTTTTGAGAAACATGCCAACTGATTTCCAAAGTGGCTGTACTAGTTTACATTCCCACCAGGGGGACATAGTAGTTTCCCTTCATTCAAGATCACATAAACATTTGTTGTTATTTCTATTCCTGATGACAATCTTTCTGCCTGGGATGAGATGGAATCTAAGCATAGTTTTACTCTGCATTTCCTTAAGGGCCAAGGATGTTAAACACCTTTGAAAGTGTCCGCTACCAATTTGTAGAACTTGTTCTGCAAACTTTCCAATTGGTTAATATTGTTTTCCTTTTCTTTTTTCCTTTCTTTACCATTTCTTTTTTTTTTAAAGATTTATTTACTTATTGTATAACAGTGTTCTGTCTGCATGCCACAAGAGGGCGTCAGGCCCCATTGTAGATGGTTGTGAGCCACCATTTGGTTTCTGGGAATTGCCATGTGGTTGCTGGGAATTGAACTCAGGACCTCTGGAAGAGCAGCCTGTGCTCTTAACCTCTAAGCCATCTTTCCAGCCCTTCTTTACCATTCCTTGAGCTCAAGTTGGTGACATACACTGTATTGCAATATCATACAATATCTTTGGTACTTCAATATTAAGAGAACTAAATGTAATTCAAACAAAATTTAAATAGTTAAAATTTTATGAATCCCCTTGTACTTGTATTCCTAGCATCATTTTGGGGCATTAGCTAGTATACATAAGTTCCTTTATGGTTTTATTTTTATAATAAATAGGCATTGTTTTGATGAATTGTTGATTCTACTTTCCCATATGAGAAAAATAAACTCAATTTTCCACATTTATGAATAGTGTTATTAAAGAACCTACTGCTTTGAAAAGTAGGGAGGATTAAATTAATTTATATAGTTAAAGAAATTAACAGATATCTGGGTGATGGAGGCACATGCCCTTAATTCAAGTATTCAGAAGGCAGGGACAGGAGGATCTCTGAGCTTGAGACCAGCCTGGTCTAAAAAGTGAGTTCTAGGACAGCCAGGGGTTCTCTCTCTCTCTCTCTCTCTCTCTCTCTCTCTCTCTCTCTCTTTCTCTCTCTCTCTCTCACACACACACACACACACACACACAAAATCTCCTGTCTCAAAAATTAAAAAAGAGAGAGAAAGAAAAAGACATTAGCAGAGTACGAACTCAAATATCAACATCTATTTTATTCACTTTCTTGCCTGTCTTGGGTTTATTTTCTTATTCTAGTCCTCCTTTGGATATTTAGTTGACTTATTTTTATTCCTTCCTGTTGAACCATTAAAGTAATAACAACTACCTCTTCTTACAGAGTGTAATTTTGGCCATATATCAACAATTTTAAGAATAATTTTTTCATTATTGTTATTTTCTAAATATTCTTTGATTATATGTTTTAGGTTCTTGTGCTTTAGAAAACAGACTCACTCACCCACCCAAAAATAAAAATATCTTTTAACCAAACCAGCAAGGTGTAGGCAGACTTGCCTTTGGGCACAGGCAGGCATGTTTGGATCTTCCTCACTCAGGCGGTCCTACAGCAGTGGCAGAGATATCACTGTCCTCTGGGATCCTCCAACCTTTGTTTCTTAAAAGTAGGAAATATAGCTGAGGTTCTAGCCTCTGTATTGCTTTCTCATAATGCAGGATATTATTGCTTTGAAAAAATAACATTTTCCTCCGAATGTCTTCTTTCTTACTCTTAGTTCTACTTAATTTTGCACCCACAGAATGTGATCGTTTGCAGTTTTCCGTGCCACTGAAGGTTGTCTTTTGAGTTTCTTTCTTAAAAAAATATGATTAATATTACAATTTCACCATTTTGACTGTATTTGTGAATATAACCAAAGGAAATTGGATATTTGTGCTTATCTTCCCAGTTTTTAAAGACTCTGAAGAGAAACTGAAAATCTTGTATCCATCTTCAAACTTTGTTGAATTTGGCTATATGTTAGTGTCAATGGCTCTCATACAATCCTTTATGGACTAATGAAATATTATGGGTGAACTCTCAAAAAATGAAAGAGTAATAATATAAAGTATTTTAGGTCTTAGATGGCTTTTAAAAATGGATTTACTTGTATTAATATTGTATATGCTGTGATATAAATACTCATCATTTACTTAAGGTGATGCTCTGGGAAGTTTTGAAAACTTACTTCCAGTAACTGTGTTCTGGAACTGTGAAAACTCTGTATCTTTAAATTGACCACATAGACTCAACAGTTGGATTAGAAAAATCTACCTTTCTAGGTAGGCCTAAGATTTATATCAATAGCACTCATTGTACAGCAGCTATACCCTGGTACTCTGAGTCTAACGTTTGTAATAACCATTCTCATGGGAAAGTGAGGCAACTATCTAGTAATCAAACCCTTGTAACTGGTTAATAGCTCACACACACAAAAAACATAAAAAAATAAAATAAAATGCTTTAAAAATAAAACAATTAACTTAAGCTCTTTTGCTTAACTACCAGGAAACTAGAGTTCAAATGTTTTATTCTGTTTTGCCAAAAAAAAAAAAGGCTAGGTTTCCTTACAGAAATCCTTGCTTTCTCTGTGCATTTTTCTTAATGTGACCTCCAAAATAAGCAGTGCACAGATGATTTATGCATTGTTTGTGTTTATTGGTCTGTTCTATCACTGTTTTATCTCGTCATCTTACATTTAGGGACAACAACAACAACAAGAAACAACAGTGTGTATGTGGCGGGGTGCATATCACATCAACCACACTGCTTAATTCAAAACCAATGACACCTGGATCCCTGAGCATTTCTAAGTGACATCTGAGAAAAACGTAAGTACACATAAAATGCACACTCCTATATGCGTTTCAAGAGTGATATTTGTCAGTAGTTTAGAGGGTGTGATTTTGCACCTATACTTTCAAAGTCTTCTGAGCAGGTCTAAGGCTGTCAATCAGTATATGAACAGCACTAGAAAGGGAGGGGGAAATGGAGCTAGCTCATTGTGCCAGGAACCTCAGGTGACTGGGGACAGCAGCTTCAAAGAGACATTGGCATCTTGTTTAAAAAGCCTGGCAGATGACTTGCTCAGTTTTTTTTTTCTTTTCTACTCAACAAAAGTAGTATTAAAATCTATCTTTAAAAAGAACAAACTTCTGAACATTTAAATCTTGGAATTTCTGATGGAGTTTCTCACAAAAGGTAGAATGAGCAAGCAGTTAAATGTCCAAGGTTTAAATTTCACCTTTATAAGAGCTGAGGGTGTGAACATTGAAGTTTAACCTTTACAGGATTCTGCTGCAAGCAGCTCAAGATAATCTGGAAACATTTCTTTCTTGTGATAGAATTTAACCCAGAGCTAGCAGGGAGAAACAGATATTTAATTTACCCTTTAAGCCAACTAACTCTTTAAATATCAAATGTTCTAACCAAGTTTCAGCAAACACTGCTTAGCTGTTTATATTCTCCTCCCCAGACCAGGACTACCACTCTTCTCCTTCATGGATGAAGGGAAGGACTACAGGCCTTGCATTCTAAAAACAGAAATTGAAACTGGATGAGGATACTTGGAAGAATGGCTTGGGGTCAGCCTTGCTTTTACTGTCCTCTGTTTTATAGCCATTTCTACCCCATCCTCATTTTTTTTGTGTGTGTGTTCAGATGTTCTGGGAAAGATTCCTCCCTTTGTGATAGTGCTTTACTGTAAAGGGTTAAGGAGGGGAGGATGAAAGATCGCCTTGTCACCTTGACCATCACTGTCCACTTAGGAGTTTATCATTGCTTTACAATGGGCATCATTGATAGACTTCTTAGCCTAACATAAAAGGTAGATTTTTTTTTCTAGTACAACTGTAGAGTTCTGAGCGTCTGGAAGGACCAGTGTCTCTGCGGACAGGATTCTCAGAGGTGTCATAGCCCTAGCAATGCCCAGCTCATTTTGAATTCAAGCTGACCTTAAACTTGCCCATCAACTTCTTTTTATTTTTTCTGTGCCTTCTAACTTCATGCTTCGTACAACTAAAACCTAACAGAATATTTTTCGACAGATAAAAAACAATATGGTCCTGGGCTTTGTAAAGATAACGAGCCATTTCGCTGGATGTGTCTATAATACATTCACTCAATGAACCCTCTCAATGGCAAGATAGCAAGTAGGCCTGCATCAATGGTTCCTGATTGGGTGTCCAGTCCCAAATACAGCATCCAAATACAGAAGGGAAGACAGTCCACTAAAGGGGTTAAAGCATGAGCAGGCTGCCTTTTGATCCTTATAAATTTGAAATTATAAATTCTTTAAGACCTTATAAAATGTTGAAGTAGCCTGCAGAAAGCTTATATGTTTGGCCTAGGATTTTTTTCCTTTGTGTGTGTGTGTGTGTGTGTGTGTGTGACTCACTAATAAAATGGGAGAAATCGCTTCATTGCAAGAACCTTTATCAGTTTGAAATGCTTTTTTCTTAAAATTGAAGAAAGATTTTGATTGAGTAGTTTAAATTTTGTTTTATTTTCTAGTTCTAGTTACCCCTTGCTGTCACCTCAAGAACTTGTTGAAGTGTGGCTTTTTGCACGGTTTCTAAAGATTTTTTTTTCTTTGATTCAAAATCCAATTACCTGTTTTTAAAGTAACAAGACAGAATACTTTTCTTCTGCTCTTTCTTTGAAGTTTTCGAAAGCTGGAAGTCTCCAAAAGGTAATTTTAGAAACAGGGCCGATAACACCCCAGTCTGGCCACGCATGTGCTATAAAAGGACAAATGAGTCATGTAAATACATTCCATTAGTGACCTTGTTGGAAATTCCATTTTACCACACTCACGAGAAAGCCTTAATTTTAAAATGCCTTAAAATGGCTGCTACCCTCAAAAATGCACCCGGAAGTCACGCAGATGCGCAAGATCTGATGCTTGCGGGTTTACTTGGTTCAAGTGAAGGCTTTCCATGTCGGTTTTCAAAGCGCATCAAGTTCAATAGCAAAACCAGGCATTTGCTCGTCCGCCAAAACCCCTTTCCAGCAATGCTGATTATCTCAGCAGTTACTATCCGGCTTCAAGCTTCTGGGCTTGACTATTAAATTGACACATAGCATCGTTTTCAGATGATGGGTCCAGTCCTTTCTTGCTTGCTCTCCTTTCGAGTGGTCCATTACTCCATTCCCAAAGCTGTTTTATGGGCTATTAAATCTGATAGTTTTACCTGTTTGAGTACAGATGTAAATCTGTTGTGTCAGCTAGCGTTGATGACCTAGGCCTTAGCCTGTTTTGGAAACCCGCTGATTTAAAATTTAGCAGGTAACCACTAGCTGACAATTCTATAAAGAGTCAATGTCTAATTCATTCTCCCTTTCAAAAACTGTACGGATTTTTAGAAATTTGCTATTTTCCTGATTTATAAAATCTTTTATTGATATGTTAAAATCCTTTATCAGTAGATTTGTATTGTAAAAGTTTCTTTCAACTGAAAACAAAACAAAAATTTGCCACAGGGGTTTCTGACCATTGCAAAGAGGCATGGGTTCCATCTGAAGCAATTCTAGACATTTTATCTTGACTCTTGCAAAACAGAAGCTGGCTAGAACACTTGGTCCCAGGCCCCGTGTCTCCTGACTGTCATTCATCCCCCCGGGTTGCGTGTTTCATGGGATGGCTTCCACCTGCTCTCTGGTTTACAGTTCCTTAGCAGCTCTAGAATCAGCAGGACTGAGCAGCACAAATGGCAGGTGACCCTTCTCTTTTACGGACACCCCCACTCCACCACCCCGTCTCCCCATTCCCTACCCCAGTCCCCATTCCCAATCCACCCCAGCACACACACAGGCGCTTGTGCTCTCCTCTCCATACACTAGGTCCATGATAATCCTTCCTGGAGGGAGGCAGCCCTTGGCAAACAGCCACACTTTGGATTTCACGTTGTTCCAATCAAACCAGCCAGTTAGAGTATGGCTTCTATGGAATTTTGGCATTTGGATAGAAGCTGTTTCACGGTCACAAATGAATGAAGTTTTTTAATTTGTCACCCAGACTTCTGATTTGGGGAGCTAGCTATTTTCCCCTCATTTTTTTATTAAAAATTTCCATATCCTCCCCTTCTCCTCCCTCTTTCTTCCCCTCCCTTCCACCTATACCCCTACTCCCTCCCTCTCTAGGCTAGAAAGCCATCAGGGTTCCCTTCACTATGTTAAGTCCAAGGTCCTCCCAACTCCCCCCAGGTCCAGGAAGGTGAGCAACCAAACTGACAAGGCTCACAGTGAGCCCGTCCATGCTGTAGAATCCAAGACCATCGCCATTGTGCTTGGTTTCTCAGTCAGCCTCCACCGTCAGTCACATTCAGAGAGTCTGGTTTGGTCGCATGTTCCATCAGTCCCATTCCAACTGGGCTTGGTGATCTCCCGTTAGTTCTGTCCTACCGTCTCAATGGGTGAACGCACCCCTCACGGTCCTGACTTCCTTGCTCATGATCTCAATCCTTTTGCTCTTCATCAGGACCTTGGGAGCTCAGTCCGGTGCTCCAATGTGGGACTCTGTCTCTATCTCCATCGCCAGGTGAAGGTTCTATGGTGATATGCAAAATATTCATGAGTATGGCAATAGGATCTGGCCATTTCTGGCTCCCTCTCCTCAGCTGCCCAAGGAACTAGCTGGGGGCATCTTCCTGGACACCTGGGAACCCCTCTAGAGTCAAGTCTCTGCCAACCCTAGAATGGTTCCCTTAATTAAGATATATATTTCCCTGTTCCCACATCAATGATAGCCTTTGCTGGAGAGGTTGTGGAGTAAGGGGTACACTCATCCATTGCTGGTGGGAATGCAAATTTGTACAACCGCTTTGGAAAGCAGTGTGGCGGCTTCTCAGGAAATTCGGAATAAACCTACCCCAGGACCCAGCAATTCCACTCTTGGGAATATACCCAAGAGATGCCCTATCATATTACAAAAGCATTTGTTCAACTATGTTCATAGCAGCATTATTTGTAATAGCCAGAACCTGGAAACAACCTAGATGCCCTTCAGTGGAAGAACGGATGAAGAAACTGTGGAATATATACATGCTAGAATACTACTCAGCGGTAAAAAACAATGACATCTTGAATTTTGCATGCAAATGGATGGAAATAGAAAACACCATCCTGAGTGAGGTAACCCAGGCCCAAAAAAGATGAACATGGGATGTACTCACTCATAATTGGTTTCTAGCCATAAATAAAGGACATCGAGCCTATAATTCGTGATCCTAGAGAAGCTAAATAAGAAGGTGAATCCAAAGAAAAACATATAGTTATCCTCCTGGATATTGGAAGTAAACAAGATTGCCGGGCAAAAAATGGGAACTTGGGGGTGGGGTGGGATGGCAGTAAGGGGGATTGGGGAGAGAAAAGTGTAAAGTAGAGGATGGGGAGAGCTTGGGGGAATGGGATGGTTGGGGTATAGGAAGGGAGCTAGCTTTTTATTTCACACTGTCTAATGTGCGCCATTGCTTGAGTTGTAGCAGCCTACAGAAGTAAAAGGAGGGGCAAGATACAGGGAAGGGTGGAGAAGTGTCTCCTCATCTGAGGAGCGGAGAGGCCCAGTACTCTGATACTTCTCATTTCCTTGCCAAGATTAGGAATTAAGCTGATTGCCACTAGCCATCTGAAAGAGTCATAGATTCCGATGACAGTTTCCCTTTTAAAAAGCAAATAGATACCTTCGAGAAAGTTCTCTTTAGTGTGGACATTTCCCACACGCACTATTGTCTGTATTCATGTGAAATGTAACCATACACCTAAAAAGAAAAGCTTTTTGCCCCTCAGCAGAAATAAATACTCTGGTTAAAATATTCCCATAAAGGAAGAAATATCTTGAAAATCATCAAGACTGAAGAAAAAATAGGTAAATAAGTAAAGGTCTAGCCCTGAGAGGCAATAGTTGAGAATCTATAATTCAAGGTAGCTAGGCATTAAGGTTGAGGCAGCTAGTAAGTTTCATTTCTCTGTCTCCGCTAAGACATGAGCTATGTAGAAGGCATTTTTCTTTTTGTCTGCAAAATACGGGTCTCACAGTGTAAGTGCATAGAAATTCAGTGCATTTATTAAACTGTTATTTCTGTAAATCAGAGCTTGACTCTTTCTAATAAAATAATATTGTAAAGCAGTGTGGTTTCTTTCATTTCTTAGCAAATTGTTTTGGGACAACCTTCTCTGTTGGCCTAATTATAACAGTTAATGGTTGTGAGGGAGAAAGGAGGCTTTCACGGTGACCCTGGAGAGCTGTTGAGGGTAACTACTGTTTTTAAAATACGATACCATACACTGCTCTGTGTTAGGCACACAGCTCCCTCTTCCATTCTTACAACAACCTAGTAAAGTATGTGATATTATTTTCTTCCTCTTTGGTTTACTGACAGAATGAGTGTATTAGTTAGGGTTTCTATTGTTGTAAACAGACACACTCTTATAAACAAAATTATTTAATTGGGACTGGCTTATGATTCATAGGTTTAGTTCATTGTTATCATGGCAGAAAGCATGGTGGCCCACAAGCAGACATGGTGCTGGAGAGGTAGATAAGAGATGCTAGTTCAAGATCATCAGGTAGCAAGAAGAGAGAGTGAGTCACTAGGTCAATTATATACATTTAATAGTCACTGAACTTCTTCCCTTATAAAAATATATGAAATTGAGAAAACATTTAGTAATGATATACTGCATGCAACGTTGAAATTTCCTGTTGTTTATCTTTCTTACTAGAAATAAAGTCTAACTTAAAAATATATTCTATTATCTCATTCTTTCAGTTATTCATACTTTCAACCATGTTTCTCCTCTCCCATACCTTCTGAAGCAGCAATAGAAACAGTCTTTTTACTTAAATGAGCTGGCTGGAAATGAATAAATACTCTTTATGAGGAGTGCTTGGGGAAAAGAACAAAGAGAAGACAGATTTTGCCCTCTTCAATAAGTTTAATGAAAAAGCAGATGTCTTCTATGTCTAGATCTGGTTGAAAAGTATTCATTTAAAATGATATTTTTGCCATTGATGGAAGACGGGGGAATGTAAAATCTATAAGGAAAGATGTGTTTTGTCCTTGGAACAAATGGGAAGATTATTTTTGTGCCTAATCCATTAAACAGTGAGTTTCTCTCAGGCACAGACAATGTGGACTTCTGCTTGAAACTTGCAAGCTCAACATGAAATTCTTGATAAATGTTAATTGTGAAATTTGGGTAGTTATAGCACACCTTAACACTGTCCTTATTTACAATTACAATTACAACTTTATATTTCCTTATGATGCCTGCCTCAGGGGACCTTCTTATACCTGCGTTTGAACCTTGCCAAAAAGGTTTTCAGGAATGACATATATCTTTCATACAGTTCTCCAAAACATTGGGTTGCAAATACAGAAAATTTAAGATTGTGTTTTTAGTACACTAGGCACTAAAATTGTCCAAGATCAAGAATTTCTCTTTTACTAAATGTAGGCATAGTCTATTACTTAGGGCCATGTATCTTTTAGGTATATATAAGCAGATATATCTCCCCAGGAAAATGAGAAATTTAGCATTTTATCTCAGAATAATGTTGTATTTATAAGAAAAATTCAAAGACAGCACAGAGTCCCCATCAGCCCTCCAGCAAACTTGCCTGGTGTTAACATTTAATGCAATCATATTAGATTTCTCAACATTTAAAATTTAGCAGAAGTGATACTGTTGGCTAAGCCACATTATTACTAAAGTCAAAATTTTATTTTTGCTAAGCATTTACATTTTAGAATTCAATCCTTCTCAGGACAGGAAACTATATTTAATCTCTATAATTACATGGTTCCCTAGAATTTTGTAACAATTACTTAGTCTTTCAATTTATTTTATAGTTGTGGCAGTTTTGATTGACAGTGGCAGATGTTTTGCAGAATTTTCCATAATTTGTCTGTCTGATTAGTCTCATTACTAAACTGGACTTATCTGTATGACAGAGAAGAGGAAAGAGCTAATATCCCATTCTCAGTGTGTTGTCTCGGGGGTTCATGGCGTTTAAAGTATGTGTGACTTTAACTTTGATCATTTGAGTTTCTTCACTATAAATCTGCACTATTCCATCCTGGATATTTAGAAATCAGCTCATTACACATCTTAGTCTTAGAAAGAATAGAGCACAAGGAATCTTTGCTTTGGCTATGTACATATTATAACTTTGGGCAAATTACATAAATATTTCTATTCCATTTTTTAAAATAAAATATGCATCAAAATAATCACATCAATATTTCTTTTTGGTTTATTTTGTATGATATAAAATTGTGTATCTATAACTTGGTGTATATCATATGACATATAATCAGTGTATATGTGTATATATAACTGACTATATATAATATGACTATAGCTGGATACAAATACATTTGTATATATGAATGTAACTACTTGAGAGACTACTATTCAAATTTAAAATAAAAGAATACCAGTCATGTCAATTTTTGGTTTCCATAAATTACTACTAAGTGATATAAGTCAGGAAAGATGGGCTTTGAGGTTATTATGACATAGTTCTCTTGCATTTGTTTATTTGTATATTTATCTATTTAGTGTCTCTCTCTGTGTGTGTTTGTGTGTGTGTGTGTGTGTGTGTGCACTCACACGTTGGCATGCTTGCAAAGGTCAGAAGATAACATATACAATGTAGGTCTCTCATTACACCATGTATGTTCTATAATTGAACTTAAATCATCAAGGTTGACAATGAGCGCTTTTAGGGGGTAAACCATCTCATTGGCTCTGTTATGGCATATTTTATTCAAGTACGTCACACAATTTTTTTCACTTTTAATTGGTTAATTAAATCATAACTATTTATTTTGTATTCTATTAGCCAGTTTCCCCTTCTTCAAATCCACAGAGAAAGGAATTTATCTAACATATCTGACAAAACTTAAAAAGATTAATAACAACAAATAAATTATGTTCCCAGTCATTTAATATAATCCCTTAGATTTCTTGGAAAATCCGATGGAATGGCATGTACTTGGAATCTGAGTCTAGTACTGAGAAGATGTGGACCCAGCCTGGATCTGCTCATCAGAATTGAATTTGTCTGGTTGAGGTCACCAAATGTATCCAATATATCAAGTATTACTGTAACCTCAGATGACAACTTAAAGCCACAGAAAATGTTTCATTTGTGAAAATGAGGATAGGAAAAAAAAAGATAGATTTCAATTTGCCAAATTTCTCACTCTACAAAACCACACATATGAGAACAAATGATAGGGAGATTTGAGGATGCTATGACTCTTGTATTATTCAAACCAAAGCACTTTTCTAGAGTCTCTGATAAAATAAAGAGAAGTGTGCCCCAAATGGCATAGGTTAGAGGGGAGTAACTGAAGAACAAATGGAAAAAAAAAATGTGAGAAAGAAGGCCATGAGTCAGGATGTGGACTTCATTCTTTATAAAGTGTCAAGTCAGTAATCACCCATGCCCAAAGTACTCATGTGGATATATCAATTCCCATCTGATAGTAGGAAAAGAGATTAAAGTTGAATATGGACATACATTACCCTTAAGTCCTGAAATCTGCCCTCTCAACAGCATCAGAACATCTGTAACAAACCCTGCCAAGTGTTTTCTGTTTTTCTATTTGTTTGTTTTCTTTGTTGCTATTTTATTTTTGTTGCTGTTAAAAATCAAAGATAAACTGTGTACTTTGTTGTATGTCTAGAATCTCAGTAAATGGAAGGTGTAGGCAAGAGGATAGAGATTTTGGGGTGTGCACAGAAAGACCCTGTCTTAAAAGTAAACACATCAGCCAGGCAGTGGTGGTCCATGGCTTTAATCCCAGACAGATACAGGCAAATCTCAGTGAGTTCAAGACCATCCTGATCTAAAAGAGCTAGTTCCAGGACAGCTAGGATTGTTACACAGAGAAACCCTGTCTTGAAAAAACAAAAAATAAAATACAACAAAAAAAAACAAAAAAAGTAAACATGTCAAACAGAAATTGATCTTTTATTGATTTTTCCCACTTATATTTGGTTTGTATTCTACCAATAACTGTCAATGCAACTACAGGCTCATGATTATCATAACAAATGTCATTATTAGATTGTTAAACCATGAAAAAAATACAAAAACAACTCTTCAATTGCTTAGTGATTTCATCACACACACACACACACACACACACACACACACACAGATAGATACATATACACACATGGTGGGGGGCCTTAAAGTCTGGATGACAGTAAGCAAATTGGCCTGTCACATATAGCATAACAAAGCTAATTTGATAAGGAGCACGTGTTATTCTCTTATATCTATGAATAATGCACCTTCCTGAAATTTAAAATTAAATTTACATGTTAAATTTATATATTTTATTATTCATTATTTTATATATGACAATATCTAAAGTAAAATTTATTCACTAATTTTTAAATTTGTGACTAATATTACAATGTCCAAGGTACTTGGAAACAAATTTCTTGGTCTATAAGGAGAGGGCAATCTAGAAAATAACATATTGTAGGAGATATAACAAATATATGGAATACAATTTCAGTGCAAGGATTTTTTAAAAAAGAGAAATGAAGTTTAAAAAAGTCACTTCAGAGAAAATTTTTTCAGAGCATTAGTGAGTATATCTTTATTCTGGTGTGAAAACACTTTTAGGCAAAGACAAAACAATTTGAGGAAGTAACTTTTTACATATTTGGGAGAAGACTGTCCAAGGTAGTAAGAATAACAAGCACAGGGGCCCCATGAGTAGACGGTGCTTGCTATGTTAAAGGCACAATGAGAACATTGTGCCAGGAATACAGTGAGAAGGAAGAAACACAGCAGGGATTAATATATAAGACAGCTTAACTGGAACTATTAAAATAAAGTGAAAAGCTACTTTTGATAAGAAATCACTGGCAGCAATGTTGAGAATAACGCAGGAGAGGCATAGAAACACAAAAGTTAGGCAGGAGACAGGAAGAATCCTAAAGATACCAGAACTGCTACCTGCCACCAAGTAAAAACTGAGCCATGGGAAGACCAATGTTCTAAATCACCCAGACTCAACATCCTTGCCCATAGTTAAAGATTTGAAACAAGCTTTAAAATTCCCACACATTTTGTGTAAAACTAAGAACTTATGATGAACCAGGTGACAAAGTGAGAAATTATGATAGCTTTTCAGAATACTTATTCAAAAAGACTCTTAGGACTATCTTTTATACACAAGAATTCTCACCAAGACATATTCTAAGAAAGAGAAGATGCAGCATTTTTGAAGTAATGGAATTTATCTAAGGGAAATTAGAGAATCCTTCATTCTTCATTGTTTTCTCAAGATACAACTTTCCAAGGTATTACTGGTGCATGCTTCCTAGATGAGTCACTAACACAGGGATGAAAATAGCACTCTCTCAAGGACCCACCTGTAGGCCCATATTTCTATATGGTGTGGCAGCCAGGCTCTATAGCCATAGGCCCCATCTGAGGTGGTCATGTAGCCTACCAGACAGGCTGCTGCAACCTAACAAAAGGTCAGGATGTTGTTTCTTCTTTGTAATTTGGAGGATGCCTTATAGAAATGTTAATTCAAACCTACAAGACAGCTAGCATACACAGCAGACAGGTAGTTGTGGATGTGACTGAAAGCAATTCAACTGGTTACCTAGGAGACAGAATGCTAATGCATTTCCCCTAAGTTAAGTTGTGGTATAAAGACTGGAGAATAAACGAGAGGAATTCTTCAGGATGTGAACTCAGGACTTCATGAGGGATCATTGAGAGTCTCCCTCCCGATAAAGCCATGTGAGTTGTGTCTTTATTCCTGTGCCTCCATGCCGGTACAGGGAAAGATAGTTTATGTCGGGGTCTGGTCAAGAGAAATAATTGAGGGTCCAGGCTAGCATCGGACCCCAACACCCACTGAGTTATCAGATAAATGAACTAGCATTTGCATGTGTCCAAGTGAATATGGGGTCTACCTGCTCTGACTGTCACCATTTCTAGGTGTGTTTGTGTTCTCTAGGCCATACAATGATTTGCCCATTCTAGAAATAAAAGAGGGACAGAAACTTAGAAAGAGTTGAACTTCAGAATTTAGGGTCCTGGGAGATCCAAGTGACCCACATGGTGAACATGGTTCCATCTGCAGCGTCTTCAAAGTTTAAGCTGTGCTGCTGGTTGCTGGAGTGAGCAAAAGAGAAGAGATGAATAATCAGCCTACATTTCCTCGTCCTGCTGAAACAGTTATATAAGATGAGGACTCTGTATGACAGGTTAATAAATTGAAACCCACAGATGGTAGATAATGTGGAACAAACACAAAGTAAAATTTGGAAACAAAGAAAGAAGTTTAGTGTTCCATAACTGTATGGACTTGAAGGTTGTGAACTCAGATGCTGTGATCACATAATCCCTGAGTACTCTTTCATGTTCCTTCTCCTGGAGAAGAACATCTTCATGGAGATGCAGTCAACAAGATCACATGCTTCCGAATTCTCATATTTATAATAACCAAAGGCTTGTTTCCTGCCAACCCCTCCACATCTGCTCTGTCTTTTGCAATAAACTTCCCTCATACATTTTGACCTGGGTATGATGAACCAATGGCTAATCCAAATGCCATGTCTTTATCCTAATATTTGTTCCTTGTTTTTTCTTCACATAGGCCCCCAAATTGATTAATTACATTTTTTCTTAGTTCTATCACTTTTTTATAGTCTAAAATCTCTTAACTAAAAAATCATTGTAAAGCACTTGATATGATGAGGAAAAGGATATATCAGTATAATAATGAACAGATTTACTATGTCTATAAAGGACATTCTGTAGTCCCATTAGAACTACAGAAATTCAGGTTATTTAAAGGTAGGCCAGGCTCTCCGAACAGTGAGACCAGGACCTCTCCCTGGCACTTAGCTGGCTTTTGGTAACCTGTTCTTCATGCTGGATTGCCTGTCTCTGCCTTGATGCACCATGATTTGTGCAAGCCCATGGGAGGCCCGTCCCTTTCTGAATGGAAATGGAGGAAGAGTGGTTGGGGAAGTAGATGGGAAAGGGGAGGGCACAGCAGGAGAGGAGGGAGGGAAAATTGGTTGCCATGTAAAATAAATGAAGAAAATGTTATTTAAATAAAGAAAAAGAAATAGTAGTTAGAATATTTATGAGTGTTTGTGGTAAGTAATCCATTTGGCTTGTAATATAATCATACACTAATTAATCACAGTAGTGATTTCTGGATTCCTAGTTCTAAACAAGTCTTATGTGGATCTGAAGATCAAGGAGAAATGTATTGTTTGATTAAGTTCAAAATAATGAATTGTTTTTATTGACTCAATTTCTCTTCCAATTGATAAAAATATTTTAAAATATTTTTCAAGGATTCTTTTATTTTGAGCGATTAATGTCTTGCTACATGTGTGATTGGTGCTTGGGGATGTCAGAAGAAGGCATTGGATCCCCTGGAGCTGGAGTTAATAATTGTTCTAAGTCACTGTGTGGGTGATAGAACAAATTCAGATGTTCTGCAAGAGGAGCGAGTACTCTTAACCACTGACTCATCTCTCTAATCCCAATAAACAGTATTTTCGGTTATCTTTACACTTAAAATTACTGATAGTGAAGTTGTGACTGTTATCTTTTGGTTCTTGACATCTAACCTCAGCATAAGACCATCTTCCCTTGGCAGTACCAGCCAAGAAGGGTGTTCACACCCAAAGGCCATGCAGCTCAGGGGAACAGAGCTCTCTCTCTCTCTCTCTCTCTCTCTCTCTCTCTCTCTCTCTCTGTCTGTCTCTCTCTCTCTCTCTGTCTCTCTCCAAGCTGGCTTGCTTTTTAGAAAACCTATACTTTTTAGAGAACTTCAGTATTGCAGGATAAATGCCTCTTTGTCTGTTAGAATTTATCTTGTGTGAGAAGAATTCTTTCAAGATTATTAAAAACCATCGACCCGTCAACCACAATCAGAGGGTCTATTGGGTCCTATGCTTGTTCCTTCTCAGTCCCACTGCAGTTTGTGAGCTCCCATTAGTTCAGATAGACTGTTTTAGTGGGTGTACCCATCATAGTCTTGCTGTCTTTGTTCGTATTCTCATTCCTTCCACTCTTCAACTGGACTTTGGGAGCTCAGAACAGTGCTCCAATGCAAGCCTCTGCCTCTGTTTCCATCAGTTGCTAGATGAAGGTTCTATGGTGATATTTAAGATATTCATCACTCTGACTACAGTACAAGTCAAGATCAGGCTCCCTCTTTGCTATTGCTTAGAGTCTTAGCTGGGGTCATCCTTGTGGATTCCTGGGAATTTCTCTAGAGCCAGGTTTCTTGCTAACCCTATAATGGATCTCTCAATAAAGATATCTCTTTCCTTGCTCTCATCTCTCTCCTTTCTTTTTTTCAACTATCCCATTCCCTCAAGTTCTCCTCACCCCTGCCCATCCCCCTCCTCTTCCCCTTCCACCCACTCTTCTCCCCCAAAGCCATGCTCCCAATTTTGTCAGGCGATCTTGTCTGTTTCCACTTTCCAGGTGGATCTAGATATTATTTTCTTACAGTTTACCTTATTACCTAGCTTCTCCAGGATTATGAACTATAGACTCAATATCCTTTGTTTATAGCTAGTATCCACTTATGAGTAAGTACATACCATATTCATCTTTTTGGGTCTGGGTTACCTCACTCAGGATAGTGTTTTCTAATCCCATCCATTTGCATTCAAAATTCAAGATGTCATTTTTTTTACAGCTGAGTAGTACTCTAATGTGTAAATGTGCCACATTTTCTTTATTCATTCTTTGGTTGAGGGGCATCTAGGTTGTTTCCAGGTTCTGGCTGTTACAAATAATGCTGCTATGGATATAGTTGAACAAATGTCTTTGTGGTGTGATTGAAAAACTTTTGGGTAAATGCTTAAAGAGTGGTAATGCTGGATCATGAGGTAGGTTGATTCCCAATTTTCTGAGAAACCACCATACTGATTTCCAAAGTGGTGTACAAGTTTGCATTCCCACCAGCAATAAAAAAGTGTTCCCTTACTCAACATCCTCTCTAGCCTAAGCTATCCTTGGCAGTGGCACCAGGATTTATCCTACTGCAGGTACTGGATTTTTAGGAACCTATTCTCTTTGGATGGATACCTTGCTCAACCTAGATATTGTAGGAAAGCCCTTGGACCTTCCCCAAAGCAATGTGCCTCACCCTCTCTGAAGATTGGATGGAGGTAGAGTGAGGTTGGAGGGTATATGGAGAAAATGGGAGGAAAGGAAGGAGCAGGAACTTGAACTGGTATGTATAAAAAGATGGTTTTTAAAAAATAAAGAAAAAATTAACCTGTCTACCTTAAATATACAACTGAGATTGAGTCTTTTATTTTTACTGAAACTGCCCATCACCAGATCTTGACTTAAATACAAATAATACCCTGTGATTTTCACATACAAAGAGATTTTTAAAAACAAGATAAAAGAAATAAAGATCAGGCCAGATGCACTGGCTTATGCATGGGATCTCAGAACTCTAGATGCTGAGGCAAGAATATTTCAAGTTTAAAGACAATCTGGAATCTATAGTGAGATGCTTTCTCCAAAAGAAAAAACATAAGCAATGCAGATATTAATTTAATGTAATTAGGCAAGAAAAAGTTCTCTCTCTAGAAGTAAGCTTCTTAGAAAAAGAGCACAGTGAGTTAGAACCAGGTAGCATTAAGGCTGATGAGGTGTTAAGCAGTAAAAGATGTGTTTTTTAAATTTTTAATAATTAGCACAATATATTGTCAGTATGAGATCGTGATACTAAAGAGACATATGTTAAAAATAAAATAATTTCTCATTGTATTTTGATTACATTTCTTGCGATTTATTCCACTAGAAGAAAATAATAAACTATTCTGGTATCTCATTCCTTTCAGAGGTCACTTGAATAAATCTCAGGAAATGTAATCAATATAAGAAGCAAATCATTCTTCCTGAGTATATATAAAGTCCCTACAAACAGCTGTTGAAAATATATGCAGTTTTCTTAAATGTGGGTAATAAACATTGCATTTTAAATGCTTACAAAATCTGCAAATCCATACATTCCAATATGTATTTAGAGAACAGATTGATCTGAATTTCATACAATGTAATGTAAAAATCCTCTATTTAAAGTCTTAAATGCTACATAACTCAGTAGAACACTGAAGAATGTTGGAGAGTATTTTTCAATATAAAACACAAACATAGACTAGTTTTGATACACTTGACCACCTGTCCTTCATCCTAAAATGATGGGGCAGGTGGCAAGACCTGAAGTCTTAACATCCAGGGTCTGAAACATGACTGAAAGTTGAGATTTGGGGAATTAGTGATCTGGGAAGCTCTAGAACACCTGCCTAGCATAAGTAAGACTCACATGACATTAGTTCATTCCTTCTCTCTCTCTCTCTTTCTCTCTCTCTTTCTCTCACAGTCTTAAGACTACAATGTTAATATTTAAGCCACACAGTGAGGACTAGGAGACCATAGGTCATATGAATTACAGTTTCTTTAGTGGGATTATTTTGGTTAAGCAGTTATGGTACATTTGCCTAATACAATGTTATTTCCTTATTGTAGATACACATAAAATGACATTTACATGAAAATATACTGTTCTGAGGAATCTAACATGGCTGAAAGACACTTAAGGAAATGCTCAACATCCTTAGCCATCAGAGAAATGCAAATCAAAACAACTCTGAGATTCCATCTTACACCTGGAAGAGTGGCCAAGATCAAAAGCACTGATGACGACTTATGCTGGAGGGGATGTAGGGTAAAGGGAACACTCATGCATTGCTGGTGGAAGTGCAAACTGGTTCAGCCCTTTTGGATATCAGTACGGCGATTTCTCAGAAAATTAGGTAACAACTTTCTTCAAGACCCAGCAATACTACTTTTGGGTATATAACCAAAGGATGCTCAATTGTACCACAAGGACATGTGCTCAACAATGTTCATAGCAGCATTGCTTGTCATAGCCAGAACTTGGAAACAACCTAAATGCCCCTTGACCAAACAATGAATAAGAAAAATGTGGTACAATTACATAATGGAGTACTACACTGCAGAAAAAATAATGACATCTTGAAATTTTCAAGCAAATAGATGGTCTAGAAAACATCATATTGAGTGAGGTAACCCAGACCCAGTATGACAAATATATGTGCTTACTCATAAGTGACTTTTACACATAAAGCAAAGAAAACCAGCCTACAATTCATAATTCCAGAGAACCTAGACAACAATGAGGACCCTAAGAGAGACATACGTGAATATAATCTACATGGGAAGTAGGAAAAGACAAGATCTCTTGAGTAAATTGGGAGCATTGGGAACATGAGAGAGGGTTGAAGGGGAGGGAAGAAAAGCAGAGAAAAATGTACAGATGAACAAAATCTATAAAACAAAAAGCAAAGCAAAATCCTCTCAGATGATGTCCATGGCAGTAACAAACAGAGAAGCAACTGTTGAAAGAAAATATACTTGTTCTACACATTAATTCTATATTCATTTTCAATACGGAAAATTAAAACTATTTATTGCTAAATGAGTAAAAGATCCCTTGGAAATTGATAATTTCTGAAAGAATAATTAAAAATTGAGACCAAAGTCTTTTTGTGAGGATATGTTGAAAAGTTAAAAAGAAGCTCAGGGGCCCATACCCCTCACTGCTGAACTGTTTGCTACTGACAGATTAAGAGAAGGGGGCAAAGGGTTATTACTTTCACTTGTGTATTTAATGGTGATCCCACCTGACCCCAATAGATAATACCAACCCCCACATATGGCCACACACAAATGCCTTTGGTTGAACTAAATGGATCACCAATGTGAACCAAAGGCAAGAATCTGGAAGTGGGGATGTGGTGGATGATAGGTATGGGGGATGAGAGTGAGTGGGAAGAGAATAACCTGAATATATTATGTGCACCTATGAAATCATTAAAGAACAAATATAATTAAATAACAAATAAAAATGAAGCTACTGATGGTGACATAGGTACTGTGTTTATTGTTTTGGAAATTTTCTTAAAGATGCATAATCGGGGTTCACTGAAAATAGGTGGGTAGAGTTTCCTCTACTATAAAAAATTGTGTTGTACCAAATTGTGTGTTTTTTTTGCCCAGTAGACCAACAAAATGCAGAAGTGATTTAAAAAAAAGTATCAGTGATTTCATGGATTATTTTTATGGAGTGTCCCTGAGATTATGTAGAAACATATATTTACTCGGCAGACACAAGCAGCCATAGATCAGCTCCTTGGCCAAAAGCCCAACAAATAGCATTCTTCACTGGGAAAAAAATTAACTGTGAAAGATGGTGGCTGAATTCTAAATTTTTAAGGTGACAGTGCACTTTCCTAGGAAGCTACAACTTCTTAATCCCCAGTGAAAACAGTGGACTTATTTGGGGTGTTTGGTGGGTGTTCTATATGTTCCTTCATGTTTCTTTATACCATATCTTCAAGCTAAATGATCCTATACCCGACAGTGCAAACACTTAAAAAAAATCTATAAAATGTGATTTTCTTTCACTTGATTTTGAAGAAAATAAAATAATCAATTTAAAAATGTCTGAAAAATGAGGCTGCATTTTGTGCTTGTCTTTTCCTTTGGTAAAGTATTTCTGTGGTTTTGAGCTCCTTTTAATAAAGCGTAAACTAATATCATTGAAGAAGGGAAACTAATTTAATCTGTTGTTTTCTACTCCATGGATGAAAGTCATTGACTTGACATTCCTCCAGTTAGTTGTTTATGGAGACAGACTTCACACTGAACACTTTCTTCTCCTAAGAGAGAGCCACCCACACTGTAGCCTGGAATGCATGCAGTAATTAGTTTTGAAGTTTCTTTGTGTCCAGAAGAAGCCATGCGCATAGTTTTCTAATGTTTTAACTTGGTTGTGTAGACACAGATATGGAAGAATTTCTGGGCAAGCCATGGTTCTTACCGTTTTATACAAGTTTAATTCTGTCTAACTATTGTAAAGGAGATTCAAATTTAACGTTTGCATTAAACCGGAAGAGCTGGCTGCTTGTCATTCTCCTCTCTCTCTCTCTCTCTCTCTCTCTCTCTCTCTCTCTCTCTCTCTCTCTCTCTCTCTCTCTCTCTCTCTCTCTGTCTATATAGCTATCTTATTGGGAAAGAACAGAATTTCAAGAGATTCCAGTATCATTCTTCAGCTCAGAGTCCCAAATGGTTAATTAGTACCATGACTTACTTATCTCCCTGGCTCCATTTAGATACAATTAAAAATCTCTGTTTCATTCATGCTTTGGGAGACACTTATTCCTTCCCGCAGTTAACAAGTTGTACATACTCCTCTTAGACTTTGGTAAACAATACCATTGTTATCTGTGTTTAGTTGTAACTTGGAACTTCAACTACATCACACCCCATGAGTTATCCTACCCACTATTGTTCCAGCTAGCCTGTTACAGAGGATTTAATTAGGTTGATGAGGTACTTATGCCTTTATGCCCCTTTTTTCAGACAATGGAGTGTTTGTACATAAGTAAAATAGAAACCCTAATAGCCATAGTGGGTTAGAAAAAGAGAGACTTCACCCTGCAGTAATTTCAAGGATCTTCTGATCCAGCATTCTCACTTTGGCTAAAACCTTCCTTTTCAATGGCTCTTGGTTTGATGCGTGTCTGCAATGTGTCCAAGTACCCACAGTTCTGTCAGTGAGTTGTCTATTTTGAATATTTTTGTGAATTACCTGGCTTTTAGACTCCAACTGAGTGTCAGATCTTTTTTGGTTCCTCCTGCTTGAATAAGTATCTTGGAACCAGTTAACAGGCCAGGATACAGACTTGGAGTTTTCTCCATTTCTTCCCACAATTCCAGAATTGTCTATCTTTCATCAGCTCTCATCATTGTTACTCTCTCAACCTGGCCTCTGCCTGTCTTTGTTCCGCTTGTGCCCAAAGTTTGCTCCTGGGTTGATTTTGCTTGGCTCAAATGTTCATATTCGGTCAGATTTTGGATTTCCCCCTAACTCTATAAAACTCAGGAACTGTCCCAGGTATTTATGCCACAAATAAAACTTAACCATAAAACAGAGCATACTCTGATACTATGAAGGTTCCATCAGTCCTTTATTGGAAACTCACGTAGGACGAGGCTCACTGCCATCACGTGCCTTAATCCTGACAATGTCAGCGTCTATGACAAGGCAGAGATGCTTTTGGAGGAAATGGGAAGATCAAGCCTGAGCTTTCTCTACTGACTTGAGGTCTGTTTTCTTGCCAAGCTCACTACTTTGTTTTCAACATCACTATTATTTAATTCTTATTTCCAGTGCTGTCTCTTGGACCTTCTCTTCTCTTCTACCAATACACAAGTTCTGGGTTTGATCTAACTCAGTTTTTTTCCCTCAAACTTGGTCTCGCAAATTTAGATTTAGAGTAAGCACTTCATCTGTGCTAGCAAACTGAACAGATTGTACAATCATGTCCATCAACCCAGATGTATGGAGTTGGGTAATACTTTTTTTCCCTTTCATTTTATGTTATTGGGAACAATCTCTGTTTTAGGCAGCCAAATGATAGTTTTAAGAAATTCCAGCAAACTCTACTGCTCACAGCCTGGAAATTCTTAGCAGACCTAATATCATCAAGGGATGTAGCTATGAACACAAAATTGCACAGTACTCTTCGCAAGATTTTGTAACGTGCTTCCTAAATTGATATCATTTTGCAAAACTAAAAATTTATGGCAGACCAAAAGGGGTTAGAAATATGAATTATGAGTTTGTTCCTAAGGAATCCACAAAACAAGGAGATCCAAGACCCCATTTAAGCAATTAGAAGAAATTTTAAACACCATATTCACATATTCCAGACAAAATGCATTGTCTCAAAACTATATAATGACAGTGTTTTAAGGCTTAACCCCAAAAGCCACAAATATCTATGAACATCTGACTAATTCCAAATAGCATGGAGTTTATTTCTTATTAATAATGAATACCTGAATTAAAACAAAACTTATACAAACCATTATCTCAAACTGAGTCAGCCACCCTCTTTCTGTTTTTCCACTTTTCCATTTCCATGATCATACTCATTGCACTCAAAGTGTAGATATATTATTTTGCATTCATACTGTTTTCTGTCTTCAGCATGAGAATGTAAATTGCATGCCTCTGAAGTCCAGTAAGCATGGTTATCTTATATAACAATATATGGTTTATAATAGCTCCTGTCCTGATGGAAGTTGTACTGAATATATTAACTATCCCTGCTCAATAATTGTCCAGTTATGATAAAATAAATGAGATTACATACACTTTTTATAAAATATAATTGAAGTACTGAAGACTAAACTCAAGTATATTGATCCATAAAATATACATATAATATGTATTTAAAATAAACCAATTATTTGTAACATAACATCTTGATCTACTTTTTGGTAAGTAGATTCTAAAGTACAGGGGCTTTTGCAGTTCTAGTTACTCTAACTTTATATGAAAGTCATGTTGAACAAAGAGCTGTTGTGATCATAGCTTATCCTATAAAACATAGGTTCAGGAAATATGATACAATAACGTTACTTTCCAGTCTTGCCAATGACAATCTGTTCAGTTCAAATCTTGCATTCTAAGAAAACCACAGATAAGCACACCCCTTTAAAAAGATGAACTCAGCAAGGGTACAGGGAGCAGAAGCAGGTGAAGGGAAACCACTGAACTTTTGGATGCAGCAAGAGCACTCTATTCATTATATGCAAGGTTTAGCTCATGAGCTCCAAACCATCGTTAACAGTAGGGCATTAGAAAGATCATCCACAAAAACCATGAAGCCCAGACAGCTGAAAGAATTTAACTGAAAATTGGGATGCATTTTCTATCAAACTAATCAAAGTAATGACATGTAAAGTTCTTTTCATATAATGTTCTTCATGAACCCTGAAATCTTCAGAGAGAGGGTACATGAGATGTTTGCTTATTTTCCATTCACACATGAAAAAGATTGTCAGTGGGAGAATCACAGTCGACAATCACTATATTTTTCTTGCTATTGATTTATTGTCTGAGAAGAAATGAATGTTAAAACTTCAGTGGCCTTCATGCCACTTAAGGAGATTATTGGTACAAAGAAACAGAACAAATAATATCAAAGTATCCTGATGATCATTGGGTTTACTTTGCTAATGTTGTCAAGGAGAGACAAGTGTTTGAGATACGTGACTGAAGCTCCATATTTATAGGAATGGAGCAAAGCCTTAGACTCAAAGAAACCCAAGGGGCAACTCCTTGTAAAGTTATTTGATCAGAGATAACTTGAAAAGTTTCATTTTAAAATAAGGTGCTACTTGAATACCTCAGAATGAGTATGTTCAACCTAATGAACACTTTCTACAGTGAATATTAAACATAGTGAGCATTTTAGCATTACTTCTCTTCTTTATTTCTTTCATTTCTTTCACATGAGTCCTTCTTCCTATGCTCAGTGGAGATGCTTGTCTTCACAGGGAGTTCACAGTTCTCTTCGCATGTTGATGGGCATGGTTACAAGGAGGCCTTTTACTCTTTGATGGAGACCAATGTACTTCCAATAATGTGGTCTTAGGGAGTGGTGGTCATGGTACCCATATCTGAATCCTAACACTATACTGCAACTCAGGTTATGCTCTGGCTCCAAGTCAGAGAAAAACCTTTTCTTTTTATTTTCTCATTAATATTAGTTCTTTTGAACAGCACAAATGAATTTTTAATTTTTCACCACTTCTCATAAAGCTTCTTATATTGAACATAAATTGTTAACTTGTTCTAAAAACAAATTTAAAACTTGTAGCAATTTTGAAATATTAAACATATATTGACATTATTGCTAGAGATTTGATTAGCTTTTAAAAGAGGAAAATATAAGAACATTGTTCTGGGATTTAGCTCAGTGGCACATGGTTGGCTAGCATGAGAAAAATTGTGAATTTGAGCTCAAGTACTGAACAAGGAAAATAATCCTGAGAACATTTAAATGATTTTAATATGATGTAGCTTCTCTGACATTTCTAGAAGACTTCTAGGATATCATATCAACCTTCCTGTTCTTCTGGCTTTTATAGTCTTCCTGCCTCTTTTTCTGCAATGATCCCTGAGCCTCAGTGCAGATGTTTTGATGTAGATGTATCAGTTGTAACTGGATACCACACAATCTCTTATGATTTTGATTGGCTGTGGTTTTCTGTAATTGTCTCTATCTGTTGCAAAGAGATGTTTCTCTTTGTAAGAACCATACTTATATGTACATATAAAGACACACGTTTAAGGTGTAGTTAGAAATTATGCTGACTTAGTAAAATGGCGGTTGTAGGTTCTCCAAGCTCTATGATTTAACTAGCCCATCATAAGTGGCTAACTTTCTGATGCCAGTAATGATTCCCCTCTTGTTGATGAAGCCTTAAGACAAATTCAATTAATGAGAGTTGTCGCTTACCATTGAGGGATGTATGCCATGTCACTATGCGCTCTTAAAGTTATCATATGATGATGGTCACAGCTATAGTTTATAGGCCTCAGAGCTGGGTAGAAGTACTGGTTGCTTTTTTTTTTTTTCTGTAGAGAGCATGGAGTACTCTGGTACTGGGAAAGCTATCCCTCACAGAGGAAGCTTTCAGGTCAGATCCATCTCAGGTCGCCTAGGTCCTGTGTCTGAAGGGTGTGGTGCCTTCAGCAATAGGAACTTGATTTCCATTTCTGGAAGGCAACCAAGAGCAATAGCAATAGTCTACCATGTTTTGGTTGTCTCTTTGACAAAGATGACCAAAAAAACTTACTCTCATGCCTCCTGTTGAGGCTTGTGTTAGATGGTCTATGGCTCTTGAGACCATCTTAATGAGGCATTTTCATTTAAACTAAACGTGTATATGTATACACAGACTTATTTGTATTAGATGTAATTTTAGGTAGATAGAAAATAATATGATTCCTTATGAATTTTTCAGGCATTCCAATTATTTTACCATTTTTCCTTCTTTGTATTTATCTCCATCATCTCTCATCAATTGAAGCTCAAACCACATACTTTCTCCATCTCCCACCTCAACTTACTTATGTTGCTATTCCAGTCATTATTGCTCCTCCATCCCTATGGTCCCTTTTATTTTCCTGGTTTCTCAATTTCTCTGGGTTATATACCCATATATACACCAAGTACTCATCTCTGAGGTTGTATATGTAGAGATATCATATATATATATATATATACAGTATAATATATATATTATACAGGACAGACTAACCATGTTGTATTTATGTATTTATAAATACACATACATATGTGTGTGGGACAATAATTAAATAAAAAAGTCATAAATCTCTGAAATAGCAAGGGAGTACATAGGAGGAGAACAAAGGAGAAAAAAGGAAGGAGGAATTTATGTAATTATACTATGTCACAATTTATATTTACAGAGAAAATAGAGTTAGAATTGTATTTTGAAAACATTCACAAAAGACATTGTTAGACCAAGATATTTTTTTGAGAATTCTCAATGTTCTGGGTTGAATATGTAATAAACATTGCACACACATGCATGCACACTTGCATGTACAAGCACACACACACACATGCACCATATGACAAAACAGAGAAAGATATTTGCCATTTCAGAAAATTATTGAAGGCAAATGTTTCCACAAATTCTTAAGACTTAGCCAATCCAGTAGGGTTTCAAATATTAACCTAATACTTTGCCATGGACATTACTCTAGCATTGTTTCCCCAAGTCTGTAGAATATGAAGAATAATCATCCACATTCTCTATTTTATGTACATTTGTCCTTAAAACTTTAAACCTTTCTCATTGGTATTGTCTACTTTAGAGACAGAAGTAGTCTAAAGTTACCCATGTCTTATTTCAAGTTAGGTACTGAGATGTGACTCTCATAGGCAAAGAACTTGCCTTGTCTGCTCTGGATTCTGGCTTTAAACCTCAGCAACACACAGAGTCACATGCATATCTATGTTTGTCATATATACATATAACAATTTACAGATTAATCCACACCTTAAGCCAAACAAAATGATGTTCACAGAACTAAAAACCTAAGAAGAGCAAGCCATTTATTTCCAGTATGATTTTAAGAGTAGCATAGGTTACTTCAGGCTACACTTCTTCATTGTAAAGGGACTGATCTCACCAATATATTTGGCATAATGGACACGTGTCCAACCACAAAGAACTGGCTTCCAGGCAGTTTATCTCCATTTCCAGTTAATAACCCAATTCAAATGATCTGAACTTTCATATGTATTGAAAGCATTTTACCAAATAAGATTTTTAAATCTTGTTAGAACTTTCTGAGGAATAGAATGACTTTCGTTTTAACATTCAAAGCTTCCTTAGAAGGAACTTAAGAGTTCCTTCCTTAGAAGAAACTCAGTAGGATGTCACCCCTCATAGTGAACACAAAAATTGTTACATCTGTGTCCAAATTAAGATAAACTCTATACCTCTGTCTGGACAATCATTAAAGCTACTCAAGGTTGGTGTTATAAGTGAAGTTAAAAATACCTTATGAAAGATTTCAAAGCTCTAAGACATGAATCCTTAGTCACATAAAAGTTTTCATTCAATCTTATCAATAGAGCACACTAAATACTACTAGTATCTTTTACATGTAGTGTCTATAATTGTATATTGTAAAGTTTTTCCATAAAATGACTAGTTTTGATAAAGCAAATATTTAAAATCCTATAATTTCTTTCTATATGTCTCATAATGAAAGTATTGGTAGAAATATATTTCAAGCCAGACAAAGTCTCAGACTAGCAATCAGTTGAATAGGAAGAACAGATCATATTTTTAAAGGACTAAATGCAAAACAAGATGATGTAACTGCACCAGTCAGTATGTGGAGGAACCCATTGCAGTGTAACTGCAAACACGTGGATAGAAATGTGAATGGCTCTTTGTTTTGTTTTTCAATTAGTATAATTGGGTTTTGTGCATGGCTGTATGAAGAATCTTTTTTATTATTATGAATTGTTATTTTTTATTTATTTTACATCCAGACTGCAGTTTCCCCTTCCTCTTCTCTTTCTGTTCTCTCCCTCCTCTTCCCTCCAACTCCCCCATCTACTTCTCTGTCTCCATTCATAAAGGGGCAGGCCTCACATGGGCCTTAAACAAAGCATGACACATCAAGTTGAGGCAAGACTAACTGCCTCCCCCTGCATCAAGGCTGAGTGAGGTAACCTATTTCTCAACATAGGGAATAGGTTCCCAAAAACCAGCTCAAGCATGAAGAACCTTCATGTCATCATAGTGTTCAGTAGAATTTGGTCAGACACTCGCTTTTCTTTTTCTCCACATAAGAAAATGAAAAATGATGTTATATCTAGTTGAGGTAAGACTAAACTCTTTCCTTTGTGTTAAGGCTTGGCAAAGGAATCAGTATGAGGGATAGGTTTGCTGACACCTATGAAAGTCCTGTCCCTTTCTGAACAGAAGCAGAGGAGAAGTGGGTTGGGTAGCAGAGGAAGATGGGTAGAGGGAATAAGAGGAGAAGAGGAAAGGAAAACTTGTGGTTGGAATGTAAAATAAATGAATAAATTTAATTTTAAAAAGAAATAAGATGAAAAAAGGAAAGCAAAACAAAACAAAACAAAACAAAAAAAAAACTAAGACCCAGAGTAATAATTTCCACTTACAGAGAAATAATTAGTTTTTTTATTTGATTTTCATTATTGTATTCTTTTAGCTTAGCATTGTTGTAATTGGTATTATCATTGCTAATAATACTATTACAGTAAAAATGGAAAAACCCACAAATAACATTATCATAAAATGGAATTATTGTTAAATTATTCCAATTTAGCATTAAAAAGAACTTTGGAGATAAATAGTCAACTCCATAATCTCCCAAGTTAGTAAGAATTGAATGAAGTACCCAAGCTTCCATGAGATTTCAACATCAGAAACCCAACATGTCTGACTCTCCATACAATGTTTTCCTTCTTTATCCTACTGCTTTCCTATCCAAGAGGGAATTTCTTGAGAAAGAGGTTACAGAATGAGAGACTCTATTACCTAAATGATCAATCTTATGTTTTGGTGACATTTAACTCATTCCATCAACAAACCATGTCCTCTATGAATCTGCTAAAGCAATGAGGATAAATTATTATTTGATAATTTCTCCTCAAACTGTTACCACTTTATAATCAAAAGGAAAGGAGTGCTGTGGGGCCTGTCTTCTGGATATGGCAAGGCTAAAAATCGTGGACCCACAGCAGCTGTAGTTAACTACACAAAACCTGCACAACATGAAGCTATCCCAAATACCAGAATGGATGAGATAGAGGATCACCAAGACATACTCCTTAATAAAAAAAAAAAAAAAAAAAAAACAAAAAAACTAGAGACAGATTTTTGCTGGGGGAAGGTAGAATCTATCTTTTGAAGTGAGAACCCACAAAAGTCTATTAAGCAGTTTATTAAGGGGTGCAATGGAAAAACAAACTCTTAAATATAGCAAGCTGTTTCCATCCCATCATTCTCCTAAGGGCAGAAAAATGAGGACCAAACACAGGGCTTGCTCCAGCTCCAACTATCCAAGAGAGCTCATAACCTTCTTCTCCATTTTATCTGGTCATATCTCCAGAGAAAACCATATCCATGGCAAATCACTTTAAAAGTCATTGGCTAAATGGATTAAGCTTCCGCAACATTTCCCCTTTTTTCTCTCATTTTTAAAGATTTATTTATTTACTATGAGTTCTACCTGCTTGTATGCTTGTGGGCCAGAAGAGAGCACCAGATCTCATTATGGACAGTTGTTGAAAACACTAGGTGGTTGCTAGGAATTGAACTCAAGACCTCTGGAAGAGTGGTCAGTGCTCTTAACCACTGGACCATCTCTCCAATCTCTCTCCTTTTCTTTCTTATTAAGAATGATCTAATCCTAACATAAACTATATACAATAAGAACTATCAAGTATTGTCCAGAAGAGAGAAAAGATAACATAAACAAAATTAAACTACAACCAATAAGAACAATGTAATACAAGAATCACATTCTAAATATCCACACCATAGGTAATACTTCAATAGCCATTAACTGAGATACAAGAAAGTTGGAACTATGACAATCTAGTCTTAAATCCTATCAAATACCTGAGAAGTAAAATAATACTACCTGAGTAAGTAGAAAGTGCAAGCAAGTAATCAAATGTTTATTTGTATCATTGGGTCATACAACTTTAGCTATAGGCCTAGAATATCTGACAGACTATTTTAAGAAGCACAAAAATTTGAAAAACTGGCCTACCATGTCTTGTCAAGGTTCAGCAGTCACTTTTCCTTGTACCCTGTTTGTCCTGATTGGACAGCATACTTAATGTCAGCAGTCAAGGCAAGGGCAGTTCTTTGCCTAATAGGACAATTT
Source organism: Arvicola amphibius (assembly GCF_903992535.2). NCBI lineage: Eukaryota > Metazoa > Chordata > Mammalia > Rodentia > Cricetidae > Arvicola > Arvicola amphibius. The sequence continues at coordinate 152,717,660 of NC_052049.1, read as the reverse complement.
TACCAGTAAGAAAACAAGCTTTATATAGAGTTTTCTCAGTGTCCATCATTCTCTTGGTATTAGATTGGTGCTACCAGGAGTAATCTTATCTCACATCAACATAATTCTATGTTATTAAAACAGTTAAATTCCATATTCTGTAGGTCTCTAAAGTGTTAGGAGGTTATCTATCCATATGGAATACATCTTTGTGCATCTAGAAAACCTAACTAATATAACTATAAGTACTACAAATATGGGTGACTATTAACCTGTTATATGTAATAACCTTTATAGTTTGAAGACTAAACTTCACATTATAAAAATAAAAAATCTGTAAATAGATATACAGTATATAAAATGTGACAATATACAAAATATCTTTTTTTTAATTCCCACAGTTTATTACTCTTGACCAATTATTTTAGGATTACAGGAAAACAGAGATTTGGTTGCCCCTATAGTGGCATAATATACAAAATATCTTAATCAAAGGTAGAAATGTATAGTGCAATATGACAAAAATGTCCTTAATTTGTATCAATATACAAAGTATTCTAAACAGAAGTATAAACAAACATGCAATAGGACAAAAATAATCTTACATTTGTAACAATATACAAAAGTATTTTAAAGAGAAGTAGAAACATACAATATGACAAATATAATTTTGAATTTGTATAAATATACAAATTATCTTAAACAAGAAAAGAAAAAATAATTTCACATTTGTATCTATATCAAATGCCAATTATATAAAATCAATAGTTGCTATTTTAATTTAGAAGTAGACACAATAATCTCCCTTATTGTTTTATCCTGGATATCCCTCTTTTTTACTATTTCAAATGAGATTCTTGAGTCTAATCTTTATTGTTCTTTCCCCAACCCTATAACAACTTATAACCAACCCCATAAAGATGACAATTATCCATTACCCTGCAAAAATCCAAAACAAAAACAAAAACAAACAAACGAAATCCATCCATCCCTTCTGTTGGAAAAGGGAACACTGTGTCCTTAAAATTGCTTCTTGCTGTCTAGGGGGTGACAGTATCTCTATGGAATCCTGTAAAAAGCTAAAACAGTGGTTGAGTCTCATGATGATTAGCTGTAACATTTGCAGCCAGTCTCCTAGGAATGGGTAAGGCTTATCTGAAGTTCTGGGTAGAGTAGCAAATTATGCCCATGGCAAGTCACCTGAAAAGACATTGCCTAAATGGATTGAGCACTCACAACAATCTTTATTGAGGTTGTAACCACTGGTAAGTTTCCCTCGATCCAGAGAACAGTCTCATATTTGTGAACACATGGTAGGATGAAGGGACTTAATTGGCTATCCAAAAACCAGACATGATTTTGGAAAGTTTGATTTTTGAGTATTTATGCAGACTCGAAGGCAAGGAAGAAACTAGGTTAGGCCATATTTTTATTGTACACATGTACAAATTTTCTAAAAATAGAGAACAAATGTTTTAAAATAGTTTACAACCATTTTAAGACACATTTTCCAAATTAGACATACATTGTAACTTTTTAGGACAATTTACTTTGCACTTGTTACTTACAGCATAGTATAATATTTCAAGTGTAGGATGGATGAATTATTTCTCCAGAGTTGCAGATTATCCAAGTCTATATCCACTTATTTTTTAAGTCTTAAATTTCAGCATATCAATTCTCTGAAGGGAAATATGTATGATATATAGAGAGTACTTTACTTTCTGCTTAAAGATGTTGGCCTTAGACTCACCTAAGACTTGTGCTTTCTATAAATTGACTCTGAAACCACCACAGTCCCCTCTTAAATAGCTCCCAGTGCTCCTGAGTTTGCAGGCAAGGTAGAAATATGATGCCTTCTCTGTACTTGACTACTGAAAGGAAAATTCATAAAGTAAAAATAACATTGCAAATTGGCTGCCTGAATAAATGTAAGAGATGCATACTTACTTTGTAAATTAGAATACTTTATTTCATTTGGATTATTTTAAATGTCAGATAATTTATATTCCCTTTCTTCCCATTAACGATGTTCACAGTTGGGAATGCACATGATTATAACTTTTGCTTGATTTTATTTAGAACTCTAGGAACTAATGCTTTATCCTCTGGCTCTCTATGTATTTGCCTTATGACTTTCATTTGCTATTTTATGTCTATTTTGAAAATTGTACACCTATAAATTTAATGAACATATATTAATATATAATATGTATATAATTTTGTAGAGCCAGATGAAAAGTACAATAGAGTAAATTCAACTGACAAACTTTAATATTTGGAGGAAGCTTAAAACATTAAAAGAATATATGAAATATGTTGGAAGAAGTGTGACAAAATGTTTGCTATAGTTAGTCAAATGTTTAGAAGTGCCATGTTGACTGGTGGCTATTGGAATAAGTCTGGTCACCCCTGGGACTCTATCCATGATATATTTGCACTAGAGTATGCAAAATACATGACCAAGAAAAGTGTTTTTACTCTTCTACCTGGAGGTCTGTAGTCTCTATAGGTCACCACTGCCTTGTATGGGAGATAATTCACAGCATGTCCTTGAGTCTCACTATTGAGTTTTCCTAAGAAATAAAACATGAGCCTGATTGAACACGATACCTTAAGAAATGTTTCTAGTCTCAAGAGGCTGTAAAATGGCTTCCTTTTTCTTAAAGCCTTTTCTTGTGAGCAGTGAAAATCTATATACCCTGTGGAGAAATAATAAAATCTTTAAATTGTATCCAGTAAAATAATGTGTGTGTGTGTGTGTGTGTGTGTGTGAGAGAGAGAGAGAGAGAGAGAGAGAGAGAGAGAGAGAGAGAGAGAGAGAGAGAGAGAGAGAGAGAGAGAATATGGAACCATCTAAATCTGCTGTCTTTGAACTGCACATGGTACCAGTCTTTGCAGTGAACTTTTAGTTCTCGGCCATGGGGTGTCTGGGATCATCTGTTGTTCACCTGGCCATTGTGAGCCTAGCAGAGCATAGAGAAGTCTATCACTAAACTTCTTGAGTTTGACCAAATGACAGTTTTAGGACAAAAGTCAGATATTTTCATCCCTTTTGTAGCATAGCTTTGATGCAGGGACTGTGGTTGTCTGATGACACACTTCCAATTTTCCAATTTTGTTTGCACATGCTCAGTGGTTAGATTTCCAATCATAGTTTCAAATTTTAGAGTACAAAGAGCAATTCCTCTCTGTTCCCTAAAAAATAAATAAATAAAAAAATAATTAAAAATGCTAAAATCATTGCTTTTTCTGTTTTCTTTAATATTTATTTAATTAATTTTTTGAGAATTTCATATATTTATCATTGTATTTACATCATTCCCAAATTACACTCTTCACTCTCCAGATTCTTCTTTGGATCATACTCTCTTTTGGCCTCCTGACCTCTTCTTTAATAGGGTTGTTGCCTTGTGTGTGTGTTATGTGTGTACATAAGTACAACCTGCTTAGTCCATTCATAGTTGGTCCTATCTGCATCGGGTACATACATGTTTTTAAGGATGACTCTTTGGGATTGCCTTAGTTCTTCATCTAGAAGTGGGACTTTGTATGGTTTTTTTCCCCATCCACATTAATGTATCAACTGATATTGTCCTTGTTCAGTTCTAGTTTAGGTAACCAAATGTTGAGATTTTGTATGTGAACAACCCCATTTCCTGTATAGAAGGCACTATTGCATGGTCCTGTAGCTCTTTGAATCTTTCACATTGCTCCCCCAAAAGTAGGTGTATTGGTTGTGTGATAGACATGTCAGTTAGGATTGGGCAATTGCTGTCCACATTTTGACCAGATATAAATTTCTGTGATGGTCTTCTGTTGTAGGAGGCTGCTTGTTTGTTTCCTGATTGCCCAGACTCCCAAAATAATCACACAGAGACTTTATTATTTAAATCACTGCCTGGCCCATTAGCTCTAGCTTCTTATTGGCTAACTCTTATATTTTAATTTAACCCATTTCTACTAATCTGTGTATCGTCATGAAGCTATGGCTTACTGGGTAATGTTCTGGCATCTGTATTTATCAGGGCTACAAGGTTTCTCCTTGACTCTGCCTTCTTCCCCCCATCATTCAGTTTAGTTTTCCACACCTAGCTAAGTTCTGCCCTGCTATATAGGTCCAAAGAAATTTCTTTATTCATTAATGGTAATCACAGCATACAGAGAGGAATGCCACATCAGTCTTCACTGTTGCAAGAAGAGTTTCTGATGACAGTGAGAGTTACCCATTTCTTTGGATATAAGGATATGCATTTAGAATTAGAATTAGAGTTGAGAATTTTACTGGTTTAGGAATGTGACATTCGACTTTCCTCTAACATCCATGATCTCATCCCTCCTGTTGATTTGGACTTATGTCTGATTGTGTGGCTCTGTATTACTTGTGAGGTTTAAGTGTCTCTGTTCCCTTTCAGTATATCTTGACATGTTAATAATTGTGGTTTATAGACTTTACATCTGGGTTTTAATTTTTAATTTCTTTTTTAAAATTTCTTTTCCTTGTTGGCATTGCAAAGAGAGGGCTGCTTGTTCATCCCAGCAACCCAGCTAGCTTAGCCCTGAAATAACCACACAGAAATTATATTAATTAAATTACTTCTTGGCCCATTAGCTCTAGCTTCTTATTGGCTAATTCTTACATTTTAATTTAACACATTTGTATTAATCTGTATATCACCACATGGTACTGGCTTACTGGGAAAGATTCTAACCAGTGTCCATCTCAGATGGAGAATCCATGGCTTCTCTGAATCTGTCCATCTTCCTCCCAGCATTCAGTTCTGTTTTCTCTGCCTACGTAAGTTTTGCCCTATCAAAAGGCCAAGGTAGTTTCTTTATTCATTAACCAATGAAAGCAAAACATAAACAGAAGAACCTTATACACCATGTTGGCTGATGTGGGAGGGTCTTCTGTTTGAGTTGATTTCGTTGGTTAATAAAGAAACCGCCTGGCCCATTTGATTGACCAGCCCTTAGGTGGGCAAAGTAGACAGAACAGAATGCTGGGAAGTTAGTAAGACTGCTGTGCCTCTCCTCAGGGAGACAGATGCCATGAAGCCAGCCATCAGGTCAGACGTGCTGAATCTTTCCTGGTAAGGCACCACTTCATGGTGCTACACAGATTATTAGATATGGGTTAATCAAGATGTGAGTAAGAGGCTGAAACTAATGGGCTAGGCAGTGTTTAAATGAATATAGTTTGTGTGTTGTTATTTCGGAGCATAAGCTAGCCAGGCAGCCCAGAGCTGGGCGGGACGAAAAGCAGGCCTGCCCACAGCTTCTCACTACAGTTGGCAGCTTCAAATTCTTAGAATCTGAACTTAGAAAGTTCACATGTGTTAAAAAATTCTACCTTTGTTGTTATTTGTGCTTATTTTCTGTGAGGGCCTATGCTTGCTTAGGAATATTGACTACAAAATATTATTTTCTCTGTTCCCAATGAGATGGAAGAAATGTACAGAATGTCATGTGTAAAAGTTCAATGGACTATAATCTAAAAGCAGATCTTTAAGGTTTTCTCATGATGTCCTTGTCGTAAATACTTAGTGATTATTAATTTTAATTACTCTGAATGATACCTCATCAGCATCTGTCTTAACAATAATCATGTTACCTGACATCCTTGCTATGGGACAGTGGTTTGTACTCTGTCACGTGTATTTTAATAAAACATTGATTGGCCAGTAGTCAGGGAGGAAGTATAGGTGGGGCAACCAAACAGGAATTATAGGTGGGTTGAAGAGAACAGGAGAATTCTGGGAAGAGGAAAGATTCAGTCTGTTGTATCACCCAGACACAGAGGACACAAGATGTGACTGCCTCACAAATAAAGGTAAAAAGCCATGTGGCTAACACAGACAAGAATTATGGGTTAATAAAAGTTATAAGAGTTAATAAAAAGCCTAAGCTAATAGGCCAATCAGTTTATAATTAATGTAGTAGACCTCTGTGTATTTCTTTGGGACTGAATGACTACAAGACCTGGTGTGGTGGGACAGAAAACTCTGTCAACATACCCTGTCATGCAGAGTTCTTCTACCATCTCACTAGAATATAGCTCTGTCGCCCAGAACACTAGTAACCATTTTCCTCTTGAGAAAAAGCAGTGCTTTTGTTTAGGTTGAACACAAAAAGCAGGAATTGGAAGCTAGCGACTTTCTTGACCTTGCTATTCTAATTATAGAATAAATGTTTAGTCAGTTACCTGTCAAGACTTCATTTCCTTGTCTTTAAATACGCATTAATAGAGTGGTACAATAAATAGTGGTACAGTGTGTTGTATTATGGTCTAGTATTTCTCAATGTTGATGTGCATAATAATTACCTGGTAGATTCCAGATTATATTTAAAAATATTTTTCTTTCTTTCTTTTTTTTTTGTGTGTATACTGGCCTGAGGAGGCCAGAAGAGGGCATCACATCCACTAGAGCAATAATTACAGGCAGTTTTGAGTTGCCCAACATAGGTGCTATAGACTTAACTCCCATTCTTTGGAAAAGCTATAAATGCTCTAAATGTCCATCTCTCCAGCCCTAGAGACTGGTAATTTTGATCTTGGGAAGTCTGCATTGTCTTAAAGACTCAAGTTGATTCCAATATTTCTGGTTTTTGGAACAGCTTTTGAGTGACAAAGTTATAAGTGAAAATCTATTACTATCAAGGTGACGTTAGCCTACTTGTGTATAAGAATAATTCCTCTCTACAGTGTGAAGTCCCTTTCCCAAGAAGTCACTTTTTGTCTATAAAAAATCTACAATCTGATAGTCCTTATAAGAAGTCTTACTATTAGTAGCAATAATTTAGAAAAACAGTCAGTGACTTGTATAACAATTTTTTTACGTCAAGATTAATAACTAATTGTCTCAACTTTATACTTAGAGAAAGTCAAATATGCATCTCCCATTAAGCACATAGGGCACCCTAAGGATAACTTGACCACTACCTTATTCTCTAGGCCAAAGACTTCCTTTCCAAGCATATTTGGACCTTTTCCTATTTTTCATTATCAAACATTTTCTCTCCTCCATGTGCATTTGAAACTCTGGCAGACCCCATTGCAATTTTGGATAAATGGCACTTTTCAGTTTTCATTTGCCTGATCTGCATTGCCATACAAATGGCATCTGTTTTCATAAGTAAGCAGTTGTGCCCATAGGGCACCAAGGAAGAGGAGAGTGGGATGTTCTTCCCCTCAGCCTCCAGCTCTTACAATCTGTCTGCTCTGCTGGCATGGCTGGCTTCAGGATCTAACTGTCACAATCCACCTCCTTTTTTTCCAGAGCAACTTCTTCTGAACAGAAAGGAACAAACCTAATTTTAGGTTTTGCTTTTTTTCTCTATATTTTATCTTCATTTAAATGGCAAAGAAATCCAGACAATTACCAGTTAGCATCTTTCCCTGCTCCCTAAGAGCTGTTATAATGGATTCTTCCACCAAAAGAAAAGCCAGGGCATTTGTCATTAGTTAACTGTCACTCCTGCTTATGCAGTAATTGTCCCATATGTTAAATGTCAGATCTGATTTTCATCTCCTAGGCAAAGAGGGAAGATGCTATGCCCAAATGAAATATTATATTCCAATAATAGATATCTGAATATAAAATTACTTTCCCCAAAATTTTTAGTGACATGGGCAATTGATCCCCATTTCATCTTATTTATATCACCCTGGGGAAGGTATGTGGAGAAATGGCTGGGCTGAGGCAAGCTTGGGATATTTCCATCTTTCATAGACTCATTGTGCCCCACCACATGCCAAACTCACAACCCTCTTCCTACCAATGACTAAAGATACAAACACACAACAGGATTAACCCAAAAGTGTTTAGACAGAAAGAATTTGCCATCTTCCATTTCAAAGAGGATGAGAAAGGGAAAGATGACTCAAATTCCTAAGACCAAGAGTACATGCTATTACTCAACCATACAAACATTTAAAATTATACTCTTTGCAACAAACAGAAACACACACACACACAGGAGAGAGAGAGAGAGAGAGAGAGAGAGAGAGAGAGAGAGAGAGAGAGAGAGAGAGAGAGAGAGAGAGAGAGAGAGAGACATTCACCCAGAATAATTTAAAAGTAAATACAATTGGAAAAGTATGATATGCTTCTGAGATAGAAGTGTGTTTAGAAGTGTGTTTACTTTTAAACATTTCTTGGTTTGGAAACCTAATGCATGCATGTATGAAGGTGATCAAAATGAGGACTCCAAGTAATGGGGATACAGAGTCTCAACAGGCCATCTCTTGTCATCAGGCAGGGCCTCTAGTAGAAGGACTGGTCATACAAGCTGTAAGTCTAACAAGAGTAAAGCAGCAATCACAGGGCCTGCATGGGTCTGCACCAGATCCTCTGCATATGTCTTACAGCCATTACCTTAGTATTTTTGTGGGAGTACTTACTGTGAGTATGAGTGTGTCTCTGAATCTGTGCTTCTTCTTAGGGGTCTTTTCCTCCTATTGGGTTGCTGTGTCCAACTTTGATATGATAGTTATTGATTCATCTTACTATGTTTTATTTTGTCATGTTTGGTTGTTACCTTTTAGAAGGCTGTCTTTTTCTAGTGAGAGACAGAAAGGCAGTGAATCCAGAGCAGAGTGGATGAGGGGAGGAAATGGGAGGAGTAAAGGGAGGAGAAAAACAATCGTGATATATTATGTGTGAAAAGAATTTATTTTCAATAAAACAGAAAAACGATTTTAAAAAAAGAACAACATGTTAAACTTTTGATTTTGTTAATCATTTTGCCCATATAGTTGCATTATATGAGTTCAGTCTTGATAGCAGCTTTTGGCATGCTTTTGTAGTTTTTCTTAAGTAAAATTTGAAGTAGAGTCTCATTGTGTAATTCTAGTTTTCCTGTTATGCACAGTGTAGACCTGCATAAGCTCAAACTCATGGTGATCCTTTTGTTTGCTTCCTAAGTTCTTTGGTTACAGATGGGAGCCGCCATATCTAGCTTATGTTTTATCTTTGACCTAATTATAAATTTTGATGGCTCAATGTATTTTTCTCATGCATGCTTTACATGTCACATTAATTTCCTCTGTGGTGTTAATAAAACAGTTGATAAACTGAGATATTCCTAATAAGTCTTTCTCTCTCTCTCTCTCTCTCTCTCTCTCTCTCTCTCTCTCTCTCTCTTTCTCTTTTTTTTACCTATACCAGGTAACCAAAAGAGTTTTAATTGAAAGGTTTACAAGAGACAGGAGATCTTTCTGAATACTTTTGATTTCGCTCTCCTATAGGCAGATTATGATTTACACTCTGTGCAGTGAGACCCTTGATCCTGTATTTCTGAAAGCCTCCCTAATTCTGAAGCTGAACAAGTGTGGTTTAAGAGTAATAATGACACCAGTGTCAACTGGCATGGCTACAATGCTTAAGTTGGAAAAGTATAAAGTCTTGCATAAAGCAGAGAAAAATCAGTTTTGTTTTGTAAATGTAAGTTTCTGTCCCAACTGGTCCTGCAGCCATTCAGTACCAAAGAAACACACAGAGGCTTGTGTTAGTTATAAACTGTTTGGCCTATTAGCTCAGACTTACTAACTAGCTTTTACAACTTAAATTAACCTATAATTCTTATTTGTGTTTAGCTATGTGGCTTGGTACCTTTTCTCAGTAAGACATTCTCGTCTTGCTTCCTCTCTGTCTGGCTGGTGACTGCATCTCTTCCCTTCCTCTTTCCAGAATTCTCCTAATCTGGTTGCTCCACCTTTACATCCTGCCTGACTACTGACCAATCAGCATTTTATTAAACTAATACAAGGGACAAATATACAAGAGCATTATCCCACAGAATTTCCCCCTTTTTTTCTTTTTCTTTTCAAAACAAGAACCCTGAATCTAATCATCTTTGTTTAGCATTTTTTGTTGACCATTATCTAAAACAACTTGTAATAAATACTCTAAACAAAGACAAACACTCATCATCTATTGTTTTGGGGAATATAAGCATAGTTTTCTAGGGTACTTCTGGGAGACTGGGGGCACTGAAGATCTTATGGGAACCCTAAGAAAATTTAAAATTATTGTCAAGTCCTGAGTATTCTGTGAGGCTGGATCATCTCAGCTAGCAGTATTGAAGCTGTTTTGAATGTAGAACTCAGAGGAAACTCTAACAGCGGTCCTCTTAGACACTGGATCATCTAGGCTATTTGATTCTATCAGTGATTTTCAGGGGTTATTCCTTGATCAAACTTTATTTTCTTTTTTTTTTCCTTTTTCTTTTTTTTTTGAAATTTCTTTTTTTTTCTCATGGTTTATTTTTTTATATATATTTAAAAATTTCCGTCTCCTTCCCTCCTCCTTCCCCCTCCCTCCGCTCCTCCTCCCCCTTCCCTCCCCTCCTTCTCTCCCTTCCCTCCCCTTCCCTCCACCCATACCTCCCCTCCCTCCCTCTCAAGGCCAAGGAGCCATCAGGGTTCCCCACTCTATGCTAAGTCTAAGGTCCTCCCAACTCCCCCCATGGAGACAGTGGGACAGAACTAAAGGGAGATCACCAACTCCAGTTGGAATGGGACTGATGGATCATGCGACAAAACCCGTCTCTCTGAATGTGGCCAACAGCGGGGGCTGACTGAGAAGCAAAGGACAATGGCGCTGGGCTCTGATTCTTCTGCATGGACGGGCTCTGTGGGAGCCTTCTCAGCTTGGTCGAAACTTTATTTTCTTAACTCAGAATGAATTCATAGATTTTCATTTCCTGTGGAAACAAAAGTAAAACCTCCTCTCCAAAGTAACATATTTTTGAAATCATGGCATTTTCAAATATATATTCAGCATCATTAATATCATATGTCTTTTAGTAGCTGTTGCTCCTTCCTAAACAATCAAACAATTCAGAGGCAACATAATAACATACAGTATCCAGACTCTCTGGATATTTTCCATCTATACATGGCTTTTCTTACTCTATTTCATTTATTTATTTATTTATTTATTTAGAGACATGGTTTCTCTGTGTGTCTTTGGCTGTCCTGGAACTCACTCTATAGACCAGGCTGGCCTCAAATTTTCAGAGTTCTGCCTGCCTTAGCCTTTCTAGTGCTAAGACTAAAGGTAAACTCTTCAGAGTTTTTTTTTTTTTTTTTTTTTTGTCTGAGTCTGTCTTTACTGTATATCCCAATCTTTTTCTGAGCACATGAGTCTTAAATCTCCTCAGTGGCATAGCTAGAATTAAAGCTGCGGCTTTGGCAGATGGCTCCTTTCTATTTCTTAGCTTTCTGAGAGTCTAGCTTTATGGCAAGGTACTAGGGGGACCATGTTTATTGGCACAACTCTGTGGAGTTTCTAGGTCCATGTCACCACAAAAAAAATTCCTGCCTTTGGTTGCTCATAAACACTTTAAGAGTTTGGTGGCAGAGCCTCTTAAAAGAGCTGTGAGGGTTTTTTTTTTCTTTTTTTTTTTTTTTTTCTACAAATGCTGAGTCAGGAAGCCTCTCTTAAAGGAACCCGTGCCTCTGCTTTCTCTAGCAAACAGAGCCTACTGGAGAAAAGATGGTTACCAAGAAGCTGCACTTGATTCTATTCCTGCCCATCTAAAATCTTTTCTTTTAAAGATTTCTCAGACTTTATGTAAACGGAAATTTCTGTCCTACCAGACTGAACCCCTATTCTGTGCCAAGCACTTTTGATACAATACTGAGCACCACAGGATTCTTGTATTCATGTCTTTAATTCGATCAGAAACTAGAGCAAGAAGAAGGAAGAAGTGAAGAGGGTGTGGAGGGGAAGAAGGATGAAAAGGAAACATGAAAAATGGCAATAAACTTGAGAAATGGCACTGACTGATGAAGCAGATGTGAAAATTCTTTGTTAATCAGTCATAATGGTGAGGACATACGAGGTAAGAAGGTTGATTTGGGTCATTACTATAGTATACTCCCTAGTAAAAACAAGAATATGAACAATTCAACGGGAATTTAACTGGGACTATGCATGTATCACTGACAGGCACTGCTGTAGTTTATATAGTGCAACACAAAGCACATGTTCCCCTGAAGGAAGATCAGAGGCATGGTGTTCCTGCATTGGCATTCTCTGTTCTCAGCATGTTGGTGTTCGCAAAGCAGATTTTAAGACCTAACCTAGATTAATATACATGTTGGGTCAAAGATAATTCTGCCCATAATTAAATTTGTCATGTTGGGATAAAGCATTCCCAATTTTTCTAAGCCTCTCTTTTCTTGTCTGTGATACCGTCAATGGTATTATAAGTATGGGGGATTTTCAGGATTAGGAGAATGAATGTGCTATCTTAAATGTTATAGTAGTGGATTCTGCAGTGTGATAATGAAGTGTTCCTGAGACTCTTTGTGAATACCGTACTAGCAAGCATGGGAAACAAAGGCACCATTTAGTTTAACACATAGTGTTTTTTCTAAACACACTCAGAACAATGGACTGTATAAGAATTGTACTTAAGAATTAAGTATTCTCAAATAATTTTCTCCCTCACACAAGAAATTCCTAGGTAAACATGTAATTTACTTCAGTCACTATTATATTTGCATTATTTAGTGAGGCATTGAACTCAAAGCAATAAATCAGCATGGAAATTGGAGGAAAAATATACTTTAAATTCTATGAATTTATAATATAAAATCATATAGAATTCATGATGCTTTTTCTAATTTTCATCAGACACACATTTTCAAAATGCATGAATGTTATCAATTATTTTAAGGAGGCATAAGAAATAATCTTTCTCTCATTAGCTCTAACTGTACAGAACTGTTCAGTAGAAAATATTTTTGTGGCATAAATTTGAATACATTATATTTTATTATGGTAGTCACAGTTGATTATTTATGTGTATTATTTAATCATAGTGATTTCTAATTGGCTAAATAGAACAATATTTTACCTTAAATAAAGAACAGAGACACAAACATTCTTCCATTCATTATACAAGATATGTGAGCTATACAGTAGAACTGTGACAAAGTATATAATAGCAGATTAGAGGGACCATGTCTCTCTCTCTCCTGAGTTCACTACCTTTCTCCATCCCAGTCTCTCTCTCTCTCTCTCTCTCTCTCTCTCTCTCTCTCTCTCTCTCTCTCTCTCTCTCTCTCTCTCATTTCTAGATATGTTCAAATTGCAGATTATCTAACTTGGGCATGGTAGCTAACAGTTTATAAAATGAAATAAAAGTATACTTTAAATTGCACAAGGAACACTACCAACCCACCAGGATTATACCATGGAGCACAAATGTAGCACCACTTTCGTCCCCCTTAACTGATAGTTTCAGTTCTGACTTAACTTGTGTGCATACAGAATTTAGCACTGACAGGTGGGTTAGGAGTGAATCAATGAAATGTGATAGGAGTTCAGCATTGTGAAGTGTTGAAATATTGCAAATTGACAAATTAGGCTGACATAATTTCATTTCACTTAGTTCTACATATCAAAGTTGAGAAAATATTAAGTATCTACTGTATGTCATGCTCTTAATACATCTCCCACTCTTATGAGACATTTAAATATAGGATTTCTTTCTATAATTTTAGATGTTCAAGTCAATCAGATCCTTTCTCAATTCTATAATCTAACCTGATCTTTTCCTTTATCCTCTCCTTCCAACATTGATGAATATAGTATTCTAAGCCTGAAGACTGAAGGCAGAAATGAACGTCATTGAAAGTCCTTTTTCTCCCTTCCTCACCAAAAGCAGTTGAACTCATCTCTGACTTACTTCATGAATTTGTTCCTTACTTTGCATTCATATCTGTTGGTCGCACACAACCCTGTTTCTGTTGTAGACTGTTTGAACAGTATTCTATCTAGTCTGCCTCCACCAGAAATTATTTATCAAATATAAAAGATTTTGATAAATCTCTATCAAAGATAAAAAATTGATATTATTAAAGATATCCTTCAGGAATTTTCCATAAGGTCAACCTGAGAATTACAAGACTGTACTCAATGTTTTCCCTTAGACAATCTCAGTAAGTAGAACCATTCAAATACTGTGAAATCCTCCTTACTGACATTTTGTTTCCTCTCTCCCTTTTTCTGTTGCTTGCGCTCTCTCTTTCAGAGGTCATCCGTTGGCAGGGGACCAGCCTTGACAACAATACCTCTTGTCAGGGTAGAGGTGTGGGGATTTAGAAATATAGTAAAGAATATGAAGATGTATATGAAAATAATAAAACAGAGAAACATACAGGATACTGTTGGGAGGAAATTCCAGTGAACACTGAAATTCACCCCTGTTTAACTTCCAATTGCTTTAAATACCCCAAGCCCCAAAAGGTAGGAGAAAGGCAATAAACTGCATTAACATGATATAAGGAAATGAACATACCAATTGAAGGTTGCAGGCTACATTCATAGTTAAACAATTTATTGCTAGAACAAAATAAGTCACTCTCACACCCTAGACCAAACCATTCTATAGGCCAACCACTTCCTGGGTGGAATGCAAAGTTATCTCCTTAAGTGAACTGGAACTTAGTTGGATCCATAGCCTTTTTGAGGTAGAAACTACTTTCTGTTCCTGAAATACAAGGTCTGGCTGTTAGCCACGCCTGTTGACAATAACCTTGAGAGAGCAGAACTCTCTGGTCTACCTCTGTTCTACATTTAGGTGGGGCTTCTGTTTGAGGTAGAAGCACAATAAACTTGAAGGGACTGAAGGTAAGTTCCCACTCTCTGACCTTTGGTCAATGTGAAATATGATCACATTTTCAGGTCTCTACAGCCCATTCTTTTGGTAGTTTGTTGTGTAGCATTTTTTTTTCTGAATGGGAATATTCCATCTTGGGAGGCTCCTTAAGATTCAAAAAGTAAAAAAAAAAAAACAAAACACAAGGCTTATACAGGAGACAACCAGCACATCTCAGGAAATCCTGTACAATATTCATAAGGTCTTTTCCCAAAGTGAAATAAGCAATAGGGAGAGCTGGGGAGAGGAGTCTTCCTGCCTGCAAGTTGTTCAACTGAACCCTGAGGTTGTAGCTTTCTTTCATTTTTCTGTGTTTCTGTCAGTAATATCTTCACATATTCCTGTAAGCAATCCCAGGAAACTCAGTGATTTACCAAGTTGGACTTTCCAGCCGCCGACTCCCTAGCTGGAGTGGTTATATTTGTTTTTTTTTTTTTTCTCCCCTCAAAAATTCACATGTAAGCTTCCTGGGTCCTTCTTTCTTTTCCAACCTTGTTTCCCCTTTATTACTTAAGAAATAAAAACACTCTGGCTTCTAGAAATCCAGTTCAAAGATGACTCCCCAAAGATGCCATTTTTTATACTTCTATTGAACTTATATCTTTCATCTTCTTCTACTTCAGTGGATTTCTGTATACACTATTTTTGCTTTTATTAAATTGCAAATAAATTTATATTCTCTGCCATACTGAGACCAAAGCAAGAGTCCATGTCTGCCTTTAATTTTTCATCATTCTAGTTTTCTCTCTCATCCCCTAGATACATAAAAACTTTTGTGATTACCTCATTGCTTATATGAAGTAAAAACTATTCAGCATAGTGACTGTCCATGCATACTGTGTCTACGTAGACCACACCACTCCTGAATACACCATTGCAGATACACTTCTATTAACTTTTTCTTTTTGAAATATGCTTTTTTTTTCTTTTCAGATAATCTCTTTGTACTCTTCATTTGAACATGTCATGGCACACTTTGAACCCACCCAAGAACTCTGGTGAAGGCATAAATACCTTTCAAATTTGAGAATATTCTCTGTGAGAGCATGTAACACTTTTTGCAGTATGATTGACAGACTGCTGATCTGCTCCTGCCGTTTATTTCTCTAGTCAGTCCCTGTTACATTGACCAGAGTGGTTAATTTCAAAGGAAAGTCAGGTCTTGTCTCTCTTCTACTTAAAATCCTTCTCTGCTTCTTCAACCAGTGCAAGTAGAGACAAGGCCCGTGTCACGTGACTTCAAGCACTTTTCTGACGTGGCTGCACAAGGCTCTCATTGTCCCTTTGTTCCAGCTCTACTGACTGGCTACAGCTAGTTAAGGAAAGAAACAGACAGATCTTAATGGCACCCTGCTCTTCGTTGGACTTCCAGGATGTTCCAGGCCCTGGACATTTGAGCTTGCCTTTTTGCTACAGGGTATTTTCATCTCGAAATTGTCACATGACAGGCCCCTTCCCAGTTCGGCTTTTACTTAAATGTTAGGTTCTCACTTTAGCCCTTTGCTTTTCTTTGTTAATCGTACAGCCAGTTCTTTGCCAGCCCATGCTTTCTATCTTCCTTCATGCCTGTCAGTGTACTTTTCATATTTATTTTATATTCATTTTTCATATTTCCTACTTTTGCACTTATTTTGTTAATAAGTTACTGTTAATAAGTTGTTGTTTATAAGTTACTCATATGGAGACATTGTTTATGCCTCAGTTCCACGATTCCCCGTAAGAGTGACTCCTGGTACAAGATCATGAAGTACCCAGTAGTTTTTAATGAAGATAAAAATACACATGCCTACCCTTGGATATAATATAGACAACAACATAAGCAGGTGATTAATTTCCTGGAATTCTGTCATCTACATATAGTTACCTGAAAAGCTGTTTTAACAACAAATGAAAATACTCAACTATTGTCATTGAGCACTGACTGAAAAAGTCTTTCATTTATTGAAAGAGTGCTAGAACTTGGTCCGCTACAATAATCAACTGGTTTTGGTAGTTCTTTTCTATTTTATGGTTTAGCAATCTCATTCTCTTGCACTTTTAAAATAGTACTGCTTTTTTGACATGTGTCAAGGTAACACAATGGGGACATTTTTAAGTGTCTTAGTTTCTGATATAATCAAAATTTATGGCTTAGTTGTTATGCAGCTTGGTGGCTGATAGTTTCAAGAGTCCAGAAAATGGAAATGTGGAACATGAATCAAGGGCAGGATTCAGTTCAGGTACAATTGTCTAATATGCCATAGCCAATTCCTGTTGGGTGTCACATGGTCACCAACATTTTCTCTGATTTGCTGCATTCAGAGAGGATTTTAAATGGTCACAGCAGAAATTAAGAAAGACATACCACTGAAGGCATACGACTTAATTATTTTTAATAATTCAAAAAGTCCACATTGTTCTGCCATAAATTGCAGGTGAATTAGTAGTTTTCAAAAGTTAATTTGTAAATGTAGTATATAACCTACATTAAGTGTCTTTTAATAAAAATCTTAGTTACTGGATTTGTTAGGGGACAAGAAAAATGGGCATCTGAATGGACAAGATTATCATTTATTTTCACTAGCAAGCTAAATATTATATTTTACATAGGTACGTCAAAGTCCTACTGAAGAATTTGTTATCCAAATTAGATTCAACTTAAGAAGGAAGCTGCCATGGGTTTTCACCTTGAATGATGTTAGAAAGAAGTTTCCATTTTTCACTTAGTAATTTTCACCCAAAAGTGAAGAATGAGTGGTAATAATTTCCTAAATAGCTCCATACATTTTCATATTGCTTTTGAAGTTGTCTCTGTGGGAAATCTGGCTCTTTGTAACTTACTACGTAACGGGGGAAAACCGAGAGTGAAATTTATTTTACATCATTTTATCGTGTTTTGCATTCTTTACCCAGAACAAGATGAATAGGCACACTCACTGAATCAGCTATTTGTGCCTACATGTACAGTTCATAGGAGCTACTGCTTACACATAGCAATTTTGCTTTCTTTGTAAGCTTGAAAAATAGAGAAGACTGAGAGAACAGTTGGACTCATTTGCAGAGTTATGCTGTCTGTATTTCGGCAGCAGCTGTGCATTTACTGCCTCAGTGCAAAAAAAAAAATCATTCTCATTGCGTAAATGTATGGAATTATTAAGCAATAAAGCAACTGGGTTTATGCAGCACAGTGAACAACGACACTGGTTAACCTGAGTGGCAACTGAAGGAACCACTATCGATTGATCCTGCTCTCCTTGCTGAAACACATCCATGTGCTCATAGCTTTTAGGAAGCTTCCGGTTTCAAATCACAACCTAGACCATTCCATCACCGTGGCAACACAGCAGCGAATGTTGAAGAAATTGTACAATTGGGTTTATTCTACCTCACAGCCTTTGTTGTTTCTCGGACCCTTCCTCCCAGAAATCTCCCCATCTCAGACCTCCAGGCAACCCTGACTGGACCCTGCTCTCTAGTGAACTCACATTAGCCTCTTGGCCCTGACATCTGTGCTTGACTTTTCCTATTGTACACTCTCATCCCCAAATATTCACATAGATTGCCCTTTCTGTAGTGTTTGTGTTAGTCTCTCTTTGACTTTTAGGAAATGATTTTTGATGACCTCAGAGGAGTAAAAATAAATTGTTGATACTCTCCTCACCTTTACCTCACCATTTCCTTGTCATTAGATAAATAAACCTGTATATCAGCTACTAACTGCTTGATCCTTAACATATGAAACTATTTATTTCTGTCATCGAGTACTTTCTCAGTTTTGGTATGGTCAAAATTCTATACAGTAGGACAGAAAATTGTAATGACTATAATATATAAACGTATAAATATTGTAGTCTCCAAATTTTATTTAGGATATCTGTACAAAACAGAAGAAGCTAAATTTCAATCTGTATATGTTAAAAGAATTATATTGATACTATAAATTGTATTTACAAACATTATTCTGTAGGTGATCGTATTTAATCTTTGTTCCTTATCTTATCTTTTTTCCCTAGAAATGTTTTGCTCCAAATTTAAGCTTGAAAAACAATTGAACAAATACACTGTGTTAGAAATCATTTTCTGTATATTTGCTATTTTACTTAAATGAAAAAGTTTCATTTCTCTATTTTCCTTTATCTAAAGTGTGAAATATTTGTTTTATTAAAACATCTCTAAAAGTTAACCAGTTTTATTTGGTCATGTGATTATTTCTTTGTTGTCTTTTTTTTTTCTTTTTTAGGCAGGGTGTAGGTGGTCCTAGAATTCTCTGTAAACCAGAATGGGCTCAAATTTCAGTAATTCACAGTTGGACGAGATAATAGGCAAGTGCCACATGACCAGCAAGTTAACCAACTTTAAGAAGATACGTCTTTGAAAATATTTTTCCTCTACTGATGCTTTTGATTTAATCTGACCTCCTATCACAACTCTAAGGCCAAATTGAGAACTTTTTTTCTTAATAAGTTATTTTTAAGGAACAAAGGTAGATTAAGGGAGACTCAATAAATTGCCCTTAAAAAAACGAACAGTTTTCACATCATACATGATAAGGTTGAGGAATCTGATAGAAGCTGGATATGTTCTTGCTTCATTAAATTTGTGCATAAAAGTAACAATTTTTGCTACTCATAAGACTATTATGAAATTAACTACACATGGAAAACACACAGAATATGAATATTCTTATTCCAAAACATGAATTTCATATTCCTTTATTCTCTTTTCCAATGAAAATACTAAAATCTAAGAATATATGAGGACTACCATGTGCTTAGGAAACATGTTCTGACTACTTGGTGTTGTCAGTCCTTCCCAGCTTCAATGGAGTATATTTCCAATGACCCGAAATCACCACCACAGCTACCCAGATGCGTTCCAAGCAAGTAAAAGCTTTTAATTCCTTATCAAGAAAATCATAACTTCTGGGCCTAAGAAAGAATGGTTGCAGAAAAAATCTGTTCAATTTACATGTAGTTAACTCTAATAGTCCTTGTGAATTGACAGAACTTATCTGAAGTCATTCAGTTATCATTAGCAAGAAGAGGCAGATGTTCAAAGCCAAGAAAGGTTGCAAAGAAGTAATTTGCTCTGGATTCTGGGCCTAGGTGGAGTGTCTCCTGAACCTACTTGGAAGTGAGGTAAATCAGATATATTATCCGTTTAAAGCAGGTTCACCAACATCAGGTCTGGATTTACTCTAGAAACAAGGAGCATTTGTCCCAAAGCCTGAAAAGGAAGGTGTGGTCTCTGGCTACAGGGTATAACCTGGAATGAGAGGACATGTCAGCATCTGGCTAGTAAATTACCTCAGCAGAAAAATCTGTTCTTTGTTGACAAATGGTCTAGCTACTTTCTCAGTGAGCCTGAAGGATGAGATATTGCTGGAAGCAGAGCTTGTATTCAGTCTCTGACTTTGGAAATCTGTTGAGAATCCTTTAGTCCAAGTGCTGTCAGAGACATTCTTGTAATTAAAGTTAGATACCTATCTTCATATGTGTTCTCAAACTGTAAAGCCGGGCTTGCAAAGATAGATTTTAAAAATGTGTTCAATGCTTTTCATGAAAATCAAACCCAGAAAAAAAAAAACGAGCGTCATGTTGCACTTCATTCAAATAAACATTGACATTATATTTCTAAGATGAATCATGAAGTTTCTAAGATATATTTATCAAATGACAACAAAAATGTTTGTGGCGGGGTAACAATATGGAGGATTCAGTAATGTCAGTTCCCTTTATTTTGCCTATATAAGTTGCAGAAATAAACCAACTAAAAGTTGGAACTGTAAAATTTCATCTAATTAAAAATGTCAGAATTTAAAAGGATTTTTAATATCTCTCATTCTAAAATATGTATCAGATAAAGGTTAAAAATATGTAAAATGGAATGAATTGTGGCTGAGTTTAGAAGTTAGATTATACAAATCTCACATCTCTGTTCTCTCCCACTAAACTGAATGTTCCTTTCCAGTACTCCAGTGTTCATCTCCGTGCTTATTAAAGAATTGATTACTATCACCAAGAAAAGTGTCACATGGCCAATGACAAAGTTAGAAAATCCTATAGTACAGAATTGCAAAGACCTATGAATGGCAGATTAAATATTCAGGAATTTATTCAGTAGATGACTGGGATGTGCTAACAGTGTGGAAGCTGTACCAGAATGATCAAGAGGCACAGAGCATAGACTTATATCTGTAAATTTGTGCTCTGACCATGAGATACATAATACCTCTCCCAATACTTCACTGGAGTAGATTCATAGTTTTGTATAGTTCTGGACAGGTGCCACAGCTATAAAACTACAGAAGACATAACTTACGTTCTTTAGAAATAAACAATCAGGCTGGGCGTTGGTGGCACAAACCTTTAATCCTAGCACTTGTGAGGCAGAGGCATGTGAATCTCTGTGAGTCTGAGGCCAGCCTGGTCAACAGAGTGAGTGCCAGGAGAAGGTCCAAAGCTATACAGAGAAACCCTGTCTCAAAAACCCAAAAAAACATCTGGGCTTGTTAGGGTTAACAGTATAAATCCAAATGCTGCCTTTGAGAACCAATTTGTTAAATGCCACTGTACTTAATGGAAGAAGCATAAGTTGCAGCTGTCAGTTCTTGTGACTCTAAAAAGCATTGTGGACATAAAAAAAATGACTCTAAAAAATCAGTTTTGCAATGTCCTTAGAAACTTAAAATTAATGGGGCATCTTATGCTCTGAGAAGCATGCTGACTCTGGTATCCATTTGAAGGTCACACCTGAGTTAAATAGATATAAAATCTGAAAAATCTAATAGTCCATCATCAAATACTTTTAAACTATAAATAAACAAATAAGTCAATTTACTATCAAAGAAAGTGAATGTTCACAGAAACCTTCACTGTGGAAGAGAACAATTATATGGTTATTAATTCATATCCCAGAATTTTAAAGCGTAGAACTAAAGAATTGTCCAAAGATTACACGAGACTTCTGCTTCTGATCAAAATACAACAAGACACAAAAATTATCACTGACCTCCTAAAAACTCAAAAAAGGTAGACAATATGGAAAAATATGCAATTCTTTTTTTTGAGGAATGGGAATGCTACAAACCCTAAATAAGCTGATTTACAAACATATGACAGGTCCTCTACAAAGGAGTTCTACAGCTGTTCTTACTTAATGTGAAGTCCTGGGGCAGGGGTGGAATCTCCTGCACAGATAACTGTGAGGAGATGAAAGCTCAACTTCCTATGAATAATGAGTGTGTGTATATTGACATGAGGGTTTAGATTTCCAAGGAGTCTAAACCGTAGACAATTCTACAATCACCCACCACATCCTTCCCACAGGTTTTCACCTAGTACTTAAGAAGATTTGCCAAAATGATAAAGACAATACAGAAAGAAAAGCCAAGAGAGTTATCATGTAATATGTGATAAGTCTCTAAGTAGAACATGGTGATTATGGAAGGCAAGAGAGGTGATAAGTAGAAAAATCAAGTCCACTGATCTCTGATCCATGCAGGTTGGGAAAGGCAGCAGAAAACCTCTGTGGCATTGTGGTGATTCTTAGAAAGATGGGAGCTTCAAGGAGGTTGGCAAGTAGGAATCAGAGGGAAAGAGATCTTCAGAAGATCATGGCTGACACAAGAAAGTAAGAGTTCCTGGGAATCAAAAAGTCAGAACTACCATTCAGAATATATAGAGAGAGTGTTTACATTTTAATACACACACACACACACACACACACGCACACGCACACACACACGCACACGCGCACACACACACACACACAAAAACAATGCCCTGATCTGTTGCCATAGTATAGAGAAACTTTTTCCTCCCTAAGACAACTTCAAAATGTTTTATACGAAGGAATAAATATTAGTATGACTCATTAAGCTCTACTTAAAGTGGTCAACTGCTTTTCTAATCCAAAGACCCAAAGGCTCCATTCTCCCCAAACAAAAGTATGGTCAGGTATTTCACAGCACAGGTATAGTTCCTGAAACCAACTTATGTCTTAGTTAGGGTTTATACTGCTGTGAAGAAAAGCTACGACCATTCAACTCTTATAAAGGAAAACATTTAATTGGGGCTGACTTACAATTCCAAGGTTTAGTCCTTTATCATCTGGTGAAAAACATGGCAGAATGCAGGCAAAGATAGTGCTGATGAGGAGGTTAGGATTCTACATTTGTATCTTCAGGGAGAAAGAGACACAGCCTTGCTTGAACATTTCAAACCCCAAAGACCACGACTAGTGACACACTTCCTCTAGCAAGACCACACCTACTTCAAAAAGTCTTCACCTCCTAATAGTGACACTCCCTGGTGATCATGCATTCAAATAAATGAGCGTATGAGAGGTATTCTCATTCAAACCACCAGAGAAGTTATTGGTGAATTGAATATAACCAATGTTACAGTGAAGACAGCCTAGCTCAGTTGGAACTCATTGATTAAACCTTCCACAAGCATCTGAATATGAGTCAGCATGGCATTTTTGAGAAATTTATGTCATTTGCTTTAGTATTTCAGAGATATATATTCCATAAAATAAAAACAAACCCAAGAAGCAATCAAAAACATAATATGCACCATTATTCCCCCCAAAAAATCTATCAGTACAAACAAACATAAAGATGGCCTACAGCTTAGGCTTTAAAGACAGATTCTACTAGATAAATGTTGGGAAAAAATATAACACAATGATAAATATTTGTATACCTCAACAGAGACAAAATAGTAGGTAATAATTTTTTACCACTGCTATAACTTTATGGGAGCATCACCATATATATAGTCCATATTTGACTGAATCATTCTTATATAATAACTGTCTTTATCTGATAAGCTTGTATGCTAAATTACTGTTTTTTGCATTTTTATTACATACATACTAATTTTACCAAAACTTTATAATTTATTTTCCTAATTACAGAAAGATTATTGTCATACAACATGTGGCATGAGACAGTGGCAGCAACTTTGTGTATCTTATGTTTGCTGTGCATCTTAGTTCTATCGAGAGATCATATTGAGTGACTGATCTGCACTCTATGTAGGTTTGTGCAAGTGCAGTCTGTGACATTCACACAGTGATCATATCACCTAATCGTGTATTCCTCAGAAGGCAACATTGTTGATAACTGATTCATGACGATGTGATTTATAATATTTACTAGTGTCAACATTTTGCCAGTTTAAGTGAAGGGAGGACCATTACACATATACATATAACTGCAAGACTCTATCTTATATACAAATATTGCATGATTTCTATTTTGATAATATTTTATATTGCATGCTAAATATTTTCTCAGAAACATTCTTTATACTCATATCCATTATCATCTGTATCTACATTTACATTTAATCTGTCTGGCAGAAAAGAAAGGATAGTGGGGACTATTTTGAAATGGCAAGGGAACTAGTAATTGGAAAAGAGAACAAGAAAGAATAATAGTGGTGACTATGGTCAAAATACATGATATGCATGAATGAAAATAAGATGATAATACCCATAACTTTATACATTGAATAAATACTAATAAAAAGAAAATAACATAACTATGGATGCAAGAGCTTTGAGGGAAGTGCAAAAACAGTTAAATTTTAAATGGGTGAGATGAAATGTGTGTGTTTTATTTTTAAAATAATTAAATGATGTTCTACCTCTCTCAGAGGGGCTATTGGCAATTAATGTTTCTTTTTGTGAGAAGGGGTGTTATTTTCTTTAGTGATATAGTCTCAGAGAAGTTGCCCTTGCACTATTAAATAAGCTCCTACCTACACCTGGACAAGTAACCCAATTAATTGTTAAATTTAGTGGGTCTCATGCAAAGAGAAGCTATAACTATAGGAGGGGTACTTATTGAGATGAAGATCTTTAGCAAGAGCAGAAGGGGGTGAGGGAAGTGTATGAAACTGTCAAACAAAAGTTTTCAAATAACTGAATTATAAAAGTTTGAGGTTGTCATACATGGCTTTAGAATTAGTGAATCTCAGTCTACACAGTGTTAACTGCTTAAAGGTCAAGAAACATTTATTCCCTTTGAAAATAGACTGCCTGATCATGTAGTAATTTATACTTAATGCTTTGTGGAAGTGCTGTGTTGTTTGAGGGGAAGAATATCTTACATTCTCAATATCTTACATTAGAACCTGTATTGAAGGTTATAATTCCCCACACCCTCTCCATATTTGTATTTAATTATAGCTCTCAGAGTGAAACAGAATGCCTATGTTGTTTTCATTTGTATTTCCCTAATGACTACTGGTGGCAAACATATTTCCATTTGCTTATTAGACAGTTAAATACCTTCTTTATAATAATGTTTTTCCAAAGCCTTTGTTCAGTTTTTGAGTGGGCTGTTTATCTTTTATCATTGAATTCTTTACATATTCAAGAGACAAGTCATTAACTGGGAGTTTTTATGTAAAATCATGTAATCTCCAAATAGAAGTACTTTATATTTTTCTTCCCAACTTAGAGGTTTTATTTATGTTTCTAGAGTAAACAGAATTTATATTATGTTTGATATTTATATTTTATATAAAATTTATATTATATTATATTTACTATCTGATTCCTTTGTCTAAGGCTATTCACTATTAGAAATCCATTCCATAATTCAAAATGTATATCTTATTTTCACTACATCTTTTTAAAACATTTTGACCAACTCTTCCATTTGAAATATGCTAACTTGACTGAGTGACTAGATTAGATAAAAGTTGTGCAATAACATAGGGGTAAATCACTAGCCTTTCCGTCTTATGGATATATTTCAATATTCTTAAATTTTTATTCGTTTGAATGTGACTCAGATGAAAATTCCAAAGTGTACGTTCCCTGAATGCCAGAAATTTTTAAGAGATTCTGAAAGACTAGTAACATCAATAAGAAAAAAATTACCTTATTCATAGAATTAGAATATGATGCACTTAGAGTGTTTATCATATTTTTAAATTAATACAGAATTATGGCTTATTAAAAGATTGACACCTCTGTGTGCTTTATTTTCATACTCATAAAACCTAGGGGCTTCTATGATTTATGGCTGCATATGTGAATGTGTAATTTTAGTGTGGCACATGTACTATACACTGTTTATAGTGACACATTGCTGAAAGAGTTACAATGTTGCTGGAGAATGAAGAATTGTTCCATGTTAAAAGGGATAAGAGAATAAAAATTAAGTCCAATGACAGATCTGCTATTGTTCCTGGTGTCAAAAAATAGTCACCATTTGTTTCCATAGGAAATGAGAGGCTATAGATTCATTGTGGGTTAAGAAAAATCAGGTTTGATCAAGGAAGACACCCCTGAAAAATCTCCAATAGGAGCAGATGGCCAAGATGACCCAACATTTCAGAGGACCTCTGTTGAAGTTTCCTCTGAGTTCTTTGTCCAGAACAGCCTCAAGACTATTGACTGAGATGATCAAGCCTCACAGAATTTTCCAGTCAAGACTTGACCATAATCTTAAATTTTTTTGGCCCCATAAGATTATCAGCACCCCCAATCAGCAGGAAGTATCTTTGAAAACTACTCCCACATTCCCCTGAAAATGGATTATGGATGTTTGTTTAAAGTATTGATTACAAGTTGTGGATAATGGTCAGAAAAAAAGTTAAACAAGGGAGATCAAATTCAGAGTTGTTGTTTTGAAAAAAAAAGAGAGGGCATTTAAGGGCTATGGGATAATAGTCATGCACCCTGTAAAGATTTGTCACTTTTATTGATTTAATAAAATGCTGATTAGTCAGTAGCCAAGCAGGAAGTATAGGCAGGGCAACCAGAACTGGAGAATCCTGGGAAGAGAAAAGGCTCAGTCTGCAGTTATCATCCAGACCACGAAGATGCAAGATGAGAATGCCTCATTGATAAAATGTACCAAGCCATGTGGCTAACACAGACAAGAATTATGAGCTAATTTAAGATGTAAGAATTATTTAATAAGGGCTGGGCGGCAGTGGCGCATGCCTTTAATCCCAGCACTCAGGAAGCAGAGGCAGGCGGATCTGAGTTCGAGGCCAGCCTGGTTGACAAGAGCTAGTTCCAGGACAGGCTCTAGAAACTACAGGGAAACCCTGTAAAAAAAAAAAAAAAAAAAAAAAAAAGAATTATTTAATAAGAAGACTCAGCTATTAGTATATATATATAATAATATATATACATGGATTTATTTTTGCACCCTGAATATCCAGAGAACCCAGTACCTGTTGAGTACAAGACGCCAGACGCCTCAAAACAAGAGACAGTGATAATATATAGTCTCCATTCGAGACTGCAGGCAGTGAAGCGCTCTAGGGAGTCTTAGGTGTTAATATGAATAAAAGGGACTAAACAAGCTATAGTATAATTTCCACAGATATTGACATCAACAATAGCTGACTTTTTATTAGAAGGGATGGCTAACTTCCTCTTCCTTCTCTACTCATCTAAAATCTTTTTATTCAATTACAATCTCACCTTCCTTCTGCTATCATATATGCTAAGCATCTCTATAAACATCCTCACAGCACAGAAAGGCTGATGACACATTATGAAATCCAACATCACAGTCCCTGAAACTAAGCAGGTAGAGTACCAGTAACTGTGAGAAGCAGATAAACTAATGGTGTTAATGACTGAAGCCCCCCCCCCCCGCCCAGAAGTTTTGCTACACTTTCCTGGAATTACCCAGGATCCAATACTATTTCACTGAAACACTTCTTCCTGAATCTTCCACTTGGATTAGCATTATGGTTGATGAGTCTTCTTCTTTGATTACCCTCTTCCTCATTTTCTTCTATTGAAAAATATAATTCTTATAAATTTAATATTGTATTAACTCCTACTTATACTTAATTATAAAGATCAAGTGGATATTTAAAAAGTCAGGAAGAGCAGCAGAGCATCTTGGTCAGATAGAAACTGGTGCCTGTGTTCAAGCTTCACCCCTAGAGGCGACTCCCTAGTGCGTGTATTCCTATTTTAAGGTGTTCATTTGAATATCACGCTCATTTACACGTCTTGAGAGAACCAGATTTTAGCAGTTTTCTTTGTATGCTGTTCTCACTGGCAGAGCGTGTAGCTACAGATATTATCCATTCTTTAGGTCTTGCTGGACCGGTTTCTCTCCACCCACTGGGTCCCACTCACTAGTTCCTGCAGCCAGTTATGAAATAACCATTCTGAGGCTTAATGTTAATAACATATTCTTTGACTTATTAGCTCAGGATTTTTATTAACTAACTATTACATCATAAATTAACCCATTTCTATTATTTTGTATTTTACCTCGAGGCTCATGGTTTGTTTCTTCTTGCTTCTTGGGTGGCTACATGACTTGTGCCTGACTCTGCCTTCTTTTCCCCTGCATTCAGCTTAGCTTTCTTGCCTAGCTATATTCCATGGGCTAAAGCAGCTTCCTTATTAATCAATGGTAATAAACCATATTCATAGCATGCAGAGTCCCACATCAAGAGAGGGAAGACTTAAAAAGCAAACTAGATGTTCTTTTGTTGTGAACTCCTGTATTGTACACAGACAGAGCCTCAAGCTTAATCACACCTGATGGCCAGTCTTACTCAGGTCAAATTCTTGATGCTAAGTTTTTAATTTTTGAACGTTTAAATATGCATGTAGCCTCACCAGTTGGAAAGATGGTTTATAAACCTTAAAGAACTTGTGCTTTCTTGCACTTCTATAACAGAATGGCTTTGTTCACTTCTGCTGCAGGACTAACAAATCAAACACCTCACTGAAATTCAGGGAAATATAATACTATAAAACATTTATGTTATTAAATAACAGTTGAATGAAGTTTATTTTAATTACTTTATAATCACATTTTTCTTTCAATCCCACTTTCTAACATCACATAATAAGTAATTTCTTCTCCATTAATTTATTCTTTCACCATCACTATATGTTAAAGTATCATCTAAAAGAGGTTATTATATGTTCCACTTATTCTGTTAAATTTACACAAGTCATTTCTACTAAAACTATGTATGTTTTTGCTATTATAAAGTGCATAATACACAGTATGAGGAGGAACAAGATACAGTCATTATTTTTCTTTTTCATAAAATTCTTAGCCGAGCAGAACTGGAGAAATGGTGCAGTTGATAAAGTGCCTTTTGCAAATGTGTGGCGAAGACCTGAGTTTATATTCAATGGCCTACGTTAAAAGCCAAGAATGGTGTAATGTGCTAGCGAGAAAGACAGGAATTCACTGGCGGGTTACTCTAGCCTAATAAAAGAACCAGACCCCAGAGAGCACCTATTGAAAAGAAAGCAAATTAGACAGCTTCTGAAAAAGGAATCCAAGATTAACCTGTGGCTTCCTGGTGCAGAGCAATTTCCTGTGAGTTAAAACCATAGATCTTGAAGGGTCATTCATGGGGGTAGGATGTTGTAAGGCAGGTGAGACATTCCACTTTGGAGGGGAGCTCCTGAAACTCAAGAAATGATCTCAGAACTTCAAAAAGTTCCTGAAACTAATTCACTGGATCCTTCTATTCCCAAGCATTTACAAGTAGCAAGGACTGCTGAGAGGTATTTTCTGCCAAACTGAGGCTCCTATTAGCTCAGATTAGCTAAATTGTCTGGAGGAGGCAGTGAGCAGCCGAGCTACCTGGAGGCTCAGATCAACTGTGCAGCCTGGAAGAGACATTCTCCAACCTGTAGAACTGCCTGCAGGTTATAGAGTGCAGAGTTTCTAACTTTTGTGAACTGTCACTCATCCTGGGCTGGACTTCTTGTGCTGCAGCTGGGTCTGAGTCATCTCTGCTCCTGTAAATAAGCCTTTACCCATAAGCCAGCAAGTATGAAAACATGTCTAAACATTGTTTCCTCTGAGAACGAATGAACATAAACAAAACACTGTTTTCTTGTATCTTCAGAGACAATAACACATACCCAAAGGCATTACTCAAATTATAGGTCTTCCCCCACCCCAAATTTGCTCTAGACCTCTCTATGCCTCTTCACTTCCTCTTCACTTCCTCTTAGCAGTGGGTCAGACGCCAGAAGCCTCTCACAGGCTCATCAGCAAACTTGTGGAGGGGGAATACTTGAGGTCTTAATCAGGGTGAGATCTGATTTGGACTCTGTAAATCTTGCCTTTTAAAGGTACAGTCCTTTTTCCTTTTTTTTTAATCATCCAAGTAAATGGCATACAGTGTGCCATTTCTTACTGTAAACTATTATCTATTGAGATGAAACACACAATTAGGACACCATGATCTTAGCTCCTGTTTTTAGTAGAACTTAATTTGTTGGACAACTAATGAAGAAGCAAACAATAAGCACATTTATAGATTTAAATAAAGAGAAGCTAATTCATCACTAAATTTTGAACTTATGTTTGAACTATCTCAAGCTTACAGGAAGCTGTCTTTCTTCTACAAGGATCTCTGTCAAGTACCGGGACACTCCTCATTTTTGCAGAAGAGTGATGAAGACCTGTCTTTGATAGTGGCACCGTAATGAACTTATTCCCCTTCTTTTTCCATGCAGCATGGCTAAGGGTGGCTTCACTGGAGCCAAAGAAACTGCTGAATCATCACATGGCCCTCTGCTGCCAACAGGGGCGCATTCTTTCTTCATTTGCATAAGTCTTGTAAAATTTCAGAGGAATATTTGAAAAGTGCACCAGAGTTTAACTATTTTTGTTTCCTGAGAAACTTACACGTTTCTTATTTATCTGTTTATTTTCCAGTTGTAATTTCATTTCTCCCCGTTTGCTTAGGGGGTAGGGGCCAAGCACTAGAGAGGTTTTATAAATGACAACATTGTGCTCTCCACATCTCCCTTGAGCCAAAATACAGTGGAAAAATGTGCCCTGTGTGTCTTTCCAGCCCCTTTCTATGCCTCTCAATCATTCAGTGGCCTCATAGGAGGCTCCAAGGGACCATAACAGGCTTTCCAAAAAAACTCAAGAACAGTCAGTCCACCCCATAATTCTAAACTTGGTTTGGTGCTCAAATTCTGTCCTATATGTCTCAAGCTGAGAAACTCCTGGTGTTGACTTGTGAATGATCGGCTCCTGCTTGAATAATTTCTACATGTAACCAGGAAGTACCTCTTTGTTAGTCCTACCGGACTGTTAGGGAAATAAAGTAAAGTGAGCAGGCTTAAGGTCTCCAGGGCAGACACTCGTTTAACATTCACTGGGTGCTTGTTCCATGTAGGTAGTGTGTGCTGTTACTAGAAGACTGAGTGAGACAAAGATGTTATCTTACACACATTCCACTGTGTGCTTCTGTGGACAAAATGTACGTTGGACAAAATTAGCCCTGTGTGCAGAAGCTTGATGATCTTCCAGGGCTTTAAAAGCTGAGGGCAACAGTCCTCTCTTAACAGACCACAAGGCCGTGTGCTTGTTCTAGAGGTAGATGGTAAAAAGTTGCTGTCTCTCTCTCTCTCTCTCTCTCTCTCTCTCTCTCTCTCTCTCTCTCTCTCTCTCTCTCTCTCTCTCTCTCTCTCTCTCTCACTGTGTGTGTGTGTGTGTGTGTGTGTGTTTTCTGTAGAGTAGTTGCATGCATGTCCCATGATCCAGGAAATGATGGACCATGACTAAAATAAACATTTTCTGAATGATCTCTCTAAAAATCTAGAAGGAGTTCTTCAATATCCCTGGCTAAAAGTAGAATTAGATGTGGTCTTACCTGAATGAATCGCATAAATGAAATCTCACATAAAATGTAGCTTCAATTCTTAATGGTTTTAATAGGATACCCCATTTAAGAGACATACTAATATTCAAAGTACAATGTGAATGAATGAAAGAATTAGTTGACTCGATGCAATTATATACAAACTGTATTCTGGAAGAGTAAAAAGATGAAAGATGTACTATGTGCCAGCATAACCTGTAACTTCCTGATCAACTGCTGCTCTCTCTCCCACAACCTGCCTAACTCAACACAGCAACTCAAGTGTTGCCACATCTCAGTAAACCACAAGTCAACTAGAGCAGGTAACCTGATTTTTTCATTAAATTATAGCTTCCTTCACAGAAAAAGAAGTGAACAGAAATTTATCTCTAAGTGCATGCACTGTCTCTTCCTTCTTCCCCATCTCCTTTTTTTTCTCTTTTCAATCTTTAGATATGCTTTCATGCTTCTTTATTATGCATGCCAAACATGATCAGAGATGATGAAGCAGTCTGAGCACCTGGGAGGAAGTGGGAGATGAAAAAAAAAGTGATATAAAAGATATAAATTGTGAATGGTAAGTGTAGGCCTTGTCATCCCACAGTGCCAAGTTTAATCAGGAAGATAAATGGAAACAGAACAAAACAATAAAAAACATCAGATAACATACCTGAATACTTATAGAGTATTATAAATATTGGTCAGTTGAGTAATACAACTTTCAATCTGAAGCCCTTGCCTAGATTATCTGAAAACCAGTAAAATTGACTTCAAGTTCTCTACAATCCTAACATAACCATAAACACTATGTTAACTTTATTCATGTTTCTGTATTAATACAGTACTATGTGTAAAGCATCCAGGTGTGATTAGAATGTTGACACTGTAAGACAGACCCCATAATTATAAGCAGCAGAGGAAAAAAGACACGCAAGCATGTAGTGATGAGGCGGACAGGCCTGCTTTTCATCCTGCCCGGATCCCACATGGCTAGCTTTACACACAAAATAAGAACACACAAATTGTATTCATTTAAACACTGCCTGGTCCATTAGTTTCAGCCTCTTATTGGCTAATTGTCAGATCTTGATATACCCATATTTAGTAATCTGTGTAGCACTATGAGGTGGTGGCTTATTGGGAAAGATTCAGCTGGATCCATGGCATCTGACCCAGAGAGGAGAGGCATGGCAACTGCCTGAGACGTCTGCCTGACTCTGTTTTCTTTCTTCCACAATTCTGTTCTGTCTTCTCTGCCTACCTAATTTTCTGTCCTATTAAAGGGCCAAGGCAGTTTCTTTATTAACCAAGGAAAGTAACACTTAGACAGATGACCCTCCTCCATCACAACCAGGACCAAGACTAGAAATTATGTGATAAAGGTCCTATCAGTGATAACATGTAGCATGCCTTTGCAGTTATAAAGAGGAAGAAAAGTGATTTAACTGGAGTTTCCATTGTATGAAGAGACACCATGACCAAGGCAACTCTTACAAAGAGAAGCATTTAAGTTGGGGCTGGCTTACAGTTCAGAAGTTTCATCTATTATCATCATTGTAGTAAGTATAGCAGTATACAAGAATACATGGTGCTGGAGAGGTAGTTGGGAGTTCTATATCCTGATCCAAAAGAAGCAAGAAGAGACACTGGGCCTGGCTTGAGCATCTGAAACCCCAAAGCCTACCTCCAGTGACACACTTCCTCCAATAAGATCACATGTGCTTCAACAATGCCACATCTCCTAATGCCACTCCCTAAGCATTCAATATGAATCTACAGGGGCCATTCTTATTTAATCTACCACATTACATTTTGTAATTTCAAAATATAGAACCAGGCATAGACTAAGGCATGCAGTGGGAACCTTGTGCCAACTGCTGCCTGCCTCTTTCTCCTGTATTTGCCTATTCTGTTCTTCTCAACTGATTCCTTTACGGGCCTCAGGACTCTTCCATGTGTCAGTCTCCCTGCATTTCCCTTTACTCTAGATCTCTGAGTTTTCAACTTCAGCCTGAAGCATCTTGCATAGCAACTAAAATCTCATTAATGGTCTTGGAAGATTTGTATTTGAATATTTGCCAAAGGAATGGTGGCAAATTTTCTGGTAACATTATAGGCTAGTGTTAGAAATGGTTTTGGATTGGCTGTGCATGGTTTTGAAACCATACCACATGAGCAGCCACTTTTTCTACCATCATGTAGGGCTGTTCTCACAAGCATATTTACCTTAAAAGAAAAAAATAGGATACAGAAGACTCTCATTTAGTTCTAACTGAGCTTTGATACCACCCACAAAGAACTCCACCCGCTAACCCTTCAGCATCCACAGTGCAGCCTTGTGTGTTTTATGTCTTTTAGGAAAGCCAAAGATGACCTGTAATTACAAGTAAATATCACTATTTAATTTTGTGTTTGTATTGAATGTATCTTTTAACATCTACAAAGAAAGACTATAATGTCAAAGCAATTACTTTATGTGGTAAACATTTTTTCCATCTTCCAGATAGGAAGAACGTTGAGAAATATGAACTACTTGTTTCATAACCTTCTTAAGGGATCGCTGCCAACCTTGGATCCAGATGTCATACACATGCAGGGCTAGTCCTGTCATGTTCTTCCCAAAGCCACTTCCTCCTACATATTCTACATGGCATTTATGTTCTATTTTCCTTTTCTTTTTTTCTGTCTTTCTCTCTCTCTCTCTCTTCTCTTTCTTTCTTCCTTTCTCATTTTTCTCTTTCTTTCTGTTTTTTTTTTTTTTTTTTTTTTTTTTTTTTTTTTTTTTTTTTTTTCTGACACAGTCTTTCTGTATGGCCCTAGCTGTCCTGGAACTTGCTCTGTAGACCATGCTGCCCTTGAACTCAGTTACCTCTGCCTCCTGAGTACTGAAATTAAAGGTGTGGGCCACTGCACTTGGATTATGTTCTGGGTTTAAAATCTCAAGCAAACACAATTTCAATTTGAGTATTTCAGAATGTCACACACTGTGAGGAAAAAAAAAAAACTGTAGTCCTTAGTATCATAAAGATAATTTTAAAGGTAAGTAGCCTAAAGACCAAAAAGAGACTTGAACTTTGGCAATGCCCTCTGTCTTAACAAGAGAAAAGATTGCTGGTTGGGAAAGACAGGATCATTTCTTACTTACGCGCTTATTGCTGAAGAAGAGATCTGTACCAAGTGTCATTTTTTTCCTCAAATATGAGGCATTTAATTAAAGACCTGCATGTGAAAATGTAAGCTAGATATATTGTATTTACCTAACTCTTTTTACATTATAACCACTGTCAAGATTATTCCCTGCTATGAATTTCTGCTTTTCATTTGAGCTCCTCGCTGAGGGTCGGTCTCAGAGCGAAGGTGAGCCTCAGGGAAAAAAGCCATCTTTCTGGTCTGCTGAAAGCAGACATATTCCTGGCCAGCATCATAACTCCCCAAACCCAATCCTGGGGCAACCTCACACTGTTCCTCATGTACTTCACTGAAAAGTAGAAGGAAAACCAGGTGAGTTTAGGAAAGACACAATCCTTTTACTATAAATTATCACCCCAAACCTCTTCCTGTCCTCTTCTGGGCTCCTCCTCTTCGTTTGTCTGCAGAGATCCTTGGAATGATCCTTAAAAGGAAAGGCACACAGGCCATTAAAGTGGAAGGCAAGGCAGCACTGGTCTATGTCCTTCCTGGCAGGAGAGTCCTTCCTCACACATAAACTCTGCTGTGATGGGATTCTGCTTTTTCCGCTCTTCCTGCCATGGAACAACACCAAAGGAAAACTGAGAAAGTTCCCAGTTGGATAAACCCTGAGCAAAGAATTTCAAATGGCTGTGGTCCTCTGTACCCTCCTTTCTGTTTCCAAATTTTTAGTCCTACTTTGTCAGAGGATAGTGAATACAGTTATGTGGGCATTGCTAATTATGTATTACCCACAGCACATTTCATCTCCAAACAGGTTTGAAAATTTGGACAGGTAAGCTTAGAAGAATTTCTTAGTACTGTATCTAAGTTAATCATGTTCAATGACATGTCCATTCATGAACACACATAGATTCAGAAAAAAAAACACAATTTTAGAAATGTGTGTGGAACAGGAATTTGTAGCGGGCCTTAAAATTGTTTGAAATAATTGCTACTTTTCAAAACCTAATCTGGTACAAAATTAAGACAAATGAATTTGGGATTAATTTACATTTATTTTCAAAGTACACAGTAAGTATATATTTGTATTAATTAATGTAAATTGTATACAGAGAAACAATTTTGATCCATAATCACAAATTAATAGAATATAATAATTTTGTTTGCTGTTGCTACAACATGGTCTGCATTTTACATTACATTTTCTTGAGAATACTTTATGAGTGGAGAAAGAAAATCTATAAAGGCAAGCATTCTGTTATTCAGCATTTTCAGCATGGCTTTTTAAACTGAGAAAAAAAGAGAGGAATAGAAAAACAATATTGGAAGATGAGAGATTGAAGAGAAAGGAGAAAGAAGGGGAGACTGAAGTCATGATATTATCACCCTTTGTAACTTGTCATTTAGAACAGCTAATTCAGAATGCTAGCATTATACTTAAAAACTTAGAAACAAACAGAATATTTTAGTGACTCAATAAATACTTAAATTCCCAAGCTATAGTTTCTTTACCTATGGGAATAATTCTATGCTATTTAGATGTTTCCAAGCAGGGGGTGGATTTGGTAAGAGAAAATCAGACTGTTCAATATTATTCTTGGAGCCATTGAAAATACACAGATTTTACACTGAGTAGAATTTAAACGGTGTTAATGTCTTCATGAGGAATTGTCTGACATCGTTGTAGTTTTTAGGTTGTTGGAGATATTATGAATATCTAATTTTCAACCTTTTGCTTACTTGATTCTATTCCTTGGTTCCAGAGGAAAAGTGCTCTATCTTCTATTGCTGTGAATCAGAAACTACATCAAAATGGCATCATTCAGAAGGCACACTCTTCATTCTGGGAAAACTTTACACTTTTTTTTTTTTTCAGATTTCACAATTGCTAAAAACTGAGATGTTCCATCAGATCTGACATGTCCAGCCATGTGAACATTTACATTTAAAAGAACTAGCTTACCATTTGTCATCCATTCTCATAGACTCGAGTCCCTTTAGCAAAGGTTCAAGGGATAGTTTCAGTGCAGCAAAATCCGTCATAGTTAAAATAGAATAACAAACTTTAAGAAGATGGAGAAGCCAATGACTTCACTCAGGACACACTTTGAAAACAGTGGTGTTAACATTACAGCCTGGCTCTCTTCAGGCTGGGATTGTAATTATTCCAATCACAGTGAAAGGTGCAGATGCATATGACTTCTGCTTCAAAGATGTGTGTGGAGTTTGGTCCCAGTCAAATACAAAGCTTACATGAGAATAAATACTAAGTTGTTCTAACTATATAGATGTGAGTAGTGTTGAATTCCTTATATATACACAGTTCACATCCCCATCAACCCCATTATTTAACTTCTCTACTAACAATTCACTATTCTTAAGTCTTCACTTCCCCTGCTCTGTTGTGATACAGAAAATGGATTTATAATATTTTTATTAAATCTTGATTGTGGGTATACAATTAAGTAAATAATAATATATATTTTATTAGTTAAAAGATACCAAATAACCCAATTGTAGAATGCTGTCCTAGCATGTTCTCTCCCTAGATTCAATCCCTGATACCATAAAAATGATAGATACTAGCCAGGCAGTGGTGACACATGCCTTTAATCCCAGCACTTGGGAGGCAGAGGCAAGCAGATCTCTGTGAGCTTGGGGCTAGCCTGGTCTACAAGACCTAGTTCCAGTGTATGCTCCAAGGCTACAGAGAAACACAGTCTACAAAAATCAAGAGAAGATAGATACTAAATTTCAAAATATTTAATCTTATAAATTAAACTTAAATTGTATTTAATAAAAAAGCACAGGCACAAAATAAAGTTTTAAAAAAGTGATGCACATAATTGCAAGTTAGAAGAGCCATATGATAGTTGAAATGATAAGATCAAATATTGAATACTTGGTTCCAGTTGCCAGTTGGAACTGTTTGAAAAGGATCATGAGATTTGACCTCGCTGGAGGAGGTGTGTGATTGGGAACAGGATTTGAAGTTTCAAAAGACTTGTAACATTCCCAGTGGGTTTTTTCTCCTTCCTGCTTATCTATCGAGCTATGAACTTTCAGCCATGCCCTTGCCAAATGCCATCATGCCTTTCACTTTATCACCATGGACTCTGGACCAATTAAACACTTTATTTTACAAGTATTCTAGGTCAAAGTGTTTTACCATGGCAATAGAACAGTAACTAATGAAGCCCATTTGAGATCCTTTCTTCCAGATCCCCTTTCTATACAGAGAACTCCACAGAGGTAGAGTCATTTATTGACTGTTTGCTCACTTCAGGGGCAAGATGAGCATTTATAGGGTTTAACTTTACTGTTCTAGATTTGCCTGAATTTCTTGCCACCAGCCGTATATTATCCCACAGAATAAATATATTCTTTTCTGTAATTATTACCCCAGCTCTTACTATAAGGAATTCTATTATGCCTTTACCATTTCATCCATTCCTTTATAACATATCACTAAGGTTAGCTACCAACTTTATCCAACTTTGTAAAATAATGAATGGTATTCACTCCCAAATAATGACATCTACAAGATTTAACATCCTGAAAACATGTTTAGGAACTCTAGAGATGAGTCAACAGGTAAGCTTATGTACTACTCTTCCAGAGGACCTTAGTAGAGCTTCCAGCACTAATTGTAGGGCTGCTCACAACTGCCTGTGACTCTAACTCCGGAACATCCAGTGTTCTCTTCTGGCCTCTACAGAGATTTACACACATATGCACATGCATATTCACACACAAATAAATAAATAAATAATAAAAGTGTATCTATAGAAAACTTCAGCCTGTTATTGAAAAGAATTTAAATTCAACACTTCCATAGTAAATTTAATTCAGAAGTGGCTTAAAAGCACATAATGTAAAAATGACTTTTATAAATATTCTTTGCTGGAGCCCTTTGAACAAATAAAATAATAAGCTCAGACCTTTTTGTAATTGTTACAAACTATTTTATAATTGTATTTTAAATGGGAAGGAAACCAACTTATTTTTCATTATATTAAAAATAAAACTTGAATGATTTGAATATAAATGTTATTATAAGAAATGCTTAACACCCATCCAATCATTGTTTATAACTAGTTCAAAAGGTATATTTTGTG
Organism: Arvicola amphibius; assembly: GCF_903992535.2. Classification (NCBI taxonomy): domain Eukaryota; kingdom Metazoa; phylum Chordata; class Mammalia; order Rodentia; family Cricetidae; genus Arvicola; species Arvicola amphibius. The sequence continues at coordinate 152,679,142 of NC_052049.1, read as the reverse complement.
TGTATAAGAGGTTTTAAAGGGTCTTGATATTGTGAACAATAAAGAATTCCTGGAAAACCATGAGGTGTAGGAGCATAGATGAGACATTATCAAAATGTCAGAAAGGCCTCTTGAAGATGCTTCCAAAGACTCCATAAAATGATCTTTTACACTTGATGGTCCCTGTCTGCTTCAAGAAGATGACCTGAGGATGCCTTTACATTCTTGGGATGTCAAGGATGTTGCTGAGAAGCTGCAATTTTACTCATACTTATAATTTAAATAGCAATTTAATACTAAACCAGTTGTCTGAGAAGATTTTAAACATTCCAAACAGTTAAGGTTCTCAATCATTTTAAGTATAAATTTTATAAAATTTAAAAAAAAATGATATTTTGGACAGATCAAGTGTAAGTAAATTCCAAATGCAGTTAGTACAGGAACTGAAGACATCTAAGACTACACTCTGCAACTCATTTTGGTGGCTGTGTATAAAAAGGAACATAAAATCTCATTAATATTTTGAACATTTTGTACTAAGTAAAATAAAAAATCTTGGATCCTTTTGGATATATAAAATATAATATTTAAACTTAGTTTCACTTTTTGGCTTATTTAATGTGGTTACTCGTATGTGTGTGTTTTTATTCACAGTAGTCTGGAAGCATCTCTCTTCTCTCAACCTCTCTGGGCAGACTGCCAGTAGAGCCAGGGACATCATAATATTTTCCTAACTGGCTTCCAGTGTTCTTACTTTTAGTTCAACCTCCATCTATTACTAGTGATACCACTAACGCCTCCTACGTCTAAGACTCTTTCAATAGCTCTTTCCTACTCCCCCAGACTAACATCCCAGGATTTAAAGCAAATTGAAGGGCTTGCCTCTGCTCACTTCTCTAAAGTCATTTTCCCCCAATCCTCTTGCAACACAAAGTCCCATTCACAGGGCTGCACTGCCTTGTTGCAGGGATTCTACTCACGTTACTGTGAGGTCAACTCTGAGCCTTGCGTGCTAAGGCTCAGAAATCCTTCCAGATCAGCTGGGACAGTGCCATTCTTTACACATTTTAGTTATTTATTAGTATTTCCCCCAAGTCCATTCAGAGACTTCCCAGTGTTCTTGAAAATACATAAAAGACACGCAAACTACTTATGCCATAGTTCGTACTTTTCTCTCTTCCTGTCGCATACATTTATTTCTTTGTAAATAAGGATCCTCCATATTGACAAGTATTGCATGAAATAACACACAAACTTATAAAACACCAGGTATCTCAGAGGGCTTATCCACTGATATCTTTAGGAACATTTAATAATTGTTAACAAAAATCATACTTGCATCATGTTTAAAGATTTAATCTTCAACCTTTGATGGAACATATATTTCATTTTATAATTTATGCTGGATGCTTTAAAGGTTCAAGCTCAGAGTAATAACTTTTAAAGTAATGGCTACCACTGTGGTAAAAATCCCAGAGCTGCATAATCTCACTTGAAACATGTGCAGAGTTTTTTTTTTTTTAAAATAAGCTTGATACTTTTTAAGATGATGAAAGAAAAATATTGCTTAAAATTCACAGAAATAGAAAATACTGTAATAGAAATGTTAAAGGAAGTTAGTACAATGAATATGCTTATAATTCTTTAAAAGGTTAATGCTTTTCTATTTCACCACATTGTCTTTCTTCAAAATAGCTTCAAATTAACTGGAACTAACTTAGATCTATTTGAAGCCCAATTTAAAGATTTTAATTGAAAAGACATAAACTAACCAAATTTGGTTGCATTGTACAAATTCAGGCTTCTGGTACAAATTAAATATGATTGTATATGTGATGAACAATAAGTATGTCTATATATTATCTGCTAAGCCCATAACTGCTTCCAGACTAAAGCATTGTCACAACCACCCACATGTAATCATAGAACTGGGGTGTGTTCACTTGTCAATGACTGCGTTTAACCAAAAGCTGATGTGGAAGGAAGGTGAACGCATTTGCTTCCTTAATTACTTCTCGCTGGACATCCCACAAAGACAGTTACTTGTACTCCAGATACCCCCAAATAACTTTGCTTAAAAGTAAAAATTGAATTTACTCAAAGAGTTCATTTTTAAATTGTTTAGCAGATGCTTCTGAACATCATACACTAGAAATGAAAATTTTCTTTACTTTTGTCTTTAAAAAGTGGGTATTATTTTTCCCTAGAGACACAACAATCTTTTATGATATGTTTCAGAGGTAAATTTGCCTCTCTGCTTACATAGTGAAAAATAATTTCCTATATAATTAAAATTACTACAAATCATTTGATAAAAGTGATATCTGTCTTATGGAAAATAGTCGGGATTGCTGAAAGACCTTTTCATTCTATAAATACTGCCTTAGTTAGGGTTACCATTGCTGTGATGAAACACCATGACCAAGCAACTTGGGGAGGAAAAGGTTTATTCAGTTTATATATCCTAAATCGCAGTCACCTGACATCAGTCAAAGCAGAAACTCAAACTGGGCAGGAACATGAAGGTAGAAGTTGGTGCAAAGGCCATGGAAGTGTTCTGCTGCACATAACTTATTCAGCCTTCTCTATTATAGGACTCAGGATCAACAGACCAGGGTAGGATCATGCACACCATGCTGAACCCTCCCTCAACAATCTCATGAGAAAATGCCCTCCAGACTTGCCTACTGCCCAGTATCATGGAGGCATTTTTTCAGTTGAAGGTCCTTCCTCTCAGGTGACAGTAGCTTGTGTCAGGTTGACATGAAAACTAGCTTGTACAGGTGTTTTTATTTTCATAAAGTTTCACCTCATTTCAGGAAGAAATATATTCATATCTCAACCAAATTTTATACACACACTAATCCTTTGCCTTTATCAACTCTTATCTCGAAGTACTGATGAAACTGCTTGACCTGAAAAGTGAAGGCTCAAGGCAGGTATCGGAGCACAAGTTCCCTGCAATCAAGTGCAATCATTGGTGCTGAGCCAGCAGGTTAATACTACCATCATCCAACCAATGCTACACGGTGAAAATGTGAACTTTGGGATCTGCTGAAGTCACTTCCTTAGGAATGGAATGATAGGGTGAGGGAAGTTCTGAGTTTGATGGCCAGTGGCTCACAAAGTTTCTGTAACTAGTAGATGTCAACTTTTTACTCTAGGAACTCATGAGTCTAGCTATTACACATGGATTAAACTATTTCATTAGCATGAAATCCCTAGGAAACAGATGGCATGGCTGTGTTTATTTCCAGAGAAATAACTAAGGGCATGAGATAATTAAATAACTCACCAAGAAGTAAAAATCTATAACGTGCTGAAGCTAGACTTGTTAAGCGAACATCGCAAGGATCTGCTTTACTCAAGCTTCAAAGTAAAAGAGAGTTGTAGGACAGAGAACGTCCTCCATTCAGTGACCCAAAAACCACAGTCCACCAGCAGCAGAAAAGTAGCCCCTGAAGAGTGGATGGTATTAGAAAGAAGCATCTTAACTGAAAAACATGCTGTAGTACCAGCACAGTGAGCAGCTGATGGTGTTTCTAGAAGCCAAAGATTTTGAAGAAAGCTGCTGGAGTGGTCAGAACACAGATAAGCAAGTGGCGAGGTCAGGTCAGGCATGAAACGTAGGCATTTTCTTCTTCATAAAGAGGTGCCATCAAGGCTTTAAGCAAATAACTTTAAGCACATGAGTTTTGGTGATTTGTTGTTGTTGTTAGGTTACTTTATAGTTTTTTTGGAATATAGAAATAAACACATATCTTTGTAATGTTAAATTCTACTAATAGAATTTGTGATGTGACAAACTGTCAGACTTTATTGACTTTACATGAAAGGCCTCACCCTCTCTGAGGAGTGGATGGGGTGTGCGGGAGGGAAGAAGTGGGGGGAACAGGAGAAGGGGAATAGGGAACTGGGATTGTTCTCTAAAAATAAAAAAGATTTCTTAAAAAAAGAATTTTATTTTTGGTTGTGAGCCTAGCCTTTTAACGGCTGAGCCATCCTTTGACCTCTGATGGAGGAGAGTTATCTGTCTATGTTACTTTCATTGGTTAATTAATAAAGAAAACTGCCTTGGTCCTTTAAGAGACAGAAAATTAGGTAGGCAGAGCAGACAGAACAGAATTGTGGGAACAAGGAAGCAGAGTTGGGGAGACGCTTCAGGCATTCACCATAGTGAGTCACCATGATTCTCCTCTCTGAGATGGATGCAGGTTAAGATCTCTCCTGGTAAGCCACACCTCGTGGTGCTACATGGATTACTAAATATGGGTTAAAGGAAGATGTGAGAATTAACCAATAAGAGGCTACAGATAATGGGCCAGGCAGTGTCTAAAAGAAAAAAAAAAAAGAATTTTATGCTGGGCGGTGGTGGCGCACGCCTTTAATCCCAGCACTCAGGAGGCAGAGGCAGGCGGATCTCTGTGAGTTCAAGACCAGCCTGGTCTACAAGAGCTAGTTCCAGGACAGGCTCCAAAGCCACAGAGAAACCTGTCTCGAAAAACCAAAAAAAAAAAAAAAAAAGAATTTTATGGGTTAAATGCTTTAAAACGTGATTTTTCTAACATTCTTACTTGGCTTGATCTCTCAATTACATGCCTTTGGCAATGACGCAAGGGAATGTCTGACATGTAGATCAGTATGTATCATATACCATCTCTGATGTTAGCTTCCTCATGTTACATGACATTTCAGAGTATGGCTAGCCTGAAGACTAGCTAATGCTCTCTAATGTACAACAGCTCAAAGGGTATTTTGTCAACTAACGTAGGTAATGTGTCGTCAGCCACCATTTTTTGGGGTGACTTCTGCCGGGCTCCAATGTTCAAGGGTAGGAGCATGAGGATTAGAATTATTAAGCAAAAGGAACATAGATATAGGAGAAATAAGAGACAGAAACATAGGATAGTATCAGGAGGGTCATCCAGTGACTACTGAAAGTTGCAGGTGTTGAATTTCCATTTGCTTAAATATCCTGACCTCAAAAGGTAGGCGTAAGATTAAAAACTGCATTCACATGGTACAAGGAATGAACAGGTCAGTTGACAGTTTAAGGACTACATTCTTAGTTAAACATTCTGTTGCCAGAACAAGACAAGTAACACTCACACACTAGACCAAAACATTCTGTAGGCAAATAACTCCCTGGGTGGAATCCATAGTTACCTCCCTAAGGGAGTAGGAACCTGATTGGAACCTTAGATTTTTGTTTGAGGCAGAAACAGGCATCCTTCTTAATATCTAAAATACCAGGTCTGGATATTAGCTATACCTGTTGGCAATAATCTTAAGAGAGCAAAACTTTCAGATCTAAATCAAAGTGGGACCTTTGTTTGAGGTAGAAACAGATCTGTTTCTTTCTTTTTTTTTTTTTTTTGGTTTTTCGAGACAGGGTTTCTCTGTAGCTTTGGAGCCTGTCCTGGAACTAGCTCTTGTAGACCAGGCTGGTCTCGAACTCACAGAGATTTGCCTGCCTCTGCCTCCCGAGTGCTGGGATTAAAGGCGTGCGCCACCACCGCCCGGCCAGATCTGTTTCTTAATACCTGAAACACCAGGTCTGGATATTAGCCAAACCTGTTATTTGAACTGCTGATAATAACCTTGAAGGAACTCTTCAAACTCTCTGACATTTAGTCAAGACAGAATGGACCCATCCCTATGGACCCTGTCAGCTACACAATTTTTTGTTGCTATTTCCTTCCTATACCAACAAATAAATCTAGCATGTTAATTGCTCTATTTTCTCATTGAGCTCATTTATTCTTTATTAAAACTCAATTCTTGAAAAGTTTATTCACATTATTTTTAAAATGGTGTTGCATGAAATTTTCAGTGGAAAATATATCTTAGGTTAACAAACATGACCTGAGAATGGGGAAAAGATAAAACATGGGAAGGTGAAATTTAAGGTAGCTTCTGTGATCTAGTTTCACATTGACTCAATCAGTACCCATGAAACTAAGTAAAAATCAGAAACAAAATGATATATTGTTACCCAAACAAAGCATTTTAAAGATAACATAACAATTTTTTCTAAGTATTAAATTCTATCAAAATTTAAAGTATGTATCTTCATATGTGACTTTTTGAATATATGGACAATCACTTAAAAATAAAAATAAACATAGAAAAATACTAGGAATAAATTAGTGACAATTATTTCCTCATTTTAGCCAGATTAAATAGCTTCTGGGTTCTCAAAGAAGGTAAATTCATGCACATATGATGCTATAATTTTAAAGTATTTTTAGTGAGAAATCATAAATGAACAGAAAGGAATACGGAATATACTATCTAGTTGAGGCAACATTTTAGCATGTTTATGAGTCTGTCATTCATTCTTTCCTTCTTCTAGGAGCTATATATTTGTAATTTCATAAAAGAATGTATCTTGTTAATAAGAAAATTACAATGGTTATTAATATGTGATAGATTTATTAACATTCTATTATGGTAGATGAGAAAATGCTCTTAATTGTGGGGGGAAAACATAATTTTTAAAGAGATACTCTAAATCTTTTCCTAGTTAATTTTTATTTCTTCATCTGAATTATGATGCCTTTTGATTTCTTAATAAATGACAACATATGTGTGGGCATGTGGAGCATGTTTTCCAAATAGACAGCATTTTTATTGTCATAGCAGGCTTTTAGGTCTTGCAAATGGGACACGTTTTTTTCTATTCATTAAAATAATCAGAACTAGAACATTTTTATGGTATTTTTTTTATGAAAAATGTCGAAAAGCATTGTCTTGAGATTGTTAAGGCGACTCCTTTCACTTTGGCCCATAACTGCCTCATTTGATTTCACGGGGTGCTAAATGAGCTGTGCACAGAAGGTACTTCAAATTGCTAGATTACAGAGTTCCTAGAAAATATACTTGCCTTGCTTTACATTTAGAAAGCCCTCTATGAGCTATTGTGTCTAGTCCTGAACTGAGCATTCATTTTGGGGAGGCATGGAACCTTGAAGAGGTAGGGCCTAGCTTGTGGGATGGTGGCCGGGACATGACTTTTTATGGTTTATTATCTGATCTATCTCCAATAGAAGCTTTCTGGTTCTTGAGTGCCCACAGAATGTAACCAGCCTTCTCAAGCTCTTGCTGGTATGACTGTAAGCAACGTTTGTAGCTATCCATGGTCCACCAAGATAATCTTGATAGACTCTACCCACTTGACAGTGAGTAGGAATAAATCCTTTTTCCAGTCAGGTATTCTGCCACTGTGGAAACATCTAATACAGATATCATTAACTTTTACTGTGGTAAGTTAAGACAGTCAGAGAAATAATGTCTTGGGTATGCTTTTGCAGCAGAATGGTGACTGTATGACAAGATGCCATCATATATCTACATTCAATGTTTAATATTTACATCATTAGTTACAGATATTTAACTTAGAACAAATCCCAAACCACCGTGTTGACCATGTATTATTTTTCTTCCCATTTGGATTTTTTTTTATAAGAGTGACATAATTCACTAATCTAAGCCCAGAACAGTTTCCTACTACAAGAACTCAACTAACATACCAAAAAATGACTTTAGGTTTAGAGACTATCATTGTAAGATGATGGTCAAGTAAATTAAACTTTAATGGTGTTGTGGAAAAAATAATATTACCAGCTAATGTCTTTGATTTTCATAATTTCAAATTGCAAGCTTCACTATTAAACCATTTTAAGTACCAACAAGCAAATATAATGACACATAGTGTAAGGAGGTATCTGTGTTGTAAAGGAGATATCTTCATTTCACCACATTGAAGTCTGACCATGGAATGAGGCTTAATGTGCTCTATTCAGTTCCTCATGAAGACTGCTTCATAGGATAGCAGCTTAGTGCTGTGCATTCACCAGAGCCCAAGGCACTTTAGAGATGCAGTCTGTAAAAGCACAATTAATCAGGGAAATCAAGGAAATCAGAATCTTTCTGTAATTAACATCTCCATATTGTTGGTTTGAACAAAGAACCTTAGAAACCATCACAGATTAAACAATAACCGATGTCATCAGCATTTATGTGAACTGAGAACCTGGAGAAACCATTGAAGATTGACTTTTCAGTGTTTGCTATATTTATTCTAAATAGTTTGTTTTGTATATTTAACATGTATTATGTCAGAATTATTCCATCTAGACATGGTAGACATATCTCGAAACTCAGCCCTCTGAAGTAAGTCAGTTTGAGCTACATAATGAAACTCTGTTTTAAAGACAAACAACAAAAATATTTGATGGATGTGTATTATACTTTTTTTTGGGGGGGTTTTTCGAGACAGGGTTTCTCTGTGGCTTTGGAGCCTGTCCTGGAACTAGCTCTTGTAGACCAGGCTGGTCTCGAACTCACAGAGATCCGCCTGCCTCTGCCTCCCGAGTGCTGGGATTAAAGGCGTGCGCCACCACCGCCCGGCTGTATTATACTTTTAAAATATTCTCCTGGAACAGGCAACTGCTGTGGATTCTAATAAACATCAAGCAGGATCATGTAACTTCTGAGGGTGCAATCTAAGGCCACGACTACCCAAGGTTAGTCCTGACAAGATTTGAAACAGCTAATATCCAGGATTCAGAAAAGAGGAAAGTGGGGACTGTCCAGGTAAGATTTTTGCTACAAGGTTCACTGATAACAGACAGAGATAAAGAGTATCATGGAATGTCCAGAAATGGGTTAGAAAGGGGACTAATTATCCTAAGATAATGCATATAGAGGGAGTATCATTAAGGAATGTAACCTCTAAATTAAGAACTGAGTTTTAAACATTGGCCCATAGGCAAGCAAGATCAACTGAGGCTGGGTTCTCAGAAATGTTGATTGCTGTTTTTATGGCCCCATCTCAAAGGCTTTGGTAAGCTGACCTAAGCCAGGCAACCAAGCTGCTGATAGTTCATCAGTGAAGAATGTAATTTTAAGATACTTTGTTCTTTGAAGGCCCCATGGCAGATGGCAGACTGTCAAGTACTTCATCAGTTGTTCCTATCATTAAAGTTTTTCTTCCTTCAATTGATTGTCAGTTCCATGGTAGCCCATGAGCCAGTTACCAACCCCCACCAGTCAAAAGTAAAATAGTTTAATTAGTTTCAGATGAACATCACGATGGATAGAAGTACTTCATTAACTTCAAAGATTTCAAAGTTTCCAGAACCTAGATGATTGTCATTCTGAAATTTTGACCAAGGAAGTATTTGTACTTTCAAAGTATCATTCTAGTTGTAGGCCTGGCTGGTCCCTACATGGTGTTGGAAGTTCCTTCCACAAGGTCATCAACAAGTGCCGTCTCCTGTGTCAACTATGTCACCTCTACACACTTCCTCTGTGGGCATAGTGTTCACAGGTGTGATAGCCACAGAGCTCACATTGCTCTGCTTGTGGTGGCAGGCATCCCTGTTAAAACCAAATGAAGTGTCTGACGGAGGGAAAGGGCTGTAAGCCACATGGAAGCCATATTCCTGTCTGCTAGAGCCCTGTGGTGCTGTGCTGACTCACAAGCAAATTCTGCCACCATTAAGCTGGAACAGTAGCTTTGTCCCACAGAACTGTTCTGGTACTTAATGGAAGAATACCATATGGACTCCTTAACTCTTTAAAAGGTTTCTAAGAAGTTGTTTTTTTTAAACATAAAAATCCTTCTTTTCACATATTAAAAATACAGTTTAGTGAACTCGCCAAAGGTCACATAGCTTGGAAGTGATAGGCGTATTTGAAATCTGACTACATTTTCTTTATATTTGTGTCATCATGGTGCTTTGATCCGGATCACACTTTCTACCATTACATGCTTTAGAACAAGGACTGCACCTCCGAAAATGTCTGGTTTAGCTGTTATTTCTTTCAGGGCTTTCAGAATCATATTTTTGTTGAATTATGTTTACCAACTATACAGAAAATTTCTGGCAGTCCTCTATTTCAATGATCCCCACAATGGAATATTGAAAAATCTTTATTTCTGCTCCATGGTATGTTGTCACTATAGAGGGATCAAGCACTCCGTGCCCTTCTGATAGCATAGTGGGCCATGTGGCCTGCCATTAGTGTGCATCATCTTGAAATGGAACTTTTCCTATGCTTTTCTTTGCTTCAAGACCCATGGTGAATAGACAGGAGCAGCTGAAACTATGGGGAAAAGGACACAGAAGAGACTGACAGGGACTGTAAAAGATGTGGCCAAAGTTGTCCATAAAAGACCTGTGTAATAATTGCAACTTGTTTTGGTAAGAAACCAAGACTGGACTTGATTTAGATCAGGCATAATTTAGACTGTTTCGGTTGATAAGGGAGTCATCGAAGAGTGAAACAGGCTTTCTTGCAAAAGTCAGCTGCTATCTCCATTTCATTGCATCAGAAACAACTGCACACAGACCCTACAGGGCCAGAGGCTATGGCTCCATTAAAATATGGGTGGCTATTACTTTGGTCAAATTCCTAGGAAATAGTCATAATAAATATCTGAAAACCATTGAGATGGAAAACACCAAAATATTCTGTTCTATATGTTTCCATGTTACTAAGATGCTCTAATGACTAGTTTGTGTTTTCTACAGCTGATTTTTTTACAAATAAAATTTTTATTGATTTTATTGAGCTCTACATTTTTCTCTGCACCCCTCCCTGCTTTCCCCCTCCTTTTCAATCCTTTCCCATGTTCCACCATGCTCCCAATTTACTCAGGAGATCTTGTCTTTTTCTACTTCTTATGTAGATTAGATCCATGTATGTGTCTCTTAGGGTCGTCGTTATTGTCTAGGTTCTCTGGGATTGCAGTTTGTGAGCTGGTTTTCTTTGATTTATGTTTAAAAACCACTTATGAGTGAGTACATATGATAATTATCTTTCTGGGTCTGGGTAGCCTCACTCAATATGATGTTTTTAAGCTCCATCCTTTTACCTGCAAATTTCAGAATGTCATTATTTTTTCTGATGTGTAGTACTCCATTGTGTAAATGTACCACATTTTCTTATCTATTCTTCAGTCAAAGAACATTTGGGTTGTTTCCAAGTTCTGGGTATGACAAGCAATGCTGCTATGAACATAGTTGAACACATGTCCTTGTGGTACGATTGAACATCCTTTGGATATATACCCAAAAGTGGTATTGGTGGGTCTTGAGGAAGGTTGTTTCATAATCTACTGAGAAATCTCCAAAATGATATCCAAAGAGACTGTACCAGCTTTGACTTCAACCAGCAATGCCAGAGAATTCTTTTTAGCCTACACCCTCTCTAGCATAAGTTGTCATCAATATTTTTGATCTTGGCCATTCTTGCAGTTTGAAGATGGAATCTCAGAGTTGTTTTGATTTATATTTCTCTGATGACTAAGGATGTTGAACATTTCCTTTAGTGTCTTTCAGCCATTTTAGATTCCTCTGTTGAGAGTTCTATGCTTAGGTTTGTACTCTGATTTTTTTATTTGATTATTGGTTCTTTTAATAACCAATTTCTTGAGTTCTTAGTATATTTTAGAGATCAGATCTCCATCTAATGTGGGGTTGGTGAAGATCTTGTCCCATTCTGTAGGCAACCATTTTGTCTTGATGAACATGTCCTTTGCTTTTCACTTTTAGAAGGTCCCATTTATTAATTGTTTCTCTCGGTGTTGTTCTTCTGGGGTTATATTTAGAAAGTGGTCTCCTGTGCCAATGCATTCAAGTGTACTTCCTAATTTCTCTTCTATCAGGTTCAGTGTAGCTGGCTTTATGTTGAGGTCTTTGATTCATTTGGACTTGAGTTTTGTTCATGGTGATTGATATGGGTCTATTTTCATTCTTCTACATGTTGATATCCAGTTATGCCAGCACCGCTTGTTAAATATGCTTTCCTTTTACCATTTGATATTTTTTGCTTCTTTATCAAAAATCAGGTGTTCAAAGGTGTGTGGATTAATAATATCCAGGTCTTAGATGCAGTTCTATTTGTCCTCCTGTTTGTTTTTATGCCAATACCATGTTTTTTTCTTTTTTTTTTTTTTTTTTTTTTCTTTTCTCATGGTTTATTTTTTTTTTATATTTAAAAAATTTCCATCTCCTTCCCTCCTCCTCCCCCCTCCCTCCCCTCCTTCTCCCCTTTCTCTCCCCTCCTTCTCCCCCTTCCCTCCCCTCCCCTCCATCCATACCTCCCCTCCCTCCCTCTCAAGGCCAAGGAGCCATCAGGGTTCCCCACTCTATGCTAAGACCAAGGTCCTCCCAACTCCCCCCAGGTCCAGGAAGGTGATCGACCAAGCTGAGAAGGCTCCCACAGAGCCCGTCCATGAAGAACAATCAGAGCCCAGAGCCATTGTCCTTTGCTTCTCAGTCAGCCCCCGCTGTTGGCCACACTCAGAGAGACGGGTTTGGTCGCATGATCCATCAGTCCCATTCCAACTGGAGTTGGTGATCTCCCATTAGTTCTGTCCCACCGTCTCCATGAGTGAACGCACCCCTCTCGTTCCTGACTTTCTCCCTCGTGTTCTCGCTCCTTCTGCTCCTCATCGGGACCTTGGGAGCTCAGTCCAGTTCAATACTGTAGCTCTGTTTTAGAGCTTGAAGTCAGGGATTGTGGTGCCTCCAGAAGTCCTTTTATTGTACAGGATTGTTTTGGCTGTCCTGGGTCCTGGGTTTGTTTTTTTTGTTTGTTTGTTTTTTTTTTTTTTGCTTTTCCATATGAATAGTTGAGACATTTCAATGTCTGTGAATAATTTTTCTGGGGTTTTGATGGGCATTGCATTGAAGCTGTAGATTGCTTTTGGTAAGAATGCCATTTTTACTATATTAATTCTACCTACCCAAGAGCATGGGAGATCTTTCCACTTTCTGCTGTCTTCTTCAATTTATTTCTTCAAAGATTTAAAGTTCTTGTCACATAAGTCTTCCACTTCTACAACTGTTTTTACAGTTAACATTTTACTCATGTTGACTGATCTTTGAAAGTTTCATGTTGGAGATATTATTGACCATAAAATATATATTTCATGTAATACATATTAGATGTAAAACCCCATATACAAAAATGACTAGCTTTGAACTTTGAAAACCTTAGCTGTCATGTGGATGGAATAAGAGCATTAATTTGCAAGCATAAAGATCGAGTTCAGATACTAGCACCTATAGAAAAAGCTGCAGTTATACACACCTGTAACCCTAGGGATATAAGCTCTAGGGATGGAGGCTGAAGGATCACCGAGACTTGATGGTTGCCTTTCAATTAAAGGTTCTTTGAGATATCCTGGCTCAATAAGTTATGGTGAAAAGTGACTAAAGATGGATAATTGACATCTTGCTCTGACCTCTTCCTCTTTAAAAGTGAATACTTGCACCCACATGTGTGCATACATGATAGACTACACACACACACACATACACACTCTGAGAGAGAGACAGAGACAGAGACAGAGAGAGAGAGAGAGAGAGAGAGAGAGAGAGAGAGAGAGAGAGAGAGAGAGAGAGAGAGAGAGAGAGGATAAAACAACAGGCTAATGTTAGGCTAATGTTAGGACTCAGTGGGTAAAGACACTTGCTACTAAGCCTGAGGACCTGAGTTCTATACAGGAGCTCAAATGGTAGAAGGAGAGAACAAACTACCACAAGTTATTCTGTGACAGTCACATGGGCCATGATATGTGCACATGCACACACGCAAATACACACAAAATAAATAGAATGCAAAAAATCAAATTCTAATGGTCAGATTCTCAAAACTTTCAACCTAGACTCTTCTAGTGAGGCTAGTCTCTGTATTTCTTTTAGTGCCCTAGGCGTCCTTTAAAAGTGTTTACTCTTTTATGACTACATGCCTGACTGCTATCCTCTCAGCAGACAGTTCGATCTCTGTGCTTCTTACTTGAATGAAATTGTGTTACTTAGGGTTTTATTATTTTTGCCTGTTGATCTTTCTACAGGAAGTTCTCTTTGTATCAATTTTAGGCCTGGTGACCCAGTCAGAACTGCTTCTAACATTAGGTTGTTTCTTCTGTTCATTTTCTTTTTTTCTGGTTAATATAAATTGTTACTATAAAAGCATGGGAAAAATCAAGATTTAATTTGGAATTGTAGATAGTTATTACAGAAAGAGACAGTCTAGACTCTCCCACCCAGATACAAGTAATATTCCATATGAGTCACTAAAATTAGTTTCTAGCAATTAGTAAAGCATACCTCTTTAGATAAGTTTGGTTTTTTTTGTCTTGAAAAAATACCAAAAAATAAAATAGATAAGTTTGTTTGTGGTGTATATTTCTATCAAAGACCTCAAACAGGAAGGTGAAGATGGACTTAGACCAGGCACATTTATGGTCACCTAAGTAATATTAAGTTATTACATAATAACTTGACTTGTCATCTTCAAGAGTTTTGAACAGGGTATTTGTATATTGAACACAGTATTTATTTTTATATTTTGAATCCCACTACTTAAATCATAATAAGTTCTTCATAAATATTTACTTTGGTTTATCTCCAGAACAGGAGCAGATTCTCTTTTGACAAATATTTACTGACAGTTGCTACTATTTACTAACAACATTGTATTAGGCAATTTGATATGTTATTTTAGCAAAATCCCTGTGAATTTATATTAAAGTAAATGTGAAATGTATCCTGTTGACTTAAGTTTTGAGGGCTTGTTGGGAGCTCGTGAAACATTTAAGAGTTAGAAGATAGCTGTCATAAACATCACTGGGGTGGGGTGGGAGGGCTTTGAAGATTATAACCCAGTCTCTGGTAGCGGCCTCATTCTCAGTATCTTGGTATGCCATGGTATGAACAATCTATACTACATACTTCCATAACCACAGACTGAATTGTTCTCCTGAAGTATAAATCTAATTAATCTTAATAATAAAAAACGAGAGTTAGATATTGGGGTAAAATCCTAAAGGTCATAGAAGCAGAAAATCAGCCACCAATTGTTTGCTTCCTCTTCAGTTCCTTGAACTAAAAGGAAAAGATCCTGTCTCCTCCCTGCCTTACTGCCTTATTATTATTTTCTGTCTTTTCTCTGTAGAGACTCCAGACTTCTAAGGTTAACTAGTGGCTATCTCTGCCTTCTGACTTCAAGCAAGCTTTAATTGTCAGAACACAAACAAAATATCACACAACATCCCCCCATTTCTGTTTAAAAAAATGTGGTGGTTTTGATTAAAATAGTAAACCTATATACAATAAGTGCAATAAATATATACAAATATAATAGAGATAAGAATTATATTATCAATATCTAGCCCATTTGTATTTGACAAATTCACAGAAAATACTCCATTATCTCTCCTATCTTGGTGAGTTCAAAGTTTTATACCTAATTTATTTTCTATCCTAATATGTATTACCAACCCCAAACTGTCCTTTTATGTCTTCAACTTTACATACTTTATACCTCTTTTGTGAGTTATTTTTCTGAATTTGATAACAAAGAAACTATAACTATCTAGACTTCAACCCCATCAGAGATCTGAGAAGGATATAGTAATGCCTAAATAAACAAGAAGTACAGAGAAAACAACTACCTAAATTAAGAAATGACATAAACAGTTGGTTTCCTGGACAGTTACTCAAGATTCCTCTGCAACATTGGGGTATAGTAAAAATAATAAAAACCCAGAGACACAAATTGCAGTTCAACCTGAATATAATAAAGCAGAGTAGCCAAGCCACTAGAAAGCTCTTACCTCTAAGAAATCTTTATACTGAAAGAAAATGAGTTCCTGTCTCATCCCAGCTTATATTACTCTCTAGTTTTGGGATTAAAGATGTGTACCCCCACAACCTGGATCTGTTTCTGCATTGATCTTGTGTAGCCCAGTGCAGCATTGAAATCACAGAGATCCACATGACTCTGTCGCCTAAATCCTGGGATTAAAGGTGTGTGACACCTACTTTCTGGCCTATAATGACTTAGTTTTACTTTCTGGTCTTTAGGCAAACTTTATAAAACATAAGTAAAATACCACCATATTGGGCATTGATCTTTGGCCTAGACTATCGGATGACTTTTCAGAGAAGCAGCATATTCTGAAGGGCTGTCCTGCTATGTCTTAGCAAAACTTGGCAGTTATTTGTATAAAAGACACATGACAATGGACTCCATTTAGTGATAATTTATGAGTGTACAAACCATTTTGATGAATCACAAATTAATTGTAGAGAGCTAAGGGATAAAAGGGAACATTTACTCAATGAATGTGCAGTTTTTATTATAGAAAAAGATACACAGTCACAAACAAATTTAGAGAGATATGTAGCTAGAATAACTGAGTTTAAAAATACCATGAATTATGGTATATTATTTCTTTAAAGCAGAGGTATTTGACATTGTGAAACAGGTTCATACCAAGAATTTGGGGTCACCATATATATCTGCCACAGTATGTTTAAAAGATATAGGAAGTTTGGTAGGGGATGTTAAAATTGTGTGTGTGTGTGTGTGTGTGTGTGTGTGTGTGTGTGTGTTATGAACTTTTAAAAATGGGTGAACTGTATGTTTTTAAAGAACTGGACTATAACATTCATAACTAGGTCAGCAGTGCCTAGGAATAGTTCCTGGCCCCTCAATTCTTATTTTTTACTAAGTGAAGAATCATCAAACGAATGTTTCTTATTTATTAGGAGGGAATAAAATATATGTGTATATGTGCAGTATGATTAATAGTGATAGAAACTTTTATTTACAACACATTGTTTCTGCTCTGTGTATTTAAACATGTCAATATATTTACATTACATGTAGAAATGCACACTTGATTTAGGATTTGAATACATCTTTTGAGGAGCTATGCAGATTTCTGGAAATCACAAGACAGAATGAATGGCATTTTTCATTATTTTTGCAAGTTCTGTGGTTTGCAATCAAGGGAGAATGGAAAGATTTAAGTAGAGCTCACATATTGCATGCTAGTACTTTTCAACTTGCTTTTAATTTTCAAGGTTGCACATACAAGTATTTGGATTGAAAATGCAATGGATATGGGTATGTACATCCTAGCGCCCTAAATGATACATGATATACATAGTTTTAACAATTTGTTGTTAATCTAGTTCTTGGTCCACTCAAGTGCTTGAGTATCAACACTCTGTGTGGTATTACCAAGCATTGTGTGTCTTTGGCGTGGGTAATAAAATCTTATTTAATTCGCTGTTTGCAAATAGGAAAAATGGACTTCATGTTCCTTCATTGTAACCAAAGGACAGAAGAAACATCAGTCAATAGCTATCAATATTTAGAGACATCGGCTTATTTGTCCATCACTGGCAGCTAAAAAAATTCAGCGATCTAAATTCAAGCAATTTCTATTTCAGCAGAAATGGCACATTTTGGCTAAGATTTTGGACAAGTTCGCTCACAATTCTTGGTGTTGTTTTACTTCTTGGGAAACATGGAAAATTATAGTGCGTATGTGAAAATGGCAGCAAAAATCAGGCTATCTGTAAAACAGGAGCCAAATATCTATATTGTAAAGTTTCAAATGTGTACATAAGGAATGTGTTGGCCTTCAACAAAACTGACAATTGGATTCTTAATGTCATAATTCACCTTTTCCATTATCGTCCATTTTTAATAGTCAGCATAAACCCAAACAGCTTTTGTTTTATTGAAATAGAAATCATATCTCAAGTGCAAAGTTCCTAATATTTTATGTTACAGCCCCAGTAAAATTGATATTCTTTAAAGAAACATCCCCATAGTTTCAGTCAATTTGTTTTCATCACTGCTGGATGAATCTCCTCATCAGTTTCCAGAGGTAGATCAGCTCTTGTCTCAACTTTAAGTTTGCAAAAAGCTGATGTCTCTGTGTATCTAGCTGTAGTTTCTAGTTAAATTTGCTTAGCCCTTGAACTTCTCCTGGACTCATTAGAGCATCTCTGATAATGATTCTCTACATTCTGGAGTAGAAGACCTATGTAGATTAATGGTTCTTCTTTCAAATCCTCATCTGACTACTTCATATGCTGCCAACATCTATTCTGTGTCTCCGGCAACTCACAGAAACACAAACACAAAAGTGTAGTGAGTTATTCAGTCATCTATATGATTTTTTTTGCCAGCATAAGGACATTTCTTTCTCACAGGAGGACAGAGGGTGCTAAATTTATGCAAAGAAAAGCTACACTTGAGAATCTGAGAGCCTCATCTTGCTCCTTCACAGGCGTGTGTCTCCTTTATTTCCATTCAGTTAATTTTATGGAATATGACCCTTTCACATTCTCATGATGTGTAAATGTCTACTCACCATGTGAGTCACAATCTTCTGTTCATGCCAAGAAAGATCTTCATAAAGTAACAACTTTAAAAAGAAGCTAAGTGGAATTTTCAGCAAATTGTTTGACCTCATTTTTATGAGAATTTAAATATTTAAATCATCTGTAGACATTACCATTTAAAAAAAATCCCCAAGCAGCTACATCGTTGAATTGAACTATGCTTTGAGGAAGAAATTTGCATGAGTAAAATAACATAAATGAATGTAATAGACTTGAGTTAGAAAATAATCCAAAAGTCATGCATTAAAGTTCTACTTCCAACCAACAAAGGAGAAAGCATAAGAATGAATCTCACATTGAGAAAACATTCAAACTCTCTGGCATTATTCTACAAAGGAACAGACAACCCTAAAATATAAAGGCATTCCTCTACAGTATTCTGCTTTGAATTTGCAGTTGCATTATTTTAGGTTTAAGATGTGTTACTTTCTTATAGTTACATAGCTATTTTATACAACTAGGTGATCATATACTTTTAAAACATCTTGTTGCAGAAATCTCCTTTCAGAATATCATCAGTAAAACAAATTACAACTTAAAATGTTTAATTGACAAAACATAAGTATTCAAAATATACATTGTGATACTTTTATATGTCTATATATGGTATGATAATCACTGCAATTAAGCCATTAACCAACACCATTCATAGATCTCCAAAATTTTTCACCTATTATTAGTCAAATTTTATACAGTTGACCAATGTTTTCTCATTTCATTTTTCAGGAGGCACCTGAATATGTCAGGCTTTTTTTTTGTTATGTTGAAATACCTGAATCCAAAATAATTAGAAGTAGAAAAGGCATAATGTGCCCCCCCCCCGATTGTAACAGTCACCACTTTGGTAGCTGTATCAAATTGGACCATGCAAGAAAAAGCATTAACACAAAGAAGGTGAGAGAAGAAGAGATGTCTATGGAGAAAAGAGGGAGAATGGTGAAGGAAGGAGGAGTGGGGATGAAGGGAGAGGAAGAGAGTGCATGTCTGTGCTCATTGCTTCCCTATCAGTTGGTTCCTGTTTACATTCAGCGTTATGGATGAAGATGATCCTTGTTCAGGTTTGGTCTCTTCCCCTCAGTTACTGATCAGTTCTAGTTGTTTTTACCCGTGCCTTTACAGACATTACCAAAGCATGTCTTATTAGTCTTCTATTCACCTCTCAACCTTACCAAAATAACAAGTTGACTACCATGGCAATGTTTGCAGGAGCTGCCAACGTTTGCCGATCTCATGTCTAGGTGATATCATGGGGACTCTTTCTTCCCATGCCTGACTTGTTTTTCTGATCACATTATCTTTTGGTTTATCTATGTTGCTGCAATCATATATTTTTTAATTTCTTTTATTACTGAAAAATTATTGGATAAACACAAGTTTACTTTCACTTTTTCATGAACATTTTTTTAATTTTTGGCCATTGTGAAAATGTTTCAAGGACAATTGGGAATATTGACATCTCCTTGTAACCTCAATTCACGCTTTTGATACTAAGTCAGGAATAAGATGGTTTTGTCATACTGTGTTTTATTTTTAACTTTGGAGAAACTCCCAACTGTTGCACATATTAGTTACACTGTATGTGTGTGTATTGCTATGTATTCATCAGTGTTGCTTTGTCTGTCATTTTCTTCATATTTTTGTCAACATTGTAATCTTTTAGCATTTGAAAACAATTATCTTAACAGTTGATTGGTGATATTTCATGGTAGTTTTGATTTGCATTTCTCTAACAATTGATGATGTTGGGCATATTTGCATATCTTTGTCTATCATTCTATGTGTTCTTTGGAAAAATATCTGTTCAGGTACTTTGTCTTTGATGTTTCTAATTTTAAGATGTATGAGTTTGGTTTTTTATTTTATGTATATGATTGTTTTACCTGGACATGAGTGCTTTATGCCTGGAGCCTAATGAGGCCAGAAAAAGGTTGAAGAACCTTTTGAACTAGAGTTGTGACATCTGTAAGCCACCATGTGGGTGTTGAGATCCATACTCAGGTCCTATGCAAGAGTAGCAAGTGCTCTTAACTACTGAGCCATCCCTTCAGCCCCTCCAGAAAATTTTTATGCATTTTTTTAGATTAGTCCCTCATCACACATTTGATCTGCAAACCTGTGACCCCATTTTACAGGTCCCCTTTGCTATCCTTCAGCTTCTTTTGCCTTTACAGTTCTTGCCAATAAAAATCAAGACAAATGCCTAAATAATTACCTGTATTTTTTTGTTGCAGAAACTTACATTTACATCTAATTAATTATGAATTAAGTTTTTAGATGGTATTAAACAAGGAACTGTAGTATGAATGTAATTGACCTTAATCATAAAAACCCCAAGTCATATATAAGGGTAAATGCTGAAAGATGAGAGAAACAGAGGAGCCAGCCATTATCTTACCTCTACCTCAACGGATTTGGGCAATTCTGTCTCTACTGAACCTCGGACTGAATGCCTCAAGCTCCTGTCTCCTTCTGCCTTATAGTCCTCTCTTTGCCCAGACATATTCCTTCCTGTTTCTGTCTCTAGTGCTGGGATTAAATATGTGTGACTCCCAAGTAGTGGGATTAAAGCTGTGAGCCACTGCCACCTGGTTCTGTTTCTCTTTGAGACTGGATCAATTTCCTGTAGCTCAGGGTGACCTTGAACTCACAGAGATCTCTCTACCTCCCGAGTGATGGGGTTAAAGATACATGCCACCACTGCCTAGTCTCTATGTCTAAGTTTGATACTGATACTTAGGAAAGCTTTATTTGTCATAGCACAAATAAAATATCACCACAAGGAACCAAGCTAGTTACTTTACATGTGGATATCCTCCTTTCTCCACTTGTTAGAGAGATTTTCTTCCTCCACTATTCTCTCTTTTCATTCTTTTCAAGGATTTGTTATCTAGATTTGTGGGAGTTTGTGTCTCATCCCACTGTCTATTCGTCTATGCATCTGTTTTTGTGTCTCTGCTATATTTTAATTTTCATTGATCTGTAGCTTGCATGAAATTTATTTCTATTTCTTGCCTAATTGCTCTGAGTAGACTACCCAGTGTGGCAGAAGTTCTATGTGTGCAAGACTGGAAATCCATTTCTTATTCCTAATTTTTTTTTCTCATGGTTTATTTTTTTTATATTTAAAAATTTCCATCTCCTCCCCCCTCCTCCTCCCCCTTCCCTCCCCTCCTTCTCCCCCTTCCCTCCCCTCCCCTCCACCCATACCTCCCCTCCCTCCCTCTCAAGGCCAAGGAGCCATCAGGGTTCCCCACTCTATGCTAAGTCCAAGGTCCTCCCAACTCCCCCCAGGTCCAGGAAGGTGATCGACCAAGCTGAGAAGGCTCCCACAGAGCCCGTCCATGCAGAAGAATCAGAGCCCAGAGCCATTGTCCTTCGCTTCTCAGTCAGCCCCCGCTGTTGGCCACATTCAGAGAGACGGGTTTGGTCGCACTTGAATTTTGCAGGCAAATGGATGGAAATAGAAAACACTATTCTGAGTGAGGTAACCCAGACCCAAAAAGATGAACATGGGATGTACTCACTCATAATCGGTTTCTAGCCATAATTAAAGAACATCGAGCCTATAAATTTGGGATCCTTGAGAAGATAATAAGAAGGTGAACTCCCAAAAAAAGATATAGTAATCCTCCTGGATATTGGAAGTAGACACGATCGCCAGGCAAAATTGGGAACTTGAGGGTTGGGCAAGACTGGGCCAAGGGAAGATGGGGAGAGAAAAGTGTGAAGGGGAGAACGGGGGGAGCTCGGAGGAATGGGGTGCTTGGGATATAGGAAGGGTGGATATGGGAGCAGGGAAGCATATATCTTATTCCTAATTTTAGAAGAAAGATTTTAAATTATCTCCACTGCATGAGACATTATCTTATGTTGAAAGATATTCCTTTTCTACATAAGTCGTTGAGATATTTTATTGTTGAAATACATTAAATTTTGTCAATGCTTTTTGCTGTCTAATAAAATCATACGACTCTTACTCTTTATTCATTTAGTATCATATGTAATATTTAATGATTTATATGTATTTAGACATCCTTAGATCATGTATACAAGTACTATCTGATTTAGGTTTACGTGTTTTATAACTGATTTTTGCATCTGTATTCACCTAAGATATTGGCTTATGATTTTCTCTTACTATAGTTTTTGGCACTGATATGATGTTAATCTTTTACTGATAAAGTGAATTTAGATTTGAATTTGAATTCTCTCAGTTCAGTTTTCAAATGACTGTGTTAGGTGATTGGTAGAGTTAGCCCAGGAAAGCATCCAGGTACATGTTATATTTGACTGGATTTTCTTTTTCTTTTTTAATATTGAGTCAATGTGCTTATTCACTACTGATATTCTTGTGTTTTCTAGTTATTTTTTAACTAACAAAAAGTTCTAGGTTTCTACAAGTTTATCAATTTCTTATAAGTTACTGGTTCTTTATGCATTTGTGCACAAAATTCTTTTAATGGCTTTTCACATGGTGTCAGTTGTAATGTTTCTCTGTTATGTATTATATTTAAACTAGTATAGATTTTTTTCCTGGGTAATTTGCTGGCATTAAAATGATAGCTTCTACCATTACTGAGTTTTCAGCTATTATCTATATTTCACATATTCCTTTAACTTTACTGTTTTCTTCCTTCTGTTGACTTTGGACTTTGTTTTCTGTTTATTTATATTTTCTAGACCATTGATATATAAAGTCAGTTTATTTGCACTCATTTTTTTCTCACTGGAGATGTTAACCACTAAAATTTTTCTCAATAGCTTTGCTTTTAATGTACCTAAATGCTGAAGTTGTTTTCGTTGATTAGAAGACATTTGTTTCACTTTTTTAAATTACTTTTCCACAGTTTGCTCAGGAGTACTTTTCCATTTATGAATTTTGTGAGTTTCTAATATTATTATATTTAATTTTAGGATTGAACCATTTTAGTCAGCAAAGAGACGTTGCATGACCTCTACCATCTTAAGCATGCTGACTTGTTTTGTGATCCAACATAGTAATCCCAAGTTTGTTTCATATGTACTCTTCTGCTGTGAGAGAGAATTTCCTGTATATGTCTTTTAAGTCCATTTGATTATTCATGTCCATTATTTTCTGAGTGATTTCCTGTCTAAAGTTTTAGCTATTGTTGCAAGTTGGTAAAGAAAACTCTCTTACAAATATGACTTTATAGCTTCTATTTCAGTTTGTTAATATCTACTTTAATTAAGCACATGGTTATTGAAGATATGCTGTGTGTATATATACACATCTTATACTCTCCTTACAGACAAATCCTTTTATTGCTCTAGTGACCTTTCTTGCCTCACATTGTAGGTTTTGCAATTAATTCTATTTTTTTCTAGTATCAATGTTCTCTTTTTGTTACCAGTGTATAAAATATAGTTTTTTTCATTCCTTCATTTTAAGGCTATATGTGTCTTTAAGATTATCATGAGTCACAACCACTACAGGTCTTTTCATTGGATAATTTAATCTTTTGTATCTAAAGTTATTATGTATATATAAAGACTTCCTATTTCTATTCAATTGTATATGTATTGTTTTGTAATTTCTTCTAATATTGCACTTTTTCTCATGATTTGATGACCTTTTTAGTGTCAATATTTGATTTATTTTCTCTTTGTAGTCTATGTATTTATTAAAAAGTATTTTGGTGATTACTATATGGCTTACATATTATTTTATGATTGTACTTATATATGACTACTAAATTCTGGTTAAGGATAATTAAAATTGAATAGCATAAAGGTCTAAATACATTGACGATAGGATAGAAAATCTATATCTTATCTTTTTTGATGGGCTCTCAGCTCTTACCCATTTGAAATAACAAGGAAAGGGTCGGCTACAATTAAGTGTTCTGTAATGAAGACACAGGATATCCCAAAAGAGCACATTTTATTATCCTGTCACCACTGCACACATTCTACATTATAAAAGTAAAGTTTCTCTCATGTTCTAAAAGATTCTTATCTAATAGTTTATTCAATGTGAAATGGACACATTACTAGTTTTTAGACTTTGTGGTAGATAGAATTAAAATCAACTGAGTTAGATGGGAGACTTCACAATGATTTTCAACCTATATCTACTTTAGGTGGGAATAAAATGTAGAGAAATTTTTATTAAAGGACAAAAGTATCAGGTCGTTTATCATATAGCATAGTTAATTTTAAATAACTGGAGACAATTTATAAAGTTCTTATAAGATTATGTATGTTTTTTTAAAAAGTTATCCTAAACAGGTAATAAAACATGTCTTGTATTTATGACTGTGAACTAACTGAATTAGTACTCATTAATTAAAATTCCTCAGGTAAGATTTTCATCAAATTAAAATGTGGTTTTAGGGGGTTATCCTAAGATGAAGGACTATGAAGAATGAGAGAAACAAGAAAAAAAGAGGAGGTAGATGATTATTGTGGGCTATCTTCCATGAGAATAAATGAAATACTAAGAGTTGTTCCCAATAAGGGCATAAACAAACAAACCTGTGTGCACTTGTGGAAGCTACCTTCTACTTGTCAGTGAGCAACTGGGTAGAGAGAGTGAGAGGATGAAGAACCACAGAGAAGAGTGACGGAATCCAGTGGCATTATGGAAATGCACTGATCCCAAAGGAATGTCTGGAAAAAAGAGTTTCCAGTGGGAGCCACTGAATGGCTGTGCCCATAGCGAAAATGAAAGTAGGATCCAGAGCTAGCCAAGAAGAGCATCAGAGAACATTCCGCTGGCCAGAACAGATGATGAAAGCTGAGTAGCCGCACTCTGCGCCAGGTCTGGGACAGTCTGGAGGGAGAGGAAGCCAAGGTGGGGCTGAAGTGGGTAGGAAAAATATACCAAATCCCAAGTCATACGAGGAAAACTCTGCAAGGTTATTTGGGTACTCGTTACTCGTTTTCTTTTCTTTCATTCTTTTTTTTTTTTTTTTTTTTTTTTTTTTTGATTTTTCGAGACAGGGTTTCTCTGTGGCTTTGGAGCCTGTCCTGGAACTAGCTCTTGTAGACAAAGCCGGCCTCGAACTCACAGAGATCCACCTGCCTCTGCCTCCCGAATGCTGGGATTAAAGGCGTGAGCCACCACCACCCTGCTGTTACTCGTTTTCTTATGGATGTAATTGTGGGATACACTTTCTGTGATTAGCAGGAGCATGTCCTGCTTGACATGGTTGCAACTGAACAGAGTGACATTTGAACGCTATTTGCAAGTACTTTAGTCATGCAAAAAATGTATGTACAGTAAATCCTTTACTAAGAATATGGCAAAGGTTTAGAAATTTTAAAAGACAAAAATAAAGCCAAGGAAAGAAAAAAATATAACCTGACAGACAGAGCTAAAACTATTCTCTCCTCTCTCTCTCTCTCTCTCTCTCTCTCTCTCTCTCTCTCTCTCTCTCTCTCTCTCTCTCTCTCTCTCACACACACACACACACACACACACACACAAACTCACATATAGACACAATCACACTTAGGAGTGTTCACTGACCCTGGATATTTAAAGGTGGTACTTAGATTTTTGGATTAATCAAAAGGATAGGAAGAAGCCTGCAATACATTTAAAAAGAGAGAGAGAGGGAGAGAGGAAGAGAGAGCAGAAGAGAAGGAGAGAGAAAACAAGGGAGATAGGGGGGGGGAGAGACTGATGCCACCTCTCCAAGAGGTAAACAGATAAGAAAGACTAAGGCAGTGTGCAAGGTCCTAACTTTACCATATTCCTTACTAAAAGGAAACAAAATAGGCCAGAAGCTAGAGAGAATATAGGGTTCTCATGGGATTGATGCATATTACTTCCATATTGGTGTTTAAAAGAAAATAGTAATCTAAATCACTTATATTGCTATATACATTGAAGTATTATTCCAGTGTTCTTAAACACATGTGTATGTTTCCTTGTTGAGAAAAAGAAAGAAAATAAATGATACTGTAATTACAAGCATATCTTGGAAAGGACCACAGAGGCCTCTGTGCTCCTACATTTTGCTGAAGAAACTGACATCTCCAGAGCTGTGTACATTCATACAACTCAGGAGTAATGTCCTAGCTAGTCATTTTAAAAGAAGTACAAGCAGACATCACCTGTCTTGTTGGAGAGACAAAGTGTGACTGCTTTTTACTCCTTTCTGTCCTTTCTCCCTGCAACTTTTCTTTCTCCCTTTCTTCCCATATTTTTCCAGATTTGAAATGTCTTCCCAATAATATCATCCTCAGAAATGTATAAACTATTTTCCAGAGAATTTTAGAGAGGAAAAGAGCATTAAAACAAATCTATATATGAAAGGCACATAACCAGGAAAAGAGTGTTCTGAAATTATATGATTATTATACCACTCAAAGTTTTATTTTCCTTCTATGAACCTGATATTTAAGTATTAACTGTTTCATAAAAGAGTAACTTATATCAAAAATAATACAAACATATAGAAGCAGATCACTACCACAAGGAATTGAAGCTATAACAGGTTTTAATTCGGCCTGGTATTACATATTTTGTAAGAAAAATAACACCCAGGCAATAATTTCGAAGTGTTGTCAACCAAAAGCTAGATATATTTTATAGCTGGATTTTTCTTATCTTTTAAAAAAAATGAAATTATCAGTGTTCTGTAAGAACACCTCAAACCTTCAGCAAGTAGTAGGCTTAGACAGGTGCTGAAAATTTCAGCATATTTAGTTCTTAAAGGCAGACATTATATGACCCTAAAAAATTACAGGAATAATAACCATACTGATGAATTTCTTGCATATCACCATAGAACCTCCACCTGGCGATAGATGAAGAAAATGACTGAGCACCACATTGGAGCACCGGACTGAGCTCCCAAGGTCCTGATGAGGAGCAGAAGGAGAGAGAACATGAGAAAGAAAGTCAGGAACGTGAGGGGGTGCATTCACTCATGGAGACAGTGGGACAGAACTAATGGGAGATCACCAACTCCAGTTGGAATGGGACTGATGGATCATGCGACCAAACCCGTCTCTCTGAATGTGGCCAACAGTGGGGGCTGACTGAGAAGCAAAGGACAATGGCTCTGGGCTCTGATTCTTCTGCATGGACGGGCTCTGTGGGAGCCTTCTCAGCTTGGTTGATCACCTTCCTGGACCTGGGGGGAGTTGGGAGGACCTTAGTCTTAACATAGAGTAGGGAACCCTGATGGCTCTTTGACCTGGAGAGGGAGGGAGGGGAGCTTTGGGTGGAGGGGAAGGGAGGGAAGGGGGAGGAGGAGGGGAGGGAAGGGGGAGGAGGAGGGGAGGAGATGGAAATTTTTAAATAAAAAAAAAATTTACAGGAATAAGAACCGTATGTGAACCTGTGCTCTCACTGAGCCAACATACATAAATCATAGTGGCACTGAATGCTGGGGAGGAGACAGAGTATTAGGTTGTTTCAATTCCCCAGCTAAACTTGAGCATTCTCTAAATCTTGTTTTCTGATGCTGAAAGCTTGGGCTTTACAGTTTCACGTGTAGCACTCTCCCTACACCCTTAAACATCTGTCATTCTCATGGAATTTCAACAGAAGGTCTAAAGGTGTTGACCTGGAAGCCTTTTTCTCTTACGGTGACTCAGTACACCTCCTTCTCTTGTAGGTGCAAACTGATGACAGCCTTCTTTTTGTCCATGAGTGTTGGACCACCATGGACACTTCATGGAAGAGGCTTGTGAAGTGCCAGGATGTTTGCATCAATGACTTCATCCCTCCTACTTTCTCTCTAAATGGACACACTAATAATGAATGGTTCCCCTTGGTTATATAGTATTAATATTTATCTCATCTTACTCTTTCAATTATAATTTTCTATTTGCAAAATACTGTTATATATCATATTTATAAACAGTCATATACATATATATAAACAGTCATATCTCTAGGATATATATATGATATATGATATGATATATATATGATATATGATATGATATATATATCCTAGAGATATGACTATTTTAGTTCTGTGAGGAAAGCCTAAAATGTATTGTCATAGCTAGTTTAAAATAGACCTCAGATACTAAATTGATAATTATCCATAGCCAATTCACCTTGTCTAAATTTTCTCAAGCCACAGAGAAAACAAAACAAAACAAAACTTTATTTTGTATTGTGAAACAGTCATGTCATTACGTTTTATTCTAATTGAAAACTGACACAATCATTCTCAGGAAAAACTGGAAGAAATTTTATACTGGTATTTGCAAATGGTGCAACATTTACCTCATGACTCAGAAAGCACACTTGCTATTATGTTTGAGAGGTTCAATGCTAATAATAGTTTATCACTGTCAAGAACTTAAAATTTTTACCTACTAATTGAATACTTTTTAAATAAAATAAACACCATATACAATAGATTTAACCAGGCCCAAAGTCTACATCCCAATGAACTTCTATACAGAATCAGAACTTATGGACTAATGCTCTTGGCTTGCTCACTCAAAAAGTTCTGTGTTTTGAGTAGATATGGCTTCCATAGACTCATGTTTTTCAATGCTTGGCCCATAAAGAGTGTCACTGTTAGGATGTGTGGCCTTGTTGAAGTATATAGCCTTGTTGAAGGAAATGGTTCACTGTGGGGGAGGGTTTGAGGTATCATATGTGCACAATTTATGCCCAGTAGATACTTGCTTCTGCTGCCTGTGGATCAAGATATAGAACTCCCAGCTCCTTCTCCAGCACTATGACTGCCTGCACGCTGCCAAGAAGATAAATGACTAAATCTCTGAAACCCTAAGCCAGCCTCATATCAATGTTTTCCTTTATAATAGTTGTCATGGTTATGGCCATGCTTTCTCTTCACAGCAACAGAAACCACAACTAAAACACTCAGCTACCTTTCTTATACATCCTAGGACCACCTGACTAGGAAGAGTGCGGTCCACATTGGCCTGGCCTCATAAATCAATCAATAGTCAAAACAGTCAGTCATCAACATAGCCCTAAACCAATCTGATCTGGTCAATCATTCAGTGGAGAGCTGCCCACATGATTGTAGGCTATGTTAAGGTGACTGTTCAGTGTTTTGTGATGTTTTGATTGTGTTCTAGCAAATAAAGTTTGCTTGGAGTCAGAGGGCAGAGTTAGCCACTAGCTGATCAAAATGAACCATAGAGGTTTGGAGGACTGTCGACAAAGAGAAGACAGGAAGGAGTAAGGTAGGGTCGAGAGAATTTCTTGATCTTTTTGGACAGAGGAAGAGAAGAGGGAGGAGGTTAGAATCTTTCAGGTTCTTACCCATATTTGACTCTTGATGGAGATTAATTAGATTAATGCTTTATCTGGTGCCCAACATGGGGCTAGAATATCTGCCTAGAGCCTGTTAAAATATTAAAAAGGAATTCTAGACACACAAGAGCAAAGTCAAGTGCAGCTTCTTGGTAGTTTTATTGTCTCTGAGGGACTCTCTTTGCTGATGGTGATCAGATGCATGGCTCCTTTAAGAGACAACTTCCTGACTATGCTAATGGCAAAACCAGGCAGCTATTTTAAGAGGCCCTGCTACTAAATACCTACATAGTGTTTTTGAGCAGCAGGTGGCATGCAACTTGGTGGCTACATGAACCCAAAACATTCTGAGTTACAGCAGTAAACAAGGCTTTCAGAAATGGCAGTAAATGTGCCTCAAGAATGAGACTAGACTCTCAGGAAATCAAGGGTGAGGATCGAGCAACAGTGTGCCACGATCTAAGTTACATAACAGTTCTTTCTGCCAAGGCAGATAAAAAAAAAGGTAAAAAGGTTACAGATGTACAATAAGGAAAGACTTAAATGGACAGGACAGACTCAGCCTCTAAATGGGAAACAGCAATTAAAAATGTACATAGACTTAGGAGAGATAAGAAAAGGAATATATACTGTCATAGATTAAAAATATAGTTTTAAAGTAATAAAGTCCTTTTAAGAGGAATAGAGTAATAAAAGAATTTATTAAACCACACAAAGATCAGAATTACACAAAGAGTCTAGAGGCTGTATATTATTGTGTTGTCTTAAATTTTTTGACTGCTAAGAGACATTGGATTATGGAAACTGCTGGATTAAACTAACCTGTACATTTTAAAAGCATCTTGACTTCAAGATTTAAATCAAAAGACATGTTTCTGTGGGGGAGAAGTTATGCTTTTGTTTCTAAGGGAAATGAGAGGCTATGGATTCATTTTTGGTAGGAAAATCACGTTTGATATAGTAAGACCACCTGAAAATCCTGCCTACAAAAAAATAAATAAATAAACCTAAAGGAACTAGAAGATATGTGAAGTATATTTTGGCTGGTCAAATACATAACAAAAAAATCATCTTTAACTGACTTGTGTACAATACAATCTATACTTATACTAATACAGATATATATGTTACCTTTACAAGTTTATATGTTTTCAGAATGAGGGGACAAGACACCAGTGAAAATTATGACCCAGGTACTCTAGCATCCAGAACAGCTTCTAGGCTGCTGAATGAGATGATCCAGCCTCACAGAATACTGCAGTCAAGACTAAAACAATTATCTTAATTTTTTAAATGTTTCCTTAAAGATTATAGCACCCTAAATCAACACAAAGTAGTCTAGAAAACTGTACCCATATTTCCAAACATGTGAGTTATATATATTTACTATTATTAAAGGGTTTGGTTACAAGTTGTTATTGGTAATGGTCAGAAAAAATAGTTGAACAAAGGAGATTAGATTCAGGGATCTCATTCTAAGAAAATGGGGGGGGGAGATATAGAAATGATAGGATAAAAAGGTAGATTATTGAACCTACTTTTAAACTAAAAAAAAAACAACTATTAGTCTTAAATATTGTACATTGGTATGGATTTTTGTATATTGATACAGATTTTATTTTTGTTATACTAGATATATGTTTTTAATTTTGCTTAATATACTTTTGCATATTAATACAAATTTATGGTTATTTTTTGTTAGAATCTGCTGTACCTATGTTTCTACTGTTGTTTATGGTATTGTATCTATATAACTTATTTAACAATGTAGTATAAGTTCTAGTCCTTGTAAGTTATTATTTCAAATTATTTGTAATAATAAAGAAATGGAGGTTAGTAATTAGTCACCTATTACAATCACACATGTAGTCATGTTAGGTATGTTTTCAAAGTCAAAAAGAGATATATTACAGATTTACAGTTGCTTTCAAAGACTTCAGAGATCTACACAATATAACGTTTAAGATGTTTTAATAATGTAAGCTGCTTTTTTATGATAATGAGACATGTTTCTTCCTGGCATCACCAATTTATTTCAGAGAAGATGATGGGCATCAAAGATACTCCATATGAAGCTTACTTTCTTTGTTGGAAAAGTTAGCCATTAGACAAGAAAGTTCCCTTGCCTCGATAGCTAACAGTTGCTGTCCAAATTTGACAAACATGACACAAAAAAGTGATTGCTGAAATCTTGCCAAGACAAGGCAGGGTACCGCTTCAAATTTCCTGCTTCACAGAAAAGTCTGTATGATAGTCTAGGTTGGAGACCAAAAATGGATGCCCCAACATTTCAGAGGAACCTTTGGTGATTATCCAGGCAGCCAGCTGTTTCTGTCATTTCTTAGTTTTGAAAGTTATTTTCTGTTAACTTCCTGTTTACACAGGTCATATTATATCTTTCTCAGGTCTGTGATGAAGTTGAAGACCAGATAGTGATAGTTTTCCTTGTTATAAAATTCAGAAAAGAAACTCACAAAAGAGGTGCAAAGTACAAGGTTGTGGGATAAAAAAAAGATAGTTTAGGATTGGTAATACAAGTTGGGATAGAAAGTGAATTAGGTACAACATTTTGAACTTAACAACATAGGATAGATAATGGAGTATTTTCTCTGAAAATTTGTCAAATGTAAATGACCTGGACAATGTTAATGTGATTCTTGACCATATATATTTATATATAGTTCTTATACTTATTGTGCATAGTTTTTCTGTTAGTTAAAATCTTCACTTTTTTTCCTCCTCATTTTTTTATTAAAAATTTCCATCTCCTCTCCTCCTACTCCTCCTCCCCTCCCCTCCCTTCCACCCATACCCCCACTCCCTCCCTCTCCAGGCCAAAGAGCCATCAGGGTTCTCTTCACTATGTTAAGTCCAAGGTCCTCCCAAATCCCCCTAAGTCCAGGAAGGTGAGCAACCAAACTGAGAAGGCTCACAGTGAGCCCATCCATGCCGTAGAGTCCAAGCCCATGGCCATTGTCCTTGGTTTCTCAGTCCTCCTCCACCATCAGCCACATTCAGAGAGTCCGGTTTGGTCGCATGTTCCATCAGTCCCATTCCAACTGGACTTGGTGATCTCCCGTTAGTTCTGTCCCACTGTCTCAATGGGTGAACGCACCCCTCACAGTCCTGACTTCCTTGCTCATGATCTCCCTCCTTTTGCTCCTCATCATGACCTTGGGAGCTCAGTCCAGTGCTCCAATGTGGGACTTTGTCTTTATCTCCATCCATCGCCAGGTGAAGGCTCTATGGTGATATGCAAGATATTCATGAGTATGGCAATAAAATCTGGACATTTCTGGCTCCCTCTCCTCAGCTGCCCAAGGAACTAGCTGGGGACAACTTCCTGGACACCTGGGAACCCCTCTAGAGTCAAATCTCTGCCAACCCTAGAATGGCTCCCTTAATTAAGATATATAATTCCCTGTTCCCACATCCACCCTTCCTATATCCCAACCATCCTATTCCCCCAAGCTCTCCCCATCCTCCACTTCACACTTTTCTCTCCCCATCCCCCATCCCCCCATCCCACCAAACCCCCAAGTTCCCAATTTTTGCCCGGCAATCTTGTCTACTTCCAATATTTAGGAGGATAACTATATGTTTTTCTTTGGATTCACCTTCTTATTTAGCTTCTCTAGGATCACAAATTATAGGCTCAATGTCCTTTATTTATGGCTAGAAACCAATTATGAGTGAGTACATCCCATGTTCATCTTTTGGGCCTGGGTTACCTCACTCAGCATGGTGTTTTCTATTTCCATCCATTTGCATGCAAAATTCAAAATGTCATTGTTCTTTACCGCTGAGTAGTACTCTAATATGTATATATTCCACACTTTCTTCATCCATTCTTCCACTGAGGGGCATCTAGATTGTTTCCAGGTTCTGGCTATTACAAATAATGCTGCTATGAACATAGTTGAACAAATGCTTTTGTAATATGA
Organism: Arvicola amphibius; assembly: GCF_903992535.2. Taxonomy (NCBI): domain Eukaryota; kingdom Metazoa; phylum Chordata; class Mammalia; order Rodentia; family Cricetidae; genus Arvicola; species Arvicola amphibius. Next base: position 152,645,768 of record NC_052049.1, on the reverse strand, counting down.
TTGGGCATCTCTTGGGTAAATTTCCAAAAGTGGAATTGCTGGGTCCTGGGGTAGGTTGATCCCGAATTTCCTGAGAAACTGCCACACTGATTTCCAAAGTGGTTGCACAAGTTTGCATTCCCACCAGCAATGGATGAGTGTACCCTTTACTCCACAACCTCTCCAGTAAAGGCTATCATTGGTGTTTACTTTTTATTTAAAGAAAAACAGGAAAATGTGTGATATTTTGTTTGTGTTCTGACAAATAAAGCTTGCTTAGAGTCAGAGGGCAGAGTTAGCCACTAGCTGATGAAAAATTAACCATAGAAGTTTGGAGGACTGTAGACAAAGCAGGGACAAGAAGAAGTAAGGTGGGGCTGGGAGAGGGACTCGGCCACTTTGGATGGAGTAATGGAGGAGGCAGGAGGTTACTTGTGACTGCTACCTGATCTTTCAGTTTCTTATCCCAATATCTGACTTCTGAGTTTTTATTGATAAAGGTTAATTAATTCGATTAATGCTTCCATTGAGGCTAATTTGGCCAGCATCTACAGGTAATAAAAAGAGATGTTTTACTAATATTTCAAGGGTGAACTGGCACAAAAAGAGATTATATGCACATTTTTAGATAATCTCTGTTATTAGGTTAGTTTATAAATAATCTTCAAAAGTCTAATAATCTTTAAACTATATTGAATTGAAAAAGTTCCATGAAGTGAGAAAATAAAAATTCAATCAAAGTAATATTGAGTATTAGAAAGAAAGTTTGAATTTTACTATGTTACTTGAATAAACTTCTTTTTGCAAATAGTAATTTGATTTCAAATATTCTAAAAACAAATAAAATAGAACTCAGCTGTGTGATACTTTCTATCTAAAGAAACATTTGTTTGTCTTGCAACTCAATATAAGTAACTATGTAATCGATAAATCAGTACCAGATAGATATTAAATAATGAATATTTTAATATAAATCTCTGGGGGACTATATTAAAATTAGTATGGAGATTACAAATATTTCTGAATATTTCTTGGTGTGGGAGGTCCTTCTGTCTATGTGTTGCTTTTATTGGTTAATAAATAAAGAACTGCTTTGAGTCTATGGCAGGGAAGAACAGAACTAGGCGGGGAAAGCTAGTCTGTATGCTGGGTGAAAGAAGGGTGGAATTAAGGAGAAGCCATGGAGCCTCTGGAGAGAGATGCTAGAAACTTTAGCAAGTAAGCCACAACCTAGTGGTGATGAACAGATTACTAGAAATGGGTTAAACCAAGCAGTGGCCCATTAATACAATTTCTGAGTGATTATTTTGGGGCTGAGCAGCTGGGAACCAACAAACGGCTTCTGCTACAATTTCTAAATCAGCAAATTCATGAAGAGACTATAATTAAGTAGGTTTTATAACAATCTATGATACCACAGTGCACCTAGCTAAACAAAAATTCAGCATCCTGAAAATAGTTGCATCTCACACAGACTACAAATATATTTGTTTATTTAGTTATCGGTCTATTTGTCTACCATCTATTGTCTGCCTGTCATCCAGTTCATGTCTAATTACCTGTCTATACAGAGAAGAAATGAGGAATAAATGGAACTAGAGTTGAGTTCTAGGAATTATCATCATAGGTAAACGTTCTGAGCCATTTCTGGAAAAAAAATCAGGGGTGGGGAGAATAGGAAAATCTTGGAATAAAAATTAAACAACTTTTTCCATATCTGAATCTAATGCCTTCTCAAAGGAGAAACATCTACCAGCTCATTGAGATCAGCCAATAGCATGTGCTCTGGTTTGGTAAATTAAACATGAGACTAAGTCATGAGACATATCCAGGCACGTACAAGATTTCACGCCACCATCTATTCTTTTCTTTCTTTAACATGGAAAATCTGTGTTCCACATTTGCTGCCATCAGACACCATGGTGTTTGTTTGTTTCCAACATCTAAGTGGGTATATGCTGATTTGTAAACTCTTCATTTGCTTTAGAAACTCAGGGATATTTTATTTGTGTTTTTTTGTTTTGTTTTGTTTTGTTTTGTTTTTCGAGACAGGGTTTCTCTGTAGCTTTGGAGCCTGTCCTGGAACTAGCTCTTGTAGACCAGGCTGGTCTCGAACTCACAGAGATCCGCCTGCCTCTGCCTCCCGAGTGCTGGGATTAAAGGCGTGCGCCACCACCGCCCGGCCTCAGGGATATTTTAAACTTAATATCTGGAAAAATGAAACAAACAAAACTGAATGTCAACATTATAATGAAAAGTGGAAAACTTTAAAAATAAAACACATGAAAAATCAGCACAGAGAAATATTTTCTTTAGTGTTATTTTAATAGTTCAAGGGCATCACATTTTCAGAAATTGCTCATGGGGTGGAGAAAACATTCAATAATTAAGAGCACTGAGGCTCCTTCACAAGCCCCAGGTTCAATTCCTAGCACTTACATGAGCTCACAATTATCCGAAACTCCAGTACAAGGACATCTGACAACCTCTTATGTCTCTGCAGGTACCATTCATGAATGAGGTACATAGACATACGTGTAAGTAATGATCATTAGAAAATACTGTGAGTTTAAGTTTTCGTAATAATAGCAGGTAAAGTAAGTTTGCATGTATTTCTGTACCCTAATAACTTAGTCAATTGCCTAGAAAATAGTCAGCAGGCAAACTCAACTAAATGGCAAATCAACATAAAGGAGCAAACACAACAAAAAGGATGTAGATGCTGAGTCCCCAATGGTTCCTGTCAATTTCATCTTCACAGCTATTTGTCAACCTCCCTATCATTTCCAGGGTTCAAAACAATTTTATAAGAAGACAGCACTGAGCCCAATTTTCTATAAAGGCCAGTTTGAGGTGAAATGCTACAAACTTGCTCATTTTTTTGTTTGTTTGTATGATTCTGTAAGGTCCTTTTCCAATTAATTCTTATAGAGGATTAAGTCCCAATTCCTTAGCATAGTGTATAGAACCAGTGAGGTATGAAATACCTCCACAGCTGCTCCCCAAACTTCATTTCCTCTCGCAAGCTACACCCTCCAGTCATATGGAACAACTTAAAATTTCATTTCTTTATGGTTTTGCACATTCCAAACTATTTGAAAAAAAATATTTCGAACAGTTTTGTTGCAGAAAAATAGAGCAGGTGCTGCAAAGAGTCCCTGTGTACCTGTCACTAGATTCCCTACAGTACTGACAGCTAACAGAAGTTAGGATACTTTGTTATAATTATTGAGCCATGTACATAGATATGTTAGCCACTTGATACAATGTTGGAGAGTGTTAAGAAAGAATATATTGCAATTGATCTTTTTGTGGTAAAGTTTTGGGTGAAAGTTCCCATAGGGAAAGTATCTTTCACACCATATCTATCAAACATGAACAAATCAATTGACTGAATGGTATTTTCAAGGTCACTCCCCTATAAAATAAATAATTTTTCTCCCTTTCTGTTCATTATGTAACTTTGCAAGCAGGTTACAATATGTAGGTCACATTTGAGTAGTGAATCCCTTTTTGAGAGGGTAGAGTAGCCATAGAAATTATTTGCAATTCTTTGGGGTGGATATTTCCCCTTCCCTCCCACACAGTTATTTACCAATTCAATGATTTGTCTACTTATTTATTAGCTGTCTATTTGAATCAACATGAACTAGATCAATGGTCTCATCCTATAGGTTCAAACTTCTCTGGCAAGCCTCTGTCTCCAAAAATATTTGCATGATTTATAACAGTAGCAAAATTATAGTAGTGAAGTAGCAACAAAAATAATTCTACGGTTGGGAATCACCAGAACATGAGGAACTGTAGTAATGAGCTGCAGCATTAGGAAGGCTGAGAACCATTAGGCTAAATATTTATGGTATTTTTATTGCTCAATTTATAGAATTCTCTCCAGATTGTTCCCTGTGTTCATTTGACCTTTATCCACCTCAGTCAGTGGTTGAATATTTCCTAACTTTCTGGCACTATAAGATGTTTTCAGATAATCTTACACAATTCATGATACATTCCTGGAACCAGATATTTCTCCAAGAATTCTTGACTTCTTTAGTTGCAAAGTGATCATAGAAAAGAAGATTCAAACATTACTAGTGATGTCTAACATGAATGCAGGAGTAGGAACAGGCCAGCAAAAGATTCTTCTGTTGAGCTTTATCCTCAACATCACACCCAGTTAAACACTTATTTTGCAAATATTATTATTTTTATTTTGGTTTTTCAAGACTGGTTTCTCTGTGTAACAGCACTAGCTGTCCTGGAACTAGCTCTTGTAAACCAGGCTGGTCTCAAAGTCACAGAGATCCTTCTGCCTCTGCCTCCTAAGTGCTGGGATTAAAGGCATGCACACCACCACCACCAAGCTAACTTTGATATTGTATTTGAGAATTTTTTTTTTTTACTAATCAAAGTTTTTTATTTAGTTTACATCCTGACCACAATTTTTTTTCTCTCTCCCCTCTTCCCATCCCCTCTCCCATCTTCTTCTTCCGCCTGCCTCCCATCTGCCTTGCCTCTGCATCCCCATTCACTCTTCCTCTGTTTCTGTTCAGAAAGGATCAGGATTGTTTTTGAGAATTTCATATGTAAGTACTATATTTAAGCCATGTCTGTCCCATACTCACCTCCTCCCATTTCTCCCATATCTCCCCTACTCTCTCAATGTCACAGACTCTATTAAAAATAATTAAATATATTACCTATCTCTCTATCATCTATCATCATCTATCCATTATTTAAATCTTCTGAATTATCTACATATGAATATATAATACATTCTGTTGTATCCATTCAGTGTTGTTCTTACATATATGTATTTAGGAATAATCACCTCGAATTGAATAACCTATCATAGGATGAACCCTTAGAGAAGACCAATTATTCCTTTCTTAAAGCGAACACTGATTGCCTGTGGCTCTTCTTCTGGGGATGGGCCTTATGAGATTTCCTCAGTCTATGCAGCGATGTCAACTGCTGATGTCAAAGTTAGGTCCTCTAAATTTTGTTTTGTCTTGATTTGTTTTGTTTTGCTTTGTACTTCAATTAGTTGCCTACAATGGACTTGAACTTGATGTCTATTCCTGAAGGGTCTCGCTCTTGCTGTCTTACTCGCTCAGCCTTCAGAATAGCTCAATTACAGACACCTACTTCTACAGCTGGCTGATATCTGTGTGTTGTTTTCAGAGGTGTAATTCCTTCTGGTCTCTCTTCACTGACAAAGCAAAGGAATTTTCAAATGTTAGTTGTTAAACTACATGACTTGAATCCAATTATGTGAGATAGCCTACATTTTGAGGTTCTTTATAACATTTTGAATTATTATGCTTAGAAAATAATTTATCTATACATTATTCTGACAATCAATTTGACACTTTAGAATACATTTTTTCAACTAAATTGTAATCATGGTGAAAATAAGAGACAAAATGTAAACATCTTGAGCACAAAATAGTTGTTAGTAAATTAATCAACCATCTGCATTCTCATTATAGAGATGAATGGTATGTGATTGGTAAAGATTTCTAATTACATATATGCTCAGTGTTTCAAATATCTAACAAATGAGTTTTTAGAAAAATATATGGCCATGTAAACATCAGTACAATTTAACATTTTGATGACTCCAGAAAGTTCCAATATGACACTATCCCACCATCTTAATCTTGTCTGAATATTCCATTATTGGTTTTGCAAATATGGAAATTTCTGGTGATTAATTTCACCCACGCTTCTGCCTTTCCAAATCAGAATTAGTCAGGCAATAGATTCTCTTTGATATCTGGCTTTTATGATTCAACTTGAACCTCTGAATATACTTCACGCCTTTCTCTGAATCAGTAGTTTATTGCTTTCCAACGTAGACCACAGTGACTGCATCACAACATATCACTGTTTCCTAATGATGAAAATGTGCTTGATTCTATTTTTAACTTACTTTTCATGTCACTGGAATGACATTAATGGGCCAGTCTAGTGTTCCATCTTAGAAGTCACCACAGGGCAGAATAGCAGATATCGTATTGGAGGCTCAATAACTGTTTTGTACTGCCTTGCATTTCAGCAGCAATGCCTGCGTGTTGCTTTTTCCAGATCTTTGCTTAGCTGCTTAATTTTTAGTATTCTACAATGAGCAGACTTTTTAATGATGATTATGAACATCTACTTTATCTTTTATGGTACAGTATTATGTCCTGTACAAGAATTCTTTGTTTATATTTTAGGAAGCTTCTATATCAGTGGGTACCCAAATGATTTTTTGAGATGTCTTTAGTGTTAGTAATCACTCTTATTATGCATGCACATGCATAAAAAGTTTAAATAGCATTGCTCTATAACAGGCAACAATTATCCTATTTGACGGCACAGAATAATAACTAAAAAGCTCAGAGACAGTGATGGCTTACCTATTTTGAAAATTATGGAACATTAAGTTTCCTTGCCCTCCAAATATTATAGGCTGTTGCCAATGCTCTGTTATCCTCCATCATGTGATGGTAAGACCCTATTGCAGAAGACACAACATATTGAAATTATAGAACATGCAGAAATTAAGCTGATATTCACCTTGAAGCATCATCCCTACCCTAGCCTTAATACTGCTGGAATCTGCTACATGCTGCTAGAGGAGAAAAGTAATCACCAGATATACCCAGAATGAACCCTGTGAGCAATCAGAATGACTCGCCTAGTGAGATGTATCACAAACATGTGAGGAAACAACCACTTTCTAGTTGGTTTTAAATTCTGCTCCACAGAGATGGGACGAATATCTGGCACCACAGGTTGGTAACCTGCAACGAGATGTTTCATAGGCTTTACTAGAAGAGATTGTACTAGTGTCAGTTTATTAAATGGACATACTACCAAGCTGTTTCCTAATTATTTACTATATATCCCTAGATTAGTGTGCCTGCCATCCTTAAATCTGAGAAGCTTCTTTTAGAAGTTAATGGCAGTTAACATAAAGACCCCAAATGAGTCAAGATTCAAAGAATGAGAAATTGTGGAATGTTCAGTAAATATATGTATATATATATATATATATATATATATATATATATATATATATATATATAAAATCTTGCCATCCAAGGCCCAGAAATCTCTGCACAAGAGGAAATGGAAAGATTATAAGACTCATAGACTCATACAAGGAAATAGTGTTTGCTGGACGTAGGATGGTTGTGCATATGGATTTACAGAAGATGAGACATCACGTACTCAAACTCAAACTCAAGCCAGATAAAATTCCAACATGGGAAGGGAAGATAGGCATGAAGTTTCAAACCTAATACTTGGCACTGATTTTGAAGGTTGTGTGTTTGAATGGTTTAATAGTATTCTCTTTTATTAAGTTCACAAGCTCATTGCAGTCATTTTAAAGCTTCCTATTCTGGAGTAAACTTCATTTGATTACAGTATAGTTTGAAGGCTTATAATTTGTATACAGTGCTATTTGTTTACTAAGTGTTTCATCTACATCTCTACTTTTACCAAATTTTGTTTCAAGTATCAGCCAGTACCTGTGGAAGATTTGGCATTCCTATATGTTCTGTTTTGTGAAATAATTATGCATAATTATCATTTTTACTAAGATATTTGATAGAGTATACTTGTGAAGTTCTCTTGGTGTCAGAAAAACAGTACTACATAGACTCAGTGGGTTCCAGAAAGGAACGCATGAAAATGCAAAGGAATAGTGGTGGGTGGAATGAAGAGGAATTGGATAAGGAGGAGTTGGAGGGAATGGAATGGACTTGATTAAGACATATGTATGTGTGAAATTGTCAAACAAGAAAAAAATGTTCAGGGATTGTCAAGCATGAAACAATAAATTTAATTTCTTTACTGTGTATATTTAGAGTAATTGGATTTTTCAAAATTTTATAGCACTCTTAATAAAAAAAAATATGAAGGAATTTGTCCATCTATAGATTTCTATCCTTTTCAGCCATTAGTATTAGTAAGTTCATTAAATAACTTATGAATGTCTTCTAATTTACTAGATTAATTTTATACAGCTGTTCATATGGTTTATGTGTTCCCGCAGAGTCACAACTGTGAGCAGTAATATGCTTGTTGACACTAACCATTTAATATGTTTGATATGAACCACTGTGTGGTTACCTGTACCAACAGAGAACAATGGTGCTTGGCTTTTACTCATACAGAGTACTCATTCTGGGAAGTGGAAAAGAGGGCAGAATTAGTTATCAAGACCCTCTGAGGATGGAGAATTTGAACACCCAAGTCTGGTCTTTATTCTGACTCTTTTTCCTTTGATCCCCGCTTTTCACCGAACATTTCAAAGTTCTGTCTCCAGCCCTGTGGACACACTTTTAGTTCAGCCAAGCCACTCACAAGAGTTCTTTCAGGTTTCATGCAGATGTTGGGGTTTCCCACCCCATGCCTCTCTCTTTTCCTAGCTATCCTTCTCCTTCAAGTTTTATTGGATGTTCCAAAGCTCATTTGCCAACAGTCTTAGCCAAATGCCCATGACTACCCGAGAACCATCCCTACTGCCCTTAAGGAGAAAAGTTCTTCAAATGTGGCATTTGCCTGTGTGGTTCTGTTTTTTTTTTTTCAAAAATATAATCTTTCTGCCATCTGTTTGCTGTTGCTAGTTCTAACACTAATGTAAAATTTAAATTCTAAGTGTCTAATATATTCTGGCCTCATTTACTTGTTGTACAAATGAACTTTATGTATTTTATTTATGTATCAATTTGAGTGCTAGTTACAAGACATGTCTCATAAGAACTTTGAGAAATTATCATAAAATAATGAACTGTTCATAGCCTCTTTATGAGGAATTTTTTGTTCAACATTTTAAAACTATATGTTTCACCCTTCAACGGTTATATGGCTGCCACTGTGGTACCTGAAATAGAACTTCAGATTCAAAATGCACAACATGGAAAGTACATTATTAGCAAAAACAAACAAACAGTATATGAATAAGTCAGAATTGTTTTGATTTTACCTAAGAAGGTTAAATATTTAGCCTTAAAAAATCAAATAAAAAGTTACAAATGTTCTCAATGCACTAGTAAGCTTTATCCAGTAAGTTCATTGTCTAGTTACCACATACAATGGTACTATCTTTTGTCTGAAATATAGCTTCTTTGTTTTTACAAATAACTTTTCCACATAAGGATATATAGCAAAGTTTTGGTTATTAATGTTTTTTTTTCATGTCATGTCCCTACCTTCAGAAGAAGGAAACAGAGATTTTAGAAACCTATGTAAAAAAGATAAATCCAGTAAGCCATTGCTAAATATTGCTATTTCAAAAAGACTGTTACAAAGTCCAAAATTTTACCCTAAAGTATATAGGTATTATATACAATTATAATTCAACTTCTCCTACATTTCCAGACCTCTTCTGTGTGCTTGACCTAGAAATATTTAACCCTGACTCTGCTCTTAAGTCTCAGCTCAGGGTCTTTAGAAAGGAGTCACTCACTGAGCATGCACCTACCCTCCAGCAGAGCCTATTGGCGTGAACACATGCACATCAATTGTGAGTAGTACATGAGCTGACACATGTGGATGAGGAAATTGCTACTGAATGGGAGAAAGAAAGAAGACCACTTGGAGCGTGGTGAAAGCACAAAACAGTTCTTGGTGTGAGAAGGACATAGGGTATAGTGAAGACACAGAGTAATATTAGAGGCAAAAAAGAATCTTGCATTTAAGGACAGTAACGAGAAGACACTGTGGATGACTACAAAGGACTTGTGTAGGGCAGAAAGAGGAGGTGGTACTACAAGGCTGAACATAGGTAGACTTTGACTATATGGCTTACAAAAGAAAAAGAAAGGAAGGAACGGAGGGAGGGAGGGAGGGAGGGAGGGAGGGAGGGAGGGAGGGAGGGAAGGAAGGAAGGAAGGAAGGAAGGAAGGAAGGAAGGAAGGAAGGAAGGAAGGAAGGAAACACAAATGGAAGGAACTCCTTACCACTACCTTTATTACATAAAAAGTTTCTATTTCTGAAAATTTCAAATTTAGAATTAATTCCATTGAAAATGGCTTGGTGACTCAGCTGCTCTCCTGGGTAACCGTGTGTGGGCTTTTGCATTGATCGTCATCTGTACCTGAGTCAGTCATGGAACATTATGATTTTTTTCACTGCAAAGAGCACACAGGATGCTGCACAATTGTACCCAAATTGATTAGAATCTCCAAGATGAATCATAGCAGAAGTGAGCCGCGGGCTGGAAAGGCTTTCCTGATAGACAATCTTTTTCCATATCTCAAGAGAAAGTGAGCTGACTGAGTAAAATAATGAATGACTCAAAGGAAATCTAAGACTAACACTTTGGGCAGAAGATAAATCAAATGCTGTGCTCACAAGCACACAAATGAGAAGATAAATAACTTACATTAAAAATCAATAAGTGAAAGTTATTTAAAAATTGATGTTATTTAAATAAACATAGTAAGTATCTACATGATAATACTCCATCACTATTTGTTTTGTGAAAAGACATGAGCAACATTTCATTTCTTTTCTCAAGAAACTCATATGTAATTACAGAGATTGTGGGACTTCTTGTCATGCAGGTTGAAGGTGACAGATGATCTAAGAAGACAATGTCTGCAGACACAGTCAAAGAGAGAGGATAGGAGGAGAACTGTGGAGAAAAATTCCACTTCTACTGGAGAAGGGCCAGTGTAAAACACAGTATATGAATTCTCTCGCTTGATTTATTAATGATTTTATGCCATACATATTGTCATTTTGGCATATGTTAAAATTAGAAAACTGGAACACGAGGGGATTAACAGATTCAAATCAGGATTCAAATCCTCAAACTTTCCCAACTTTATCCTTTTAAATATGACACTATACTTACTGTCTCCAAGAAAAGGCTGCATAAAAAATGTGTAAGTATAATCATGCTAATACTGGGGAACAAGAACATAGTGGCCTTCTCCAAAGCCACCAACATGGAAGAGATCAATATATTTTCCAGAAGATACTAACAATGTCTTGCACTCAGAATGTATAATATATAATATTTGGCAAAAACAATGTGTTTTAGATAAAGTATAAGTCCAGAATGCCAAGAGTTCAAGTCTCAAGAAGGAAGGTAGCAGTTTTGTGGAGCATTACCTAATGAATCTCTGGATTTCTCAGTGTCTGTTATTATATTTCCCTTTTTATTTCTGATTTTGTTAGTTTGGATATTCACTCTCTGCCTTTTGGTTAATTTGGATATAGGTTTGTCTATCTTGTTGATTTTCTTGAACCAACTCTTTCATTAATTCTTTGAATTGTTATTTGTTTCTATTATCTTGATTTCAACCCTCAGCTTGTTTATTTCCTGGAATCTACTCATCCTGGATATATTTGCTTCTTTTGTTCCAGAGATTTTAGGAAATCTGTTAAATTATGGCTGTGAGCTTTCTTCAGATTCTTTAAGTAGTCACTTAGTGCTATGAAGTTCCCTCTTAGCACTGCTTTCACAGTGTACCATAAGTCTGGGTATTTTGTACATTCATTTGCATTGAATTAGGAAGTCTTTAATTTCTTTTCTTTTTATTTTTTCATGGATCCAGTGGCAATTCATCTGAGCATTATGTTATTCAGTTTTCTTAGTTTGTAGGCTCTCCGCAATTTCTGTTGTATTCTAACTTTAAGTCATGGTAATCATATAAGATACAGGGGGTTATTCCAATTTTTTTCTATCTATTGAGTTTTGCTTTGTGACCAAGTATGCGGTCAATTTTAGAGAAGTTTACATGAGGTACAGAGAGTAAGGTATATTCTTTTGTGTTTGGGTAAATGTTCTATGGCATTTGCAAGCACATTCCCTATGTTGGGATACCATTCTCAGCCTTGATACAGGAGGTAATCTCTTGGCTCTGCCTTAACTTGATATGCAAGGCTTTGTTGACTCCCCATGGGAGAGGTTATCCTCTCTGAGGAGTGACTGGGAGGAGGGGAGTGAGGGGGAACTGTGGTTGGTGTATAAAATGAATAAAAAACAAACAATGAAGGTTGCTTTCATCCCTGTTTAACTCACATTTGGGAGGTCATGTTGGTGAGAATTTATGGCCTCTGACGTCCCTAGAAAACACAGTATCACGATAAAGTCTCTGATTCTATGTCTCTTACAATCTTTCTGCCCCATCTTCATGATGTTCCCTGAGTATTAGATGCAGGAGTGTTTTGTAGATGTGTCCATTGGGACTGAGCTCCAAGACTCTTCATTTTAATTGGCTGTGGCTTGCTGTAGCGGCATTTGTCTGTTGAAAAGAGAATTTTCCTTGATGAAAAGTAAAGACTACATTTATCTTTGAGTATAAGAACGAATGTTACAGATTGCAGTTCTAGATTATACTGACTTAGTAATTGATGTTTGTGCCAAACAGTCAGCCTTGATAATATGTTTACAAATAGCATTATGTATACTTAATAAGATATATTTAGAAATATAAATGAATATACATACATGCATGTAATAATAAAAACTAAAGAATAGGCCATGAATTTGAAAGAGAGAAGAAGAGGTATATGGGAAGGCATGGAGGTAAAAAAAGAAAGGGTAAAATGCTATAAATAAATTATAATCTTAAAAAAGAAAAGAAGGAAGAAAGAAAGAGAGAAAAAGATGAGAGAGAGAGAGAGAGAGAGAGAGAGATCCTGATTACATGGCACTGAGATGCCTTTCATGTGGAAATGACTGCAGTAGAATTATATTCTGTGATTGATTTAAGTTATTCATATTGCCTCTTTCCTAGTGTCCTTGATTATTTTTAATAATTAAAGTGTTTCAGAACATCTTAAGGAAACCAGTTTCAAAATTTTCTAAAAATTGTTTCACAGAGACAGTGAAATAAGTACAGCAAAGAGGTTTCCAAAGTATTGCATTTAGAGTCCTGAGGCAGTAGGACCATAGCAAAAGGGAGCCAGAGAGATCCTAATAATCCAGGGTTGGGAAGGGCTGGAGTGAAGTGCTCTGGACATTACATGACCACTGCACTCCCATACTTAGCAGCTGTGGTCAAATGCATGTGATCATGCTGGTCAACAATACAACACACAGCATGGATTGAGGAGCCCCAACCACATCTAAAGAACTACTGATAGTTTATGAATGCTGGTAGAAAGAAAGTTAGTTTTCTTTAAAGGTATGGTCCCTGGTAGGTGGATGGCTCCACATACATGAGTATATGCATAGCACAAATTGGACTTAGTGAGATATAGCAGTGGATAAAAAGAAATTTGGGGACAAATTGGAGTAGATTTTGGAAAAGTTAGGAGAAGAGGGTAGTGAATATGTTCAGAATACATTGTATGCACATATGCAATTTTGAAAGAATTTATAATACTATATAGAAGGAGGAGGAGAAGAAAAAGAAGGTTGAGGAGGAAAAGGAGGGGGAGAAGAATCCTGAGTCAGCAATTCATCTGTGCTGTGTTGGATCGTATTCCTACTACAGTCATCTTTCTTGCAATGTGCTTTTAAAAAAAAATGGTCCAATGTCTTTCACAGCAGCAAAGTTCATCTTGCAAATGTACAATTGATATCCTTCCTTAAGGGTAAAGAATGTGCTCCTCCTGCCAAGTATAGATAGATGATTGCATCAATCACTAAGTACTTTCTTCATTTTCTTCCATTTTATAGCTTTGAGTTTTATCAGCATTAGGTACTCTACTACATGCTAGAGAAATAACTAAAGGATCTTGGTCATCTTCTTAATCAAGGATTTTATTATTTGGAAAATAATAAAGCATAAAGCATAATTCAAACACCTAAATGCACTAAAATTTAAGCACAGAACATTCTTATTGCCTGAATCATAACCTTTCCCTAAAGGGATGCAGCCAACTGTGTCTATCCTGGCTTACAGATTACTACCAATCTTCTACTACAAAGGTCTTTTCCCTCTTATCTGTCTTAAAGGATTGTTGAATCCTTTAATCTAGGGTCCAATGCGGTGGCTCAGAGGTTGAAACCTAGTTGCTCTTGCTCAGTATATGAGTTTAGTTCCCTACACTCATATCAAGCAGCTCACTCATTTTTGTAACTCCAGCTCCAGGCACACATAGGCCTCCTGGGATCCTCGAATACTTGTACTCATTCATGCACACACCACCACACAGATACACACACATACAAATAATTAAAAATAAAAATAAATCTCAAAATAATGATTGATTCTAAACTGAATGTTACTGGAGAACATAATCAGGTACAATGCTCTCACGTCACAGATGACTAACCAGTTATCAGAAACACAATACTATTGTACATAACCTCTAAGCTAATAAACTTGAACTTGAACTCAGACTCCTACCTCTATAAAATACATCCCTTTATTTGTCTGCTCTTATGTTCTTCTTAAAGTTTATGTTGTATTATCATTATCAGAACTTTCTTTTGACAAATATTCATTGGGTATATGGATTAAGAAATCACAGTGGAACCCATTTCTCACAAAAGCTTTTATCTTGAAAATTTTCAAGTATATTGTAAGAAATTACAATAAATACGCATATACCTTTCAAAGGCACAGATTTTTAATTTCTCTCTCTCTCACACACACACAAACATACACACATACACTGATACAGACACACATTCTTGCATCTTATTCTTCTTCAATTCAGAAGTCTTGGATACTTTGTGATGGATAGATGTTTGAATAATCTAAACTATAGACTACTTATCTGGATTATCTGATTATTTCCTATGGCTTTATTAGGCTAAACACTCTTGGCAGAAAGACAACTGAAAGTGGAATTGTGTCCAACTCAGTGCATAGATTCAATAAGCAGATGATGCCAATCTACCACTTATTGTTGGCATTGAGTTAATCATTTAGTTAATATGGTGTCTAAAGAAGATAAGGTCATCATACTGTGAAATTGGTATGAGGAGGGCTGCTTGTTTGTTCCTGGCTGTCCAACCCTGATATAACCACACAGAAACTATATTAATTAAATCACTGCTTGGCCCATTAGCTCTACCTTTCTATTGGCTAACTCATACATATTAATTGTAACCCATCTCCATTAATCCATGTATTGCCACGTGGCATTAGCTTACTGGCAGTTTCAGCATGTCTGACTCTGGTGGAAGCTCTATGGCATCTCTTTCTCTGCCTTCCTTTTACCAGCTTTCAGTCCAGTTTTCCCTGCCTACTTAAGTTCTGCCCTATCAATAGGCTGAGGCAATTTCTTTATTCATTAATCAAAAAAAGCAACACAGAGATAGAAGGACCTCCCACACCATTTCCCCTTTACTGTTTAAACAAAAAGAAAGACTTTAACATTAACATAGTAAAATTACATATAACAAAACAGGTATCAAACAAGAATTCCAGTTACAATATTTATATCTATTTTATCTTTTATCATAACTAAGGAAAACTATAACTATAAATTCTTCAATTCTATCAAAGTCTCCAGAGAGATATAATATTACCTAAGTAAACAGGAAGTACATTGTAAGCAGCTTCCAAAGCTCTAGAAATGACAGAGACATCTCATTGCCTGGACAGTACCCAAATCTCTTCTGTACCATTGGGGCATCCATCTTCAGCCTACTGGCCCATAGTATCCAGCAGACTTTTCCATGAAGCAGGAACTTTCACAGATGGTTCTATCTATATTGACAGTTTGTCAGTCATTTTCTTCTGTGATCTGCAGAATGTCTGGCAGACTCATGAAGCAGGAATCCCAAAGGACCATCTCACCTTTAGGAAAGTTCAGCAGTCATTTCTCTGTGGATCCTGCATGTCCAGTGCAGCAGTCCAGGCAGGAACAGTTTCTTGCCCAAATGGCTAACAAACTCCATAAGGATCCTCTTCAATGCTAATCTTCCTCATGAAGTAGATTGGTGCTGCCAGGTGCAGATGTGTCTCATTGTCATGAAAAATCCTAAGTTATTAAAATATTTAAATTCCATATTCCCTAGTCTTGAAAGATTTGATGAATACCTATCTAACTGAAAAATATTTTTATACATCTAGAAAACCTAACTAACATGACTACGAGCTTGACTACTATAGATGAGTATCTATTAACTTGTATTTCTTAATTATACATTACATCTTTAAATGAGCTACAGAAACACAATACCTTAATCAAGATTGGTATTACATATACATATAACAAAATTGACCTTAAATTTGTATCAATAGACCAAGATCCATACCAATGTAAAATATCCATATCTATAGCATATTCCCCTTTAAATATAAAGAAACATTTATAAACAATATTTGGGAATATGGGGGTAGTTATTTCTCTCCAAATTTATTCCTGCTGTTTATTGGGTGAAATATTTTTAAGGGTATTTCTGGGGTATTCATGGTGACCTTTCAGGGGGCCTTGTTTCAGAAAACCACACCAGTCTGAAAGCAATCCACAGGTTCTCATCCTCTGTGAAAACAAAAGAAAAACCTCTTCCAAACCAACATATCCTTAGACCCAAATTCTAAAGTCAAGATACCTTTGTAATATACATGCTGGCTTAGCTTAGCAGTCCATACAATGAAATTTTTCTCTCTACTTAGCACCTTTACAGTAAAAAAAAATTCAAAGAAAACACAATAATATGCGTAAACCAGATTCTCTGTTAATTTTCCATTTTAATGTGGCTTATTTGTTTTTACTCCTTTATCTATGACTGTCTGTACTCTGTTTCTTTAAAGACTTTGTTTTATTTTTATAAACCTTTTATTTCCTTTCATAACTCTCTATACTCATTTTCTTCTCTCTCCCAAGCCTATGTACATTTATTCAACACTGTGACTCATTTAGAGTTCTTTTATGTTTGAATCTGTTCTAAGTGCTAAGCACTTCTTTAAAACTTAAGTTTCACCATTAGTAGGGTATATACGGTACTTCCTGATTGTTCTGCCCAGTCCAGCATGGTGGAGCTGCTTGCACCTCTGATCAGCACACACTGCCCCACTTCCAAGCACACAGCTGGTCCATGTTGCCATCAAGCAAGCCGCAGCATGCTTCTCACAAATCCCACTCAAATTCTCTGTAGCCAGATCCCCTGCCTGAAAGAGTCAGAGGTTGTGCTGGCCACCTGGCCCAGAAAGTTGGCATTTCGAAATGGCCCAGATCTGCTGAGGCTGAGTCAGGAAAACCTTTCTTAAAAGAGTCATGCCTCTGCTTGCTTCTAGCAAACAGAGCCTATCCAAGAAAATGCTGCCAACAAAACCATGCTTAACTATGTTCTTTTGTTATAGAATTAATTTTTAAGCTTTCTGGAGTTTTTTGTGGATGTAGTTACCCATGTTGATGCCAATTTGTAGGAGAAAGGCCGCTTGTTGGTTCCTGGCTGCCCAGCCCTAAAAAAATCACACAGAAACTGTATTAATTAAATCACTGCTTGGCCCATTAGCTCTAGCTTCTTATTGGCTAACTTGTACATATTAATTTAACCCATCTCCATTAACCTGTGTATTGCCTTGTGGCAGTGGCTTACTGGCAAAGTTTCAGCATGTCTGACTCTTGGGTGGCTCCATGGCATCTCTCTCTCTCTACCTTCCTTTGCCCAGCATCCAGTCCAGTTTTCCCCACCTACCTAAGTTCTGCCCTATTAACAGGCTGAGGCAGTTTCTTTATTCATTATCCAATAAAAGTAACACATAGACAGAAGGACCTCCCACACCAGAAATATCTGAATTCCTAACTTGATAATACCAACTACCAATTCATATTATCAAATACACTTTAATCCTTATATTCTATAATATTTAATTCACCATTGTTAATGTATTAAAATATTTCACCTTTAGCGACTCAGTACTCACTTTCAACCTTCATTTGAGTTTTCTGGGATAAATTTTAAAGAAATCTAATGTTTTGAATTCTTTATTTTCTGCTTTCTGTGAAGTTTTTGTATTTTGAAGCTTTAGTTTACCTGTTTTGACATTACAATAGAAAGTGCCCAGGTAAGTTTTTGTATAGCATTATTAAATCAAAAGGAGAAACATCATTAAGCAACTAATGTTTTCGATGATAGCTACAGTGAAAATCATAGCAAGGAGATGTTTCAACCCATAACTAATGCATTTTCATTAATTTAATACCAGTATATGCACAATGAAGTGAGTCATCTTTGTTAATGTTGTATAAATATTGAGCAATTAATTAATAGCATGATATTAAACTGTGTGATTCCAATTAAGATAGACTATGAAGACACAGGAAATAGGGATTTCATTTTAGAATACAAATGCAAGGACTTTGACACCTTCTGAAGTGTTTGCCAAGGGGAATTAATTATCTCTCGGTGTTTTATTCTGACTGGTACTTAGTCTTGCTGAATTATGTTTTCTTGAATCTGATAGCATATTGCTTGAATAAAACATAGCACTGTAATATTACTGGTAGCCTCATATCAGCAATATTTTGCCTTGGTTAGGCTTGTTTGCTTGTATTTAATTATGTCTAGCAGGGCCATTTTTAAAAAATGGAAATTATTCTAAAACAGAAAACATCAATGCTAATCTTACATCAAAATAATTATCTTGCCAAGATAGTTTTCTTCACTGTAGGACAGCTGCCAGTCGGCATTTTCATGCAACTCTGAACCTAGTTCTTCAACAGTGACATAGTTTTCAGATTTCAGAGACTGATCAGAGACCACAAAATAAGAACTCAATATTTTTCTCAGGCCCACATTTTTCATTTTCAATAAAAGCATGTATTCTAAAGATTACTAAACTGTCAGTAAAATACAGTTAAATTTAAACTTTTGCAAAAATACAATACAATAACTGAAATCTTTTGTTCCCTTCTATGGTTTCTTAGTTAAAGCAAAAAGAAATAAAAAAACCCCAAAACTGTCAAGAATATTGATTGTTTTTTGTCTTTCCCCATTCCTCCCCACTCTTCCTCTCTCCTTTCCTTTTTTTCCGTCTTTCTTGGCTTTTTTCATGTTTTATTTTCTTGCCTCTTATCTATTTATTAATATCACCAATTATCACACAATAAATATTAAAAGGAAACCATTAACAGGAGCTATATAACACTGCCTGCTCATTGAAATGCACTCAAATCTCTCCAGCTGATTGCTGCCATCTCTAGCAGGCACATCCAGCTGACATCAATTCTCTGGCCTGTTAACTAGGAAGGAATCCTAGCAAGGGTTTATTCTTAACAACTCTGTCAGCTCCTAACAAACTATTTCTAAAACATAATGTTCCTGTGTGGTGGAATGTTAGAGTCGAATCCAAAACAGGTTTAGAATAATTGAGTCTCATAATTTGGAGGAGTTCTTCAGTCCAGCGTTTCTTAACCTGGATACTAATCAAAGCTGTCTGGGGAACTCTTCTCAAACAGAGATAATTCAACTTCAGACTTACAGAATCAAAATCTCCTGAAATCTGTATTTAATTTGTAAAATTTGTTCAGCCTTCTAAGTCAGTCAGGGATGACATAAGATCTACTAGCTTGATGCTTTACAAGTTTTCTTTTTTCCCCCAAAGTGACCTTCACAGAGGAAATGATTATGTTGCTATGGTATTTCCAAGGCAAGGGTTCTGTTGCCTGCTGTAGCTACAGCTCTCTGTTCCATACCTGGCTTAAGGTAGAGAAGTGGCTTTATCTAGCCATAACTAGTTAGCAAACGTAGAATGATAGTAGATAGGTGGGGTAAACCAATATGTGAACTTACTACTGAGGAAGAAAGAAACAGTTTCTCATCATTTAGCAGCAACTTGAAGAAAACTCATCTGAACGATGAGGTATGTGTAATATTTCAGTCTCTGCCTTCCATGTGGGAAGATCCCATAGCACTGTGATCTAGGGAGCTCATTTCTCTCAAAGACAGGATGTTACTAATACTCAATAAAATTCAGGATATATTCCTGGGATTTCATTAAATCCAGGGTACAGCTGTAAATATCTGGACACTACCCTATCACTATTTACTTTCATTGAATGGAAAACTATGCAGGTATATATAACTAAAGTTACTCTGGGGCAATGTGGCAATCACAAGCTAAGACGGCTATTGTCATGTCCAACTGAATCATAAGGCATTTTCAGTTAAGCTATTTATTTTTAATTTTTGTCACTTGGTTATACTTTGTCTTTCATTAAGAGAATGTAAGCAAGTTTTAAGATTTTATTTATTTTATGGGTATGGGTATTCTGTTTGCATGTATGTCTCTACGTCAGTACCTGGTGTCAAGAAAGCCAGAAGGAGACACCAGATCTCACAGGATTGAAGTTAGAGACAGTTGTGAGCTGCCATGTAGATGCTGAGACTCGAACCTAAGTCCTCTAGAAGAGCAGCCAGTGCCCTTAACCACCTAGGCATCTCTCCAGACCCTGAGAATCTAACCAATTTTGATTTAAGGATTACCGGCATATAAAGACTTATTACTGTTTGTTGTTTTCTGTTTACTTCATAGATCTTGGTTGCTCTCTCCTGTCTCCCTTGGTGATTATTTTAAATTGATAAATACTTAACTCTGATTAATCCAGAAACTCTGATTTTATATTTTCCCCATCAACATTTTTTTTAATTTATTTATTAAAAATTTCCGCCTCCTCCCCGCCTCCCATTTACCCCCCTTCCTCCTCCACTCTCCCTCCCTCTTCTGTCCAGAGAGCAGTAAGGGTTTCCTGCTCTGTGGGAAGTCCAAGTTCCTCCCTGCTTGATCCAGGTCTAGGAAGGTGAGCATCCAAACAGGCCAGGCTCCCCCAAAGCCAGTATGCGTAGTAGGGTCCAAATCCCGTGTCATTGTCCTTGGCTTCTCAGCAGCCCTCATTGTCTGCCATGTTCAGGGAGACGGGTTTTATCTCATGCTTTTTCAGTCCCAGTCCAGCTGGGCTTGGTAAGCTCCAAATGGATCAGCCCCACCATCTCAGTAGGTGGGAGCACTCCTCGCAGTCCAGACTTCCTTGCTCATGTTTTCCCTCCTTCTGCTCCTCATTTGGACCTTGGGCGCTCAGTTCGGTCCACCAATGGGTGGCTCTGTCTTTATTTCCATCCATTGCCAGATGAAGGTTCTCTCACGGTCCTGACTTTCTTTCTCATGTTCTTAGCCATAAATAAATGACATCGAGCCTATAATTCGTGATCCTTGAGAAGACAATAAGAAGGTGAAACCAAAGAAAAACATATAGTATCCTCCTGGATATTGGAAGCAGACAAGTTTGCCGTGCAAAAATTGGGATCTTGCGGGTGGGGTGCGTTGGGGGCAAGAGGAGATGGGGAGAGCAAAGCGTGAAGGGGAGGATAGGGAGACCTTGGGGGAATGGGATGCTTGGGATATAGGAAGGGTGGATATGGGAGCAGGGAAGCATATATCCTAGTTAAGGGAGCCATCTTAAGATTATTAAGAGACTTGACCCCATCAACATTTTTATTTTATTTTGTTTTTTCAAGATAGGGTTGCTTTGTAGCTTTGTAGCCTGTCCTGGTACTCTCTCCATAGAACAGGCTGGCCTTGAACTCAGAGATCCACCTATCTCTGCCTCCGGAATGCTGGGTTTAAAGGCATGCATCTCTACCCCTGACTGTTTCTGATTTTACAATTTATATTTTTATATTATATATCCATGAAAATTATTATGGTGATAATTATTTTTAATAGTTTTGAGAGTTAACATTTATATTAAAATCCCATGGTTTTCACACTACTTTTGTAGGCTTGGCGAGATGAAGAAATGTTGATCAAAGCACATAAAATTTTAGTTGTGTGTAACCTATCAATTTAAGAGATTTGTTCTACCAACATGGCAACTGTAGTTAATAGGAATTTATTGTGACATAAAAGTTTCTCACAGAATATATTACAAGTTTTCTCATTGAAAATGATAATTATGTTAGATGACATACTAATTAGCTTATTTAGCTATGTAAACATACATCTCCTATGTAAATGCACATAAAATGTTTTACGTGTTACATATAAACATCATAAATGAAAATATAATAAAGGGCCCAGAGAGATATCTCAGAAGTTTAGAGTACTTAGCACTCTTGTGGAAAGAACAGAGTTCTCATTTCAGGGCTCACATCTCACAACTGTCTGCAACTCCAGTTTTAGAAGATCCGGCCTCTTCTGGATTCTGCAGATGCTGCTTATACATGATATGCATAAACTCATGCAGGCATGTACACATACAGATGAATAAAGAAATTTCTTTAAAGTAGTGTAAAGGTAGCCTTAAACGATTGGTTGGTTTAAAACGTTTTAATTTGTAAAGTATTTATCATTATCTTCCAGAGAGATGCCTTGGTTGAAGAAGCAGTTTGCCGTCTCTGATTCTCCCATATTCACCCTTCATATACTCTTGTCCTGATTTATTATTCTTATTTTTATATCTATTTTTCTCTCTATAGACCCTAAACACAGGCATTCC
This sequence comes from Arvicola amphibius, assembly GCF_903992535.2. Lineage (NCBI taxonomy): Eukaryota > Metazoa > Chordata > Mammalia > Rodentia > Cricetidae > Arvicola > Arvicola amphibius. The sequence goes on along the minus strand of NC_052049.1, from coordinate 152,623,436 downwards.
TTGGATAGTTAGACTGTCATTTTCTTTCTCTTTTCTCTGTGTACTCTGCCAAAGCGTTTTTCTGTAATGGTTTTAATAGCCATTTCAGCAGCCTATTTACCTCTGATTTAGACCCAATTCTTTTCAGGGTTTGTCAAGACCCCGCAAAGTGATGCCGGCAGTGAAACCACCTTCCCTCGCTCACTACTTCCTGAACATAATTTATAATAAGCATTTGTTTCATCAGCTCTAAAGTGTAGAGTGTATCGTTCATCACTAAATCTTTATAAGTTATTCTTCTGTATGGAATAAATTCCAACAGTGAGCCATAGAAGACTAGACCTCTTTCATAGTGCTGGTTACACTACACACTTGCTGTGTTGCTGGCCTCCAGCTTCTAATGAAGAAACGTCTTCCCACGAGAGCTGCTGCACAGACTCCTAGGATTCATATCCCAGTGCCTCTTAGATTTTCAGATATGTTGAATATCCTGAACACATAGAAGACTATTCACTGTAGCACTTCGAAGGAATTCTGTATACCTAGTTCCTTCCATGGCACCATATCTTAAATTTAACCTCATGTACAATGCTGAATATATTGTCGTGTTTTGTTTTCCAACTTAGGGAGAAAGGGGCTTAGTTCAGCTTACTGTTGTAATCCAGTATCCAGAGAAGTCAGGGAAAGAATTCAAAGTAGGAGCCTGGAGGAAGAAATTGAAACAGAAGCCATGGAACAAGGCTGCTTACTGGCTTGTTCATTCTCCTTTCTTTTGCCACCCAGAACCACCTTCCAATGTTTGCCTCTACTAACAGTGAGCAGGGACCTCCTACATCAGTCAGCTCCCACAGACTTGCCTACAGGCAATCCTATGAAGACATTTTCTCATTTAGTTTTTTTTTATTTCCATAGGATCCTAGTATGCGGTAAGTTGACATAAAAGCTTCTGGAATGATTAAATATCCAAAGAACTGAAGGCAACTGAGGAAAGCTGAGAGTCAATGAGGCTGTCACACTCAGCGAAGAGCACACCAATTGATTGCCTAAGGCCAAACATTCACCCTTGAAAACATACAAACTGATAGCATTGTATGGACACAAAAGATTATTATGTATGTATATATGTGTATATGTACATATGTATATATGTATGTATACATACATAATAATCTTAATAACATATATACATTCCTAAGTATGATCTTATATATGTATGTATGTATAGCTATAAGCAAGCAATAATAATTAATGAAAAAAGAAGCTGTGAATTTGAAGGAAAGCAGGCAAGGTTTGGAGAGGAGAAAAAAGGGAGAAATATAATTATATTATAAATCTCAACAATAAAATAGTAAAAAGTAAAAAATCATCTAGCTAGCACACACATGGTTAGGGAATGAGTGGTGGCTAGAATTTATTTCTTAAGTTCAACCCCAATTTAAGCAATAGATGCTTTCCTTCCCACGATTTTCATTTACTAATTTAAGATATTAGTGCTTCTTTCTTTTCCTACCCTCTTTAAATCTGCCAGCTGAGTCATCTCCTTTCCTTTCCCTGTGACCACAGAGGAGATAGGCTGCCTCTTCTCACTTCAAAGACTGTGATTCAAAGCATAGCTTGCCTTCTCCCTCAGGATATTTCTTCCTCATCCATATTCATCATAACTCACCCAGGCTCTTCCTTCTAATGCATTTCATACACTCTTATTAATATCTCAATAGCCCCATCAATTTTGCTACTTAGGAAATAAAGGCTTGGATCAGTCTGAAGATGAGACTAGAGATTCTATAAATTTGAGGTGTTTCTTTCTAGCGTTGATATTATTTTAAGCTTAAAGGTTTATTTTCTAAAGAATTAGAATTTAATGGGCTTGTCGTAGCCAGGAGGCATTTGTTGGGCCTTTGTCACTTTTCTCGGTAGTCTTTCAAATGAAGCGAAGAGAAAAAAAATTAAAGCCCTCTCTCAAGTTCCACATCTAGTGTCTCATTGCTTTAATTTCTTTTACATTTTCCTTCTTTCTAGAACATCCATGAAAAATATTGTTTATCAAGGTAAAATTACAGTAAATCTAGAAAGAAGTTTACTAACAAACTCCATGTCTTAGATCTGGCTTTGTGAAAATGAAGATGGACATTAAGATGATGACGAGGGTGATGAAGAGATTAATAATGATGAGTATGATAGTGGGTGATCAGCACCAAGTTGTTTACTTTGTAGAGTTGTGTAGTTTTGTAGTATTTGATAAACAAATCAACAAAACAAATTTGATAAATAAATATATCAACACAAAAAAAGAGATACTAAAGGTTCTGATACATTTCATGTGGAACTCTGAAATTCTCTGTAAGATGCAGAACTCCATTTCAAACTAATTGTTCTCTACTATGTGCCTATATAAAGGGCTCTTCATTATGGCAGTGATTATTGAAAATTTAGACAGTTGCTTTGCAGTTTACACAGGAAGTAGAATCATGAAAACATTCATGCACCTTTTTTTCTGTTATTGTTGGCAGGGAAACAAAACCATCAAGATGCCTATTTACAGCAGAGAGCTTGAAAACAAAGACAGGGACATCCACATTTTGAGCAATCCCCAGGGTAACCAAGGATAAATTGAATATACAGACATCCACACAGTTGCTAGGTGTATTTGGTGGAAAATGTATCATCCTCTTGTTTCCACGGCAATCCTAAATAAATCCAATGACTCTGGAATCAGCACATCAGCAACATATGCAGATAGATATGTTGGGCAGGCTGGTGAGCTTTGGCATGCACCAGTAGCTTGATCACACTTGTTTACAATAGAAAAGTGAGTGATCAAATAATATCTGCTTCTTGTGTCTACTCCCAAAGCTTCACTTCATTTTGACTGTGCTGACATGTAATGGGAATTTAGAGAGAGAAGTAACAAGGTTAAATTTCCCAGAGGAAAAAATAGCTCAATAGAATCTTCACTGACCAATGTAGGGAACAGAAAGAAAGTCTTTGGGAGAAAATAAAAGCATTATTTCAACACACATTTTATTAACTAACCACAAATCAGTGGTTTACAATTATTTTACCATCATTCTTGCAAAAATTTTAAGTACTTAATAACATTGTGGTAAATACATCACTTATAACATCTCAGTTTGTCTTCACAACCATTCTTTAAATTAGGTTATAGATCATCATTGGCTCATTTCACAGAGAAAGGTCTAGAGATATTAAATAATTTGCTTCAAATCACACGGCACTAAGAAAACCAAGAATTTAAGCACAAGTATGCTTTTACTATTTCATGTTTATGAGCTTTTCCAATTGATTCAGGAGAAAGCAAGTCTTAAAATGAAATTGCTATGCTTTTCTTCATGCATAATTAAAAGAGAGAGAGAATCCCCACTAATACTCAAGCTTAGTGAAAATTCTAGAAACAATAAACTGAAACCAGATGTTTTTAGCTCTTATCAAATAGTCACCTCCCTCTAATCATCAGAGTTTCTATAAGTTGACCAAAAAATTGAAGAATAGTAAATAGATATAAATTTAAAAAGCAGAATTAACTCTTCAATTTGAAATTATGTAAACATTACTCAATAAAAAAAAAACGTGTTAAAATCATACCATAATTTTTTCTTTGGTCATATTAGTAAGAAAATCTTATAATATGGATTGGAAAATTAAGTGAATAAAATTATTCATATACTGTTTGGGCATACACATTCTGTGGGACGTGGCATGGTGCTGACTATACAAATTACTGATATGCTTTCACTTTGACCTGATAATTTTTCCCTGAGTCTATCACACTGATTTACCCAATTGAAATGGAGTGTATGCAAGGTTTTTACTGCAGTAATAGAAACACCTAAATGCCTATTGCTTTGAGCTGTCCTGTGTCTAATAGGGATTGAACCTGACTCCTTGAAAGAGCTGCCAGTACTCCTAGCCACTGAGACATCTTTCGAGCTCCATTTTATTTGTTTGATAATTGCTATAGCTTGGTCATACAACAACCGGTAGCTCCAATTCCACATGGCAGCTCACAACCATCTGACACTCTAGTTGTTGTGGCATCTAATGCGTTCTCACACACCAGGTACATGTGTCATGTATAGACATACATGCAGGCAAAACACTCACACATATAAAATAAAAATGAAATAATTTTTAAAGTAAACAGAATAAGAACCACACAAAATAAGTGATAGTAGAACAATCTACGAGATTAGCTCATAAATGCTTTCTAAGACTTTGTTAAAAATAAGATATGATTTTCTGTTACATAGAAATTTCATTTTTACCTTTAATAAGTGTCTTTCATATAATTTATTTTTAGAAAGTAAGAAATACAGGTGACACAATGAAAAGAAGCAAGAAACCAGAAGTATTTTGAATTTCTTGTGACTCAGCTAGACATAGAAATGGATGCAGGAATTGAAAACATACTGTGATTATTGTACTAATATTATTTCCTCCAGGCAAGACATGACCATTAGTCTTTTTACAGTAGAGATTGCTACAGTGAGAATATCTTGGACTTGTCATGGCAATCTGTGAAAATTGCAATGAGAATGTAAATATTTTCATTCAGTATAATGTCACTTGAAATTCCAAGCAGCAATCTTTCCTGACACAGCTGTACCTGGTTATGGAGGTACTAGAGCACAATGCTGATTAGGAGTTGGGAATTGAGTTACAATATGTTTTTATAATTTGTTACCCACGCTGAGGTGGGATTCTTTATGATTATAGCTGCTTCTGAGTTGCCCATATTTGTTGACAGCGGTTTCTGTCCCACCAGTTCCCACAGTTTTTCAGTCCCAAAGGAATACGCAGAGGTCTACATTAATCATAAACTGGCTGGCCTATTAGTTCAGGCTTCATATTAATTAATTCTTACATCTTAACCCATAATTCTTGTCTGTGTTAACCACACGCCTTGGTACCTTTCATCAGCAAGGCATTCACATCTTTGTCCTCTATGTGTGGGTGATGACTGCAGACTGAGCTTTCTCTTCCCGAATTCTCCCTTTCTCATCACCCTTCCTCTATTTCCTGCCTGGCTACTTGCCAATTAGATATTTATTAAAAATAATACAAGCGACAGGATAAAAGACCAATGTCCAACAGCACATATTCCTGTATGTGATTCTTCACCCATGCTTCTGGTAACTGCAATAACTTGTGTTTTCACCATGCTGAAGATAGGTAGATTATGGATAGATAGATAAATAGATAAATAGTTCCATCCATAGATAGATAGATAAATGCTTGTCTCCATAGATTGGTTGTAGTTGGCTTTCTCTTGAGTTTCTGTGTTATAGGCTTGGTCCCATATATGGTAATGTAAGAGATGGCGGACTTTTAATGACTGGGATCTGCTCAAGTGGCAGGGACATGCCTTGTCAAGGAAAAGCAAGATTCCAGCCTTGTCATCTTTCTGTTTTTTGATACATTCTTTCTCACACACAGTTTTCTGCCAAAGTGCCTGTGAGCCCTTGTTAACCTTAAATTGGAGGGACCTCCTGATTGTAAACATCTAGTCTCCAAATCTTTTCTTTATAGAATTAATCTGTTCTTAGAGTTTCCTGGAGAAACACAAAATAGAGTAATCAGCAATAGGGCAACCAATTAGGCATTTCTATAATGAACACAAAGAGAACATACATCTGATACATTCAGCCCTTAGCAAACCCCTATTTCACACACGGGCTGGAGGTTGATGTCCTCATTTTGTTGTCCCATCTTTGGTCACCCAATTTTCTGCTGCCTTCTATTTATTTTCCTGGTAAGATTTTTCCTTTCCAAACTGAAAGGTACTTCCATAGTTCTAAAGAAATACATGTCCAGCAATTTATATGGTATTCCACCTTCTAACCAGTTGATGAGACTTAGCATTCCTTAGGACATTGAACAATCACTCTAAATCCCCAAAGACTCCACTTTATTCATTTTCATGCAGGGCTACTCTACTTTCTATTTATTATTGGGTCCTAGAGCTTTTTTCTGTGAGCGCAGTATGCCCACTCTATTTACATGCACGAAAATGCTGACTTTATATCCACATAGTCCTCAAGCATTTACAGTTTGAATGGCAATGATACAGGAACTCTTTTCTCAGTGAACCAACAGTTGAACTGACACAGCAATGGAGTGGCACGTGTTTGAATGAGGGTATTGCCATGCAATAATAAAGGGAGTCTAATTGATCTTAGCAGGTGGAATATGAACTGCTAATAGCTCCAGAAGAAAATGAAAATTACATAGGGATCATGAATGAAAATACAAAACGGAATAGAGTTGACTTTCTAAAGTACTGTTGTGTACATCTCCGAATACCAAGGTGAAGGGCAGTAAAACGTACTGGAAAGTTAAAGTTCACTAGGGATGTGACTTAATCATTTTATCTGCTGTGTTATATTTGGTCTTCAGGAACACCAACACCGTAGCAAAATGAAGTCTTTGTTTCTCTTCCCTTGGAGCATAATACTGCGTTTGTTGTTTCTGTGTCTCCTCTTCATTTTTTTTTTCAAATGGAGACAAAGATGAATAAGTTCTCTCACCAAAGCTACATCATCAATTTTACATAGAAATGTAATTACTGAAGATGGATTCTAGCCAGGCCACCTGAATTAATAACCAGCCTGAATCCCTTGATGCTGTGAGAGGGGGAACAAGACTGTCTGCTGACCACAAATCGCCATGACCTTTGTTATCTTCCGCATTCAAAATACCAAAGGAGGAAGTCAGCTTGAATGATATGACATCGGAATGAAGTAAACCATTATAGACAGTTGATGAGGGTACCAGCATGTTTCCTAATTTGTACTGTTTCTACAGCCCATGAGTAAAAATGTCAATTTAATATTTCTGAAAATTAATACACATTTTTGTCTTTCTGTTAAATTATTATAACTAATAATCATTTTACCTCTAGAGAACACAAGTATTCTCATTGTTAGTTTGACTTTTTCTACTGCTAGAATGAAAACGGAGATACCTAAATTCTCACTCTGAAACCTGATATGGTGTTTATTTATTTTTAACTGAAAAAAAAATGCATTCTTAAAGGAACCCTCAGCTGATGACTTAGTTATTCATAACTTAGGATGTTGTGAAGTGTTTACCATAGACGACTACTGGGACCTAGGTGTATGTAACATAAGGTCTTTATTAGGAAGCCACGACTGCACTGGGTGTTTGGGAACCCATTGTAGTCCTGAGCCTTTTTCAAGGTAAGACTTTAAGCTAAAAAAAAAAAAAAAAGCGTATATTGACACACCTTAGGTAACAAAAATAGCTATCTGTAAGCAGAATTACATAAGCTATAAGGATAAGTTAGTGCTTTTTTTTGACTTTCCCAACATTATGGACTTTGATGGATTAGGTCGTTGTCCTCCTTTTGGCAGATGCTGCTACCTACATACTGGTGCCAGGCCTACATGGTACTTGCATTATGTTGTCAGTCATGCTAAGATCTGGGGTCTACTCAAGTCTAGGGTCTCTGTTTAAAGATTATAATTGTTATGGATAAGCAAAAGCATCTAAGATAAAAGTGTTGCATAACTTAATTCTAAATTCTACACTGAGCCCAACAATCAAAACTTCATTTAAAGTAAATTGAGTAATTAATAGACTAATTCTTATTGATTTTATTGAACCATTTGAAAACTAGGAGAAGCTGTATGTAGGGAAGCAAATAAGAAAATAAGAGACTTTTTCTGGTCTCTTTTATTTTCTGTCTTGTATTTACTTTGAGCATTTTTAGAGGGTTCATTTGTGATTAAAAAATTAGGTCACAGTTAGGAACAAAGTCTCAACTTCATTTTATAGTATCTCAATAAAGCTCTCTTAACCCAGAAGACCATAGACAGCCAAATACTTGGTCAGAAACAGTATGGCAGGACTACAATGCCTGGAACAAATACTTTCCAGGCAGAAGAGTGCTGTAGGACAATGGTCTGTACCCTGTCAATTATATCTTAATAAAATGCTGATTGGCCAGTAAACAAGCAGGAAGTAGAGGCAGGGAAATCAGACAGGAAGTAGAGGTGGGGCAAGGAGAACAGGAGAATTCTGAGAAGAGGAAAGTGCCAGTCTGCTGTTGCCACCGAGCCACAGAGGAAGCAAGATATGACTGCCTCGCCAAAAAAGGTACCAAGCCACGTGGCTAACACAGATAAGAATTATGGGCTAAAGTAAGTTATATAATTTACATTATATATATATATATTACATTATGATATATATATATATATTCTTATAAGAGTTAATAAGAAGCCTGAGCTAAGGGGACAATCAGTCTGTAATTAATATGGACCTCTGTGTATTTTGGGGGGGACTGAACGGCTGTGGGACTGGGCGGGACAGAAACCTCAGCCAACAGAAGAGACTACAAAAGTCTTCATCAGATAAAACCACTTCATCAGATAAAATGGTCTGAGTATCTACAGTGTAACATTGCAACCATTGGAGCACTAGAAGTTCTCAGAAGAATGTTTCATCTCTTCACAGGTAAAGGAAACAGTTACAGCAGCATGGCTGCTTAAGGATGGGGTTGTTGAGAGCAAAAAATTCTGTCAACCTTCCTCTATTGAGGAACAGAAACTTCTTTGCAAAGAATAGCAGTGCCTGCCTGCTTGAGTATTAAAAGATTTAAAATTTTCAAATTTTTAGTTATTACCTTGGGAAAACACTTCAAAACAAATGCATAGACAAGATAAAATTACCAAGGAACAGGTCAATTGTAAAACAAAACCCATTAAAATATAAAAATCATCATTTTCAAAAACTGTTCTTACAAATAAGTCTGAGAATCACATAGGTTGATGTTTTATTTCCTTATGAAGAGCAACATTCACTCATTTGTAATTGAACTAGAATTTACTGAAAGTTTATTATAGAATGCTCCTATGTTAGGGAAGAACTGGCATTCTTAATTATTTCAAAGTAATTTCTGTCTTTAAGGTTGTGCCTTGTTGTGGACATAGCAAGTCAGACTCTCACAAAGACATCGGACTTTTAAAAGCATATATTTTTAAAAGAAGGCTATAAAATGACAAGGGCAAATGGGGCTGAAATGAGAATGAAATACACAGATAGAAATACTCTTGCAAAGGATGAGCATCAACATTTTGGTCCATGATTATTATTATTCTTATAAACCTTCTCACATAAATATCCAAGGAATGATTCATTAAGATAGAAATCAGAACTGAGGGCTTACATTGTTCTCTTAAACCATCCTAGACATTCCAGGGTCTCTTGTCTCTTTTGTCTTCCCTTTTTAAAAAAGAAAACTCTCTTCCTACTAATGCACATGCGTATGTAGATTGCAACATAATTCATTCAATAAAATCATGATTGGCAACGTACTAACTATTTATTCTTTCAATAGATACTTAATGGAAATAGAAGTACTTTGGCAAGTAAATGTTTTTATGCTCAAAGGTGCAACAGTCTTCTGAATAAAGCAGTAATTGTTCAATAGAGTTTAAAATATTAAATATAAACAATTGATTAAATAAATAAATACAAATAGATATGGCTAACAGTAATTTGAAGACAATACAATACAAAGGAAGGGTGAAGTTAATGGGTAAGGACAGGGTGTGTAAACAGTAAGAATTGGTGAAGAATGACCCACCCACTATTTGCAGGTGTTATGATACTAAATATGCCAAACTAGATATAGAAGCAGAATTGTACATTTAAGTGGAGAAACAGGTGACAGGTGTTGTAAATCATACTAGTGCAATGATTCTCAACCCGTGGTTTGCAACCCTTTAGGGATTCAAATGATCCTTTCACAGGGGTCACCTAAGACCATCCTGCATATTAGATATTTGCGTTATGATTTATAACAGTAGCAAAACTACAATAGTGAAATAGAAACAAAAAAAGGTTATAGTTGAGGGTCACTATAACATGAGGAGCTATTTTCAAGTTTTGTAGATTCGGATCGTTGAGAACCACTATTCCAATAAGTTTGACTTGGTAGATTATCACAACATATAGAATTACACTATGACTGTGAAACGACAGTTTATTATTTCACAGGCATTCTTTGTTCAAAACGAATGAACCATGTCTACAAGCACCTTATCTGCAATTTCCTATTCACCCAGGATTCCCCTGAATATGTCACTCTTGCAATACACCTCTCATTAGGATCACAGAATATGCTAGAGACTTTATCCAACTATGTGTTCTATCTAGATGTTCTTTTTCTCTTGTGTATCTGCTATTTCTGTCTCTTCATTTGTGTGCCACTAAAACATGCATATTTAATATTTCAGACTGTTTGCTTTCCCATGGAAAGTCAATTTGACTATAATGGTTATGGAGTACTATTCATCTATTGTGATATTATGCATGCGTTTTTTATTTGTGACTGTATTGCACGGTAGGATCTAAGAATAGGCTAGGCTTATTTTGGTACTTTTTTTTCTAATACTGCCCTTTTATTGATTACTTAAACTTCTGGTATCTTGAAGCCATTTTGACTTTTACATTCTAGGCACTAAAAGGCACAGGTTCAGTATACTTAACAATAAAGTTTTCAGAAAACAATTGGGATACTTATTGAAAGTAAGAGTTATAAATAGAAAAAGAATAGAAAAACAGTTACTTCTTAAAACCATGGTTACCCAGTAAATAAGAAATGTTGTACCCCAAATATATTTTCATTTGCCTTGAGGAAAACTTAGTAAGATATCAAATTCCTAGAGCAGGTCGCATTTAGTTTCAAATACATAATTTTCTTCTTACTAAAATGAATCCAAATAAGTATATCTGGACGACTAGATTCAAATAATCATAGTTTATATTTTACTTTTTGCCTGTGGAAACAAATTATTCCTTTTCTGCCCAAGATGTGTCAGTCATTTTTAATCTTCTCAGAAGCTGGAATAGGTTTGTAGACATGCTGCATGTTTATGCAATTCAATATGCAGAACTAATTCCCAGGACTACAGATAATTTCAATTCCAAGACTCCCAGTTCCAAACCCTTTGCTTCTACTCATGCGTTTAGCCATTGTGGTGGTTCTAATCCCTTCTGAGACCATGGGGCTTGGAGGACCTATATTCCTACAGACTTCACTTCTCCCAAAGTCTAGTATGCCAATTACTCTAAAGTAATTTCAAATGCAAAATTAGCAGTTTTTCATTTATTTATTTATTTATTTATTATTTTTATTTATTTTTTTATGGTTTATTTTTTTATATTTAAAAATTTCCATCTCCTCCCCTCCTCCTCCCCCTTCCCTCCCCTCCTCCTTCCCCTTCCCTCCCCTCCTCCTCCCCCTTCCCTCCCCTCCTACTCCCCCTTCCCTAGGTTTTCTAATAGTACTATCTAAAAACTTTTATTTGCCACCAGGTGGAAGTTAGAGCAATTTTTCTAGGAACACATTCTTGCCAAGGACTACTTTTCAAAGATATCTTAAAGCAGAGGGGGAAAATGTGCCTTCTTATATGCTGTAAGAAAAAAACAAACGAAAACAAATAAAAAAAAACATGTTAACTAAATTGTCAGAGGAATTCCTGATTCCATAAGAGTATTTTTAACCAAGTGTGATGTTTTCCTTTGGTATATTCATATATTGTTATCTCACAAAGGTTTCACATTTATTTCTTTGCATTCAAGATAACTGTTGATAACTTAATATCAGATATCATAACTTGGTGACTTGCAATGGCAAGCTTAAATTTCTCATGAATCTTCAGTGGAGATATCAGAATGAACTTATATTTGCCCTATGTGCATCAAGGTGGGGTAGACTGATGTGAGACTGGAACGTACGTGAGACAATTACTTGTTCTCCATTCTGTTCTATCCTGTTAAGGCTTTCTTAACAGAATATCCATAATATCCCCACCACCACCACCACAAAACACAAACCCCACTGCCAAAACTACCAGTTGAGTTTCTTCATGGAAAAATAACTCTTTGCTTTACATAATAGGCTTTTGGGAGCAAACACACTGTCTATAGCCTTTGCACTTGAGACATGAGGATTTGTCCTTTACCTCCATAAGAACACATTGTATACACTTTGAAACTTTTTTTCATATTTGAGTTCTCTCTTCTATATTTTTTATTTAGAACTTCTTTATATTAATTTGTACTGGGGAATATTTATCTCATAAAAAGTGTTCTAATGCAATGTTATCTTTTAATTTATGTTTACTTGGTCTTAATCATCCCAGAATTCGCTTTTACTGGCTCTTTCATTTGGAATCTGTGTCACTTTGCACGATTTTCTGTCTGGCTTCTGTTCCAAGTTTATAACTATCCTTTATTTTAAAAGATCCTTTGGTTCCTGCCTTTAGTAAGTAGTGTTAGAATTCAAGACTTATTACTAAGTGTGGTTCTGTTAAGAGAGTGTGATTTCTTCTACATTCGCTCAGCTGAAATCAGCAGGAACTATGTTTACTATGAGTGAGTATACAAACATCTGTTACATTTCTGTGTTAGCATCAGGATCGTCAGTTGCGTGTTTCCAACTCTGTTTGCCAAATGAATCATTTTAGTCTTCTTGTTTTTCATTTTTGCATACTTAATGTTTTCTTATAAGTAAAAAATCTGGCTTTTCAAACCTGACTTGCATTCAATTGACTGAAATTTCCATGCATTGAAAACCCTCAGAAAAACTTCCTTCTGTACTTGGATAGAGTAAAATAAATACATGCTATGTTTTTGATGTGATGAATAAGTCAACCAAATCTGAATGGTACAACCCTGGGAACTGCAGTTCCCGTGGTCCCCAGGCTGTACTCCCACACTGACTACCATGTATTCTTCATGCAGTATTGAATCAAATCTTGACTTATTTTATTTGACAAGGAAGACTGCAAAGACAGTCTTTACAAAAGTAGAGAAGACTGACTGGTTTTTGCCAGTGAAAGTTTTTGTGTGCTATAAATTTCAGTTAGTGGGATTTCTCTAATCTTCCAAAGATCCGATCTTTGTGGTTTTTTCTCCACTGCCCAAATATAGAAAAAAGTAGAACAAAGTAGTTACAGTTTATCATTTAAGACAGAAAACTCATATGTTCCTAGAAGAGTATTTGGTTATAGTTCATGGTTGTATTTATATTTTTATGAGAGAATTTTTTATAAAACAGTTGATCAATTTTTCACTGGAATACTCACACTATTGCTTTGGGCTGATTATTACTTTGAAGAATTTACTCCTTCACTAAAAAAGGGAGTGCATTAATAATATTAAAGTTGTTAATATTTCGTGGTTATTATTTTAACATTTTAACTCTTTTCCAAATATGTTATGAAAAAACATTAATATTTATGGCTTGTGTCCGTGGTAGTACAATTTTAGGTTAATTTATTAATGCTCAGTCAATCAAAAATTGTCAATTTTGTTCATTTTGACAATCTGAGAGATATGTATGAGAAACTGACTCACTGTCCACCTGTACATCATAATTATGTATTTTCTATTATTATTAATTAATTGAATTTACTGTTCTATACATATTTTAATTAATTAGTTGTATTAATAAATTAAATGCCTTACAAATTAAAAATTGAGAGACTAACTCAATTTTTAATGCAAGCTTTAAAATTCACAGGCAGAGAAATTTGTTCTGGACTTTATATCAATACTGAATATATTTTAAATTAGAAGAGTAACTTATAAAAAAATGAAACTACTTGAACACATTTTGTGGAACATATATTATATATATTCCATATATAAAGGTTTTATATATATATATTGTATATATAACCTTTGTAGCACAATTACAAAGAAATCAAATTTTTAAAAAGATCATTATAATAAAATGAAAGATTTTTTGAAGAGCATTGTGTTTATATATATGTTTATATATATGTTTATATATTGTGTTTATATAATATATATATATATATTAACATATACATATATGTTACAAATATAAATGTATGATGAAGGAAATTACAAGATATCAAAGCAGCTGGGGATACATAAACTTTATAAGTAAGAGTCTCCTTTCTAATGTCAATTATTTCTAATATTTGTATAGATTAACTATAATGACAACTAAAATTTGAGGCTGATATTTTTTTCTAAAGATATGGACACCTTGATTTTAAATGCATGAAAGTATAAGGAATGTAGAATCGTACCTCAAAATATTTTCTTTAAAAAGCAGTTGAAGTAACTTAGACTACCTGATTTCAATATTTAACTTTTAAATTAATAAGCAAGACAGTGTAGTGTTGATATACATATCTTTAAAAACACTCTGTTCAAAGTCTCTCTTCTAGTCCTCTTTCTGCTTTTCTGGAGCAGCAAATACAGCCTGGGGAGTGAAGAGAAGTGTGAAAAGTTAACCAGACTTTGCTACTTGGAAGAGCACTTCCCTTTTTCTCCCTAGCAGGTCAGGTGCTGGCGTAGCTGATCGACTCCCTTTGCAGTCTTAGCTCTTTGGGTTGGCTCCTTGGAGACTTGTCTCACATGAGTTCAGAAAGGAGCCAAAAATTTGGTAGAATTTGTCTGTGCAAAATGTGCAGCTTTCTCTCTCTAACCTCACTTCAGTTAATTTTTCGGCTTCATTTCCAAAAGGTCTGGCGGGAAGCCTTAAGCTCTGACCTCTCAATCCCAAGTCAAATAGGGATGCTTATTTTTGCTCAACATCGTTCTCTCTAGAGATCATGATAAATGCCTCCAGATCAGAGCTGGTTGCTCTTCCACCATAGGTCCCAACCCATGTTCTCTTGAGTCAAAGAACAGATTCTATGTGGTTTTGGTGCTGTAGATTGTCTTTAAGACATTATTGAGTAAACATTTTTTCATGATTGTGTTATTAATATTATCTATTACTAAGTACACTAGTATCCTCTGGACTGCTAATTACATTAAGTTTTAAGAATAAGTTATTAATGGTAATAATACACCTATATTAACAAGTTGAAATTTCAACCGCATTACATACATATACATTTTTTATGTATGGAAGAGAGGTAGTTTATGAACAGTGAATTTGACAACTTCCCAGAGGTGGGAAGGACTGATTAATGCAAATGAAATCCTTGTTCATAGACTGAGTAGTATTCATTGGATGGATCACTTACTGTCACTTACTGACTTACTGAAATGACTGCAGCCTGTTTCTATATTACTTACCATTATGGTTCCTCTATTTTTCTATCATTCCATATTTCAGAAAGAGGATTGATAGTGGAATACATGTTCAAGGCACATAACTCCTAAAATTCTCTAGGAAAATCTTCATGAATGATGTCATTGAAGAGTTACATGAACCACCCAGATATGGGTAGTGCTATAATTGGCAGTAAGGAAAGGAGCGTCTTTGCCGATTCCCAATGTGTTTCTAATCGACAAAAGCAAATACTAAAACTAAAATCTTTCACCATGATAATCAGAAAACTTCCCAAAATATTATTAGTTTCAAGATTTATATTTTCTATGTGTTGTGAGACTTCTGTATTTATGTTTGTGACTTTCTCAGCAATTTATCGTTTTCATTATGGAAAAATTGGTATCTTCTCTTTAGTAACAATATCAATATAAATAGTGGTTCTTAAGAGATCTTCAAATAAATATGGATGTAGTTGCTCTATAGTATTCAAAATAGAAGTAAAATATTGAGTTGATGGACTTCCTAATAATGGAAGATAAAAGGAAAGTATCTTGGATGAAGATGTTATTCTGCATATTTCAATTAAGAAATATGAGACTTCACTTTATGCAAAAATACAGTGGTGGAGGTAAGTTAACATTTCATGTAACCACACTTGATGCCATCAATATGATAAGGTGATAATCTATGTCACAAGACAAATATCTCTTAAGGATATAATAATGATAAAGTACTGAGCGTCTCTGAAACACACACACGCACACACACACACACACACACACACACACACACACACACACACAAATGCCCAAAACATACACACACACCACTAGTATTTTAAAATTAAAAGCAACAAATAAACATCCAAAGGTGTTTCTCTTAAATTCTATTGTCTATTGAATCTCGGGCAAAGATGAAGCATATTCATAGTAGTTAAAATATACACTAAAGGTTACTTTATGCCACACACTAGTGAAAGAGTTTTCATGAGAGTAATAAAAATTTTTGGAAAGTGTAAACGGAAGCTTTGCTTAGTTTCCCTCCACCCAGGCCCAAATAATCACACAAAATTGTACTAATTACAACACTGTTGGGTCAATAACTTAGGCATATTTCTATCAAGCTCTTACATCTTAAATTAACTCATTTCTATTATTTGGTATATTACTACAAGGCTTGTAGCTTGTTACCTCACATCTTGCTTCTTGTGTGACTATATGGTGTTTCTCTGACTCCATCTTCTTTCCTTCTCTACCTCTGGATTTACCACCTTTCTTTATCCTGCCCTTCTGTAGACCAAAATAGCTTCTTTTTTTAACCAATGATAATAAAACATATTCATAGCATACAGGGGAGAATCCGACATCAGATAACAAAAAAGCAAAGTCATATGGAGGGAACTAAACTGGTTCTTAAACCCCCAGCAGTATCATCTCCCCTGAGAAAGGTTATAGATCCTGAATTCAGCTGTGTTAATTCTAACCAACCTAATGTGTTTTTTGTTGGAGCTTTATATGTGCCAAGCATGGCTTTCAGTCTACCTGTCTGTCTGTCTTCCTTCCTTTATTTATTTATCTATCTATCTATCTCTCTATCTATCTATCTATTTATTTATTTATTTTTGGTTTTTAGAGACAGGGTTTTGCTGTAACTTTTTTTTTTTTTTTTTTTTTTGGTTTTTCGAGACAGGGCTTCTCTGCAGCTTTTTAGAGTCTGTCCTGGAACTAGCTCTTGTAGACAAGGCTGGTCTCGAACTCAGAGATTTGCCTGCCTCTGCCTCCCGAGTGCTGGGATTAAAGGCGTGTGCCACCACCGCCCAGCTTGCTGTAACTTTTGAGCATGTCCTGGAACTAGCTCTTGTAGACCAGACTGGCCTCAAACTTCTTCCTTTTTTTTTTATCATCTATTTATCTTATATTAATACATCTATCTATCTATCTATCTATCTATCTATCTATCTATCTATCTATCTATCTATCTATATCTATCTATCTATCATCTATCTATCTATATATCTATATATCTATATATCTATCTATGTATAAATCTATCCACCTACCTACTTATTCACCTATCTATCTATGCTAATTAATACTGGTAATTCTTTTATTTGGAGGTATTTATTTCCGAGATATGACCCTCTGCAATTTCAAAGGCTAGTTATATAATAGAAAATGTGTTAGTGTTTAGGCACAGAATTTTGGTCATTTTTTTCTCATTTTTTTATTAAAAATTTCCATCTCCTCCCCTCCTCCTCCCCCTTCCCTCCCCTCCCTTCCACCCATACCCCCACTCCGCCCCTCTCCAAGCCAAAGAGCCATCAGGGTTCCCTTCACTATGTTAAGTCCAATGTCCTCCCAGCTCCCCCTGAGTACAGGAAGGTGAGCAACCAAACTGACAAGGCTCACAGTGTGAACTAGAGTGGCACCCTGGTTAAATGAAAAACAATCAGTGTACAGCTGGGCGAGGCAACATCTTACTGCAAATTGATGTTTCATTGATTTCCATGGGAGGTCTTCTTTTTTCTGAAGAGAAGTAATAATGGAAGATGAGGAGTAGAAGCTGGGGTGCAAAGGAGAGGTGGGAGGGAGGGACTGAGAAAAGAGGAGAGAGGAGAAACTGTGGTTGGGAGGGAAAAAGCTATAATAGTAATAAATAAATGAAAAAATATCCCCAGTAGTAACTATTAATACATTTGTTTGTCAATGTAAAAAATGATAAAGTATTTCTAAAATTTAAATAATAAGATAAATGCGCGCGCACACACACACAGAGACACACACACTACACAGGTTAAGTTATAAATACTAGTTGGAAACAAGCCTAAACTACAGGCATAACTTTCATATTTAGTAAGCAATCTCCATGTGATTATTTTGGAAATGGCGGTAAGAGAAAGACTTGCTACACAAACATACTCACACAACCACACAAACTATGGTGTGGTAAGGTATCCCTGCCAGACTGAACATTTTGAAGTTGAGTTGAGTCTATCCTTTTACCTTATGTGGCACACGCCCTTAATCCCAGCACTTGGGAGGAGGCAGAGGAAGGCGGATCTCTGTGGGTCCAAGGACAGTCTGGTCTACAAGAGTTAGTTACAGAACAGGCTCCAAAGTTACAGAGAAACCCTGTCTTGGAAAACAAAAACAAAAACAAAAAATAGTCATAAGCAACTTTGCCCACTGAATCACCTTACTGGACCTGATTTCTTCTATCTTGTTAGAACACAGACCTTCTTCTTCAGGCAGCATCCCATAATTTGAATCAATTCATACCTCTATATAGTTCTTTCTTCGACAGAGAGTTAAGTAATAGTCTGTGGTATGACTTGACAGTTCTCAAATTATGGTACTTGGTTCTTCCTTGTTCTTTGTGATGTATTGATGTATACTAAGTTGAGCTTATTATATGATGTGAAACTTCCCACCACTCCTAGACTTATAAGAAGTCGGACTTTTTTTTTATCAAGGGCTTGTTATAGAAACTCCTGCTGACTGCCACCAGAAGAGGTCTCTTGTCACCCAATCCCGACCGACCATGAATTAGTTACCACTCCCAGGGTGATTATCTTTCTCCCTAGCTCTCTCTCTTTTATTCTAACTATTAATAAATCTCTTCTCCATATTTTAAAGTCCCCAAATTTCATTTAAGGACAGATTATTGTTTCTTCTCAAGTATATTTTGGCATTTTCTATCTAATACTTTAGGACATTTTTTGAGCTATTCTTTTGTTGCTGCTTTCTAGACTAATTCTCCTGCCATATAAGTCATATTCTGATTTTTTGAACAATTTATGTGTCACTTTTATGGTCCAGAATGTGGTTTTTCTTAATGAACGTTTATGTGAACTTGAGAAGAACTAAAATTCTACAGTTGTAGAGTAGAATGTTTTACAGGGCCTGTTAGATAAGTTAACTAATCATACCTGCAGGTCAAGGGAGCCTTCACATTTCATTACACTCTATGCTTAGCTACTTACACGGGGATTTTGGGAATATTCATGGATTTTGGTAGTTTACAGTATGACTAATATTACCCTCATGTAGGCTAACTATTCAAAATAATATCAAATTATTAAAATTCATAAAATATTAAAATATAGTTTCGTTTAGTATCTCATAAGTGTTGCATAAAGACTATGTTGTTTGAATTGAAATTAAGGTTTTAATTCATATTTTTGTATTTTAAAAACAACAGTGGGAAAATGCAAGTTTCAAGATTATTTTAAAGATAAATAGATGAAACTTCAGTTTATACTTCCCCCATTGTAAAGTATTTGCAACTGTATATATATTGAAATTCAGAAATCTCTTTGTTCTAAATGATGCCTTCCATGCAAAAATAAAGCATAACAGTGGGCCTTTGAATAACAAATTCTGAACTTTCTGTCAGATTAATGGCTTTCGGAAAAAAATGCGTATGTATATATAGCGTGGACAGCATGACTCAGAGTTTTGTGTCGAGATATAATGGTGAAATATAGAATGGTTTCCCTAAGAGAAGGAGGTTAATTAACATAGTCACAATTAAAACACAAATGTCAACTTGACATTTTCTCTTTCATTCCTTTATCTTCATTTGAGTAACAATTCTTCAACCAAGTTCTATCTTCCTGTCACCTCCCCGGTGATGGTTCATCATGACAATTGCAAATGTGGCCTATGGCCTGCTCAATGTCTTGAAACAGTGACCTTCAAATATCATTAACCTTAAAAAAACAAGATAGATGAAGAATAAAATATGACTAAGAAATAGATTTTTACAAAAGAGATTTTTTTTACTTTGTGTGTTAATAAATTTTCTTTACATTAATTTATGAGTTCCAATGTCCAAAGTTACATAATTTATAACAGAATAAAATAATAGTACCTCAGTAAAATACTAAGTAATTGAATGAGGACACACTTACAAAACAAAATGTAAGTTTAAGCTAAATGATCTAAATGATTAAAATGGTAGTTTCATGCCTTCTATCTTGTAATAAAAAACAAAACCTTTGTAGCCAATAGCCAAAAGATGAGTCCTTCATGACATATTAGTCTGTCTTAGTTAAGGTTTCTATTGCTATAAAAAAGACACCATGACCACAGCAACTTTTATAAAGGAAAACATTTAATTGAGGTAGCAGATGACATTCAAAGGTTCAGTCCATTATCATCATGGATATGGGGGGATCATGATTGCATGCAGGCAGACATGGTGCTGGCTACATCTTGATCAGAAGGTGACAGGAAGTAGACTGAGACAATAGGCAGTATCCTGAGCAGAGGAAACCTCAAAACCTGTCCCCAAAATGACACACTTCTTTCAGTAAGGCCATCCATACTCTCTCCAACAAAGTCACAACTCCTAGAAGTGATATTCCCTAGGAGATTATGGGGAGAACTATGTTCAAATTTCACATGGTCATATTTTCATTCTAATTTCTTTTATGCAGAAATAAAAGGTTTTATTTTTATGTGAAACTGAATGAACAGAATGATCTATAGCAAATCTCATATTATAAAAGCACTCTTATTTTTGCATATATTTTAATGGTATTAAAACAATTTTCCCAAGAATTACAGTTCTGGAAGCATGCGAAAAGCAGAAAGAAGTATGATCATGTTTACAAAAGTAATTTATTAAACCAAAATTTGCAAGAATTTGGAATTAATTTTAATGAAAGAACTTTAAATTTTTTATTTGTTTGTAATTATTTTTCTGTTGTATTTTGATGGCCTAAATATCATGTAGTAGTTTTGTTTGATAGCTAAATCATTCCATGGCAACATAAGATAAATTTTACCCTGAGTTAAAAAAAATTACAATTATATAGTTTTTAGTCAGTGTGTCTAGACTTATTCATCCCAGTGATTCTGTTTTTAAGAGTCTACATTTCAAATAACATTTTATTTGTTGTATTGAAAATTTCATACATGATGTAGGTATGTCTTCTGTCTATCTGATGATTTCATTGGTTAATTAATAAAGAAACTGCTTGGCCTGATAGGTCAGAACATAGGTGGGTGGAGTAGACAGAACAGGATGCTGGGAGTAAGGCAGATTCCTCAGGCAGTCGCCATGATTCTTCGACCCGAGACAGACACCATGGAGCCAGCTGTCAGGTCAGACATGCTGAATCTTTCCTGGTAAGACACCACTTCATGGTACAACACACATTACTAAATATGGGTTAAAGCAAGATGTGAGAATTAGCTAATAAGAGGCTGAAACTAATGGGCCAGGCAGTGTTTAAATAAATACAGTTTGTATGTTGTTATTTCAAGTTTTAAGCTAGCCGTGCGGGAGCCAGGCAGGATGAAAAGCAGACCTGCCTGCAACTCCTTTTACACATACCTATGTACAATGCAGCGTTATCATATCCTGTAGAGCCCTATCAATCTAGCTAATTCCTCCTAGGACCTTTTAACATATCTTCTTCCAAATTTCATATTCTCTTCCCTCCCTTCTTCCTCCCCCCTCAAAATTTGAATCCAATTAGTGCTTCCCATATGAGTATAAATGTGAGGCTGTCGACTGGAACATGAGCAACCCACTAGTGGCCACCCCAGAGAAAGTGGTTATCCATCCCCTAGACCTCATCAAAGGTCACAATCTCCTGAGTTATGGGTGGGGGGCCTCAGTTGACTCAATCATCCAATTTTTAACTGGTTTGATTCCAGTCACATCTTATATAGGTAGTTACAGCTGTTGTTGTTAGTTCATATATGCAATAGCCATGTCATGTTTCTTTGATGTTTTTCAGCTCAGCACCCCCCATTGTCCTGTTCTTAGATTACTTTTATCCTATCTTCTTTGATATTCTCTGAGTCTTGTGGAGGAGTCAATAAAGATATGCCATCAGTGTCAGAGCAAACAAATTAACTTATTCCCAGTACCTTGAACAATTATGAGTCTCTAAAGCAACCACTGTCCACTACAAAGAGAAGCTTCTCTAGAAAAATAAACCTATGGGTATAAACAAAAATGTTTAGAAAGCCTTTGACAACCTGGATATTTAGCAGAACAAAACAGTAGGGTTCCACCTAATGCCTATAACCTCCCTTGCCATGGGAGTTTTAGAAGTTTTATGCTAACAGACAGAAGTTTCTACCTGTAGAGAAGTCTCAAACACAATCAGAAAGTTTTTGGTTGCTTGTGCTATTTCACCATTGGCAATATGTTGTTTGACAGTATCTAATGCCAAGTAAGAGCATTGCTGACTTTTTCCCAAGCACCATGCATGGCACTTTCTAGTTTTGTGGAATCTATCCATCAGAGAAAGGGCTTCAAACACAATTAAAGCTTGATTTCTCTGTGCACGACCTCCAAAGTGTGCTGTATCTTCACAGCAGTGTCTTAGCTTATAGTTATGGTAGACAATCAAAACCAATGGTAATAAACATTTCATACGGGTTCTTCAGATAGCCTTATGAGATCTCTACATGCCAACCTTTCTCCAACTCCTACCCTCATCTCCTCTTAAAACTTTAACTGCCAGTATTGCCCCATATTTGGTATTACATGTGTCTTGTTTTCTAAACCCTCTTATTATATTTTTTACTTGGGCTTCAAGGCAAATATCTGTATTTTTTTATTCCATTTATCTTTTACCTGCTCCATCTGTTTTTCTACCTTCCTATACTATTCACTGCTTGAATTCTTCTGTTCTCAGCATTTCCTTACTCAACTTTTATTTTACCTATATTTCCCTTTTTTACTACATCCCCCATTCCAGTGTCACAGTGGGGCCCCTAGCAGTGGGACCAGGACTTGTCCCTGATAAATGAGCTGGATCATTGGAACCTATTCCCTATGATGGGATGCCTACTTTATTCTTGATGCAGAGGGGAGAAGCGTGGTCCTGCTACGCTTTGATATGCAATTTGATATGCTATGCTTTGTTGATGCCCAAAGGAGAAGTTACCCATATGAATCGATACAGAGGAGGAGTGGATGGGGAGTAGATGGGAGGTGGAGGGAGGGAACAGGAGGAGAGGAGGGAGAGAAAACTGTGCTTGTTATGTAAAATAAAATAAAGAAAAAGAATAAAAAAATATTTGGCTTCAATGACAACCCAGAAAAAAAGAAAAAAAGAAAAAAGAAAAAATATTATTAGAAATAAAATGATGTAGTTTGATTAAGCATCTTTGGGTATATGTTCAAGGGTGGTATTGTTGGATCCAGGGGTAGGTTTCCCAATTTTCTGAGAAACCACCATACTGATTTCCAAAATGGTTGTAAAAGTTTGCATTCCCACCAGCAATGGATGAGTGTTCCCCTTACTCCACATCCTCTCCAGCAAAGGCTATCATTGGTGGTTTTTTATCTTAGCCATTCTGACAGGTGTAAGATGGTATCTCAAAGTTGTTTTATTTGCTTTTTCCTGATGACTAAGGATGTTGAACATTTCCTTAGGTATCTTTTGGCCATTTGAGATTTTTCCATTGAGAATCCTATGTTTAGTTCTGTGCCCCAGTTTTTAATTGGGCATAGTGAAATGACATAATTATATTATAATCTGAAAAATAAAAGAAATAAATAAAAAAACAAAACCTGAAACTATTGCATATCTGTTGAGATGGGGCTCTACAACTCTGCATTTGTGTTGGTTGTTTTGTGTAATGGTCTCCATTGTTACAAAGAGGAGTTTCCTTAATGAAGGATGAGTATTACTCTTACCTATAGATTTTAGTACACATGTTTAGAATTTAGTTAGGGATTATGCTCATTAGTAGAGTGACAATTTAGGTTTTACTCCAAGATTCATGACTCTACCATCTCAGCGTAGTTGGTTAGATTTCCAGTCCCTGGTATATTTTTTTTCTTGTTGGATAGGTCTTAAGTCCAATTAGAGACTGATTGGTTACCTACAAGGTATGTGTAACACTACTGCACTCTTAGGGTTATTCTGAATACTGGAATTTGGTCTGATTCATTGGCATCATAAATTTGTAGAACTGTGGGTTGTTTCTATCCTGTTGAAGCTTACATGATGCCATCTAGTACTATGGAAGTTTTAAGGTCAGTTCCAGCTCAGAGGTCTATAGGCCCTGTGTTTGATGTGCACAGTGTCTTCTTCAACAGGACGCACTTTCCTCTTCTGAGATTACCAAAAACAGGCAAGAAAAATAGCCTATATTGTTTCGAAATCTCTTGGACAACCCTACAACTTATGCACCTAAAACTCAGAATCACTGTGGAGGTAAGGACTACAAGAACAGAGAGTTTGCTATTAGATTGTGTCTCCAAGGAGTGTCAGAAGCTACACCCATAAAGTCTCACCAATATGACTGCCTAAATATGAGCTGAATAGAAATGATGACAATAGGCATGATAATAAGCATGAGGAAAAACTCATGAAAGTACAATTTCACACAAAGAACTACAGGCAACTAAGATTGGTAGAAATACTCTATGTCAGGAAATACACACCCATTGTTTATGTAAAACCAAATGATAACCTTCAAAAGATACAATATCATTCTACATGCTGAGTAGTTTGTATTCATTTATTTTAAAACAATATATGCATGTGTGTTAATATTTTGCTTGTGCTATAACAAATATAACTTGCTTGAGAATCAGAGTGTGGAGTGAGCCACTAGTTAACCATAGAGGCCAGGGAGTGGTAGCAAATACCTTTATTCCCAGCACTCAGGAGACAGAGACAGAGGGATCTCTGTGAGTTCAAGGCCACCCTGGGTTACACTAGATTGATACAGTCTCAAAAAGAAACTGAGTCATATGGAAGTGACCCACACCTTTAATCCCAATAATTGGGAGTCACACAGCTATAATCCCAACACTAGGGAGGTAGAGAAAGAAAGGGATATGGTTGTGCAGAGAAAGGAATAATAGGCAGAAGAAGAAAAGAACTCAAAGCATTCAGTCTGAGGATGTGTAGAGAAAGGACATCCCATTTGGTCTGAGGATTTCATAGAGGCAAGAGCTAGTGGCTGGCTGCTCTATTTTTCTGTCTTTCAGTTTTCACGTCTTAATATCTGACTCTGGGGTTTTTTTATTAAGACCAATTATAAATCATGCTACATGTATGTATGTATGTATGTATGTATGTATGTATGTGCATATTAAGCTGTTGTAGAATAATCTTTTAGTATGCTGTGAAGATGTGTCTTTGCCAAGGCACATTCTCATTGGTTTAATAAAGAGATAAATGGCCAATACACAGGAGGTATAAACAGGATTTCTAATCACAGAGGGGACTCGGGTAAAAAGAAAGGCAAAGAAGCCTGTCAGAAATGGAGAGGAAACAGGAGGTGCAAGGTTAAAGAGAGGTAAAAGCCACGTGGTATAATGTAGTCTAATAAAAATATGGGTTAATTTAAGTTATAAGAGCTAAGGGGATAAGTCTAAGCTAAGAACAAGCTTTTATACTTAATAATACATCTCCATACATGTGGGAGCTGGTGATACAGAGAAAGACTTGCTACATCTAAAAACAATTAGTGAAAAAAAAAAGAGGCTGGAAATTTGAAAGAGAACTAGAAGCATATTGTTGATCTGATTTTGTTTTGAACCATAGGTTTCTCTGTTTCTCGGTTAATATCATTACCTTGGTATAATACATTTTCTCAGAATTTCTGCAATAGATGGTCAGAGGAAAATTTCAGGTTCAACAAATGTGAAAATGATTTTATGATTAATTTTTGTCCATGTATGGAATCTGTAACTCAAAATGAACATTGTTTAACATCCTGAGGACATTTGCTAGACTGTTTTCTGTGTTTGCTTTCAGTACTGAGCAATATAATGCCATTCTAATGGCTAATTGCTACAGAATTGTTGTTGTTGCTATCATTGTCTAGTGTTTCTGCCAAAACATCTTATCAAGATATGATTCATAGAAGTCTCTAAATAAACTGTGTCTTTTTGAAGAAGTAAGCAAAGTGGAGTTCTGTACCCCAAATTCATTACCATTTGTTTATATCCACACTACAATTTGAACATTGATAGTACCGCAAAGGCACATATGTTAGTGTCTTTCTTGATTGAAGGTGCGTGGTTGATCGGCAGTTATGATTCACCAGACAAGCTTTAATATATATAAGTCAGTTTTAATAAAGGAAAGGAAAGGGAACTTACAAATCCAAGGTTCCAGCGAGGAGGGCAGGAAAACAAAGAGCAGACGGGCCACAGGCCCGCAAGATTTTATAAGTCAATATTAGCCTAAAGGGGACACACCTAAGAGGGACACGCCTAAGAGGGACACGCCTTTAGACCAAGGGGGACACGCCTTTAGACCAAGGGGGACACGCCTTACAAAACAAGGTTTTTGGCTAGGCTTCCCCTTCACTTGATGCTAGACTGTCAGCCCTGAGGGCATTGTGGGACATAGCTACTTTCTGACTCTCTTCACTAGGTGACAAGAAGGTCATCAGACTTTCCTGTGCTTTTCATCCTGCCTTGCTGTTTTCCTTTACCACATAGCACCCCTGCTACCCAGGAAGCATAGCCATTGATCATAGGCTGAGATCAAGAATACGATAGTGTTAGTGTTTTTCAATATATATATATATATATATATATATATATATATATATATATATATATATATATGTTTGTTTTGATCAAAATATTAGCTCCAAATATGGGCCTTCAGGATAGCATACTGGAGAAAGACCATTAATTCTGTAAGTTAGTCAATGAACTCTTGAATAAAAGAATTGTTAAAATCTAAATGTTAATTTTTAAAATTTACTCTGAACTAGAGAATTATTTTCAGTAATATTTGGATATATATACATATATAATATATATGTATATATTAGCTATTTTTAGTAATTCTATTCTAGTAAAAACAATGTCAAGAATAACAGCCTTCATGCAGCTAAATTGTGCAGGGAAGCTTGTTGTGGAGAAAATACCAGACCATTATTAACTTGACATTTTTTCCCTTTGCTTTTGTTGTCAACTCTTATAGTTATCTTTCTTATTTTCACTTCCCTCAGGCTTTTCTTTGTAATTTCATCCTCTCTATTAGAATATATAAACTAAAGGAAAATCAGATTACAAAAACTAAGGCAAAGCATTTACTTAAAATATTGAAGTCTGTTACTCTACTACTAACGGCCTCATGGCTCTGGTGTAGTGTAAATTAAATTATGGGCAAATAAATTTTTTATTTTAAAATATGTCTGTCTTTTTGTTGCTTTTGTGTTTATGACAAGTTTAATTTTTTTCAGTTGGCTTTTACTTTTTGTGGTTTTGTGTGGATATTACAGCTCTCCATAGATCTTCCTTAAAGTTGAGTTATCAGATGCACCTTTTCCTTTAATAGAAAAAGAAATATTTAAATTCCTTAAATAATGGGTGAAACACACAATGCTACAAAATATTTGCTGAAAAGACCTATCTGGAGTTGGACTCCTGCCTCAGCTTCAGTTCATATGTATGGGAGAATAGAAACCAACTATCCTTCCTAAACCTTAGTTTCCTAAGATCGAAACGAAGAGAACAACAACCCCTCCAATGTGGAGTTTTAGTTAAGACAATTAAACAGCCCATGAAGTGCTGCTTGCCATGTGATGACACCCCTATAATCATTGTTATTTTTAAAAAGTTATCAATGTTTATGCATATGAATATTTTGATTGCATAAGCGTCTACGAACCACATATATTCATTACCTTTGGAGCTAGAAGGTGACAGAGCATCTGACACTAGAGTCAAGGATGGCTATGAGCCATCGTTGTGCAGGTTCTGGAAATCAAATCTTAGTCCTTTCGTAGAGCATCAAGTTCTTTTAAACGTGAGCCATGTTTCCAGCCCTCCACAATTGCTACTGTCACTGCATTGTTTCTGTGTTGAAACACGACCCTGGTTGTTGGAACTAATGAGTCCTGGCCTTCGTCTGCTCTTCCCTGCTAGAACCTTCTAATTGAAGTTACTAGAAGCTGTGCCTAGCTTAGAGGATCAGAGGATGGGATTTTTACCTGTTGGCCATTGACAGCAGTGTATTTAAGCCTCCATGTTGCTATTAAAGATGGGCTTTTGGTACCAGTGTTGGAAGGTCTGCGTGTCGGTCTGTCTCTGCGTGTGTTTCCTTCAACCTCCAGCCCCTTGCCCGAAGCTCGCTAACTGGGGTCTAGCGCATAGAGCTCAGACCCGGGCCGTGGTGTGTGGTACCTGGTGAACAGTCCAGCCAAAACACCAAACATCTACTACAATAAAGCACTGTTAGTCCTGTGATAGACACCGACTTTAAATGAAAGCATTTTATAGGGTTCAACTGGAATTTGAGTTCTGGTTTTGATGCTTTCTAGTTGTTACTTCTGGTAAGCTATTTAAAATCTTAAAATAACTGTTCAAGTAATACCTTCTTCATTTGGCTGCAAATTTTCTGAATGAGAAAATGGCCACAAAGTGACCAATATAGCCTGTTTCCCAAAGCCTTGTGCATTCCATGCAGGGATCACATTTTAATATACTAACAAAAACCTAGAAGGCAAAATTTCAATAAATTAATGTTATACATTTTATTATTATTTGTCATTTGAAAAAAGAAACAGATAAATGTAGAAATTGAGGTTATAAATATTTTGTAACCAGTTCATTTTAATGCCTATTTTGATCTCTAAGTTGCATCTTTTGAGAGCTGTTCATTTTTATTTTTCTGTATTACATTTGTTCATTTATTTTATGTGTGTGTGTGGGTGCGTGCACCACAATGTTCATGTCAGAGGTCAACTAACTGGAGTCAATCTTCTTCCATCCAGGGATGAAACTCCAGGTAACTGGGTTTAATGGCAAGCACCCATACCCACTGAGACCTGTCTACTACCCCAAAATCATTTATGTTAGACAAAGTTTTGAATACAACTTTGAGATTCTGCTTGTTGGGACCAACTCAAGAGGTATACCTTGGGCTTCTTATGACAAAAGAAGTTTGCAACTTTTAGTTGGATTTAGTGTCATCCTTCCTCTGAAAGGAAATATAGTCTTTTTGTTATTGTTGTTTTTGAAACTAAGAGGATAACTACATGTTCCTGCTTGCCTAGCTCTTCTTAGTGGAAATAACTGAATGAGTCATAAAGGACAAAGGATGCAGTTGTCAAAAGACTTCATTTATCTTTATGAATCATAACAATCTAAATGTTGCTGTTTAATTTCAGAAGAAAAGCAAATGACGCTTTTAGTAAAATAAATGATGTAAAATTATTACTTTATCTGTTCCTCTGCAGACAAACATGCCTGACATTTAGGCACACTTTCCCCAGTGATATCACTTCAATATATAGTTCTGTGGCTTAGAAACTTAATCAAATTAATTATACCTCATTTTAAAAACTAGATTGTTGGGGGATATTTGTTCACCCTGTGGACTCCTCGTGTACATTTGCATTAATTAAATAAAGTAAACCTTGGGTCAGAAGGGAAAGTTAGCAATTATTTGACAACATGTAATCATAGAACATCAGAGGGCATCTGGAAGAATTAGAGAGACACATGAAGTAGCCAGTAGTGGTGGTGTATGCCAGTAGTATTTGCTGAAGGAGGCAGAGGCAGGAGGACCTCAAGTTTTGTAGTTGGAATTTTCTTTTGGCTGCCAACTAGCTCCTAAATAAGGACTCAGGAACTTTTTATTAATTATGAATGCTTGGCCTTAGCTTTGGCTTGTCCCACTTGCTAGTATAACTAAATTTAACATGTTTATATTCATCTATTTTTGCTTCAGGGCTTTTTAACTTTCTTTCATTTTGTATGTCCTACTTTCCTGCTTCTTCTGTGTTTGTCTGCCTGGCCATTGGCATCTTTTTTCTTTCTTTCCCTGAGCCTATATTCTTCCTCCTTACTTACTCTCCCAGCCTGGAAATCTCGTTTATACCTCCTTCCTTGCTATTGGCCATTAAGCTTTTTATGTGATCAATCAGGTGCCTTAGAAAAGAAAGGTAAAATAGCAGCACATCTCCACATAGCCAAACAAACATTTTAAAACATTGGATAACTAATCAAATAAATTTCTGCCTTTCGATAGCAAGCCATTTTGCCTCACATAAACAGAAGCCAGATAGAAACAATTCAGTCCATAGATGTTCAATAACATCTATGACAAAAGGATGTATTTTTGAAAATTCAGGATGCTATTCCTTTCCTTGACTATATTATATGATTCGACTGTGGAGATTTTTTTCAAATAACACAGAATTTAACCATTATTTTAAAAATTAACAATTGTGATGCCTACTATAACATTTTATTGTTCTATTGATCTTTTGCTATATAGATAACTTATTTATATTGGTTACTGTCTTAGGCGTTACTATTGCTTTGAAGAGTCACCATGACCACAGCAACTCTAATAACAGTAAGATTTAATTGTGGTAGCTCACTTACAGTTCAGAGGTTCAGTCCATCATTTTTGAGAGCATGGCAAAATACAGGCAGTCTTGGTGCTAAGGAAATATCCAAACATTGTACAACTTGTAGGCAACAAGAAGTCAACTGATTGTCACACTGAATGATGTTTGAGAACAATACCTCAGAGCCTGCCCCCACAATGACATACTTTCAACAAAAGGTGTGACCTAGCTAAAGGTATGTTCTACAGCTTCCATGTCTGAAGTAAATGTGTGTGCCATCAAACCTCCCCCAGCAAGATCGTACATACTCCAACAAGGCCATACCTCTTAATAGTGACACTCCGTATGAGTTTATGGGGGCCAAATACATTCAAACTACCACAGTTACTAAAGAGGAACATAAAGATATGTACTTCCTAGTGAATAAAGTCGCCATTTCCATTTCATGACTGATGGGAATTTGTGAACAACCATGCAACATGAAGGACAGAGAAAAATAATAGGGAAATGAATGAGCATTGTGTAAACTTTTAGGACAGGACCAGTGAGAAGGTGGCATAGATTCACACACACCTACAATACAGTAAATATATAAGTGTAAAATAAGCAAAAATAAATTCTCAGGATGATAATAGAAGAGCAAAAGATAATTTTACGCATTGCATCTTCTAGCAGGTTCAGTGGTTTTTTTGGGGGGGGAGGGCACAAGTTTATTGATTTGTCAAGTGTTACCAGAAAACAAATATAAATTATAAAGCTGCATTTATAACTTATCAGAGTTTATTTTATCTGTGTGTATGGTCCTATGTGTATTATGTGTGTGAATATAGGTACACATATGTTGTACATTTATGGAAGTTAGGTTAGTCTTTGCCTTCTACCATGTTTGCTGTTGTGTGCATAGACTCCTTGCACCATGAGCTTCTTGGATTCCAGCCTCTGTTTCACATCTCACTGTAGGATTGTCAAAACTGTAGACACCAACTATCACTTTTGGCTTTGTTTGGACTTGGGGAGATTAATAAGGTACTCATACTAGTGCATTACTTTACCCATAGGCGCTTTTAAAAGGTTTCAGTATTCAAAGTCATTGTCATCAGAACAACACCACTGACATAAATTTAAAAACCACCAGTTGGACTCTCTTGTTTCCAGAGGAGAAAAACAACAACAACAAAATAGCTTTACTTGAAGATAGGGATGTTGACCTGTCAGTTATTAGTTGAGCTCAGAATACAATCCCTGCTCAAACTGTTGCATTCTCTGCGTCACTTAAGGACACTCTGTACCAAAACACTTCTGTCCTTCTGAGCATTTTAAGTAAATTTTCAAGATCTCTTCCATCCCCCAACCTTTTTCTCTGACCAGTAAAAAATAATCTAGAAGACCAGTATTGAAAAGCTGTCAATATAGGTTGTCTTTCAATGAGAGAGAGCAAAAGGCAAGAAGGTTTGCAGTTAGAGGTCTGCAAAGCAAAATAAATAATAAAGATTAAGCCGGGTAGTGGTTGTACACACCTTTAATCCCAGCACTTGGGAGGCAGAGGCAAGAGGATCTTTGTGAGTTCGGGGTCAGCCTGGTCTACAAGAGCTAGTTCCAGGACAGGCTCCAAAGCTACAGAGAAACCCTGTCTCGAGGAAAAAAAGGAAATACTAAAGATTGATGTGGGAATAAAGAAACTGTTTGGACCTATAGCAAGGCAGAACTTAGATAGACAGGAAAAGCTAGGCTGAATGCTGGGAGAAAGAAGAGCAGAGTTAGAGGGAAGCCATGGAGCTGCCAGAGATAAACGCTGGGGACTTTACCTAGTAGGCCATAGCCACGTGGTGATATACAGATTAATAGAAATGGATTAAATTAATATGAGTTAGCTTATAAGAAGCCAGAGCTAATGGGCAAGCAGTGATTTAATTAATACAGTTTCGGTGTGATTATTTTGGGGCTGAGCAGCCAGGAACAACCAAGTGGCCTCTGTCCTTGCAACAAAAGATTTTGCTTACACTTACCTTTATTATAAAATAATAAAGATGTAAAACTCCTTCCAATAGTGTCTAGGTATGTTTTAGCTGACAGCTCCTATTACTTTGCTTTAAAGTAAATTTAACTCATACTCCCTAATAATATTGCTAAGTAGTATTCACATTTCCTTTCTAATTCTACCCAGTAGGACAATAAATTGTATGTTTTGCATGAAACACTTTCAGATAAAAAATACCCTAATGTGGCAATGGGGATTTGATAACTCAGAAGGGACCATTAGATCACCTGTCCTACCCAGTCATTTCAGTATACTCTAACACATTACTATTGCCTAAGCGTAACAGACATGATGACTTCATGAAAAATGATACTGGCAAAGAAGGATGCAGGTTGATGACATTTGTGCGGTTGGGCCAGTCTGGAGCCACTGGCAGAGGGAGGAGGATTTATCCCTAGTGCTTGAACTGAGTTTTTGGAGCCCATTCTTTTTGAAAGGATATCTTGCACAGCCTAGATATGAGGGGTGGGGGGAGAGTCTTGTTTACACTTTGACACATCAAAGTGATGTGAAAGACTTTTTTGACTCCCATGGATGCTGGATGGGGTTGGGGAAATGTGGGGGGAGCAGGAGGAAGAGAGGAAGTAGGAACTGGGATTGGTATGTATAATGAGAAAAGAATGTTTTAAAATAAATAAATTAAATATTTTAGAAAGAGTCAAGGGTAATATATATATATATATATATATATATATATATATATACACATACATACATACATACAATACACAGTAAGGGGTAAGATTTACCTTAGACAAGACTTCAGAACCAGTGTAGTGTAGATGGATGGAATAGAGGGGATATTTTCATTTTGTAGTTTGGGATGTTTATGTGGTCTTAATGTTCCCAAAGTTATATTAACTTAAATTTTAACATGCACTTAAACACTTTCTGACAGCAGGTACCAGATGGAGAGTTGAAGAAAAATGACTTATCATGGTTAAAGCATAATAGTGACAGATAAGCGGTGTAAATAACCCTTCTTACTAGAGTGAGAAGGCTTAAATGTCAGACCCACTCAAAGGAAGCAAGGAAGAATGGAAAGTGTTAGGTAGTGAGGCAATGGATATATTTGCCTGGCTCTCTGCAGGGTTCACACGAGCAGAGTGAAGTGTCCAGTCCCCCATTTCCAATGAGAAACATGTGAACACAGGAAGCTCATTGTTTTCCGGGGAGTCTTATCAGATGCATCGTGGGGGCACAGTTACAACTCCAGGTGTTGTTACCTTCTGTAGAGAGATGATCTCAGCATTTTACTTCTGACTGTTACATGTTTTTCCCTTTAGAACAATGATGCTTCTGTAAGGAATATAAGTGAACACCTTGTCAACTGTTTCCATCTGTACATGAATTCTAAAGATGATGGCTCCTTCTTAAGAGCACTCAGAATCACTATTTTGTTTTGCTTCTCCCAAAGTTTCAATTTGAGAGCAGTGCTTTCCTTTTACCTATGCATCTGTCAACTTTCCCCACTCAGGTGCTCATGTTCTAGCATCAATCATCAAAACCCTCTTGTCACAAGTAGTTTTACTTTGATAACCATGGCTTTTTTTTTATTTCCTTCAGGAAGTCTGTCTTCTTAGTGAGGTATAATAATGATTTATATTATTAATCATTAAATATGTCTATTTTAAGACATTCTTGACTCAATGTGATTTAAGTGTTGGGCTCATACATATCCATCAACCAAAGCTGAAGGGATAATACAGAAAAGTAGTTGTACTTTTTTGGTCTATGGTTGCTGTTTTATATTAATCTACATAACTATTGTCATGTGCATTACAACACAGACAAGAATAAACTTCAAAAGAATTTTTCAAATGTTAGGTAAAAAAATCAATAAACATACTTTTGTAAAAGATAAATTGAGTAATTAATTTTGAATCATGACCTAGGTCTTTGAAGGTCCAACCATAAGCTAACAAGAAACTTAGATTAATTGTGCACTCAGAAAAGACTTCCTCTACCTATCCCTTCAGTCTGTTTATGGATTTCACCCATGACACTTATATACAATGGTTTGTGTTCTTCTGGTTAGTACAATTTTTTAGATCGCCAACGATTTTTGCTCCTTATAACAAATGTACATGCAAAGTATGTGCGTCAATATGGTATTATCAAAGATAATACCATATTGTCATCCTTGCTCTTCCTACCAAGTATCACCTGATTATATACTTTTTTAAATTATGAAAATAATAGCAAGTATACTGAAAGTAATGAGTGGATTTTATTGACCAAAGAAGGAAGCAGTGACATATCAAGCTCTACCCATTTAAGATCATTTGTATTGTGATAACAATGACTACTTCAAATTTTACCAAAAATACTTTTATTTGTTAGACAGTATGAACTCAGGATGGCTATGGTGACATTTAATATTAATGTGAAGCAGAATGAATTTCAAATGAGTTTTTAAATTGAAGATATGCTGTATTGTTTCTGGCACATTAAAGTTTATCTTGTCAGTGCTCGTTAGAGGGAAAGCTTATTTCAGTTCTGAAAATAATCACAGAGGTCACAAAACATGTTATTATGTTTCTGAAAAGCTCCAACATGAATTCAAGTAGCGAGTCTCCCAATTATTTCAGTGGAGGAGAGGCATTGTTATTCTAAAAACATATTAATGTACAGTGCATTGGTATTCTGGACGAATCCTTTGTGAGAAACATTTAGGAAGATTCTCTTTTAAAGTTCATTTTAAAACAGCAATATTGTACTAGAATTGGGTGAAAAGTTGAGAAGATTTCTTAGCATTTTAGTTTCCTCTTGAAATGTTTGAAGCTATACAGGCCAAGATATCATTGGCTAAAAATTAAGACATTCAATTTCACTACTAACGAAAATTTCAAAATATTTCTTCCATTCCATTTATTTAGCTATTTGAAGCATTTATTTAGATACATGAAAAGGGTATTTATAGTGTATTTCTGTTTGGTTTCTTTACATTTTCTTTCATTTTATAAATAATAGGGTTGTCAACATCCAAGATAGTGTATTCAACCAGTGAGCATCCAGTTGTTGTTTCAAAGTGTTCTGTTTATCACTGGATTTCCTATAGTCTTTTGTAAAGTTTTTCTCTCTGAGCATTTTTCACCCATAGGTCCTTCTTGTGATACCGACAAAGGGTGTTTGGCTACAAGCTCCATGGGAACTCAGCCTCTGGCAATCCATTGTCAGTGATTCCATGCAAGTTCCATACGGAGAGCATCTAATGTGATTGTAGTGAGTGGACCACATACCAGTACTAAGAATCACTTATCATTATATTTACACTATGAAATGTTCATCATTGGTCCAAACAGTGGAGGTTTTCAGAATAGCGCCTTTCTGCATTTGACATCGGGGAATCTAATCATAATATGAGGTTTTTTCAACCACCAAGGTCAGTCATATTGTAGACTGTTTGACTCTGTCTACAAAGTGCTCTCAAATAGATTATAAATGCTCCAATTGGTCCCATAAAGACTGACTTGCTTCTCTTTTCCTGTGATCAGGATGTAGAACTCATTTACTGTATCTAAGGTGTGGGACTAAAAACCTAAGAACTCTTCCCCACATCTCCTAACCTCTGATTTTGTTCTTACTTCTCCAAACCTCACATATTGGCTGTAGGTAATAATCAAATGAAGCCATTACTATTTGTCTTCTTAGGCTCATGTCACATTCATTTCATGGAATCTAAAGCATAGACACACAACACTTTAGCTGTGGAAAGAAAATATGATAATTATAAACACTGTTATAATATATACAGTTTTATATATATATATATATATATATATACTGATGGGAGAGGGAGAGGGAGGAGAAAACTGTTTATATATATATATATACATGTATATATATATATATATATATATATATATATATATATATATATATGCTACCAGCTGAGGGATCAAGGAATGTTCTACTAAACAAGTGACATTATCTTCTGAGGCTTGGAGCAGAAAAAGCAGAAGTACAAATTAAACTCTTCAATTCATCAGAATATTTCTCACAGCAATAAGGAGCTTGAGGAAATAGTCAAAGTAACAGGCTTGTAAGGAATATTCTTGTATTTTTATTTTATTAGCGTATAACTCCCATCCAATTAGCAGTAGAGAAAGTAAGTGGAGAGTGGGTATTTTATAGTACTGAGATGTTCATTAAGGAACAATATATAAAGTTATTTACAACAGGGTTTGGAAAGATGACCCAGTCATTAAGCACACTTGGTAAAGGACAGAACCAACAACATTCAGATCCCAACCTCTTGGAACTCGAGCTCCAAGAAATGCCATGTCTTCCTCTGCCTTCCGTGGGTACATATGCACATCTGCCATACCCACATACAGACATGCAAATAAAAAGTAAATCATGAAGTGATTTTATTTAATTTGTTCTTCATAAATGTATTAAGAACAAATGCGTGCTTAGAGGTTCCATATAACTTAAGCTTGAGAGCTACTCATGAAGAGTCATCTAGCAACAGTATTTTAAGAAGAAAAGGAAGGTATGTAGGGAGAATGGGGTTTTAGGAAGAATCATGAAAGAAATGAAAAAAAAGCCTGTAGTTGAAAATCTCTAATAAACAGGACTAGTAGAGACATTATATCATGAAATAATTAGTTTAAAGTCTTCACCAACTGAGGAAAAAAAATGGCATAGTTATCCACACTTGGAAATGTTACAGTGGCACATCCAGGAATTACTTACATTTGTTAGAAATTGTATTTAATAATGTATGGAGAATCATCAAGGTGTTTCTGACCCACTGTCTGGTTGCTATTATTCCAAAGACTGACAACATTTCCATGGGAAAACTAGTAAAGATTTAATTGAATATGCCCTTTTACAAAGAAGATTTTCGAAATTATCATAATTCCTATACAGAAAAAATAAAATGACACAATTCCTGGAGTTATAACAAGGGGCAAATGGCAGGTCAAATGTGGTATACAATTTCAAGAAATAATCAGAGCTCTAGTGGGTGGGCACACTTAAGTTCAAACAAAGCTGTAACTGTCTGCTATTGTAATTAAGTATTTATTTGTCTCTGATCAAAACTGTCCTTACTGCCAATGACTGCTTTCAACCACAAGGACATAAAAAGTAGTTATAAAACCTGAACTATTTAGCATCTGGCCTGTTCTTATTGACTGAAATCTGAAATTTCCCTCAAAGCCTTAAATATTGAAGTCATGGTCTCCAAGGTTGCAATGTTCAGAGTTGGACATTTGGTAAAGTGATGGAATATAAAGGTCTTGACCTATTCAGTACATTAATCTTCTGATAGTTTTTATGCATTGTTATTGAAGAAGATGGAGACACAGGAGCAGGGCATAAATGAAGATGTCCTGTCTTTAGTGACTGGTCTTGTTCATGGATGATGCCTCTTACTCTCTTTTTGCTTTCCTGCTGCAGTGAAGTTTGTTCCATCACGACATGTTGTTCTGTCTCAGTGCAAGCATAGCAAGTATGGGCAGTATAGCTAGTGTAGGACAAGAGAAATAGCGGGATTCTTTCAGAAACTTCTGTCACAAATGGGGGTGGACATTCTTCCTACCTCAGTCATATATACATCATTAAGCAAATAGAATCTGAATGCAGGTGACTACCTGAATTCAAATACACACTGTCCTTCACAACTGGGTTGTGGTTTGGTCTGAGTTACTTCTCTTACTGAAATTTTCTTATTTGGAAAAGAAATTATTAAATCCTACCTCATAAGAATTTAATGAATTTTAGTTTTTTTGTTTCTTATAAACATTAAGTACCATAATAATGTTTGATA
Organism: Arvicola amphibius; assembly: GCF_903992535.2. Classification (NCBI taxonomy): domain Eukaryota; kingdom Metazoa; phylum Chordata; class Mammalia; order Rodentia; family Cricetidae; genus Arvicola; species Arvicola amphibius. The sequence continues at coordinate 152,585,244 of NC_052049.1, read as the reverse complement.
TTCTTATTCCCATGACATACCAATAAAATAGAATATTGACTTTGGATTGTCAAGAAGCAGAAAATAAGATTCATTTCAGAGAGTTTCAAAGACAAGCATTTGGAGGTTTTCATTGGATGTGGATATGAACTATTGTAGAATGTGCTTCTCTGTTTACTCCAGGGTGCTCCATTTATCTAAGCCACATGCATATTATGTTTAATGAATATTTTTATTATTCATTAATAATTAATTAATAATTAATTAATAGCCACAGACTTTCAGTAAGTATACCTATACATATCTATATACATACATTTATTTCTCTATATCATTTACAAATAAACAATGATGGTAACATAATTTTATATGTGCCATAAAATATTAGAATTTGATATAGTAGTTTTGACAGACTTCTTACAAAATAGGTGATGACCTAAGATATTATTAATTGAATTCAAGAAGAGTTCTTTACTTGTCCCAACAAAGGAGAATATTTGCATAGTTCTGTTGTATAATGTGAACCAGCCAGGGCCAGGGACTTTAGGTGGAGAAAGGCAATAGTGGAAGGAAATGCAGAAGGTTTGCAACAGGCTCCAGGGAGATAAGCATTTGCTTTGCTAATTTCTGGATTCCAGTACCCATAATACTCATCTATAATAAATATGCCACCATAAGTGTTTGCTATATAAGATGATTAATTATAAGCATATGATTGTACATTGAATCTCTTTAATATGTTAACACAACTGAATATAAATGGATAATTGTCAGTTATATGCTAATCTATACACTATGAAAATCTCAAGCTGTAGAAAAAGGTTGAGAAAATTTTACACCTTATATGTTTATAATGTTTTATTAGTAAATGTATTCATATATTCTTCTTAAATAACGATGAGAGAAGAGAAATTCTAAAAATATTCTATAGATTTTTTTTTCTTTTTTGATTTTTCAAGACAGGGTTTCTCTGTAGCTTTGAAACCTGTCCTGTAACTTGCTCTGTAGATAGGACTGGTCTGGAATGCACAGAAATCTGCCTACCTCTGCCTCCCGAGTGCTGGGATTAAAGGCATGTGCCACCACTATCTTTTAGGAAGTACAAGAAAGAAGTCTGATCCCTTGGTACTTGACAAGCAAGAAATTTGTATTTGACTATACTTTGTTTTTTTCTGAATTCTGAAGTATGGGAAGTTAGTGATAAAAGTTGATTAATGTAGTGAATGATGATATTTTAGTAAACAAGAAAAAAAGAAAGTTACCTGAAATTTAATACATGTACTTTGTGTCAAATGTAAATGCCATTATGAGATGGAAATAGAAAAGTTGGCTAGAAAAATCAATTGCTTGTACAATTTGCAGAAACATTAATGTGACTTGAACCTGGGGTTGAGAAGGTAGCTCAGGGATCCACAGAGTCGACTTAGAGATTATATCTTTCTCAAATAAGTCAATAACCTTTCATTGATGTCCCCCATTGCTATTGTGGTAGAAGAAAAAAAAAGTGGCCAGAAATTTTTTTTCTACAGGACTAGAATTTACATTTCAAAGAGAGGAAGAATATGAAAAGAAAACATGATTTCATGAACAGGAGATAGACGCTGGTATTAGAACAGAGAGTAGTCTTGCATCAAAAAGTTAATACGAGAGACCACCAAGTCCAGTTGGAATGGAACTGATGGAACAGGGGACCAAACCGGGCTCTCTGAATGTGGCTGACGGTGGAGGAGGACTGAGAAACCAAGGACAACGGCAATGAATGTGAACTCTACAGCATGGACGGGCTCACTGTGAGCCTTAACCTTCACCTGGCGATGGATGGAGATAGAGACAGAGCCCCACATTGGAGCACCGGACTGAGCTCCCAAAGTTCTGATGAGGAGCGGATGGAGAGAGATCATGAGAAAGAAAGTCAGAACCATGAGGGAGGCGTTCACCCACTGAGACGGCAGGACAGAACTAATGGGAGACCACCAAGTCCACTTGGAATGGGACTGATGGAACATGCGACCAAATCGGACTCTCTGAGGGTGGCTGATGGTGGAGGCTGACCGAGGAGCCAAGGACAATGGCGATGGGCTTGGTCTCTACGACATGGACGGGCTCTGTGTGAGCCTTGTCAGTTTGGTTGCTCATCTTCCTGGACCTGGGGGGAGTTGGGAGGACCTTGGACTCAACATAGTGTAGAGAACCCTGATGGCTGTTTGGCCTCAAGAGGGAGGGAGTAGGGGTGTGGGTGGAGGGGAGGGGAGGGAAGGGGGAGGAGGAGGGGAGGAGATGGCAATTTTTAATAAAAAATAAATAAACTGGAAAAAAAGTTAATAGAGACATAAGGAAAATAAAAAAGTAATAAAAACGAAATTCAAGTTAGATATGTTAAAGAAGTAAAATACAAAGATCAGAATTTTCTTGAAAAGTATAGTTCTAGATGTGCCCTAAAGGGTTAGTTAGCATATCAACTTATATACTCACATACATTTTTCTCGGATGAATATTTTTTCAGGACTAATCAATTATTTAACTAAATCAAAGTAAGCTCATGGTTTATAGTCTTTTTTAAGATTTATTTATTTTGTTTATAGAGCATATATGCCTGCAGGCCAGAAGAGGGCACCAGATTTCATTACAGATGATTGTGAGCCACCATGTGGTTGCTGGGAATTGAACTCAGGACTTCTGGAAGAACAGTCAGTGCTCTTAACCTCTGAGCCATATCTCCAGCCCCTGGTTTATAGTCTTGAACTTCTTAAAATAAAATTCATGAGAATTTCCTTAAATATTAGAGATAGATTTTCACAAAAAAGACTAAATTTTATTACTTTCCTGTAAGAGAAATATTGTATAGCCTGACCAAATAAAGCCTTGCTGTTCTGTGTGCTAACATTCTTCCAGAGTGGAGGATATCAATTTAGGTTTGCTTTACAGTTGATAGAACTTACATAACAATCAACCAAATCTCAAGAGTTCATTGTATTTAGGTTAAAACAGAATTTACCATTTTACTTTGGAATTCTTTTGCTTTGTGCTTTTTTCAAGTGTCTGAAGGGTATTCAGCATTTATAAAGAAGTCTTTATTTATAAGGTAGCATCTTCAGCTTACTAATAATTACTGTCATTCTTTCCAAAGGACTTTTTGTGTCAGAAATGATCACATTCGCAAGTGAGTCAAGACTGTGATATTTCCACTAACAAGATTTTTGTAAATCAAATGTCTCTGTAATAAAAAAAAAGTCAGAACGTTACTGAGATATTATTATTATGAGATATTATTCTATCTTGGGCAGTTTCCTAGTTACAGTGTGCCTACGATAGAAATCCTTTTAATATGTTCCTTAGAATAGATTAATTCCACAAGTCTATAAATGCCTCATCCCTCAATAAGAAAGCATTTTTTCTTCTCACCATTTCTGGTAAGAACTCATTGACTCTCATTCAAGAACCAAACAAAGAGGTGAAGATGACTGAGGAGGGAAATAAGCATCTATGTGTAGACTTAGATCATCAACAAATTACCAGAAGGAGTATTTCCTTTCTGTCACCCAGGAGCCACAGATGAAGCTCTGCTCTGCTAATTTCTGGTTTGTGGTCAGGACCAGACCCATTGGGAAGCATGGGGGCCAGGCACAATGAGTCATTCAGGCCTGAGCACAAGGAAGGAAGTGCTCAGCTGGCCAACGTGCTATGTGGAGTTCCATTCACATGGCCACACATTTCCCTGAAACTTACTTAGGAAAACATTTAATGCTGTTTTTAGTGTGTTCTATTTGTCATTTTGAATCACAACACATTAGCTTCTTTGAACTCCTGGGCACTAAAAATATTTAAGTTACATAAGCATTTTGAGTGAAAGACTAAATGGAGCTTTTAACTCAACAAACTCAAAAGCATCTCCTCATTGCCTTAACGAATAGTGAAGCTCTTGTAAGCCACTGTGGAAAGCTGTGCAGCCAGCCAACCCATGTTGGACAGTGCAGAGGGGCAAGAGAACCAAGATAAACAGCCATGCATAGTTTCTGCCGCTGGATAGAAAGCAGTGTTTTGCAAAAATATAGACTCCTTTTCCTATTGCTTTTTACAATTATTGCATGACTTTCTTGTTCGATTGTTGGCTTACTGAAATGCACTAAATGTTTGACAGTAGAAGGAAATCAGAAGGAAGAGACGTTGCTTTTGTATGCTACGTATCCTGTACACATGGAAAACAGACAGGATGTAAATATTAAAGCACAACACCTGGATTTATGAGTTGTTTTGGTCTGCATTTTTTGCTTCTTTCAATATTTCTGGAGCTTCCATTTATAGTCTAGGATCTTTATGTGAGGATAGCATTTCTATCTTTGGTAACCCTCTGTAAGACCTCCTTTAGATACCAATAAGCAGTAAATCTGAGAGATTTTAAGTGGACACGGTGTGTGTTTGTATGTGTGTGTGTGTGTGTGTGTGTGTGTGTGTGTGTGTGAGAGAGAGAGAGAGAGAGAGAGAGAGAGAGAGAGAGAGAGAGAGAGATTATTAAATGTAGAATGTGGATTGTTATAGAAACTGGTTGTAAACAACTTTTTTTATTTTTTTATTGATTTTATTGAGTCAAAATTATTCCTCTGCTTCCCACCTTTCCTTTCCCCTCCCCTTCAACCCTCTCCCATGGTCCCCATGCTTCCAATTTACTTAGGAGATCTGGATTTTTCTACCTCCTATGTAGATTAGATCAGTGTATGTCTCTCTAAGTGTACTCATTGTTGTATTGGTTTTCTGGGATTTTGGTGAGTAGGCTGGTTTACTTTGCTTTATGTCTAAAAGCCACTTATGAGTGAGTACATATGATATTTGTCTTTCTGTATCTGAGTTACCTCACTCAATATGATGTTTTCTAGATCGATCCATTTGCCTGCATATTTCAAGATGTCATTACTTTTTCTTCTGTGTAGTACTCAATTGTATAAATGTACCACATTTTCCTTATGCATTGTTAGGTCGGGGGACATTTAGGTTGTTTCCAGGTTCTGGTTATGACAAACAATGCTGCTATGAACATAGTTGAACACATGCCTTTGTGCTACAATTGAACATCATTTAGGTATATACCAAAAAGTGGTATTTCTGGGACTTAGGGGAGGTTATTTCCTAATTTTCTGAGAAATTGTTAGACTGATATCCAAAGGGGGCCGCACCAGTTTGCATTTCCACCAGCAATGCAGAATTGTTCCCACAACCTCTACAGCACAAGTTGTCATCAGTGTTTTGTGTGTACATAAAAATATACAGTAAGAAAAGAAAGCATAATAAACGTGTAATAGTCATAATATAAATCTCTTCTAGCATGACTGAAAATAAATGTGAAACCCTAACATACACACATACAACTCAATGAAGCATTAGATCATTCACTTTTGTCCAGAAAATTAAGATACTTGGTATTATAAGCTTCATAACATCTCAAAAGTTATTTTAATTCAATTTTATTCTTTGATTTTTGAGGTCACTCTTTTGGGTCAATATATAAAAACTCAAAAGGAAAGTTACAATTGGGGTTTGCTTTAAAAATCATAGCTGCGCCTAAATTAATAATAATAATAGTAGTAGTAACAATAAATATTTAATATTTATATACTCTTTCTCAATATATATCCAACTACACTTCAAAGTAGTTTCTGGAGGAATGAACTCAAAATATTCTTACTCTAGGTAAAAAAACAACAAAACATTTCAGGTGGCCAAATTATACTGCCCCATATTAAAAGCATACTGGTGTAGATTAGATATTTCTTAAGTGAAGATGTTTCTAAAGATTTCATGTTTAAAAAAGAAAAAATGGCATTAATTAGTGGCAAGAACAGATGTGAATAAAATGAGGAGGATACGGGATATAGGAAAATATTTGAACCATTTTAGCATTTAAAAATGTTACACAATCAATTAAGGGTTTGGAAGGTCTTAAGGACTTGCTATAAAAATGTCTAAGGGCTGATCTGTTATAACAGAGCCAAATAACAATACTAAGAAAGTATTTTGGAAAACTTCACAACCATAGGAGAACAGATTAATTACTGCTTATATTTTAATCTTAGAGATTGGGGCCAAATAATTAAGAAGGAAGGCAGCATGAAACGGGAACATATTATCTCATGAAAAACACTGGACTCTCCTCACATATGCCTACACCCAAAAAAAGGACCATACCTCCATTTAACTTCACATTTCATCTTGAATCAGAAAGAATTTTGTATTACTTTGTAATACTTCAGATATTAAAATGAAGTTAATATAAAAATAATCTTGTACTCCACAGAAATATGTTAACCATACATGAAATAACTGATGTCTGACTACTTTGAGATTTCAAAAAAAGGATTTAGCACAATATATTCAAATCACTTTACATATTTAAAATACCAAGTAATGCATATAAATTCATACTTTCAAGAATATTTACCCATCCAATTATATTCATTTATATCAGGTCTCTTAACTCAGATCTTATAACTTAATGCAACTATCCCTTCCTATAGGAAGACAAGACATTTATTGTAATGAATAACCCCAAAGCCAAGTCCTATTGTCTGAATTTGAACTTGTCACTATTTAACTACCTTGGCTTATTACTATTTCAATAGATCACCACCTGCTGTGATTAAAGATTGTGGTTAAAGACTCAGCAAGCCTCTGCCTCAGAGCATCCTTCTTCCATTTGGAAGACATCATATTGAGTTGAGTAAGCACACATAGTGCCCAAACACAGCACTCTTTTTAGTGAAAAATCAGGACTTTCCCATTCCTTTATTAACATAACAACTGGAACGAGTTCACATCAGTTGATAGAGGACGCAAAATACATTCCAGCATTATTTTCCTCATAAGCCCTGAAAATGCTTACACAATTTTTAATAAAATCCATTAATGTGCCTATGATAGTCTCTGCAGTATCCAATGTTTTCCCCTCCTATGTCTAATTATTCAAGGGAGAGGTTGAGATGGAAAGACAAATTTTTTTAAGTCAAAAGTGGGATTTTAGGTTTTTATCTATTCTCCATGGCAGCTGTGTTATGCTGTGGTACAGCTCCCACCTTGCTATTGAATGTTGGTGTTTGCTCAGTGTCTAGAAAAGGGATAATTTCATACCATGTACTTCTCCATAAGTGAAGTTTCAGAAGAGAAATTGTATACATTCCACTTAATAGGTTACTTGAAGTTAGACTATTAAAGCCAATAGTCAATTCTTAAATCTCTCATTTTCTCATATATTGTAAACAAAATAAATTATAACATTAGTGGTCCTTTTTAGTATAACTCATTTTATTTATGTCTCTTCCTTCTGATCTCTCCTCAGTTTTCTCACCTGCCATGCCACGTACACCCTGGAAAGGGGATGTGAGCACTCGGATATATTCAGACTGCGTGCCACTCATCTCCATTTACCTTAAACTTTCAGTAAACAATGTGATGACACCTTCTCCATTCTCCTTGAGAAGCCTTCAACAAGGAAATGTTGAGGAGCAAGAAGGCAACCAGAGAAATAATGTTCTACATGGCAGGAACTGAGAAGTTCTGTGAGGAGGACAGGTATCTATTGAAAAATAAAATGGCTTCTCCAAACAGCGTCTACTATTAACAACCAATACCAGGATGTTAGAAGATTAACAAGCAAAACACTGGAAAGTAAAACAGAACTGGGCCCTTCAAGGAGTAGTAGTTCTCACATATACTCAGGTGTCACATAAACCAGTTGAATTATGCTATATGAGTTTCCATGTGCCCTTTGTTTTATACATGTGTGCACATATGTGTGCAGGTATACTCTCACACATGTGTATACATGTGGAGGTCAGAGGATGACAATGAAATGCTTTTCCTAATCATTTCATTACTAATTTATCATTATATATATAATATATATATAGCCTCAAAGACTGCAATAGGCCAACTTATTAGTTCAGAATTAGGAAAAAGAGAATATAATAGGTGCTAGTAAACTTTGGTAATGGTTTGATTTCTCTTTTTGTCTGTTTAGTGAGTTCTAAGTAAAAGCAGTAGTGAACAGCACACTTTCAAGAAAGTGACAATGCTATCGTGGTAAAAAATGTTTTGACAGGATACACAATGAAGCCTTCTTAAGAGATACTTAGTTTATCAGAATGAGTCATCATCCCACATGTCATATTGTGGTTTCTTTCCTTTTCCTGTGGCTTCCTCTAAGTTCCCAGAGAAAACAAATCTGTATTTCTAAAAGGCAACTCCTAGACAGTTGAAGCTTGTTCTCACTAGATACTAATTTTAGACCTTAGCAGAACATAGATATAAGGAGATTAATATTAGAGGTAAATCTCTCATCTGTAGATCAATGTTTTCCACAATTATCAATCAAATGCACTGTAGTATAAACTATCTTTTACACATTCAGATAAACATTTTGATCAGTATGTTTGCAGAGACAAAGATAAGGAACACATTTTGCTAAAGCTAATATACCTAGCCTGGTACTTCACCTACTCGTATCTTTGACATTTTGCCTCATGCATTTCATCTGCATGTGTAGTAAGTATAACCAATTGTTCGGATAGAGGCAATGAGTATCAGAGACTCTGAGGAACTCACGGAGGCAGCTTTAAGAGCTGTTGTCTTTTAAATATTACGATATTAAAATAAATACAGAGTTGAACCAAGCAAAAACTCGGGTGATGACTGTTAGCACATTCATATGGGTAAGTACCCATGCTCAGAACAATTTATCTAGCTATTCTTTGTTTTTGTTTCCCGTAAAATAAGGTTGACCAATATTTCTACTGAACTGCTACTACCTTCGCGAGACCAGACAGGAAACATCAGGGGTTTCTGCAACCTCTATGCTTAAAAGCCTGGTGGTGGCTTTCATCCGTCTCAGCTTGAACCTGTCTGTGGCCACTGAGCGAGCGGACTGCTTAAAGTTCCTGTGGCTTGGGTGGAAGCCAGACTTTGCAGACACCGTTTCACAGGAGAGAGGTTTTTTTTTTTTTTCCCCCGCCTCATAACTAGCCAACTTTTAAATCTGTCAGTGGTAGAAACTGATGGCAAAGCACTGGGAGAAGGTGAGACGAAATTTACTGTGTTTGGCTTTACAAATAAATATGAAAAGAAAAGGGAGGCCAAAAATTTACAGTTTCTATCAGAAGCTAAAAGATGGACCACTACCGAGTCATTCACTGGTGTCTCTCTCCGTCTGGACGAGGCCTGGAATTACAGAATGCCTGCAGCGTCCTGAGTGCTTCAGTAGCTCTGCCTCTTGACCTAGGTGGACTCTGAGTAGGCATTTTGTCCATTCACTCGCTTCCTTACTCATGCAGGAACTGGTTCATCCCTCAGATTTTACTGGACACTCAATAAAGCTTGTCATTGTTCTAGAACCATTAGTCTCTAAATTCATCTGGATCTAGTCTAGTCTATAATCACTTAATTCCCAAACCACTGAATTAGCCTCATAACCTAATACAGAGTCCAATGACAACCTTGCAAAACTGTTCAGCATGACCTATTACGAGAGGATTATAAGACCAGAGGACACAAGCTCACTCAGTCTCATTCTGAGATTCCTGGAGGCAGGATTGCCATTTTGAACTGAGGTAGAGGTAAGAGCCGGTGACTGGGTGTTTTGCTTTTCTGACTTTCAGGCTGAACCCCAAAATGTGTCTCCGGGTTTTGTTTTTTGTTGTTGTTGTTTCTGTTGTTGTTGTTGTTGTTGTTCAAGATAGGGTTTCTCTGTAGCTTTGGGTCTGTTCTGGAACTAGCTCTGTAGAGCAGGCTGGCCTCAAACTCATCGAGATCCGCCTGCCTCTGCCTCCCAAGTGCTGGGATTAAAGGCGTGCGCCACCACTGCCTGGCCTGTCTCTGAGTTTTTATTAGTCATACTACATGAATCTCTCTGACAATGTAGGAGGAGGTAGATGGCATGAAATAAAAATAATGCAGCATAATAACAGAATCTAGATTGTTGGTATATGGTCATCACTATATAATCCATTAACCTTTTTCCAAAGTTATTGTGTGAATAAAATTCTATGAATATATTCACTAAACCAAATGTCATACTTGATCTAAGATTACTCTCTGTGATAACAGTCTTTCTAAAACAAGAACCCCCTGTGGGAATGTTTCACTGTTTCTATTTTTCTTCCCCGTGATACCTTATTTGAAGCAGGCATTCTACAGACAAGCTATTCTTGCCTCACTATGCTGTACTTCTGCGAATTTGTGTGTATTCTATATAATTAGAAAGTAAACACCCTAATATTTATTTTTGATACTTACATTAATCTGTGCTGAGTGTAGTCCTTGCATTATAAAATGAGCCCATTTGAACCTTTAGTAAATGATTAGGGAAAATATGGCTTTTCTATGTTTTTGCTTAGTATGTTTTAGCGAAACCATTGTGTTAAGTGGGTAGTGGTAACTCAGCCTGTAATATTGTGTCTTTATTCCAATTATTATCAGTCCATTTGTCACATGCTATTTATCAAATAAATAGCACCATTACCTGGTAAGAAAAAGGAAAATGTTATGTGATTAACAAATTCATGTCAGATTGTATTGTATACTTCTCTGCACTTTTTGGCAAATAGCTTGCTGGTATTGAGTATAGTTCTTAACTTGATAGTTTTCCAAATGAACTAATTTTTATATACTTATAGCTATCAAAAATATCTATAGATATAAAACAATGAGTTTGCAATTAGGAAATTGATACTTTTCTATAAAATCTGCGACATACTATAAAAGGAGCTAAAAGAACAATAGACTTACAATTACAGTTGGATACTTCAGAACCTCTCTTTCAGCAGCAACTGATAATTAGATAAGAAAAGAAGCAAGAAGACAGAACTCTGCAGCATCAATTAATATTTACAATAAAATACTCTTACAACAATAAGATACAAATTCTCCTCAAGTAACCATAGAACATTATGGTATGAATTAACAAATGTCAATACATAAAAAGAACTGCAATCAGAAAAAGTAGGATTTCCATTCCCGTTATTAAAATAAATGCAAAAAATTCTGCAGAAGTATGAAAACTAAGCAATCCAGTTGTAAGTAATATATAAATCAAGTATCTCGCAAACTGAATGTGTTGTTCAGCAGTATCATGCACGCACACACACACACACACACACACACACACAGATACACACACACACACACAGAGAGAGAGAGAGAGAGAGAGAGAGAGAGAGAGAGAGAGAGAGAGAGAGAGAAACAGACAGACAGACAGACAGACAGAGCACTATGCAAAGACCTTAAGGAAGATTAAAGAAATGCATTGAACTAATTGAAATGAAAATCAGAACTATAAGAACAAAATCTGTGTACAAACACTGGAGCAGTGCTGAGAGAGAAAGAGAGACTTCTGAAACCTTAGATGAGCACACCTGAAACAGAAAAGCATTGAATCAATGATTTTAAATGACAGCTAAATAACCCGAGGAGAAAAGAAACAAAGCAAGTCTAATTGAAACTAGAAAAATAGAAAAAAAATCAACAAATCAATGAGGTAATTTTTCTGAAAAAAAATATTAAGGATTGCATGTCTAGCAGGATGAACAATGAAAGTCAAAATCAATAATATCAGAAATGAAATTAAACATCTTTTACAAACCTATTAGCTAACAAGAGAATAATAAAAAACAATGAACAATTCTGCAAATGTTACCTTTACAATCTATAATGATACACTGGATACAATGTGCCAACTCCCATTTAAAATATAAAAAGCAGTTCACTTGTTAATACTTGAGGATAGACCCAGTGCTTTTGAAATTTGATTAAAAAGTTCTTGCCTGGAAGAATATTCACTACGTTTTCTGGTAGCAGATTCAGGGTTTCAGGTTTTATTCTAAGGTCTTTGATTCAGTTTGGATTTATTTCTGTACAAGGTAAGAGATGTGGACCTAATTCTTATGGAGGTGTGTAGCACAATTAATAAAATCCCAGAGACAGAAATGGGCCTCAAACTGAAGGTCAGAAAAGCAAAACACACAGCCACTGACTCTTACCTCTACCTTAGTTCGAAATGGTGATCCTGCTTCCAAGAATATCAAAAGGAGACTGTGTGTGAGAGTGGTCTCCTCTCATTTTATATTCCTCTCTAGTGCTGGGATTAAAGAAAGGCACCACTACTGCCTGGTATCTATGGCAAACTAGTGTGGTTACGGTGAATTAAGGTGTGTGTCATTACTGCCCAATCTGTATGACTGTCCAGGGCTGCTGTTTTACTTTGTGATCTTCAAGCAAACTTTATTTATTAAACTACAAGTGAAATATCACTACATAGGTGAATATTCAGTTTTGATAATACCATTTGTTCAATAGGATATTTAAACTTTTACACACACACATGCACACACACACACACACACACACACACACACACACAGAATCTATAACCAAAACATATATCACATAGAATGGGGACAATCTTTACTGGCTAAATTTCAAAAAGATACAAACATCAAGAATTTACTAAGAAATATATATAGACACACACACACACACACACACACACACACACACACACACACCAAGGAAACAAAACTGCCAATCAACAAATGAGCTTATGAAATTAACAAACAGTTCTAAAAAGTAAAACAAATGACAAACAACTATTTTATAATGTATGTCATAATCACAGTCACCAGGAGAATAGAAATTAAAACTACTTTTAAATACCACCTTCCTCTAGCCAGAATGGCTATGTATTAATGTCTTTTCTATTGTAATGGTAAGGTACCATGACACAAAGTGGGTTCTTAGGGAAGACAGAATTTATTTTGACTTGGAGCTCCAGAGGGATAAGTGTCCATCATGGTGAGGAAGCATGACAGCAAGCAGCAGATACATTGGCCAGAGCAAGATGCAGAACATCTTCAACAAAATATACAAACCAGAGGAAGCCAACTGGAAGTGGGGTACAGAAATGTATTCTAAGAGCGTACACTCAGCTACATATTCTTCCTGTAGCAAGGCTACACTTACTAAAACTCTACAAACAGTACCGTCAACTGCAGACCAAGGATTCAGATGCCTAAGTCTATGGGAGACATTTTTTATCTAAAATACCACAGGTTCTTATCAAGAAATCAAGAATACTGTTCACTGATTTGGGAGAACAAACTTATAGTCATTCTGGAAATTCATTCAGGTTTATACTATCTGATGATTCTTGAGCATACAGATAATCTGTTTTGATGCCTGCAGATTCCAGAAAGTTTTTAATCTTTATTATTTCAAATTTTTCATTTTTTCATTATTTCTTTATTTTTAATCTGGTATTCTAAATAACTTGTTATATATTTTTTAAATCCCCATACCTTTTTAATATCTCAGTTTATTTGATTTCTGTTCAGTAATTACTTGCACTGAGAAATATTAAAAAGAAACTGCTATTTCTTAGACCTGGTGTAGGAGGTCCTTTTGTCTACGTGTTGCTTTCATTGGTTAATAAAGAAACTGCTTTGGGCCTATAGCAGAGCTATAGGGGTACAGAGCTAGGTGGGGAAAACCAAATGACATGCTGGGAGGAAGGAGGTAGAGTTAGGAGAAATGCCATGGATCCGCAGCCAGAGGCAGACATGCTAAATCTTTGCTGGTAAGCCACTTCCACATGGCAATATACAGAGTAATAAAAGTGGCTTAAATTAAGATATAAGAATTAGCCAATAAGAAACTAGTGACAAGCAGTGATTTAATTAATACAATTTTGTGTGGTTATTTTGGGTGTAAGCTTGCCTGGTGGCCAGAAAGAACAAGCGGTCCCCTCCTTGCAACATAGGCCATATCCAGTCAACTCATGAATTCACCCAAGAATTCTTCATTTTTGTTAGGGTTTATTGCTGACATTTCCATTTCATTATTTCTTCCAGTGAGAAACATTCAGTCTCTGCTTGAATTAGCCATCCATTCTTGCATGACATTACCTCTAACCACTGGATCCATTAATATTTAAATATATATATTGCAAATTTTTAGTCTGGTAATTCCTAACATCTCTGCTATTTTACTGGTCCTGGTTCTGTTTGCCTTTTCAAAGTGCTTTTTATTCCCTTGCCATACATGGAAATTCTCTGAAAAAAAAAAAAAAACGCACATAAAACTGCCTCCACTAATAACACCTAAATGTACAGCATCATTCTCACTTGGCTAGGAGTTTGACTAGGCTGTGTGTTTCCTATGTTGATTTATGGTAGAAGAGTATAAATATTTCCATTGTTGTTTATTTTGCTTTTCTTTCATTTTTGAGTTTTGTTAAGAGGTCTAAATCCTTCTTAAATTTTAATCTTTTTAATTAATTTCTTTAAACAAACTAGAAATGCCCAATACTCAAGTTTCAACTTCCAAATGCTGGGATTACAGGCAAATTCCCCATGCCCAGTCAAACTTTTCTTATTAGAGTTGAAACGACCTCTAGCTTGGTGTTGGTATACTGCAGCCCACTGATAAGGTACAAGCATGGGAGAAGTTTTCTACAACTCTGTGACAGGTTATAGTCTTTTGTGAACCTGTTTTTGTCCTTCACGGGTGCTCCTGGACATTTCCTTTTACCCCTATGTGAGACAGCGAGTCTGGAGGGAGTTCTACATACAGGGAGTTCTCACTGTCCTGAATCAGATGAGGCGCTAGTAAAGTCGTTAACTTGGAGAATTGGCCTTACTGATGGAGAATACTCTGTAAATGGTTCAAATTGTGTTCTCTTTTCCTTGCGAGAAGCAAAAGGATTATTCTTGTCTCTTCACTGTGAGGGACTGGTAAGGCTCCTGAAGCTAAAATTCACAAAATATAAAGAGCTTCTAAGGCAATCTTCTCTAATACTGTTTCCAGTGATTTACCAAAATTACCAGTTAAGTCTACCTACCGGCTCATGGCCTCAGCAATGTCTTCTTCCAAGAAGACCTTCTCAGTTTTGATGTTCTATATGAGCCTTTATTAACAGATATGGAAGGGTGGTCTGCCATTAAGCCTCATTTTAAAAAGAAATTGTAGAAAATCCCAAGGTAGCTTCATTTATTTGTTTTGTTTTGGTTTAGGTTTGGTGTGGTTGTTTCATTATAGTGTAAGAGTCGAGGACCTCATTCCTGCTAAGCACATGCCCTGTCCCTGATCTGTGCTGACTTCTCACACTACACTCTCTAGATAGTACACAAGCAGGGAGGAAAGGAAGAAAACAATGTCTCTATGTCCAGATCCCAGAATAGCTGAATAACCCTTGAAACAATGAACCAAAATAAAGGAAGGTACAAAGCAAGAACATAAAGTACAAAACAAACTGTATAAATCACAAGAACATTGCTTTTTATAGTACTGTAGACATGAATTCTAAAATTAAAATAAAATAAAATTTTCAACTACTCAAAAAAGATAGAAATATATAACCATGGATAAAATGCTATTTGAGATTTAAATGTGGTAAAGAATACAATGATAATAAAAGAAAACAAAGGCCTAAATAAATAAAAAATTCATATCTATGGAGAAGGCTCATTATTTTAAAAAGTTAAAGTCAAGTATACATATGAATGTATAAAATTCTCTTAAGACAATATAAAACAAAATGAATACTTGAAGGTGACTATAAGTCAGAGTCAAGTGTACCATGGTGTACACCTATGAAAATGCACACATGATAAAAAAAATCTCAAAATATATTAAAGAACATCAGATATCTGATAAATATGCATGGAACTGCAGTGATGTATTACCATATACTTTTCAAAGTAACAAGTATCACACAAAGTCATTAAAATACAAATGAGAAAATACCAAATTCTGGTTAAGGTACATAACAATAGAAATCATACAAATTAGTGATGGAAACATAAACTAGAAGAGTGCATAGGAGACAACAAAAAATAAAAGAATAAAGGAAAAATCATCTCATGTACGCCTTATCTAGTTCTTGCAATATTATAGAATAATGTCACATATAGCATGCAGACACTGGAAACTATTCTTTAAACAGGAACCATATTCTGTCTTGTAACCTAGCCTGCTTTTCTTGAATCTGAACTCTAGAGAAATAAAATATTATTTTATGTGTTTATGAAGGAAAATTTATTTATTCTGATTTGAACATAATAAGTACATGTGTTGGAATAGCACATAGTATCAAAATATGTGCAATTTTTAGGTGTGTGTGTGTAAAAATAAATCTAAATAAGAGACTTTAAGCTGGCTCCTCTCTGCATGAAATCTTATAAAAATTTTACAGCAACTTTTTACCCATGACACTAAAGCATGAAACTAACTCGGGTATCCTTGAAAAAGTGATTGCTGTTGTATGTCTACACAGAGAGTACTAGTCACACTGAAAAAGAAGTGTAGGCCTGTATAATAACTTATGACCCTCCAGAGAAAGATGCTGTGTGAAAAGCCAATCGAAAATGGTCACATTTTGTGTTATTCCACTGATATTTTCTCATAAATAGATAATGAAAGAAACATGAAGCAGATAAGTGTTTTTGAGTGGTTAAAGGGTGAGTTGGAAATCCATACTGTTCTACAAGGATTTATGACATTATTCTATAATATTGCAAGAGCTGAATAAATAGTACACAGCACAGGTTTGTCAATGATGTTTCTTCCCTTTTTTCCCTTACCTCTATTAATCAAACAAGAACAGAGAAACTAAGTCTCTTAACATCTGTATTTTTCCTTACAATTTCATTTAAATATATATATATTTCTCTAAAGAAATCTATATATATTAAATTAGTATATAATTAATTGTGTCTGCTGAATGGAAAATGAACTGGTAGATGGAAAGGGAAATAAGAATAAGGAATATCCATTAAAATACAGTACAGGTAGTCTTTATGTCAGGCTAATTAAACAAGATTTTTCATTATATGTGGTGCAGAACTGACACCTATTTAATGTCAACTCTTGTTCAGATTTTGAATTTTATCTTTCCTAAAACTAGCAATATGATTCAATTACTCTCAGTTGATGCTGGACAATATCCATGAGCTGCACATCCTGGCCAACCATGTGACAAGAATAAACAACCATCACTCTACAATATCCTGTTTCTAAATTATGATGTTTGTTAAATTTGATTACTGTATGCATTTTTGCATATGTTATACTTAAATTAGAGTGAGCTTTTCTATCATATCTCTGCATTCGAGAAGTGTCTAGTAATGGTAGCAATTAGAAGTACTGGATAGATTCAAAATGAAGCCCAGAGGTATGGCCAATGACCTGCTTCTCTAGGTATGGTAAGTAAAAAGCAGGAGTAAATAAAGAACAACCCTTAATTCTTAAAGGTCTGTCATTAACGGAACAGATATGAGCTGGGTGAGAAAGTGTAGTAGGAAGTATCTGATTGGAGAATGTAGAGAAATTACCATGTACCTCTTCTATGTGGCAGATACATAGAGAAAGAACAATTATATAAATAACAGTAACTTTAATTATTATTGATGTATTTAAATCAGCTAAATAGAACGGGAGCACTTATAGACCAAGAGGAGTGAGTGATGTAGAAGTGTCTTATATCTATCTGTTGTTTCATTGGTTAATTAATAAACTGCTTGGCCTGATAGGTCAGGACATAGGTGGGTGGAGTAGACAGAACAGAATGCTGGGAAGAAGGCAGTGAGGCAGACACTTCAGGCATTCTCCTTGACTCTCCTCTCCGAGGTGGATGCAGGCTAGAATCTTCCTGGTAAGCCACCACCTCGTGGTGCTACACAGATTACTAAATATGGGTTAAGCAAGATGTGAGAGCTAGTAAGAGTCTAGAGCTAATGGGCCAGGCTGTGTTTAAAAGAATACAATTTGTGTGTTGTTATTTCTGGGGCTAAGCTAGCCATGCAGGAGCTGGGCAGGACCAAAAGCAGGCCTGCTCGTCTCATCACTACAGAGTGAGTGACAAAGATGGCATACAAATAAATATAACAGAAGAAAATTAGTCACTGATAATACCCAGGACGTCTGGAGGTCACCTGGAATGGTGATATGGCATAACATAAAGAATGACTTGATACACTTGCAAAAACACAGAGTAGATAGCTGATGACAGCAAGGAAGTTACCAGGCTAAGATATTCTATATCAACCAGTTCTAGGTCAGAGTTCCTGGTGTAGGCTTTAGATACAAAGTACTGGGGAGATTGATTCCTTTTGCCTCACACACAACTCATGTCTATCATGGTGTAGATAGAGCAGCTCCTTTGTGAAAAGTTCCCAAAGGCTTTGTGTTCAGCAACCTAAACACTTTAATTTATGTTAGAGTCTTGCAACAATTTTTTTGTAGAGAAAACAAGTTCAAGATCCTTGATCTGATGTTCAGCTCTGTGAAAGAAGCATGTGTTCTAGTAAAGCAAATACTCTGTTCCTGACCAAGTTATTTTATCCTGCTTTACCTTTCTTTCCTGAAATTAAGTATATGCTTTCCAGCAGACAGCTGTTGTGAGTTCAAAGACATGCAAAGAGTGTGCGGAGGTCATGAGAGGAAGGACATCTTCCAAACACATGGCAAAAGCCCTCTCAAGATGGAGGACTGATAATTAAATATAATATGCAAATAAAGTGTAATCTGATTTTTTTTATTCATTTCATAGTTGACCTCTAGTTTTATGTGTGTGATACCAGATTCAAACTGATTCTTTTTTTATGATTGATAGCTTTGCAGTTACCATGAGTGTCTGGGGAGGTAAGGATGGACATCACAACTGATACATTGATGGAGAAGAACAGGATCTAGCACCAGCTGTGAAGGATACTTCCTACATTTCTATTTCCAATTATCATTCTTCTTATGTTGACTTCATGAAAGCCAACAGCTGAACTCCTGAGACCATTGACTCTTCTAACAAGCATGTCTGTGGTAGAGATGAATTGGACAAGGTTTCTGTAATTCTTAATGACAGTTCCTTCAACATTAGTTATAGGATAATATAGCAACGATGCTCTCAATTACAGAGTATTTTAAATTATTTTTAATTAATTAGTTAAAAACATACCATGTAGTCTAGAAGGAAAACTCCAGAACAAAAAGAGTATCTGAAATAGTTCATTAATTTTAGAATCATTGATATTTGATTTTGACAAAATATTTTAATACTAAATATATTAACTTTTATCATTGTACTTGATTAAAATTCTACTTAGAATCATATGAACTTTTTAGCTTATATTATTTAGAACAAATGGAAAAAATTCCCAGTATTAGTTAATGTCTACATTGGAGCATGATTAATTTATATGTGATTGAAATATAGAGTCTAGGCCACTAAGCTTTTACAATTTTCTTAGATGAATGTGGATTTCTATGATGAAAGAGAAAACAAAAATCAAGAGGGCATCAACATTGTACTTGATTAAAATTCTACTTAGAATCATATGAACTTTTTTTGCTTATATTAATTAGAACAAATGAGAAAATTCCCAGTATTAGTTAATGTCTATATTGGAGCATGATTAACTTATATGTGATTGAAATTTAGAGTCTAGGCCACTAAGCTTTTACAATTTTCTTAGATGAATGTGGATTTCTATGATGAAAGAGAAAACAAAAATCAAGAGGGCATCAACATACACACAAATTGAGCAGAAAATTAACCATTTAAGCAAAATATCAAATTATGGTTGGCTTTTCATTTGAATTCTTTGATGAAAGATTATGTGAGAGATGAATACAACAACAACATCATTAGTGAGTTAGAGGTCACGAAGAGTCAGGAGACAAAAGCTGTATTATTTATACCCTGTGAGCTGCAATAACAGAGTACCTTTCCCATGCTGCTGTCTTTGTTGGTGTGTTCTGATGTGAGACTCCCCTCTGTATGCTGTGGATACCACTGGTGAATAAAGAAACTGTCTTGACTTGTTGATAGGGCAGAACTTAGGTAGGTGGGGAAAACTAAACTGATTGCTGGGGGATGGAGGGGAGAAGGAGGCAGAGTGAAGAAGAAGCCATGCAGGCCCAACCAGAGACAGATGCCAGGAAATTTATTGGAAATTTATCCAATAAGCCATAGCCACATGATAACATACAGATTAATGGAGATGGGTTAAATTAATATGTAGGAGTTAGCTAATAAGAAGCAAGAGCTAATGGGCCAAGTAGTGATTTAAATAATAGAGTTTTTATGCGATTATTTCAGGTCTGAGCTGCCAAGCAGCTGGGAAAAAACAAGCAGGCCACTTACAACAGTGCTTTGTACTTCAGACAAGGAGTTCAGGGTAAACTAAGTTTTATTGGAATAATCTGGGAAATTTTCAACTCAGAGTTAAGGGCTTGGAAAGTTTTGAAAGGCATATAGTTTCTTTCTCTTAAAGTATAAATATGAACAAAAATAACTCTGTGGAATATCTTAATATTGCAGTGTAAAAGAGAATAAAATTGAGAGGAAAATGTGTCTGTACATATATAAAATCATTTAGTTAACACAAAACCATAGTATATTTGTTTTTAAATAAACTTTCTTGATATAATGTGGGATTCTTCTCTGTATGCTGTGATTATTTTATTAACATTGGTTATTAAAGAAGCTGTTTCAGCCAGCCAGGAAATCTCAACAGAGATAGATGAGAGAGTAAGCAAAGCAAGAGAGATGCCATGTAGCTGCCAAAGGAGAAAGATGCCTGCCTAACTGCTGGATAGAACCTTACCAGTAAACTATAAGCCTCATGGTAAAACACAAAATAATAGAAATGGGCTGATTTAAGATATAAGACTTAGTTAATAAGAAGCCTAAGCTATTGGTCAAATAGTATCACAATTAATATTATATCTGTGTGATTATTTTAGGTCTGGAAACAAACAAGAATCCTCTGCCTACCAATTGGCATGCCAATATGGGCTGACTACATACACATAAAACCTGAGAGATCTTAGAATGTAATTCTAGACAGAAGGAAAAAAACAGCATTTTTTTAGCACAGTTTTTTGGTTTCTACAATTTTTGGGGGTGGGGGTGGGGTTGGCCTCTGTTTGCTAGCACTGAGGCTCCTTTAAGAGAGGTCTCCCTGACGCAGCATTGACAGTGAAGGTCATGTGTCTTCTAAAGGGGAGTGCTTCCGGGTTCATGTTAGTTACACAAACAGCTCTGACTCTTTCAGCAGGCTGAACAACTAAATGGAGTCTGTGATCAGTGTGTTAAAAATTGCTTAATGCTGACATAGATTGGTGGCAACCCTGGAACTGGGGCAGTATGCATGGCTCTCAAAAGCAGTGAACATGCCTGCATCATGTTGGACTGGGCAAAGCCAACAACCAGGTCCACAGAGTTGGTGATAGCTATGCCTGCTTAGCCTCAAATCAAAAAAGGCACTCCTGGTCAAAAAATAACTACAGATATGCACAAAATAAAAACAAATTCAGATGAAAAAGACCTCTAAATAAGTCACAGTGTTGGATAAATGTATGTAGGCTTGAGAGAGAGAGAGGAAAAAAGAGTACAGACAGTCATAGATTAAAGAAATAAAAATAATAAAATAAGCATTAAACTTTTTTTTTTTGGTTTTTTCGAGACAGGGTTTCTCTGCAGCTTTTTTAGAGCCTGTCCTGGAACTAGCTCTTGTAGACCAGGCTGGCCTCGAACTCACAGAGATTTGCCTGCCTCTGCCTCCCGAGTGCTGGGATTAAAGGCGTGCGCCACCACCGCCCGGCTATAAGCATTAAACTTGTAGGAAAAGTAATAAAGTAAAAAATAAGACACGTAAAGATGGAAAATACACTGAGAGTTTGAATTATGTATATTATTGTGTTTTCTTTGAGTTTTGACTACAGAGAAAGATATTTGATTCTGGGACTGTTAAACTAAACATATGTTTATATAACATACATATATTTTAATTTGGGTCTAAGGATATGTTGCTATGGAAAAGAGGTTCAGCTTTTGTTTCCATAGAAGATGAGAACCTGTGATTTACTTTGAGACTAATATGGTTTAATGAAACAAGATCCCCTGAAAAGGTCTCCAGGAACCCTAAAAAACTTTGCCCAACAAACAGCAGAAAACAGCTTGGACAAAACTATGCCCAAATTCCTAAAATGATTGTTTATAAATGTTTGCTTACATTTAAGAGGGATATGCTATAGAGATTAATAATTTGTATTGGCATGGATCTTCATTTATTGATACAAATTTAAGGTTAATTTTGTTGTGTGTATATTTCTGCTCTTGATTAAGGTATTGTGTTTGTGCAGCTCATTTAAAAATGTAATGTATAATTAAAAAATACAGGTTAGTAGATAATCATCAATAATAGTTTATTGATGATTATAATCATGTTATAATCATAAGCTTATAATCATGTTAGTTAGGTTTTCTATATATACAGAGAGATACTTCAGTTGGATAGGTACTCTTCAAACCTTTCAAAGACTACCAGAATATGGCATTTAAACTGTTTTAAGAACTTAGGACTTTTCATTCCGATGAGACACATCCACTCCTGGCAGCTCCAATCTACTTCAAGAAGATGGTGGGCACCAAAGAGGTTCCTTACAGAGTTGGCTAGTCATTTGGGTAAGAAACTGCTCTTGCCTGGATTTCTTGAAGGTATGCTGTATGAATTGGACATGCAAGGCCCACAAAAAATGACTGCTAAACTTGCCTAAAGGTAAGATAACCCATCAGGTTTCCTGCTCCATCAAAGAGTCTGCCAGACATTCTGCAGGACACAGAAGAAAGCAACTGACGAACTTTGCCATTACAAGGCAGAACAGATCTTCCGATTACCACTTCATGGAAAAGTCTGCTGGATACCATGGGATAGTAGGATGAAAATGAATGCTGCAATGTTACCAAAGACCTTTGGGTAACTGTCTAGGAAGCAAGATGTTTTTGTCAATTCTAGAGTTTTGGAAGTTGCTTACAAACTCTTCCTGTCTCCTTAGGTCCTTCTGGAATCTTTGATGGAGTTAAAGAAAGATAGTAATAATTATAAAAGATAGATATAAAACTTTAGACTTACAAAGATAGGATAGATGATAGAGTATTTTCCTTCATTTGCAAAATGTAAATGGAGTAAATATTATAACTATAATTCTTGCTTGATAACTGTTTTGTTGTATATAATATTGCTATGTTACAGTTAAAAACATTCCCTTTTATTTAGACAAAAAAGGACAGGGGATGTGGAATTCCCTTCTGTATGCTATGAATAGGTTTTATTACCATATTTAACAAAGAATCTATTTTAAACCCATGGCAGTGTGAATACAGGTAGGCAGGAAAGCTAAACTGAATGCTGGGACAAAGAAGGTGGAGTCAAAGAGACACCATGTAACTGCTGAAGTAGATAGACTCCAGACTCTTACCAGTAAGTCACAGACTCATGCCAGTACACAGATTAATAGAAATGGATTAATTTAAGATGTAATAGCTAGATAGAAATATACTTGAGCCATTGAACATACAGTATTGTAATTAATGTAGTTTCTGTGTGATTATTTTGGGTCTAGGTGGCCAGGAAACAAATGAGAAGTCTCAACCTACAGATGTTAATTCAAAATAAATGTTTTCAGTGGTAGACATACGCAATATTATAGTTTTGTCTAATTATGTATTTTTTGCTTATTGATGAGAGTGCAGTGATATTTATTTTTTATTTATTTTTATATATATAGGAACTTACCTGTACATGCCACATGTATACCTAGTACTCATAAAGGCCATAAGTGAAGGAAAGATATTCCTTGAAACTGAACTTCCATATGGTTGTGAAGTACCCTGTGGACATTGGGAACTGAATCCAGGTCCTTTGTAAGAGCAGCAAGTGCTTATTTTAGCTGAGTTGTCATTCCAGACCCAATAGTGTTTATTAAATTGTTGATGTTACACAGTGTATGCCTAAGAAAAGGTTAATAAATACAGCCATCACCAGAAATGCTAAAATGGCTTAAAATGATTCTTTGAAACAATATTTGTGTTACTTTTAAAAGATCTTTTAATTTTTGAAATTAAAATATAAGTATATCATTTTTTCCTTTCATCTTCCTACTGCCATCGTCTCTCATTCCTTTACTCTGTCTCTCTCTAGCTCATAGTTTTTGGCATTCTTATAGTTGTTGTTCAAACACACACACACACACACACACACACACACATACACACACATCATCATCATCATCATCATCCTAAATATAT
Source organism: Arvicola amphibius (assembly GCF_903992535.2). Lineage (NCBI taxonomy): Eukaryota > Metazoa > Chordata > Mammalia > Rodentia > Cricetidae > Arvicola > Arvicola amphibius. The sequence goes on along the minus strand of NC_052049.1, from coordinate 152,561,147 downwards.
AGATAAAACTTGCTCAGTTTACATATTGTTATGTTAATTGTATGCATATGATTTCAGGATTAGCCACATAGTATTGTAACCAATTGTGTGAAGGAGTTCTTCTCTAGGAAAAAACATTTCTTTCATGCCCAGCAGTCCTAAGTTGCCTGTAGATCTTTCACTATGGCGGGAGAACAGTGGCATTTTCCACTTCTGTATTAATGTGTCTGTTAATCCCATCCTTGTTCAGTTCTCTTTCAAACAGTCATGATATTTTAAAGGCTTTAAAGCTGTAGCTTCCCCGAGAATCCTAGAAGATGGAGTTTCACATCAGATAATATTCTATCCTGTTCCTCTGTCTCTTAAAATCTTCAGCGTTGTTCCCTGAGCTTAAGTGCAGAAGTTGTGCTATAGATGTATTAGTGGTAGTTGGATACCACATGATCACTTGCTCTCTGTATTTTCATCAGTTATTTTCTGTAATGGTTTCCATATGATGCAAAAAGAATGTTCTTTGTTGAGGATTGAGTGATACACTTTCTGTGGGCATAAGGGTAAATACTTGTAGAGTTAGGAACTGTGTGTTAATTTAGTAAAGTGATGGCTATAGGTTCTCCTACAAAACCAAAGAAAAACATATATCTCTATCCCCCTAGATATTGGAAGTTGACAAGATCGTCGGGCACAAGTTGGGAGCAGGGGAGTGGGGGTGGATTGGGGGAAGGGGAGATGGGGAGAGAGAAGGGAGAAGGGGAGGATTGGGGAGAGTTTGGGGGAATGGGACAATTGAGATGGGGGACAGGTGGATATGGGAGCAGGGAAGAAGTTATCCTAACCAAGGGAGCCACTTTAGGATTGGCTAGAGTCTTGGCTCTAGAGGGGTTCCCAAGTGTCCAAGGGGATTTCCCCAACTAGTTCCGTGGGCAGCAGAGGAGAGGGTACCTGAACTGGCCTTATCCTATAGGCACACTGATGAATATCTTGCATATCACCATAGAACCTTCATCCGGTGATGAATGGAGATAGAGACAGAGAACCACATTGGAGCACTGGACTGTGCTCCCAAGGTCCAAATGAGGGAGAACATGAGCAAGGAAGTCAGGACCGTGAGGGGTGCGTCCACCCACTGAGACAATGGGACTGAACTAATGAGAGCTCACCAAGGCCAGCTGGACTGGGACTGATGGAGCATGTGATCAAACTGGACTCTCTGAATGTGGCTGTCAATGAGGGCTGACTGAGAAGCCAAAGAAAATGGCACTGAGTTTTGATTCTACTGCATAGACTGGCCTTCTGAGAGCCTAGTCTGTTTGGATGCTCACCTTCCTAGACCTGGATGGAGGGGGAGGACCTTGGACTTCCCACAGGGCAGGAAACCTTGACTGCTCTTAGGACTGGAGACGGAGGGGAAGAGGAAGTGGGGGGAGTGGGAGGGAAATGGGAGGAGGTGGAAATTTTTAAATAAATAAATAAGTAAATTTTAAAAAAAAACTAATTATTCCAAGGGAAAGATATGAAAGTGAACATAAATGCTTTGAAAATACTTTATTGTCAACCACTGTTTTTATTGGAGACAATAATTTCCTACCAGAGTCTCAGATATAAATGTATATCACATATTTTTGTAAGAACTATAAAATAAAAGCTATATTTTATTGGGAAACAAAGACCACTGAAGCATACTTGTAATAGCAACACATGGGAAGGAGGCAAATATAAAGGGTGCATACAGATGCCTCATTCTCAGCTGCTGTGATATGGGATGACTTTGTAACTCTAGATAAACCAATTTTGTATTTGAGATATAGTTAATGCTTGCTAAGATGTATATAAAGAACCTACTATTGAATATTAAAAATGAATGGAATATATATATGGATCCTGGGATAACTTGTGTTCTTTTTTATAATGTGCAGACCCAAGGTCACTGTACAAGACTTTTCCCTGGGATATGTGCTTTGAAAAGATAACAAGCACAGATTTAAAAGCATGAGGGGGAAAAAGGAGGAATACCTCTGATGTAAAGCAGATCTTCTGAATTAAAAGCTTTAATAGTAAACATGATGAGTTGGAGGCTAGAGAAACCCAATAAATATCATCCTTCTTCTGTCCCTGAGTTCAAAGTCAATTGCAAGTTAAACAAGCATGAAGAATGATAATATTAGCTTTATTGCTGACAAAAGCTGATCTTGGAGAACACTGCTGACATCTGCAATTTAGTAAATTGAACTATTAGCTAATAGTGCAAAACAGTCCACTAAAATGATAGATCCCAGGTTTTGGTTGGTACTGAGGAAGCCTTTGTTACAGTGGACAATAAGCATAGAAGTCTAATTATCTACAAAACACATCTATAAATAGGACCAGTTGTGTCTCATTCAAGTTGGGAGATGGAGGACACACAGGGCTTCACAGTAGTAGGGGAGTGGGTAGCATAAGGACTCCCACCCATGCTTTATTTCCAGCTTTGGATAAAAAGACATGGAAGAGAGGGCGTGGTGATATTTCAGGAATATTACCAGTGAAACATCACAAATGGAATCAGATATAATTGCAGACTTGCAACTGAAGAGTAAGATTGGTGTCTCTCTACCTGTGGAAACTATAGCCTCCTTCTAGGTTGGTCTCGCTGAAGAGGTTGAAAAGAACTCACAGAGAACTGTAAGGTCCATAGGCACTTAAGCAACTTGACAACTGATCATTTATTTCAATCATTTTAATCATACAACATTGGTGCAGCTCAGTCTTTAAGCTATATATTTGGGAATATATAAAAAACATAAAATTAATGTATTAATTCTACAAATGGGTTAGCTAAAAAAGAACTACAGATTTCCATAACAGTCACTTTTGCAAAAATGTCTTAGTATAGTGGGCTTACTATTTAACATAATTTGAAATTTGAACAGCTATAGTAGGTTATTTTAAATTTTTCTTGCCTAAAAACAGGAACTAGGTAACTCTAATTCTGATACTCCCTCCCTGCATGTGACCTTCTTAGAGACACAAGTTCTCAAAAAAAGTGTAATCATGAACATCTGCTCCTTCCCTGGTGTTTTCTCACCATAGTACATTAAGACACTATTCCATTGATTCCCATTGAAACAGAAATTTGGATTTGAATAAGGACTATTGGGACAGTGCATTACAAAGCCTTACTGAAAAGTATTTAATATGTAAAACATGTTGATTTACTATGTGTCATAGAATCCCTAAGGAAGCATTCAAAAGCTTGACTAGAGGTACATGATTTGGTAGATTCCCAGGCCAGTCTTGACAAATCATGATCATTTTTTAGGCACTTCATGACCATCAGCTGAATTCACTTATTGAGAGGCTCTCAGATAGGGACATGTAGGCATTCCTGTATTTATATTGTAAAATATAAGGTCTTTGTATGGAATTATGTATGTTAATCATTAGCCCACAGGGAAAGGCTGTGCACAGTTCTGCCAGGAGACTTCTTTGTTATAAGCTTGTATTGCCTACATGGTTTTTCACTCAGCCTTGAGTTTACCAGAGCCTTTTGATCAGCTGCAGGAACATTTGTGTTGCTAGATCATGTGTGTTTTTTCATGCACATCCTTCTAAAAGAAACTGTCTTTGTTTACCAGCAAAGAAAACCAAGATGGCATATGCACAATAGCTTTCTCATCTCAATTGCCTAATATATGCAGACAATCAGCAAAAATATTTTAGCTATCTAAACAGAGAACAGTATAAGTGATTTAGAATGACAAGTTGTTTCTAGCCCCACCCCTCTCTTGCTCTTCTTGCTCTCTTTCTCTTTATGGCCAGTGTCCCAGTGTACAGTTTTCCTTTTCCCATTTTTTTTTTCAATTATGGACTACATTTAGATCTCAGGATAGTCAAATGTTTTGACAGGAATTAATTACCCTGAAAATTGCTATTTAACATATTTTTTATTCTATTATCATTCTGAATGGCTGAAGGTGACATAATAAAGGGGCACATTAAAAATTACTAAGGGAGAAAGAGAAATGGCTCAGCAGTTAAGAGTTTTACTTGATCCTCTAGAGGACCACAGTTTTGACATCAACACTCACTTCAGGTTGTTGATACTACCAGTAACTTCAGCTTCCAGGGATCTAACACTCTCCCCTGGACTCAGCTAGTGCTCACATGCAAGTGCACAGACACAACACAAATACACACTCGTACATATAATTAACAGTAAAAGTTCTAAAAATTTTTTAAAATGATTGATAAGGAAAAATACGAAGAGGATAAAATGTATCAAATATCCTATCAATCTTATTATTGCAATAAATTCTACATAAAGTTCTAAAGTATAATTACAAAAATGATGCATAAAAGAGCTTTTGTAGTATTTAGTGGATAAAAATTTTAACAATTTTCATAGAAAATTATTTACTTGGATATGAATTTTATAATAAAATTATTAACAGTTTCATAATGAGAATAGCTAAATGATATAACACTATACAAAACATTTGGCATAAAAGCATTTGTTATATAATCTTAGAAAATATGATACCAAATACTTAGTAACACATAGTTTATGTGGAGATATGTGAAAATTTTGGGGAAAAGAAGATGCCATTGGTCAAAGATGCTGACGTATTATTCCAGCAGTGATCTACAATGACATAAGACTACATAATCATGCCCTCTAGAAGTGTATATATCTGCTTTTATGGGAATAGAATCTTTAGGGTTTTAAATGTATTTGGATAATCTCCAGTGTAAGTAGTGAATTATTATACTTTATGGAAGATTCCAAAAATAAACATTTTGGGTCATTTTTATAAAAGTATAATTTATAAACAGTAATATATTTTTCTGGAAAAGTCTCTGTTGTCAACACAGAAATGCATGTTAAGCAAGCCCTGTTAGCCAGTAATTTTAAATGCGTCAAAGTTTTTCAAATTTTACTGTGTATGAGAATACCTCAAGTCTATTGTAAAAACAGGTCTTGCTGTTCTCCCTCTCCACTCTTGAAGTCTCTGATTTAGCCAGATGAGGGATGGCCCTGGAATTTGCATCTGTGAGGAGTTCCTGAAAGATGTTCTGTTTTCTGTTCTGGGGATCATGCTGAAAGCTTGAAGCCATGCTTCTTATCCCACCCACACAGCACACACTTCTAAAAGACCATTCCCAGAACCATGGCCTGGACTCTATCCCCTCAATAATGCTGACTTAAATGGTCCAGAGGTAAGCCCAGACACACAGTGTTTCAATAAATTCCTGAATGATTTTAATATGTAGGTACCTAGTTAGTTCATTGCCACACTAGGAAGTAAGGTTATGGTTAATATTTTTTCCTTTTTATTTTCTCTAAAGTTTATATAAACACTACATTTAATAAACAACAAAGAATTGAGTGAATGAACCTCCCCAAAACAATCTTACAATTTAATGGTATTACACTGGTTTTGTGTGTGTGTGTGTGTGTGTGTGTTGGGGTGTGTTGTATGTGTGTGGTATGTGGTGTTAGTGTGTGTGTGCCTCTATACATTGTGAGAGAAATTGAGATCCAACTATTTGAAAGTTTTGAGGGCATGAATTTAATAAAACGTAGAGGGAGAATAAAAAACATTTCTCCTTGAGTCTATATCATAGTTTGAATATCAGATGATTATGATCAAAAATATTCCTTTCTATTGAAAATTTCCCTTTTCTAATGCATCACATTTTATAACAATATAAATTATTTAAGTACCTATGAGGAAAACTGAATGTTTTTAATCAACTGATAAATGTTAGTTTCCACTCCACAGTTACTCAGCAGGATTAATGGGAGAAATTATTTTAGCTTGGGAAGACTGGAATATGCTATTATTTCACCTCCTGGCACTATTGTGTCACTGCAGTGGTATATCCTAATCTGAATATTATTTCCATATGATCAGACTATGGACTTTGACTTCTTAGTAGCTATACACATAATCAAAGTTTTTATCCAAGAGTAGCTTCAGAAATTATTGCACGGGTCTCCCCTTGTGGTGCGTTCCTCTCCCATACCTCAGAGCAAGTTAAAAACATCCACCTATGAAACTTTCATGGCATAATTCCCTTTCTTCAAATAAAATAAAAAGTATTTGTTGTCAACCCTGATTATGCTTCTAGTTTGAACACCTGCACTTCTGTTTCATATTAACTACCTCTGCATTTTAATTCCACACAATGCAATAGGTTAGTGGAGAGAAAGTGTGGTAGGCCTAGAAGCTCTGCATGCTTTTATTGGGAAAAGAGGGGTAATTCATTTGTTAAGAAAACACACACGGTGGGGGGGGGGACGAGAGAACCAGAGAAAGAAAAGGAGAGAGAGAACTATCTCTGCTAGATTGCATTTTTCAATGGCCCTTGTTCTTACTCTGTGCCTTCATAGATGGCCATTGCACTTGCTTTCATTTTTATTCTCACTTTGGCTCTTCCCTTTGGAATGCTTTGGCCAATGTGGCATTGTTATATGTAATGAAAGAAAAGTCTTGAAAAGGACTTGTGTAGCTGGCTTCCTTAGCTCTTTTGCCTTATCACAAGAAAGCCTTACCTGGGGGCAATGTTCTAGATGAGTCATGTGTAGAAGTCACCCCAATCCAGATCAATCAATAGTCAACCTACTTGGTCACTGCCAGACACTCATGATGGACCAACCCAATCCAAAGTAAGGATACCCTACATTTTAAAACTAAAGATAATCTTGTTGTTTCTCTTCATGCAGTTGTGTGGTTGTTACTTTAATGATGTTAAAGCAACACTTGTCTGATTATAGAGAGCCTAGTCATCTGAGATGAAGACAGCTTAAAAAGAGGTCCAACAAAGGCACCAAAGATCTTGAATCTTGCTGTTGTAGAGAGAAAACTTATGAGAGAACATGATTTCAAAGATCAATTGTTATTTAAAAAACTTAAGATATATTTTAAATTTATCTTTATTTACCATTGTTTATATCAATTTGGAATTTTAATGAATATAACCTATGCCAAATCTGGCAAAACTTGGAAAATGGGAAAGCATTCAGAAAGCAGAGGCTCAAACATAGGTCCAAATCACGATGTACTTAGTGTAAATATAAGTTACTTTTGAAAGGTAGTCATGGTTAGGTGAGCTTTGAAAAAATCAATCTGGGCTTAAAGCGTTTAACAACTATTATTATTAGTTAGTATATGGATTAACAAATTTTTTTTTACTTTTTTCTCTTTTCTTTTTCTGTATATCTTTTCTTTTTTTTCATTTAAAAAATTTCCATCTCCTCCCCTCTTCCTCCCCCTTCCCTCCTCTCCCCTCCCTCCATACCCTCCCTCCCTCCCTTTTCAGGCCAAGGATCCATCGGGGTTCCCTACTCTATGTTAAGACCAAGGTCCTCCCAACTCCCCCCAGGTCCAGGAAGGTGATCAACCAAGCTGAGACGGCTCCCACAGAGCCTGTCCATGCAGAAGAGTCAAAGATCAGCGCCTTTGTCCTTGGCTTCTCTGTCAGCCTCCACCATTGGCCACATTCAGAGAGTCTGGTTTGGTCTCATGTTCCATCAGTCCCAATCCAACTGGAGTTGGTGATCTCCCGTTAGTTCTGTCCCACCGTCTCCATGGGTGAACGCACCCCTCACGGTCCTGACTTTCTTTCTCATGTTCTCTCTCCTTCTGCTCCTCATCAGGACCTTGGGAGCTCAGTCCGGTGCTCCAATGTGGGGCTCAGTCATTTTCTTCATCTATCGCCAGGTGGAGGTTCTATGGTGATATGCAAGAAATTCATCAGTATGGCTATAGGAACCGGCCTTTTCAGGCTCCCTCTCCTCAGCTGCCCAAGGAACTAACTGGGGGCGTCTCCCTGGAAACCTGGGAACCCCTCTAGAGTCAAGTCTCTTGACAACCCTCAGATGGCTCCCTAAATTAAGATATATGCTTCCCTGCTCCCATATCCACCCTTCCTGTATCCCAAGCATCCCATTCCTCCGAGCTCCCCCTATTCTCCCCTTCACGCTTTTCTCTCCCCATCTTCCCTTGGCTGCGTCTCGCCCAACCTTCAAGTTCCCAATTTTTGCCTGGCGATCGTGTCTACTTCCAATATCCAGGAGGATTACTATATCTTTTTTGGGGGGTTCACCTTCTTATTATCTTCTCAAGGATCCCAAATTATAGGCTCGATATCCTTTATGGCTAGAAACCGATTATGAGTGAGTACATCCCATGTTCATCATTTTGGGTCTGGGTTACCTCACTCAGAATAGTGTTTTCTATTTCCATCCATTTGCATGCAAAATTCAAGATGTCATTGTTTTTTACCGCTGAGTAGTATTCTAGCATGTATATATTCCACAGTTTCTTCATCCATTCTTCCACTGAGGGGCATCTAGGTTGTTTCCAGGATCTGGCTATTACAAATAATGCTGCTATGAACATAGTTGAGCATATGCTTTTGTAGTATGATTGGGCATCTCTTGGGTAGATTCCCAATAGTGGAATTGCTGGGTCCTGGGGTAGGTTGATCCCGAATTTCCTGAGAAACCGCCACACTGCTTTCCAAAGTGGCTGCACAAGTGTGCATTCCCACCAGCAATGGATGAGTGTACCCCTTACCCCACAACCTCTCCAGCAAAGGTTATTATTGGTGTTTTGGATTTTAGCCAATCTGACAGGTGTAAGATGATATCTCAAAGTTGTTTTGATTTGCATTTCCCTGATAGCTAGGGAGGTTGAGCATGACCTTAAGTGTCTTTTGGCCATTTGAACTTCTTCTGTTGAGAATTCTCTGTTCAGTTCAGCGCCCCATTTTTTAATTGGGTTAATTAGCATTTTAAAGTCTAGTCTCTTGAGTTCCTTATATCTTTGTCAGTTGCAGGGTTGGTGAAGATCTTTTCCCAGTCAGTAGGCTGCCTTTGTGTCTTAGTGACAATGTCCTTTGCTTTACAGAAGCTGCTTAGCTTCAGGAGGTCCCATTTATTCAATGTTGCCCTTAATGTCTGTGCAGCTGGGGTTATGCGTAGGAAACGGTCTCCTGTGCCCATTTGTTGTAGAGTACTTCCCACTTTCTCCTCTATAAAGCTCAGTGTGGTCCCTGTCCCTTTAAGAAACAAGCCACACCCATTCCCTCCCCATCCGCTGAGGCAGGCTGATCTTCAGCTTCAGGCCTGAGCTTGCTCTCTTTTCCATCTTCCTCTCAGAGAGGCAGCTTCGCTTCTGCCTCTCCTCCCCCTTCTCTGTTCCTCTCTCTCTCTCTCTCTCTCTCTCTCTCTCTCTCTCTCTCTCTCTCTCTCTCTCTCTCTCTCCCTCTCTCTCCCTCTCTCTCTCTCCCCCTCTCCCCTTTAATAAAGCTTTATGTCTATTTTTTGGGTCTGTGCCGTTAACCCGCCGCCGCACCGTCTATTCACCCACCACCCTGGTCACACGTGTTCCGCGAGTCTCCACACAGCTACGCGCAGCTGCCCAGCTACTATCTTTTTAAGAACAAAACTTATACCTTAAATTAACCCATTCCTATCAATTTGTGTGCTGCCACATGGCTCATGGCTTGTGACCTCATGCCCTACATGTTGTGCTTCCTCTGCATCTGGCTGGCCATTTCCTTCTTCCCAATTTTCTCTCTGCCCTGAAAATCCTGCCTAGCTATTGACCATTCATCTTTTTATTAAACCAATCTGAGTGACACATCTTCACAGTGCACAAAAAGAATATTCTGCTACACCACCCAACATGGGTTTTTGGCATTGAACTTGGAGCCTTTGAAAAGCAGTGCATGCTCTTAACCTATGAACTCCATTAGCCCTCAAATTAAAGGAATATTAATAAAGGTTGGAAGGTGGCTCAGTAGATGTATTGCTTGCTGTACAAGAATGACTTATATTTCAATCCCTATGTAAAAAAAAAAGCTGGATGTGGCAGCACACATCTGTAAACCTACCACTAGGGACATAGAGAAGAAAGATCATGCGGAGGGGTTTACCAGGCAGTTTAGCTGAATCAGCAAGCTTTGTCCAGATCCAGAAAGAGACCTTGTCTCAGAAGGTGGAGAGTAACTAAGGACTGCCCAACATCAAACTCTGACTTCACCATATACGCATTTCTCCCCAACACACATACACACAAAGAAATACCCATACTGCATTTTGTATTTTACAGCAGTAGAAAAGCACTAAATTTTTTTAGTGAAACACACACAAACAGCAAAGGCAGAACTTCCAAGGCTGAGACAGTAAAGTAAATCCAGATAAATAGGATTACATGGATCTAAAAGACTTCTGAAGAGCAAAGCGCACTGTGACTGAAACTGTACTCACACAGAGGAAAGTATTTACAAATTCTATACTCCAATAAGGGATTGGTATTTAAACTTATAATGAACTGAAATTGAAAGAACTCAATACCATGAATAATAAACAATGAATTAAAATGACAAAGGGGCCTACAAAGGCATTAATCAATGCATGTTCAATGCATGTATGAAAAATGCCATACAACCCTTAATGTGTTTATGTATAATCACAGGGAATAAAGTTGTATGAGGGTAAAAGCGGTGTGAAGGGAATGAGAAATGGAGGTAAGCAGTGTTGTAGTCAAGATTTAAACTTCTCTCAGTCCAAATTGGAGAGAGACGGTTGGCAGGAATCCAGTGAGGACAAAGTTGAGTTCTGTCTATACTAGGAATCAAAGGGAAATGTACAAGCAGCTTCACCAACAAAAGTAATACATTCTTCTCATTCCAATACAGAGCACTCACCACAGTAGACCTCATTCTGTGCTGCAGAGCAACTTAAAAAGAGAAATCAGAGCATTCCTGTTCCCACACAACACATGAAATAGAATACAAACAGTAGGAAACAGTTTGGAGAAAACAATGTCTAAATTTCCAAGGTGATTATTTATAAATGTTCATTTTCATTTAAAGTGAAATATGATATAGAAATGAATACTTTGCATTGGTATGAATTTTGTTTTATTGTTACAAATTTAAGGTCAATTTTGTTATATATATATATTTGTTACATATATAAATTCTTGTTTAAGGTATTATGTTTATTCAGTTCATTTAAAATGTAATGTATAGCTAAAAATTGCAGATTAATAGTCATTTATAGTAATCAATCTATTAATTACATTAGTTAGGTTTTCTAGATATACAGAGATATATTTTAGTTAGATAATCTTCAACACTTCAAAGATCTACAGAATATGTATGGCCTTTAAATGTTTTAAGAACTTGGCTAGCTCCAGGACAGGCTCTAGAAACTACAGGGAAACCCTGTCTCGAAAAACCAAAAAAAAAAAAAAAAAAAAAAAAAGAACTTGGACCTTTCTCAACAGGGAGGCATGCCTGCTTCTGATAGCACCAATTACTTCAGAGAGCTTGATGGGCAGTGAAGAAGCTCTTTATGGAATTTGTGCTTAATGTGACAAGGCCAGCCATTTGGGCAAGAAACTGCTCTTGCCTGAATTGCTTGATGATATGCTATATAACCTGGACATTCAGGACCCACAGGAAAATGACTGCTAAATTTGCCTAAAGAAGGTGAGACAATCCTTCAGGGTTCCTGCTTCATGAAAGAGTCTGCTAGACATTCTGTAGGACACGGAAGAAAGTGGCTGACAAACTGCCAATATAGGTGAAAAAAAAAACTTTCAAATTTCCTGCTTCATGGAAAAGTCTGTTCGATACTATGGGCCTGTATGCTGAAGATGGATGCCCCAATGTTACAGAAGAACCTTGGGTGGCTGTCCGGGCAGCAGGATATCTCTGTCAATTCCAGAGTTTTGAAAGTTGCTTCCAATGTACTTCCTGTTTACTTAGGTAATATCATTTCTCTTCTCAGGTCTTTGATGGGGTAGAAGACTAGATAGATAGTCATAGTTACTTTCCTCTCATGACTTAGCCAAGCCCTTTTTAATATATTACTTAGACTCCTTAAAAACTATCAAATCATTTAGCTTATGTTTCTAGTTTGGTGTTGTTCATGCTGGTTATAATTCTAATTTTTATGTATGATTTTGCCTTTTCTTTTTCCTGGACAATACTTGCATTTGTTCTTATTGTATATAGTTTGTATTAGGTTTAAAACTCTCTATTTTGACAAAATGGGGAGGTGTTGTGGAGACTCAGCCAATAGCCTTTAAGATACCAGGCCACTTTGAGCGTGGTCTCATGTATTACAAGTGCAGATGAAAAATATGTGCAGCCCCCTTTTCTTCTGGATTCAGTTTCAGTTTCCAGATTGCACACAGAAATGCTGATCACTACCCTTACTATTAATTTATCCCCTAATAAAAACCTTTGTTATACTCTGTTATTGGCTATTGTGGAAGTCTTTGATACTACTACAACTCTGTGTCAACAAATTTAAAGACCAAGATGAAATGAATCTGTTCTCACAATGGCACTGTCTTTCAAAACTCACACTAAAAGAGACAGGGAACCCGAAAGTCCTGTAGGTAAGTATCTATTATATACATATATATGCACACACATATACATGTATATATATATATGTGTGTGTGTGTGTGTCTGATATGTGGTATCTATATATAGATTGACTTCATTGACGAATTCTGCTTTTTAACAAGCATTTACAGGTTGTTTTTATGGGTAAAAGCAGAAATACTTCATCCCATGGAGCTTGTTACTCTAATATGATAGCTTATCAAATTATTTTAAGAAAACTGAGCAGGTAGAGGCACCTGCTGCACAGACCTGATGACCTGAGTTAATTCACAATAGGTGTCCTTAGAACTCCATTATATTATACTACATTCATTATGTGTTATGTTTACTCACTTACCTATACACGTAAACAAGAGTACACCTAGACACACACGCACACACACACACACACACACACACACACACACACACACACACACACACACACACACACACATTTTAAAAGGCAATTTTTAATGAAAAGCTTTAGAAAACTGCAAATGAAGACCCAGGCTGGGGAGATCTCTGAGTCAGTAAATAACTTTCTTCTCAAGTGTGGACACCTGAATTTGATTCATTAAAAACACATGGAAAAGAGCTGGGAATGGAGACATGTGACAGCAATTCTAGTACTAAAATGACAGAGATAGGAGGTTCATGGGGCATCTCTAGCAGGCCAATGACCCCAGTTGTTGAGTCTAGGCTAAAGAGAACCTGAGTCAAGAAAGTAGATGCCATTCTTGAGTAACTACCCTTAAGGACATCCTTTGTCCTCCACATACATGTGAACATATATATACACACCTTAAGATACATAAGATACTGCACACACACACATTAATAAAAAGAAACCCAGAAATTTTTAATTTTCATGAGTAGAAACACAAAAAAGTTCTTAACTAGTTGTCATCATGTAAAATATTAACATCATATTCTGCTTAACAAGAATTTAACATAACCAGGTGGGATTGACTCCATGTGTGCAAGCCTGGTTAACTACCAAAATTAATTAATATAACCCATATATCATTTTTTTGGTTTTATAAGACAAGGTTTCTCTGTGTTGTTTTAGAGCTTGTCCAGAAAATTGCTCTGAAAACCAAGCTGGCCTTAAACTCACAGAGATCTGCCTGTCTCTGCCTCTTGAGTGCTGAAATTAAAGGCATGTGCCCCATAGCCTAGCTAAAGATTTATTTATTTATTTATTTATTTATTTATTTAATAAGTATATAGTGTTCTACCTGCATGTATTCGTGCATGCCAGAAGAGGGCAGCAGATTTGATTATAGATGGTTTTAAACCACCATGTCATTGCTGAGAATAGAACTCAGGATCTCTGGAAGAGCAGTCAGTGCTCTTAACTGCTGAGCTATCCCTCTAGCCCCATATCTCAAATTTTTAAAAAGAACTGCATTCGCTTAAAATAAAAATAAACTTATAACAAGATATGAGACCAAGTATATTAGGCCAAGAAGAAAGGAGAAATTGATCATCCTGGGGATGATGTTTAAGTTCGGTATTACAACTTTGATGGTAATGATACAAGTGTACACAGCTTTCAAACTGTAACTTGTCAAATTGCAGTTTTTGAGAACAAAGTTTATTCACATTTATTAGAATCAATGAAGGAAATGTATCTATAATATATTACTTGTTGAAGCAATTACAGTGCCAGATAGTTCAAATAAATCTATGGGAAACTGATAATTGGAAGGATGACAATGGCTGCTTTTCCAGGCTGTTGGCTCACTGCTTTTAAGATAAGGTGCTACTAAGTTGTTGGGAAAAAGCACCATGTTACCTTGTTCATGTGTTGTTGGTAAAGACTGGGTAATATTGAAGCTGCTTTGTACACCAAAACCACATGATAGCTATTTGATGGAGACACTGTAAAATGAAATTATTTCATATGCCAAAATAAGAAGTGATAAAGATGAAAGTTAAAGTCACATTAATGCTTTTCTTCAAAAATAGCTCCTTCTGTTTACTTTTTTTTTGAAAGGAACAAATCGCCAATAATTGATTCAGTATTGTTTTATATAAGTCATAATAATATTCAAGACATGATGGAACAAGACTTAAATGTATTCAGAAGACAACAGATTATTATAATGACTAAATAATGACAAATAATATTACTTAAAATTGATGAATTAAGAAAATATGTTTCTTAATATTTACCCTAAATCCTTTTCCCAAGGGTTAATAGTCATAACTGTAGTTTTGTACATTTAGCTATTTATTTTGTGTGAATAGTGTGTGTGTGTGTGTGTGTGTGTGTGTGTATGTGTGTGTGTGATATGTATGGAGGTCATGTGGCAACTTATGGGAGCTCTTTTTTCCCTTATACTGTACAATCTTCCTTATACTTATATAATCTTCCCGATTGCTTGTCTACTGTTCCATGTGAGAAGCCCTACTCTCTGTGATGCTTACCATCACTGGGGTGATTCATTATGTAAAATTGTGTTGTCCTTCTGTGGTAAGTACTTGAACAATTTGAGCTTTCTCATATTAAAGAGTTTGCCCATGAACACTGTGAGTTATCTTGAGTCATTCATTTTAAGTCCATTGCTGAGAGTTTATATCTGAGTTATGAGAGTTCTTTCTGGTTGTTCTTTGGGTTTTAAAAGTCTTTTTATGTTAATAAAACTACAAAGAACACATTCTGAACTTTGAAATAATATAGTGACATAGTAGCATCTGGTTTCCTTTGGGTGGGATGTACCACTGATTCTGTCATTGAAGTGACTTTTGGGACCTATGGAGAAAAAGACACCAATTGTAATGTCTAAGCAAGAGTTGTATCTACCCTCGATCCTAGCTTGGATTACAATACAAAGCACACCCAGGGTCAGGAGTGTCACTAGCCCCATAGCAACTCCAGTAATACTTGTCACCGTGATACCATTGAAACCACTAATCCATGATGAACAATTTTGGAACCTTACAAGCATTAATATTCTATTTTATTCTTTTCAGCAAAGTACTACTTCCCTCCAGCAGCTCCCTGCTCTCTCCTCCCTGTTCACGGATGCTCTCTTATTCTTGATCCTTTTGTCTCACTTCAAGGCTTCTGCTTAGGGATTTGCCTGTGACATGTGGGTATGAGACACCATCTCGGTGTTTTCCTTGCTAAGGTATCTTGAGGCAAGTGTTATGACTGGTTGACATAACTGTTGTGATAGAAATCTCACTCCAGTCTATTTTGATGGATTTGCAACCTTCAGCTGCATAACTCTGAAGTTATATATGCCACACCGATTACATAATATGAAGTGTGCTTATCTGAGAAGGATAAGCTGTTTGGATGGGAACACTGAAACTAGTGCACATCAAAGATGATAGAACAATCTCCTCTTTTCAAAGCTATCTTTCAAGCTGAAGAAAATTTATGATTTCTCCAACGTCCAGACTATAGTTATCCAATGGTAGTCATAGTGCTTTTGCATTTTTCATATCCTCTTTATCTTTCATCTCTCTGTGAACTAATGGGGCATGTGCCCAAATGGTCTTACTTAAAGCACATGAAACAAAGACATCTTACAACCTGCTATGATATACACTAAGTTCTCCTCCACCCCTAACCTCACGAGTGGGATATATTTTCAAGTGACTTACATAACTCCCTTTCATAATCTTATTCCAAAAATGAGTTTCCCTTGTATTTTAAATTAAGGCAGTCCTCTCATATTTAAGATCAATGACATACATTTTGATAACATTCAAGAGAGTATCTAAGGTAGTTTATAACGCTGCTTGGCTTGGCTTTGCCTTAACACTAATAATAAGGTCAAATTGTCTCCAAATGAACCATGTCTAAATAAGCCTGGCTCTTTCCCTCCTTGTTTCTGCTTGGCAGGCCAGAGGCTCCAAGGTCAGGTCAAGAACATATCTTTCCAATTTGTGATCGGGCTTAAAGTCTAGCCTCATTTTTGTTCCATTCCAAACTATTCAGAGCTTTAAAAAATAATAATAATGTAGCCAGATGGACTTTTTTATATCCTGTACACAAGACTGTTTGGATTCAATTTGTGAGGATGATTCCAAGTTTAACCTCTCAGTGTTACAGAATCTTTCCAAGGAAACTTTTTTCTAACCACTGCTGTGTAATTAAAATATCTAAATAATTGTCTTTCATTTTAAAATAACTGTTGTATACAAGCATCCTTATATCTACAACTGTTGGACCTTAACATATAAAAATACAGACAGATTATACAGAGATGACAGCTCACAATTAATTAAATGGGAAAAAAGATCAATTAGAAAAGTCAGAGTCACCCAATGTGTCTCCTGGTTTGATTGATAAGTAGTAAGTCAAGTGCAAGTTAAGCCTGTTTTTCCTTCACTATAGGACCAAAGGTTAAATTGAGATTCTTATTGGTGAGAAGCATAAACTTTTTAAATGACTATCTTGGGTATTAAGGGTGAGGTGAGGGCAAGGGATCTGGAATGGAGGGTTTTCAGCTCTAATTTCAACCCTTTCCCCATGGAACCTCATCAGTACAGAACCGAATGAACCCCATGAACTATGTCTAGTAACAATATGTAGAAAACTGATATTTGCTTCTTCCTTGGCCTAAGGGAAATCCCAGGATACAGTTAAAAGAGGTAAAATCGCCATGCCTATTTAGCATGTTGACTGTATCTGTGCAGTCCTGAGTGCCCTTTTCTCACCTCTAATGCATCAAGAGTCATTACTTTGATTAACTGCCATGTTGATTATGCAACCTAATATGTTTTTTTCCAGAAAAAAATCTAGACAATAAACTTTCAACGAATTGTTACATTGAAAGATGCTGTTTCTGAACAAAATAATTCAGTACCACAAAGCAGGTAGAAGGATCAACAGGCAGAAACAGCTCTGCCAAAACATTAAGCCCTCTAGGAGATAAGCTTCCCAGATGACAGAGTCCCTTCGCTTGCGGATTGACACACATTCATTAAAAGTAAATTACTGTTTCCATCTGGTCTCTGACTCATTTGATGGGAACAAGAAGTTCCTTTGGAAGTACAAATAGCCAGGACGGGTGGGAGTTGAAAAGACAGGGGAGCATGGGATTGCTTTGTGTAATTTTCCTGGGCCTCAGAACCTCGTATAAATTTTGACATATAATGAAAATTTTCTGAAGAGAAAATTATCCAGTCCACTAATGTTTTCAGGTATTTATTTCTCCTGGGTTGCCCCATAGATCAAATGGATTTTCAGTCCCTAACAGCTGTCCTTCAATCAACTTTTGTAACTAGCTTCAAGTGTTAAAGTACTGAAGGAGAAACGGTGTACTTGATGCAGTCATATTCTCTTTGGTAAGATATATGGGGGATTTCATTTTAAAAGTTAATAAAAATGCAAATCCCTGTAGTAGGGGCACTTGAAGTAAGTAGCCTTGAACTTCATTCTCTAAGCCTCAGTACCTGCATGACAACCTGTAATCATGAAGGGAAGGAGGTCATGCAGAAGAAAAAATAGACAGTTCTTAATTACCATGACAGAAAAATATTACAAATCAAATTTTACCTATTATTCTTTTGGTAAGGAAAAGATTATCTCAGATTTTATATGTCAAGTAATTATTTTGTTCATGCACTTTCCAAGTTCTTAAATTACATTCTATTCTCAATCATTTTAGCCTTTATAGACTGATAAGACACACGATAAAACAAATTTATTTGAAATTTGTTTATTCTCTACTCTTGGGTGCTTAATTGAAAGACCAAAATTTCAAAAGTATTTTTAAATATAATGAATTAAAGTAATACAGAAACATGGTATGTTTAAAGTACAGAAGCAACATATAAAAATATTGTATCTGTTGATCTTATGGGGAATCTTAGCAGGGATATTAGGGTAAGGTTTCCATTCAGTAGATGTTTTCACTTTCTATATCAATATATCTCAAGGGATAATTATCATGAATTATAAGCCAAAGACATTTGCCAGTTTTGACATATTTTTTCTTTCCTATATTAAATGGTAAACGAATTACTTAATTCCTTTAGTTTTCTTTTAAATTTGATAGTTTTTTCTGACAACCACACAGCCACAGTCTTTAAGATGTGTGTGAAAATAAACGTGTCCATTAAATCAACAGAAAAAAGCAGCAGCTCTGCATGAAGGCACACACCTTTAACCCTAGCATTTGGGGAGCACAGTTAGGGGAAACTCTAGGAGTTTCAGGCCATCCTGGTCTACAAAGTGAGTTTCAATGCAGCCAAGGCTGTTCTACAGAGAAACCCTGTCTCAAAAGTATCCAAACACAAAAATACAAAAACAACAGATAACATGCAAATTATCCTCTGCTTGCAATTTTAACCAAACATAGTGGCCTTTGGTTTTTTTTGTTGTTGTTGTTGTTTTGACCTTGTCCTAAACTTTATAAATGTATTTCAACTCCGTTTCAATTAGCCTTAAATCTTAAGAGGTGTGAAAGGGTCTAAATGCCCTGTAAGGTTTCATTCAGAGGATCAGAAACAAAGAGCCAAGCTTTAATCTTTGAAGAGAATACCTACACTTTAATTTGGATCCATGCTATCTTCACAGTAGGGAGCCAAGTCTCCCTCTAAAAACTTGTAGGAGATGGCAGCCACAGTGTTTGACACCATGGTTGCCTGTCTGTGTAAACAGTTCACAATCCACAAATCAGCTACTGCTGCTCTTAGGTCTAGGTTAGTGAAATGGACTCATAGAAGAATGTGCTTACAGATGTTTGGCTGGCTGCTCCGGGTTTTCTAGGGATAATGCTTTAATTGAGAATTAGTAATCAAGAATCTATTCCTTTGCTCAAGACAGTTAGAAATTGGATGTGGTTAGTACATTCAGAGATAATCCATCATTCTGGACCTGGTGGATGTGACCCTAACTCACAAACACCATGTGAGTCGTATTTAGTTTCTGAGCTTCAGGCAATCTGGACTCCTTTCTGGCAAACACGGTCTGCCTCATGGTTTTTATGCTGCATCTCTCCCTGTGTCTTAGATGATTTCTGCTCTATTGCGTACTCTCTAGAATATCTCTGCCTGAGAGAAGTCCTGCCTGTCCACTCTAACTAGAGTGACTTTCCATTGACTTCCCTTAGTCTTCCAATTCCCTTTACTTTTCTTCTGAGGACTAATGCTACCTAAAATCATGTTACTTGTGTAATTTAAGATAGTCTTTACTCTGCAAATGTGTTAGCATCTGGGGAACTCCTTGTTTTCTCTATTGGTGCTCCCATATCTAAGAACAGCAAAAATCTGCTACTCAGTCTGCTTACAGGCACAAATAAATGGGGTTACACACTGTCCATTTGATACGAGCAACTGTTCAAAGAAGCAGAAAGAAGGGAAACACTCACATTATTTTTCATCCATGAAAACTAGAGAACTCTGAGATTGCCAAGAGACACATTCCACCAAGAAGGAAGAACATGAAAGGTCTAATCAGTCAGTATGAAAATAGCTTGCAAAGTTGAGAGGAAATGCTGAAGTCTCCAGAGTAAGCATATAAAAAGATCCCAGGAAGATCAGAACATTTGGCCAAGTAAACACAGGTAAATAAGCACAGCTCATTTTAGAACAAAGTTCCACTGTGGAGAAACAGATGGACACAGATTCCAATCTGAATCAGAAGAGTCACTTAAGACAATTGAATGAGAAAGGCCATATGAAAACAGAAATAGAAATCAATGAGGGAAAAATTCAGACACAGGTCCAACAATGGAAAACACATGTTTCTAACCTTAAAGTTGAAGGAACTGTGCTACCCTATCCAATTTCTAAGAATGAAGTAAAGCAATTCCAGTATACAAACACTATGGAATTGTAACTTATATTCTACATAAAGTTCTTATGACAAAAAACAGGGTGGGCAGTAGAGGGCAGTGAAGATAAATAAGACAAAGTATGTATATGCAAAAAATACCCCTTACTTACTTTATATGCTAAATATGAACTTTTAAAAATAAAAATATTTAAAAACTAGTAATAATGCATTCTAAACACATGAAAACCGTGCGTTCTATCATGAAGGACTTAAAAAGTTGAAGACCATTGAAATAATGAAAAAGAATTGAAATAATGTGAAATAACTGAAATAATCTGCAATAGATGTGAAAGAAGAACAGAAAGAAGAAAGTGTAGAAGCAAGATAACTGCATTAAAAGATGATGTGAAAATGATCTCACGATATCAAGGAAAAATACTAATAGTGGAAGGTACATAAAGTACATTTATATGATTGCCGCTATTATTCAAGAAGGAAATAATAGAAAGAAGGCAAGAAAGAGAAGGAAGGGGGGAAGCTCTACTAAAAGAAATACAGTCACAAAGTAACAATCCCCCAAAATAAAATTTAGTGTTAGATAAATACAAAAATTATGCTCATAGAAGTGACTTGGAAGAAAATCTCTTGAAAGACACTAACCGTAGAAGTAGTCAGGGACAAATGATGTTTGCAGTCTTTTTTTCTATTAGGGATATCACATTTAATAAAATAAATACTTTTTATTTATAAAAAATTTAAAAAACCTTCTTATGACAAGAACTTAAGGACTGGGGTTATAGCTTAGATGGGAAAGCATTTGCCTGGCATGAACAAAGTCCTAGGTTCAATCCCTAGCAATTCAAACTCCACCCATGGATGCACACATCGATGGTCCCCATACTTGTCAGGTAGAAGGAAGACAGTGAAGAGTGCAAGGTCATTATTGGCTATGTAGTGCACTTAAGTCCAGGCTCCACTCCATGAAACCTGTCTCAAGACATATGAAAGAGAGAAATTTTGATAAATTCTACCAAATGTTTAAAGAATGACTATTGCCAGTATTATAGAAAATCCTCCAGAAGTTTGAAGAAAACATAGTCTCAATCATTCAATGAGATCAGCAGTACACTGATGGCAAAAGAATCACAAAATTATTATAATAAAAAACCTCAGCAGATAAAAATCCCTCATGCAGATAAATAAAGATGTACCTCAGAGGATCTAGAGGAAAGAAATGGAAGAGGACAGTGATATAATATTTTAATTAAAAATAAAAAAGAAAATTAACAACCCCTCAAATATCTATTCATGATAAATAAGAGAGTAGCTTAGCTGAATAAAGGGTAGGGCCACTACACAGAAATAAATAACAATGGATTTTAGGAATGCATACAACATGAAACAATCTCAGAAAAATTTTATATGATGTACGGGGCAAAGACATGGCATAAAGGGACCAGGACACCTTTGGCATGAGAAATTGGTTCACTACTACCTGAATCTTGGTAACTATCCTTGTAACTTTATTGCATACTAGCAGATACTAAAGCATACTTTGATTCTATATTTTTTTTCTTTTTTTTTTTTTTTTTTTTTTTTTTTTGGTTTTTCGAGACAGGGTTTCTCTGTGGCTTTGGAGCCTGTCCTGGAACTAGCTCTTGTAGACCAGGCTGGTCTCGAACTCACAGAGATCCGCCTGCCTCTGCCTCCCAAGTGCTGGGATTAAAGGCGTGCGCCACCACCGCCCGGCGATTCTATATTTTTTTAATCATAAACTTAGACCATAAAAAATTTAGCTCTTTTTGTGATTTCATTTGAACAAATTCTTACACAAAATTTCAGTTTTAATATTACATGACACACACACCACACACACACACACACACACACACACACACACACACATGAGCAGACTCTCACTCTCTGTGGGAACAGATCAAAACTCAAAGTAAGTAGTCTAAGATTTTATATAGGTAAACTATATGGGTCTATATAGACATAGTATAGCTTATATTTCATGAATTTTTGTTTTGCAAAATAAAAACTATCATGTAAATTCTACTTGTGGATATGTTTAATTGCCTTACACCATTCTTCATCGTTTTTTATTTCATACAGCATTTTTGTTGTTGTTGTTGTTAATAGTTTGGTAAATAAGTGATGTCACTGTTGTTCTTGTAGGAAGCTGGCCCTTAAAATCTGTTGATTTCTTCAGTATTTCCAGTTATGATTTTCTGTGGTGGTCTCCATTTTTTTTTTCTAAACAGAGGTTTATGCATGTAACAAAAATAATCAAAGCGCCGGGCGGTGGTGGCGCACGCCTTTAATCCCAGCACTCGGGAGGCAGAGGCAGGCGGATCTCTGTGAGTTCGAGACCAGCCTGGTCTACAAGAGCTAGTTCCAGGACAGGCTCCCAAGCTACAGAGAAACCCTGTCTCGAAAAACCAAAAAATAATAATAATAATAATAATAATAATAATAATAATAATAATCAAAGCAAAAGAAAATGTTGTTAACTTGAGGGTTGGGAGAGAATGTGGGAGATGGTTTTGGAGTATACCTAGGAAGTACTGAAGGGAGGAAATGGGAGAGAATATGATGCAATTCTATTCCTACTGAAACATAGTTTAAAATACTAAAGACTAAGTAAAGCTCAAAAATTATTTAAATTTATTAAATTTTACAGTTTTAGTATAGCTATGCTATCTCATGTTGGTCTAAGCAGTGGAAGCTTTACTTCACCCTTGTCTGTTGTTTCATATTTGTCACACATAGCAAAAATAAATACTTTAAAAAGAGAGAAAAACAACACAAATCTCATATTTTTGAATTAGGTACAGAAATTATATATTGATTTATATTATATAATGCCTCATAAATGTATATATATATATATAATATTCATATAAAGTCATTTTGTTGTCTGGGAATTTCATTAACATAAATCAATAGATAAAGGACATAAATGGAAGTAGAATTGAGTTTAGATCACCATAAAGTAGTCATTATTAATGCTATGTGTCAGGAACATAAGTACTTCATTAGAGTAGCTTTTTACTATCTTATAATTAAAAATTTTTACCTATGCAGTAAATGCAAAATATTAGATTCTCTCTCTCTCTCTCTCTCTCTCTCTCTCTCTCTCTCTGATCTGCTTGAGTTACAGGTAGAAGATACGTTTACAGAAAAGGAATGTTCTAGGAAAATAAAAAAATTATAGAAGGATACTATGTAAAATTATATTCAATTATTCTCTAAGTAAATCTGAAATAAATACACATCTTGGATAAACACTCTTGAACTAGAGTTTCAGACAGTTGTGTGACACCATGGGGTTGATGGGAATTAAGCCTGGGCCCTCTGGAAGAGCAGCTGGTGCTCTTAATTGCCAAGCTATCTCCAGTTCCTTATTCTTACTCTTGATTAGCAAACAAAGCAATCATTTCACTAAGAAATATTCACACACACACACACACACACACACACACACACACACATATATATATATATATATATATCATGCACTCTGCTCATACTCACTTCACAATTGTCCTCTGCTTTCCTCCCATGAAATCCTTCTCTTCTCCAAAATAACCCATCTGTTTTACAGACACATTTTAATATAGGTTCTGAAGATGAAAGATGTGATTACCTTCCTAGGTCCAGCCAACTTTATTTAACATGTTGATCTCAGCTCTATCCATTGCCCTGAAAATGTACACTTTTATTTTTATTTTGTCTTATGGATAAATAAAACTCCAACACACACACACATACCACATACACACACACACTACACACACACACACACACACACACACACACACACACACACAGTAGTAAGAAAGCTAAAAATCATAGAACATTTGATATTTTGACTTTGCATCTTCTCCATGAGTAAAGTGTGTGTGTGTGTGTGTGTGTGTGTGTACACGCACTGTGTTCTGTTTGTTTCATTTTCTTTATCTAGTCATCATGATAGATAGATATCTAGGTTCGTTCCATATGTTATCTGTTGTGTATAGTGCCACAAATCCCATAACTGTACAGGCATTTTCTTGGAATATTGACTTGGATTACTTTGGTTTCTTCCTGGAGTGCTCAGATGACAGTTTTTTTTTCCCTAGTGGCTATGCTAATTTACATTCATGCCAGTAGCAAAAGATGTTTATTTCCTGTCTTCTATCTTGCCTTCTTTTGTTATTTTTCATTGATTTACATAGGTACATCTGAAAAAAATGGATAACATTATGCTCAGTAGATTTCCAAATACCTTTTATGACAACTACATATGTTAAATATGTTTACCTTATGTACTATAATTTCTTTTTTAATTTAATTTATTTTTAAAATTACTTTGTTCCTTATATTTTCTTGCCTAGAGAATCGGAGCAAGTTATTAAACCATACTCTCTCAGTTCCCAATCTGCCCTGTTAATTGAGAAGATATCAAACTTCATTAGTACATGGTGCAGTAGGGATCCTAAAGAAGAAAAGGGATCCTGTTTCCTCATCCTGGTGGCTCTGTTGGTGTCGTCTGTGACAGTACACAGGGCCAACAGCCCATGGTAGACATCCATGGGCAGCCTCCATGGTACCTTTGGCTAGTTTTGTAGTAAGTTCCATGGACATAATTTCTTCTTTAGGAATTTTCAATCACCCAAGATTGTGATTTCCCTGTGTGTTCTACTGCTGTGGCATCCCCTTTTCAACAGCTTTCCCCACATCACAAAGTATTTTCAGAATGTCCCACAACAGGCTGCTATAGTGACAAAGAGACTTTGCATGCCCAATCATTTCCTCTCTAGTGAGGTTTAGCATTCATCTTTAGGTGGGTGATGCTCTGGTTTAGATGTAAAGGATCCCCCAAGCAGCATATATTTTAAAGGTTTAGTCCTTAGCTACTGTTGCTATTCAGGGGCAATTGGATCATGAAGGCACTGAGCTCATCAATGAATTAATCCATTTATGAGTTGGTAGCTGGAAGTAGGTCATTATGAATGTAATTTTGGAGAATGGTTCTTGTACCAGGATCTTTACTTTTTCTCTACGTTCTGAGTGCATTAGTGTAAATCTCCTCAACCACAGCCTCCTACCTCACACAGGTCCTAAAAGCTGATACAGAAACATGAGCTAAAATCTCTACAGCCAAGACCAAATGAATATTTCTTTTCTTAAGTTGGTTTCTTTGGTGTTTTCTGGCAGTAAGAGAAAACTGTCTCTTCTATATATGCTCCCCCATTAAGTGTTCAGCCTATTCTTAGAACCAGTAGCTATTTCCTGTGTCTATTATTTTTATGGTTGTTAGAATTCTCCTATCCTTAGCACCAAACTGTGATATAGTTAGAAATTATTTTGAGCTCCCATCAATACTACTTCTTTATTATTATGTTATGATTAGCTCTAGACTGAGAAATGAGATTTAATAAGGCTGCATTCCAGTGTTTATCTGTTAATTATGTATCTACATGATGCCACGACTATCTTTGGTATTTGAAGATATTAGGCATTGTCCAGTGTGCTAATTCATTAACATTTTCAAAATAGATATGATTGTTTTATCCTGCTTATGCTGAAAAACTGGAAAACTTCTTAAAACCAGCTATACATAATAGTGCAAAACAGAATCTCCAGCTTTATGTGGTAGAGGCAAGAGGATTATTATAAATTTGGAGCCCATTTGTCCTGTAATGAGACCCTTGTGTGACATTTAAAAAGAGAGAAACAGAGACAGAGACAAAGGAAGACAGACAGACAGACAGACAGAGAGAGAGAGAGAGAGAGAGAGAGAGAGAGAGAGAGAGAGAGAGAGAGAGAGAGAGAGATACACTTTTATTTTAGTAATCAAATCAAAACCCACTATTTGGGAAACAAGTAGGAAAAGCCCAGATTAGTAAATTCCAGTCCAGTGAATACAGTACAGATTGATGTCTCTAAACACAGAGCAAAGCAAGTAGAAAAATATAACAAATCAATTATCATTTGAAAAGTTTTGACACAGGTATTTGTCTTTTCTATACTATCTCTTAATATAATCAAATAGTTGACTAAGAAAACTCTACACACACAGACACACACACACATAAGGGTCTCATAAGAGGTCAAATTGGCCTCAAATTCACAATGATCTTCTTGCCTCTATCACATAAATCTGGTAATTAAACATACCCATAAATATAATAAACATCATAGTTTTTATTTTGCAAAACAGAAAACAAATAATGAAAAGGCTATAATATACCAATATAGAGCCATGTAGTCTAACATATAGAAGCAAAATCTACTTATAAAAAGTTATTAACTTTTCATGTATAGAGATATAATATATCCATATAAAGGTGAGCTCTACTCATGTAGAGATATAGTCTATACTCAGGTATACCTCACCTTTATATTCTACCCATATATAGATATAGTGTATATATTCTACCCATATATAGATATAGTCAACTCATATGGAGACCTAGAACAGTGTTTCCTAATTGTAACAAACAAGATAGCATTTTTTGTTTGTTTCTCTGATATTTTGAGTCAAATACTGGTAAACTAAAAGCAAGAATTTCTTTATATTGTATTTACTGTTAAGATTTTTAAGCTTTTATTTAATGAGATTCACTTTGACTTTCTGACCTTTACCATTACAAACTACCTTATTCCATCTGAAAATACATTCTTACATAGAAGCTGATAGACACCCAAGTCTAATTAATTTTACACATCAATGCCTTGCTGATAAGTAAGGAAAAATTAGTTCTCTGTAGGCAGATGTACATATGCAAGTTGAGGAATCCTGCCAGCTGGCATTCAGTAGTCATTTGCACAAGATTACTTAAGGATGGAATACATAGAGGAATACATTTTTAAAAAACAGTGTGCTGTTATTGAAAACAAAAGGATTCTGTGTAAGAACAAAATGTGGACACTTTAAAACCAGAAGCAGCTACTTTAACTTCAGTGCTTACATATACCGAGAATGCTGGGGCCTTGGTAATCACATGATTAATGCCTAGAGAGAGAGATAGAGAGAGAGAGAGAGAGAGAGAGAGAGAGAGAGAGAGCGAGCGAGCAGAGAGAGAGAGAGACAGAGAGAGAGAGAGAGAGAGAGAGGAGAGAGAGAGAGAAGAGAGAGAATAGGAGAGAGAGATCAGAGAGATAGAGAGAGCAGGATAGAGAGCATCAGAAGAGATAGACTCCTCCTCTCTCTCCTCCCTCCTCTCTCTCTCTCTTCCTTCTCTCTCCCTCTCTCTCTCTCTCTCCCTTCTTCTCTCTCACCTCTCCTCTCTCTCTCTCTCTACTTCTCCTCTCTCTAGTTAGCTCTCTCGACCGAAGAGAGAAAGAGCAGGTGTGATTCACTGAATAAGTGCACAGTCCCACATGTGTGTTGACTGGAGAGCCTTTCACCACAGAAGCGTTCAACATAAGCTATAAAGTGTGTTGAATGCAGATACACATCTGAAAGAAAATCAAGAAACAGCCTCCATGTGAGGACTCAAAAGAGAAAAACAGAACAAAACTGGGATTCGTTTAGAAAATGCTGACTTCCCTTTGGGAGTACACGGCAGAGTGAAGCGTATTGATCTATGCAGTCTTGGAAAGTTTAATTCATTGCCTCTTCACCTCTAAACAAGAGTGATATTTAGCACAGCAAGGGAATATGCGATTTAGTGCCTTCAAATCAGGTTCTAAAGATATTTGCTGTCTTTTAATTCTAACACTAAACATTCCTTCAGATTCCACCAGAGAGGATAAATGTAGTCATAAATCAATACTGGACCTGATCTTAATCAAAAGGCTGAGAACTGGTGATAACTACCATTGTGCAAGCTCAATCCATTTAGTCAATGACTTTTGGGGTGACGTGTAATAAGTATGGCTTTCTCTGGAGATGTGGCCAGAGATAATTGAGAAGAAGGGTCACAAGCTCTCTGTTGGGTAGTGGGAGATGGAGCAGGCAACAGAGATACTCCTGGCTGTTGGTCCTCTTCACCCTTGGGTGGAACGACAGGACAGGGGCAGCTGGATGAGCAGCAGCGTCATCCTTGTTCTGAATCCACGAGTCTGTTTGTTTCCATTGTATCTCTTAATAAATTATAAAATAGACTTTCCTTGTGGATTCTCATTTCAAATGATCGATCGATGGGGAAAAGTGGAGAGGATAAAAAGAACTGAAGAAGAGCAATAAGAGTCGTGTATGTGTGAGTGACTAATCAAAATGCATTAAATGCCTATATAAAATGGTTATATAGACTAAACTGTGTAAATAATAAAAGTGAAACTAAATGAATTGAAATGGGACCATAACATTGGCTTACGAAGACAATAAGAAAGAGAAAGAGTAAGGGAGAGGTAGAAAGGAGACAATGAAGGAGAAGAAAATCGGGGGTGGGTGGGTGGGAATATAGTCAGGTTACCCTGCCATTGGAATTAGACCCTTATTTACTTCAGGTCTGATAGCTGAGCTCTCTCAAGGGCCAGGGTTGAAATTGGCAGTCTTCCCAGCATGTGAGGTAAAGGTAGAAAAGAGAATTCAATGTGGTAATTAGATAAAGTGTAAATCCCTAAGATTGTTTCTCAAGTAAAACATATTTTGTGCACTAATAAAATCACTTTTACTGTAATTTACAGAAATTTGAAGTGACTTGTTATTAAGTAATCCTCCAGAAAAATCAAACTAAGTGTGAAGTGCTATGGCCATCCTTTTGATGAAACCACCCAAAATTAAAAGAAAGTGCCAATGGGAGTATTCGGGACTCTTCTAGAAAATACCAAGGTTCCTATCATTCTAATTGTCACTCGAAACTTGGACATTATTCATTCCCCACAAATAAGTCACAAATGAAGTGGGCTCTCCCCTAAACCCACTGCTCACCATCAAGCAGGCCCCCTTGTAGGAGAGATTTCACCCGTATGTGTGAAACTGATCCTCCTCCTGGAGCCAAGGCCCGGGATGCCCTAAAAGCCTTCTTGTTTCTCCCGGCCTGCTTTGCAACAGTCAGGTTGCAAAGGAACAGACCCTATGGGAAGCAGTGAGCTGGCAAAGTCAGTAAGAGACACCAGCAAGCAATCCAGTCTCACAAAGACCAACTTTATGGCCTGTATTCTTTGTTCATCAGGCTCTAGGGCAATAGTTTCTGAACTCTGAGGGTTGAAGTACAAATGAAAAATTTAAAAAATGTCATTTAGCATGCCACGTAATTATTTCGTGCCCTGCTACATGTCAGCAGAGGTACTGTGGGCTTTAAAGATGAAAGTGCCAGATCATACTGTGTCATGTATTCTATATGTTCTAGACAGTGAGTTTTAAACCCTATTCCTTGGACTGGTGATTGTGGAGGGAAGAAAAAAAGAGCTGAGAAGGATATTTTTATGTGGACTAGCTTTTGAAAGACTGTAATAAAATCTCAATTAAAGGCAAACAAACATTGACTTCGGCATCTTCAGCGTCCAGACCTTTTCCGAAGGAGCTAGTGCCTTACCTCAATCAACAATGTGGGCGATCATAGCTGTTAAAATTATTTTCTGCTAAAATGCAACCCAGGCCGCTATACTATAAAGTTAAGACTGTGAATAGTCAAATGATAGTGTGTGCACATTTTAAAGAAGGAATTCATTTAACTTTATACACAATCTATAAGGTCCATGCCAAGTGAAAGAGTAAGATTATATGACTTCCCGTTTTCACTAAGATTCCATTCCTAAATGAATAATTACTTGTTTAGTAGTAGCCCATGAGATAGCACCACTCTGGAAACACTTAGGTGCTACAAATTAACAACCCTGGTCCTCATTATTGATAATAGCTCATAATTAGAAAAAAAGAAAAGGAAAAGGCAAAGAGGACATAAATCTTTTGCCAAAAAAACTTATAAATATTTGCAGTGACTGCGACATTTCTAAATTCTGTACTCAGCTTTCCTAACATTAAGGGAAACATTTTTCCCATTACATCACTACCCCCAGTGGTCCAGGCACAAATAAATATGAGGCAAAGGTAATTGCTTCTTTCCCCAGGTACCAGTCATAAGGAAAAATGCTCAACTCTTTTCCTTTCAACAGATATGTTAAAATTGACTTTCTTAGAAAAATATGAGAAAATGATATTCTTTGGTTAGCTCTTCCCCTCCTATTGGCAACAGCTCTCTCTATAAGAATGAGACACTGAGTTTACTAAACACAGCACAGAGGCCATTGTCTAGAAGCTTAAGAATGTATGCTGCTTGAATGGGTCAAGGTCTCAGTGAAGTTGATGTACAGAGATGACAGTACAGTAGACAGGGAGAAAGATGAAAATGTTTATTTTGCTTATCTACCCTACATCTTCTGTTCTAACCCTGACCCCAACCTATTTTCACTGTTTTGATTTTATTGTCTTAAATGTTTATTCTGTCACTGTTTATTAAATGTCTATTATATACCACACATTATGTTTGAGAATGTTAGTAAAGTCTGAAAGATAGCATATAATAACACTTATAGAAAAAATATTATAAGAATATTGTATGTACATATATTCCTTAATATAACCTTTTCAGTCCATATAAAGTCTGAAGGATAGTGTTTCACGCTGTTTTGAAAACTGCACTTTGTTTATTATAAATCCATGATTATTTTTCTGCTATGTGTTGAACATCAATCCTACTAATATTTTTAATTATTCTGCTTTGTAATGAAAATATTTCTCTAGAGTCAAGTCTCTGCCAACCCTAGAATGGCTCCCTTAATTAAGATATATAATTCCTTGTTCCCATATCCACCCTTCCTATATCCCAACCATCCTATTTCCCCAAGCTCTCCCCATCCTCCACTTCACACTTTTCTCTCCCCATCCCCCCATCCCCCCAGCCCACCCCATCCCCAAGTTCCCAGTTTTTGTCCGGCAATCTTGTCTACTTCCAATATCCAGGAGGATAACTATATGTTTTTCTTTGGATTCACCTTCTTATTTAGCTTCTCTAGGATCATGAATTATAGGCTCGATGTCCTTTATTTATGGCTAGAAACCAATTATGAGTGAGTACATCCCATGTTCATCTTTTTGGGCCTGAGTTACCTCACTCAGGATGGTGTTTTCTATTTCCATCCATTTGCATGCAAAATTCAAGATGTCATTGTTTTTTACCACCGAGTAGTACTCTAATATGCATATATTCCACACTTTCTTCATCCATTCTTCCACTGAAGGGCATCTAGATTGTTTCCAGGTTCTGGCTATTACAAATAATGCTGCTATAAACATAGTTGAACAAATGCTTTTGTAATATGATTGGGCATCTCTTGGGTAAATTCCTAATAATGGGATTGCTGGGTTCTGGGGTAGGTTGATCCTGAATTTCCTGAGAAACCGCCACACTGCTTTCCAAAGTGGTTGCACAAGTTTGCATTCCCACCAGCAATGGATGAGTGTACCCCTTACCCCACAACCTCTCCAGCAAAGGCTATCATTGGTGTTTTTGATTTTAGCCAATCTGACAGGAGTAAGATGGTATCTCAACGTTGTTTTGATTTGCATTATAATTGCATAATTTCTCCCTTACTTTTCCTTCCTCCAAGCTCCTGCAAACAGCCTTGCTTGTTCTCTTTCAAATTTATGGTCTCTATTCTTCACTATTTGTTACATACTTATTGTATAGTACACATAAATAATAAACATTATATAATATATTGCATATAATACATGATATATACATATATTCTAAAATATATCAATAAAACCCACTCAGTCTGTATAGTGTTACTTATATGTACATTTTCCAGGATTGGTATTAGATAAACAATTATTGTGCTCTTTTCTGGAAAAGGCTATTTATTTCTGCTGCTTTCAACATTTCTTAGTTGCCTGTGGTTCTTTGTATGATAAGGTTGAGACCACCTGGACTTTCCCCTGGTCATTTTAGTGTGTCTATTTTTGTTGTTCTTGTTAATCTCATGTTTACTCAGTCATACTGATGAGACTTTATGGGTGTACTTTCTGACATGGCTCAGAGATACAATCTCAGAGCAAATTCCGCTAGCCTCTGGTTCTTATGCTCTTTCTACTCCATCTTTCTTACTGTTTCCTAAGTCTTAGGTATGTTTCATTAGGGAGCTAACATGGCTCTTAATATCTTTATTAAAGTGTGATCACTTTCTACTTTCAGAATAAAGAATTAATGATAGAAAACCAACTGAAGTTCACATAGCTAGTTCTGTAAGAGCCATCTAGACTTAGAGATGAAGGGAAAAGTTGTAGTTGAGTTATTAATTAACTTCTAAAAATAACAGGTCTATTTTGCCTTCTACTTACTTCTGTAAGTTACTGCCCCAAATCTAGAGGTGTCTGGTGAAACAACAGCATGATATACAGAGGAAGAGGAGGCTGGACATCTCAGCCAGAACATGTGATATACAGAAGGGACAAGAGGCTGGGTATCCAAAACCTTTTGAAGACATACAGTAGTATTTTATTTGTATTTTAATAAGTAAAGTTTGCCTAAAGACCAGAAGGTAAAACTAAGCCACTAGAGGCCAGACAGTGATATCTCAGACCTTTAATCCCAGTACTAGGTAGTCACATGCCTTTTATCCCAGCACTAGAGAGGAATATAAGGTAAGATGAGACAAGAACTTGCTCTTCTTTTCAGTCTGAGGATTTCTTCGAGATAAGAGTTCTCCAATGGCTTGGCTGCTTTGCTTTTCTGATCTTCAGGTTGAACCTCAATATTTGTCTCTGGATTTTTATTATTTGTGCTACAAATTCTCTAAGGATCTGCAAGTAGGCCCTGTATCATGAGTAAAGTGCCACCTGCAATACTACTCTAAAAACAAATTTATACAGTTGCATTTGTGTGGCCCATTCATCCAAGCTATAACAGCCGCCTTAGCTGATAAGTCTGTAGGATGAAGTCTGCCTTTGTTAAGAGGTTCCCAACAAATGTAGAACTAAACTACAGAATAGCTAATTCTGGATCATAGTTGGGGGTTCTGTGCAAAACAATTTTACCTTTGTTCAACTGCCCCAAAGAATTAGGACCTTTTGATAAAGGTACATTTTCCCTTTGAGTTATCAGCTGAATATTACTCATTTATAGTCTTTCAACAAATTGTAGCATTCAGACAAATACAGTAATTTGTTTTAATTACCTTTGTCAACATAAAAATAATTACAAGATAAATGAAACCTTGGTATACTGAGAATTTTCCCTCCCTAAAAGCAAGCTTAAATCTTCTTTGGTAACGTGAAGGAAAATTTGAAAATTCATAGAGTATTTTAAAACTCTGAGGGCTCCTGTCTGAAAAGGTTGCTTTATGAATTGAATTTCCTATTACATATTTTCTGAATAAATGAATCTTCTAGATTTTATAATGCCTGTTTCTGTTTAGCCTTAATCCCCTGGCTCTTGCAAGGAAATTTTGAGGTTATGAATATAAAGGACTCTGAGAGGTTTTTTTTTTTTTTTTTTTTTTTTTTTTTACCTGTAAGTAAAATGGCATCTGACTAAAGGCATTTGGTGGCTTGGAAATGCATCCAGTAATATACTCTTTTTTATCTACAAACTTGAGTTTTATTATTTATCTTAATGCTTTATTGTTCTATTAAATATTTATTTTCCATACTCTTTTGCAATTCTTATATGCATTGTGATATTTTACTGTTTTATGTAAGTATGTCTTGATTAGCCATTTTTGCTTTATTAAATACCTATGAAAAGTCTACAATGTGTTAGTATCTTCATGAGTTGGAAAAACAGAAAACTAATTCTATTTTTACGTATTTGTAAAATCCATTTATATAAAGTAAGAAGTAATTCCCAGCAAAGAATAACAAAATACATTTTCAATTGTTGTGTTGCTTGGATTTGGATTTATTTTTTCTGTTTTGTTTTCGGTTTATTATTTTCAGTATTTATATTTAATTCAATCCAAATTCATTATTTACATCATACTCTATTAGGATGTTTACTGGATCGTAAAAATGAAAATATCTTCTCACTGTATTCTTCAATTATTTTAAAGTAGATTTTTGGCGATAAATTGCTATGTATCTTTTTACATGTCCATTACAGTTATTTATTTCTGTGTGTAGAAAGAATGTATTTGCAGAGGTCAGAGGACAACCTGCAGAATTGACTCTTACCTTCCAACATGGGATTCTGAGGATTAAACTGGGATGGGAAGATTTGGCAACAAGTACCTCTACCTGCTGATTCATCTGTAAGAATGGGGCTTCTTATGCCGGTCCTTATTTCTATACCATGGATCAAGGAGTCTGTGTCTTGTTAGGATACTGTCTTGATTACTATAGCTCTGTATTGTATTTTGAAATATGAAATTGTGGTATTTCTAAGAAGATTTTAAGTGTTAAGATTTTGTTTTCCTATCTGGGGTCCTTTGTATTTCCATATAAGACTTAAGATAATTTATTTCAGTTTCTATAAGGAATTGTTTTCTTAATTTCAATGGTGATTTTGTTGGATCTAGAAATTGCTTTTGATATAATGCCCATTTTATAATATTGATCTTACCAATCCATGGGCTTATCTCATCTTCTAGTTCTTCAATTTCTTTCTTCAGGGGCTTAAAGTTTTCATTGTATAAGTCATCCAGTTTATGGTTCTATGTATTCCAATAATTTTAGGCAATTATAAATAGGACGGTATCCCTGATTACTTGTGTATATTTGTTTTTTGGTACATAGAAAGCCATTGACACTTTTACATTAATTTTGTATCTTGCTACCTTACTGAATATGTTCATTAGCTATAGTTATTTCTAATAGAATCTTTAAGAAATTCATGTACAGATAGATATATGAAATGAGGATACTTTAACATCATCATTTTCTATTTGAATCCTGTTTATCTTCTCCACTGATATCATGGTTCAAGCCAAGTCTTCAAGTGCTATGTTGAATAGGCATGGAGAGTGTGGACATCCTTGCCTTGTTCATGATTTTACTGGAAATGCTTTTAGTTCTTCTCTGTGAAGCATGACCTTGGTTCTTTGTTTATTTTGTATTGCCTTTAGTATGTTGAAATATGTCCCTACATTTCTAGATTACTCAAGGTTTTCATACTGAAGGGATGTTGGATTTTGTCATTTGTCATGCTTTTTTCTGCAGTAATAAAAGAATCATGGATTTCTGTCATTTAGTCTATTTATGTGGGGAATAACCTTTGTTGGTTTATATATCCCTATAAATCTGGAATAAAGCCAAGATGACCATGGTGAATAATCTTTTTAAATATTTTCTGGAATTCAGAGTGCAAGCATTTTATTGACAATTTTTGAGTCTATGTTGATGAGAGAGATTGGCCTATAATTTTACTTTTCATTACAACATTTGATAGCAAGGTAATATTGGCTTCATTAAAAGAATTTCAATATGTTCTTTCCTTTTCTACTAGATGGAATAATTTAAGGAGTATTGGTGTGATGTTGTATTAGTATCTGTGTTGAACTTATCTGATACTGAGATTTTTATAGCTGTAAGATTTTTTAATAGAATTTGTTTTATTTTAATTTTAATTAAAGCATAATTGGATCACTTTCTCCTTCCCTTTCCTACCTCCAGCCTTTCACAAGTTCACTTTCTCCAACCTCTCCCATGCCCTTCCTCCACTCTCCAGTTGATTGTCTCTTTTTATTTTAATATTATTGTTACATACATATGTAACACATACATAATATATGTGTGAATTATATGTAGGTAAAATATACAAATACAGTCTTCTGAGTCAATTTCTGTTGTTAAATCCAGATTACTGGGAATTTTGCTGTTAAGCAGTCCCTCTGAGAAATAGCTGCATAAAAAGCCCTATACATTATCAATAGACACACTAACACATGGAAGAAGCAAATCTCAGGGGTATCACCCCTAGACAAAGAACTACAAGCAACTAATGATTACTGAAAGAAGGAAACTTATCCTCTCTCAGGGATGAACTCTCTAATTGGTTATCTAATGTCAAATGGTCAGTTCTGAAATCATATACATAAAATGTATAAATAAATGGTTTCATTGTTTTCTATGCCACTGAAGATGTCCTCTCTACCTGCTCTCTTTTAGTCTCTGTATTAGAAGTCTAGATTTCTTTGACCATATTCAAAGGATTCCCTGGTTACAGGGTCTGCTGGATTCCATAAAGTTACATCAGATGTGAAAATAGCAGAAAATGGAGTTGGATGGTTTTCTTCTTGACACCCTTTCTGTCTGTACCCTTAGATCAAAGAGCAAAGCTGAACATTAAATTGAAGTGACTTCTGTAGAAGAAGCACAATCTGAGAAACTTTCAGAGATGTGGTGGTTTGGGGTGAAGGGTGTGCATTCAGCTCAGTCCAGGGGTAGTGAGAACTTTGACACTAACTGGGTCACTGCCCTTCTTCTGGTTTACACACTTGATATATTATAAATAAATCTTTTTGGAATATACTTCAAATTAAATTGCTTTGTCTTTATCATCTTTCTGATTGAAATACTAACTGACAGAAGGCATGCTTCAAATCATACTAAATGATATTAACTGAGCTATTTTGTGATCTGCCTATGTAAGGCTTTATTGTTCCTTAGAGCTGTAAAGTTTCTGCACCATTCTGAAGCTGATGAATCTTTCAGAACAGAGGCCCCAACACAAAGTAAGTTCAGTGGCTTCAAAGTTCCAATAAGATGTTAACAGATGACATTTTTCAAGAAATTTTGTAAACTCCCAGGATGCTTTCTGTAAAGACTATAGTAAAATTCTCTCTCGTTAACAGTAGAGTTGTTGTGATTCAGCACAGTACCACTAAATTAGATTTATTTTGTGTATTTTAGTTAAACCTTTTGGTTTTTCTCAGCTGGCCTCAACTCTAATAGATACCAAATTGCCTGTTTTAGTTACAATGGAACATGTTTCTAGGCTACGCATTATGTGATTAACTTCACCTTGTCAAAAAGTCCTTGGACATGAGCTGCATTATAGCAAGGCTTTCAAAGACACTGAAGGAGTTATCTGATGCTAGGAACATTTCAATAATGGCATTAAATTATAGGAGCTTTCTACAACCTCAATGGATTCAGACAGAAAATCTAAACTAACTCTTGTCTTCAAAATGAAGCAATTAATGTCAGTTCCTTCAGTCTTCATACATAAGACTCA
The DNA here is from genome assembly GCF_903992535.2 of Arvicola amphibius. NCBI lineage: Eukaryota > Metazoa > Chordata > Mammalia > Rodentia > Cricetidae > Arvicola > Arvicola amphibius. The sequence goes on along the minus strand of NC_052049.1, from coordinate 152,523,917 downwards.
TATTTTCAGATTTTCCATCTGCACTTTACTGGGAGGGTAGCTTGGTAGAAAGGATCAGATTTTATCTAGTGCTGAAACAGCCACTGACCATCACTGATCTGGGAATATATAAACCTTTTCAGCAAAAGCAATGCATTTGTCTCTTTTATGAAAATCACAAGATGCTTTTGTTCCCATCTTTGCAGATTTCTTTGCTGACATAGATAGATTTCATTGAGATTATTACATCATCAAATTTCCCAACTGCAGATGATTAATAAGGCATGTGAAATTTGGTTTCATTTAAATCTTGTTAAACACCAAAGTTCTGAATGTCTTTGATTTTTAAAATGCTATATGTTTCTGTGTGTGTAATATATATGTATGTTGTTATATATGTATGAGGTATGTGTGTATGCATGCTCATGTGTGCTTCTGTGTGTGGATAGACATACACATCTGCTCATATACAAGTGGAGGGTAAGTGCTTATATGGGGTGATTTTCTCCACCATTCTGCACATCGTTTTTGAGATAAGGCCTATCACAGATCTCCAGAGCTCACCAGCTAGCTGACTGGCTGTGCAGAGAGATCCAGGAACCTACTTGTCTCCATTTTCCAGCAGTATCCTTGCAGACACATACCACCACAAACAACTTTACACAGGTCTGAGTTCAGGTCCACATGTCTGCACAGACGGTCATTTATCAGCTGAGCCTTCTCTTCGGTCTTTTCATTGTTTATCATCTAAAATATGTCCTATTTAATTAAAAGTGGAAATAATGTAAAATATTAAAATGTACAGGAGAGTCTGTGAAGATGTCAGTGTTTATAAGAGAAGAAAGGGGAAAAGGAAACCTTCAGTCAGCACGGTGAGAGGAAATGTGTAGAGGAAAAGCGTAAAGAAATGCACAGTCTCTGCTCCACCCACTCTTTTCCCACAGGGTGTGCTGAGTAGCATCATGCCACCTCTAATTTCTTAGAGTACTCAAAGGTTCTAAAACCTGCCAAGGAGATAAAAAGGCAGCAGTTTCCTCCCAGAGATCCAAAACAGTGCTTAGTGACTGGCCCGCTCTCATGTGTGCAGTGACACAGCTAAGTTAGCTTGTAATACCATTATCTTTTCTTAGACACTAATTTAAAACTGATTCCGATGTGCTAAATTACTTCACAATAGGTGCAAGATGACCTGAAAGCACAATAGATGTTCATTTCATGAACTTTCTAAATTAATCTGTTATAAAGCAAATGGTGACTGAATATTAAGAAGTTCACTTATTGTTCCAAAATATGTATATGATGCTTTTTAAATGATATATTTTTTGACATCCTGACCACAATTTCCCCTCCCTCCTTTCCTTCAAGTACCCCCACCTCCTCTTTGCTCCCCCAATCCTCTCCTCCATTTCTGTTCAGGAAAGGGCAGTCCTCCCATGGATATCTACAAAATATGGCATATCAAATTGCAATGAGACTAGACATATATGATGCCTTTTATGTAATCTTTTTAAATGTTCCAAATTACATAAATAATGCAATTTTTAAAGAGTTGTATTATTTATGTATATTAAATATATGAATAAACTAAAATCATATTTTTAAATAATTTGCAAGGGAAGGGGCATGGATGGAATTGGAGAGGGATGATTGGGTGGAAATGATGTAAACATACTATTCCATGAATTCTCAAAGTAAAAATTAAAAACCCCGCTTTGCTATTTTCTCAGCCATAAAATTCTACCATTTTAGTACACTAAATTGAGTTTCATTTTCTAGAAGTATTTTCTGCTGCTTCATAACTGAGCTTTGTTTGAATCACTGCTTCTAAAAACCATGGAATCCCTTCTTTCTAGGAGTTGTGCTACCTTGACCCTGCTTGGAATGCTACCCAGACTTTGAAGTTTGTGGTAATATTTGCAGATTTGAGAAGTGCATCACTTGGAGATACTCTGAGTTCTTGTATTTCTGGTTGATAACAAACTTTATTTCTGGTTGATAACAAACTTGCATTTTCTTACTCACCAGCAAAGTAGTTCAGTCTGGTTTATCTCAGTTTTTAAATAATCCATTTCTACGTGAAAGAATGGCTTAATTAAAAAAAAATTGACTAGGAAATCATTGCTTCATTCTGAGCCTGATTTCTCCTCATCATGGCACTCGTCTCTATTGATTCTTTCTCAGTTTGTTAATAGGTGAAACCTGTCCAAAATTGTTCTAAGATTCTACTTTGGTTTCTGGGAGCTCTCACACTGCGTAGTTCCAGCAAGTGCTCACGGTTTTCATTCAGATATGAAGACAGATCTCATTTAATCTTTCCACTCATCCCCAGCTCTGCATCTATCAACAACACTCTGAGCAGGAGGAACATTTCATTTTACCTTTTGTTTAGCTCAACAGATGGGCCACCATAAACCGAGTGCATTAATCCACCCGATGAAGAGGAATGAGGAGACGAGACAATGCTCTTAGGGACCACGTTATTGAGCTGGAGACATGTAAATGGAGTTTTCCTTTGTCCCAGCAGTCACTTCCTAAATAACTACCTAGAGACTTATTATTCATTACAAATGCTTGGCCAATAACTCAGGCTTGTCTAACAAGCTCTTACAACTTAAACCAACCCATTTATTCATCTATGTGCTACCCCAAGGTTCATGGCTTTTACTGCTCCTATATGTCCTGCTTCCTTTCTGTCTGGATGGCTATTCCTCAGACTCCACCCTCCTTCCCAGCAGTCTCTCTTACCAGTAAACCCTGCCTAGCTATCAACCAAACAACTTTTTATTAAGAATGAGAGCAATATGTTTTCACAGTGTACAGAAGGATTATTCCACAGCAAAGAAGAATTTTTGATGGTTGCAACTTTAATGCATATTGCTGTATGGAATCAATAAAGTATGTTTACTTTTACATAATGATCATAAAATTAATAGACTGGAAACTAATAGGAAATGTCAGCCCAAAGCTATTAATTAGGCTTCAATATTTCTTTAATCTTCACCCTCCATGAAAATTTATCAGTGGGATTCTCATTTCACAGTATTTAAATACTGCACTTATGTCAAATAATTAAATTAGGAATAGTTGTAAAAGGACTTAAAACTAAAGAATTCTTATCCACTTCCACTTAGTTGAGGACTTTGTTGAGTCACAACAAAGTCTGGTTTGATGCTTTCTTGACATTATAATTGCTCCATCAACCTGAATAATAATTATTTATTATTATTATTATTATTATTATTATTATTATTATTATTATTTAAAAACATTTAATTAGGGGCTTGCTTATAGGTGCAGAGAGTTAATCCATGACCATCATGGCGGAGTGCATGGCAGCAGAGAGGCAAGCTTGCCTCTGTGATAGTAGCTTAAAGCTTACATGTTAATCCACAGAGCATAACTGAGGCTGGTGTAGGGTTCTGAAACCTCAAAGCCCACTTCCAGTGACACACTTAGTCCAAAAGGCCACACCTTCGCATTCCTCCTAATGCAGTTTCACCAGCTAGAGACCAACCTTTCAAATATATGAGCCCATGGAGACATTCTCATTCAAACCACAACATTTGCTTTCATAGAAATCATTTTTCGATAGTGATCAGAGAATATATTTATATTTCACAAATTCAGAAGCTTCAAACGCTTTATGGAGAGAGAAAAAAATATTGCATGTGTTTTAATACTGTGTGAATTCAGGTAGGATATAATTTCATCCTACCATAAAAGGATTCAAGCAACCTATAAGGTCCATTTTACTTTTTCCTTAAAATATTTCTAATATGAATCTAAGCATGTGACTTGAATAACTCACAACTTTACTTCTCCAGGACTTTAAAATGCTTATAATTTAATGATATAATTTCAGCATCAAATCAGCTTTTGTCCTTATTGTTTTACATTACTAATGTAATGGTATATTCACATGGGATTTTTGTGCTTATATGCCTTAATAAATGTATTAGCAAGAATGATGAGCAAATATTTAGTAAAAAAAAAAAAAAAACTCCAATCATTTTAGAAGAACAGTCACTGTCATGAGGAGTGAATACGTTTGACAGAGACATTCCCCCTTGTTCTGAAGTACTGCATTCAGATAATGGTCCTTAGAAGCACAGTAAAAATAAAATAAGTTTCCCCTGTCCATAGAAATAATAGCAATCTCTTAATATTTAGAATCTGCTATAAAGAAATTACTTGGTGAGTTATTTACTGCTGGTTGTTTGACTCATTCTGATACTATTAGGCAGGACTCTTGAATAATTTCAGGCATTATTAATGTTTTTTTCACATTATAAGGCTATTATGTATAATTTGGAAGATACTCTACTCCATCAGCTTGTATTATGCTTAAGATATTAGCTGTCTTAACGCCAATTTTCTAGAGTAATTTTTGATCACAGTCAGAAAACTCACAGCTTTAACTAACTTCAAGCTTCTACCCATCAAATTCCATGCTTGTAGAATAATATTAGGCCTCGTTTTTCTTGGTGTTTGGATATTATCTTTTTTATTTCAAGGAGACAACAAGAACTTGTGCAATAAGCAAATGCTTCTTAGTTATAGGAAGATCATGCATTGTTGTCAACATAATCCATTTTCTGTCTCAGTACAATCAGTCATTAACCTGTGATATCTTCTTTCATGTTGATTTGAAATTTATTTATGTTTTTACAGAACCCTTATATCTAAATATTTAAATTACAGCAATGTGATCCTAGGAGCTAATCATGTGGAAAGAAAGACATGAAAATAATCAAGAAGAGCGAAGGAGGAACATGTAATGCATGGTTGTTTTATGATGCTTCATGGAATCATACTATTTTATATTTATCTAAAGGAACACACAGTTTGTGTGTGTGTGTGTGTGTGTGTGTGTGTGTGTGTGTGCATGTGCATGTTTATTTGTGTATGTGTCTGTCTGTCTTAAATGAAGTTATGCCACTTGGTTCAACAGAACACCACAAAAGAACCATAAACTAACAAAACACCCATTATGAGTCACAAGAGACCTCTTTTCAAGTGGTTTTTCAAGATAGTACAAAATGACTCCATAAATATAGAACATTGCTGTTACTTTTGAATGCCTTTCAGAAGTTGAAGATAAGCTCCTGTTATTGAAGATGCATCACTATTAGGGCACAGTACTCTGATTATTTGAATTAGGTATAACCTGAAATATTCTTTTCTGTGTCTAGCTTCCATAGTAGACTAAAGTACTATGCAAGCTGGTAAGTGAGGGAAGCAATTAATAGTCCTACCCAGATAAAGTATTTGTGAACCACAATAATGACCAACATGTTAAAGATATCTGTAAAGATGAAATAGTGGTAACCAACAGCTATCTAAGTGGGCTTAAAGGCATTCAACAGAAGGAAACCATTCCTGGAACTAGAAAGTTAGCCAACTTTCCAGGCTTAGAGAAGTCATGGATCTTTGAAGAGAACAAAGAATCACCACTTTGCTAATCCAATCTTTAACTACAATTGTAAATCTTCTCTTTATACCCACACAAAAGTGTATCTATCATGGTATGTCAAAGAAGCTTTTCTGCCTTACATGGAAGCCACTACATAAATCCACAACTGGACACAATGAAAAGATAAACTATATTAGAGGAGCCAAACCCTAGTTAGCAGCACAACCCCTGAACCAACCCTTGAGAGGGCATCATAGGATGGTGGAAAGACTGTAAGAGTCACAATTCCAGGAAGTCTGTTGTATGACTGCATCTCTTAGACATGACTTCATAAACAAGACTTGAATAAGGACTATCAACAGACATGCTAGCACCGAGGAGGGGAAATCTCATAGGGTCCTACCACTAGAAAACGTACTATGGGAAGCTAATAACTGCAGAAAGAGAAGGAGAATTAGCTTCTGCTAGGGAAGAGTTTCCTGATTGGTTATTCCACACAAAGTAGACAGTCCTGAAATCATATTCACACTAACAACAAAAATTAACTCAGTGCTCATATTTAAATATAAATATATACATATTTCTTTTCTATTGCTGTGATACATGGTCAGGTAACTAATAAAAGAGTTTATTTTTGGCTTATGATTTCAGAGTATTAGAGTTTATGATAGAAGAATGGAAATAGCATGCGAAAGGTACCTGGATCAGCAAGAGAACATTAGTTTTGGGTAACAAGTAGTAAGCAGAAAGAACTAACTCCAAATATGTGAGCCTTCAACTACATATATTGCAGCATTGTTTGGCATAGCCAGAACCTGAAAACAACCTAAATGCCCCTCAACCAAAGAATGGATAAGGAAAATGTGGTACATTTACACAATGGAGTATTACATAGCAGAAAATACTATGACATCTTCAATTTTGTAGGCAAATGGATGGAGCTAGAAAACATCATTTTGAGTGAGGTAACCCAGGTCCAGAAAGACAATTATCACATGTACTTACTCATAAGCTGTTTTTAAACATAAAGCAAGGAAAACCAGCCCACGAATCACAATCCCAGAGAATCTAGACAACAATGCGAACACTAAGAGAGACTTAGGTAGATCTAATTTACATGGGAAGTAGAAAAAGACAAGTTCTTCTAAGTAAATTGGGAGCATGGAACCTTGGGAGAGGGTTGAAGAGGAGGGGAGAGGCAGGGAGGGGAGCAAAGAAAAATGCAGAGCTCAATAAAAATTATAAAAAGGATATAAATATGTGAGCCTTTTCAAACATCAAAGCCTATCTTCACTGGTACACCTCCTTCGACCTAAACACATCTCCTGATCCTTCCCAAACATTTCCACTAACTAGACACCAAGTATTCAAATATATGAACCTGGGGGTGATTTTTATTCAAACCACCATGTTCTACTTTCCAGTTCCAATATATAGTGGACAGATTCTAATATGAAATACATTTTGTCCAACTTCATAATACCCCATATTCTTTTAGTCACAATACTACAAAAGTGCAAATTTCAAAATTACCTAAGATAAACTAAGTAATAACTTTAATCCCCTGAAAAATTAGATAAGAAATCACTTACTTCCAATACACAATGGCACCAAAAATGCATATCCATTCTAAAATGGAGCAATGGGGCCATAGTGAGGAAATACTGGACTATAACAAGACTTAAATACAGCATGGAAAACTCTAAGTCCTGTAGTTCCATCTCTGATACCAGAGGACATACATGGATACATACTTCTGGATTGTTTGCTGGTAACATACTTCTCTCTTTTTTGCTGATTCCACTCTCTGTCTCACCAATTTCTTGGTACCAATTTTCTGGGATTCTTCTTCTCTTTAAGTTGCACATTTTGTACTCTTTTTTGCTCACTTGATATTAATGATTACTAATTATCACACAACAGAGTTTATGTTAGGCTGTCTCAAAATCCCCTTCAAGGAAGACATTAGCCTATTATCTTAAAATATTGCCCCAGGCACATTCTTTGGAAGATGGAAGCAGCCACATCCTTTGCCAAAATATCACAAGAATCATCTTTAAATGGGTAGTTAATATTGTTGCCTTTTGATGCATCTTCAGTTGGGCTTCCATAATCCACACAGCTCTCAGCCCTATTCTCTTCTAGTCCCCTACTAGATTGGACCATTAAACAAGTACAAAGTCCCAATTTATCCCATATTCCTCTAAGAAAACCATGTTGTCAGGTCTGTAACAGCAACAGCTCACCCCTCACCCTTTGGAACCAACTTTTGTGTTAGTTATTTTCTATTACCATGACAAGAAACCAGATCCAAGGCAATCATTGACGAAAGTTTATTTAAGGCTTGTGGTTTCATAGTCTGTGGTATTAGCAGAGGTAATAGGCAGGAGGCAGCAACAACAGCAGCTTACAACTCACATTTCAAACAGAAAGCAGAAAACAGAAACTCTAATAGTGTGAGCCTTTTGAAACCTCAAGTCTACCTTTAGTGATACACCTCCTCCAACAAGGCCACAACTCCTAATCTTTCCTAAACAATTCAACCAATGGGGTACTGCAGAGGGTCTAGTCTTGTGCAGGTCAGAGAGACTGGGAAAAGAGGCAGAGTCAGTGAGAAAAACACAGACATCTCTGGGGGCCAGAGCTTAGTTCTTTGTTTCATTATTTTTTCTGTTGTGTGCCTACTCTATTCTTTTTCTGTTCTGTTCTCCTACATTGATGTTTTCCTTATCTTTCCTGATGACTTCCTTCTTCACTACTTCCCAATATCTTCCTTTTCTCTTCTTTATTTTTCCTTATAGCTTATATACCTCAGCAAAATCTTTTAAGTAATATAAAAATTATAATGTGGTTACATTCTACTTTTAAGAGAATGATTACAATAACTACAAGTAAAAAATATTTCCCATTTACTTTATATGATAAAACATTTTACATATTACAGGTGAAAAACAAATTATCCTCAAGAACCCACAGACAGTTTAGCAATTACCTTTAAGACTTCTCATAGATCAAAAGCCTTTCAGCCATAACTGTTTACATCGGCAGAAAGTTTTATGATTATCTAAAAGAAAAATGACTCATTTTCCTTTTCACATTTTAGAATCCTGTCCAATTATGTTAACAATCCAATTCTTTGCTTTCTAGTTACACAAAGTCAAATTTTAAAGTTTTGTTTTAGCTGTGATACACACTGAAACCCTGAACACAATTCCCAATATTGAAAAGAAATTGACCTAACTCCTGGGACTCAATTGTTTATATGATTTTATATATTATTTATTATTATATATATTATATATATATTATTTATATATTATTTATATATTATTTATGTTATTTTAACTGTTAACCTGAATCACAGTCTATACAACTTCTCAAGAGAAACTCATAAGTCCTTGATACATGACATTTCCTTGTTCCCAATATTTACCCTTTGCAGCCCTTACTTGATTAGTGGCAAGGGTAACACTATGTTTTTACCTATATTAACTAAACCAATCTCTTACTACATCCTTAATCATCAAAATACTATTTAAACTAACACTATTATTATATAAAATCATTACTTCAGTCAAAGTAAGGCTTAAGAGGAAATCATCATCATAATAATCTACAGATAAAAATTCCTAGTAGAATGGGATATTACCATTAGATAATCACTAGATTAAAAGCCCTGGAGAAACGCCTCCCCCCCCCCGCATCCATTTACACAATACCATATACCAGAGAAAAATCACAGTGGAAAACATGTGAAGGCACAGCAGTAGCAAGAGACACTCTGGAGCTGAAGCCTTGGGTCTTGTCTATCCAAGATTCACATGTCAGTGCCTTGCTTTTTGGTGGACTGAATGCCTGAAGCTCAAGTACCACTTGCTTCCCCTTTGACATGAGCATGGGCAAAGAGCTATCAATTTTTAAAAATGATTTCTATTGAGTTCTACATTTTTCTCTGCTCCCATTCCTGCCTCTCCCTCTTTTTTGAAAGTGGAGGGGAGGATCACAGGAGAAGATGAAGTGAGAGGACATGAAAGGAGCTGGAGGAAGTAAACAGAGGAAGTGATGTAATTATACTACAATTAAAAATTTAAAGTATTTAGTCCTCTGTTCTATACATGGTTTGAGAAGAACTTTTCCAATTCATTTGGCTTCTGTTTTGTGTTACTGTATCTTTTGCCTTACAGAAGCTTCTAAGTTTCAAGAGGTTGCATTTACTTATTGTTATTCTCAGTGTCTGTGCCACTGATATTATATTTAGGAAGCTGTCTCCTGTTCCTATGCATTCAAGGTTAAATCCACCTTCTTTTTCATCAAGGTCAGTATGGCTAGATTTATATTGAGATCTTAGATCATTTGGCCTTGAGTTTTATACATAAGAATAGATATGAATCTTTTTTTATTTTTCTACATGTTTACATCCAGTTATGCCAGTAACATTTGTTGAAGATGCTTACCTTTTTACATTGTTTAATTTATCTTCTTTGTAAAAAATCAGGTGTTCATAGATGTGTGGATTAATATCAGTGTCTTTGATTTGATTCCACTGGTTAACCTGTCTGGTTTCTGCCAATACCAAGCTGTTTTCGTTACTATAACTCTATAATAAAGCTTGAAGTCAGGGATGGTGATGCCTCTGGAAGTTTCTTTATTATACAGGATTTTTTGGCTCTCCTGGGTTTTTTTATATGAAGTTGAGTATTTTTCTTTCAAGGTCTGTGAAGAATTGTGTTGGGATCTTGATGGGATTACATTGAATCTGTAGATTGCTTTTGGTAAGCTTCCCATTTTTATATTGGTCTTACCTATCCAAGAGCATGGGAGATCTTTTCATTTTCTGGTATCTTCTTCTAAGATATCTTTCTTTCTTTAAAGACTTAAAGTTCTTGTTGTACAGGTCTTTCACTTTTTTGGCTAGTGTTACCCCAAGATATTTTATGTTATTTATGTCTATTGTAAAGGTGATGTTTCTCTGATTCCTTTCTCAGATCACTTATCATTTGTATATAAAGGGGCTAATTGTTCTTTTTGAGCTGATCTTGAATCCTAGCACATTACTTAGGATATTTACCAGCTGTAGGAGTTCCCTGATTGAACATTTGGGATCACTTATATATACTATCATATTATCTGCAAATAGTGAAAGTTTGACTTCTTCCTTTTTAATTTGTATACCCTTATTCTCCTTTATTGGCTTACTTCAAGCATTATATTGAATAGATATGGAGATAGTAGACAGCCTCGTCTTGTTACTAATTTTAGTGGAATCACTTTGAGTTTCTGTCTATTTAATTTGATGTTGGCTGTCGACTTCCTCTATATTGCTTTTATTATTTAGATATATTCCTTATATCCCTGATCTCTCCACAACCTTTATCATGAAGGGGTGTTGTATTTGTTGAAGGCTTTTTAAGCATCTAATGAGATAATCTTTTGCTTTTTTTCTTTTAGTTTAGTTATGTGATGGATTACACTGACAGATTTTGTATGTTGAACCATCCCTGCATCTCTGGGATGAAGGCAACTTCATCATGATGGATAATTTTTTGGATGTGTTCTTGGATTTGGTTTGCCAGTATTTTATTGAGTATTTTTGCATCAATATTCATTAGTGAGGCTAGTTCGTAATTCTCTTTCTTGGTTGGGTCTTTGTATGGTTTGGGTATCAGGGTAACTGTAGCCTTGTAAAAAGAGTTTGACCATGTTCCTTCTGTTTCTATTGTGTGGAACAGTTTGAGGAGTATAGGTATTAGCTCTTCTTTGAAGTTCTGGTAGAACTCTGTGCTGAAATCAAAACCAATCTCTAAAATATATAAATAATTGAAGAAACTAGACATCAAAATACCAAATAATCCAATTTTAAAAATGGTGTATGGATCTAAACAGAGAATTCTCAGCAGAAGAATCTCAAATGGCTGAAAGACAATTAAGGAATTTCGCAACATCCTTAGCCATCAGGGAAATACAAATCAAAATGACACTGAAATACCTTCTTATACCAGTCAGAATGGCTAAAATCAAAAACACCTATGATAGCTTATGCTGAAGAGGATGCAGATTACGGGGAACACTCCTCCACTGCTGGTGGGAGTACAAACTTGTACAGGCACTTTGGAAATCAGTATGGTGCTTTCTCAGAAAACTGGGAATTAACCTTCCTCAAGATCAAGCAATACCACTCTTGGGCATATACCCAAAGAATGTGCACTCATACCACAAGTACAGTTGCTCATCTATGTTCATAGCAGTATCATTGCCAAAACCCAGAAACAGACTAGATGTCCCTCAACCTAAAAATGGAATTAAAAAATGTGGTGCATTTACACAATAGAGTACTATTCAGCGGTAAAAAACAATGACATCTTGAAATTTGCATGTAAATGGATGGAACTAGAAAACAACTATCCTACGTCAAGTAACCTAGATCATGAAAGACAAACATGGTATGTACTCACTCATAAATGGATATTAAACGTAAAGTAACAAAAATAGCAGCTTATGGCCCATGACCCCAGAGAAGCTAGGTAACAAGGACAACTTTAAAAGAGACATGAATCACCATCAAAGAGGAAATAGACAAGATCTCCTAAGAAAATTGGGAGCATGGGTTGGGGGAAAAAGAAGGGCAATAGGAGGGAAAAGGGAGGGAATGAAAAGAACATGAGGGAATGGGATGGATGAGATGCGGAGGTAGAGTGGGAGAGCAAGGAAAGAGATGTCTTGATTGAGGGAGTCTTTATGGAATTAGCTAGAAACCCGTCACTAGGGAAATTCCTAGGAATCCACATGGATGACCCCAGCTAAAGCCCTAAGCAACAGTGAGAGGGAACCTGAACTGTTCTTCCCTCATAATTAGATTGACCTTCATCCAGCAACTGATGGATGCAGATGCAGAGATCCACAGCTAGCCTGGAGTGAGTTCCCAGAGTCCAGTCAGAGAGAGGGAGGAGAGATAATATGAGCAAAGGGGTCAAGACCATGATGTGAATATCCACACGCAAAGGGGTCAAGACCATGATGGGAATATCCACACACACTGCTCACTAATTCTGAACTGATAGTGGGGGAGGAGGCAGTACCTGCAAAGGACCTAACTAGGCCCTCGAATGTGGGTTACAATTGTGTGACTGGGGTGTGGATCTACTGGTAGTGGGACCAGGATTTATTTCTAGTGCTTGAACTGGTTTTTTAGAGCCCATTCTCTTTGGAGAGATACCTTGCTCAGCCTAAATACAGGGGGGAGGGCCTTGTTAAGCCTCAAAGTGTTTTGCCAGACTTTGTTGACTCTCTATGGGAGGCCTTATCCTCTCTGAGGAGTGCATGGGGGGTGGCGGTTGGTGGAGTGAAGGGGAATGTAGGAGGAGCCGGAAGCTATTGTATGATCTGAGTTATGAAATCAACAGTACTAAACATCATTGTGAGTTTGTACCATGTGGGAAACCTCTAAATCTTCTCATGCTTACATCACCCTCCCTACCCTGTGGTGTCCTCAGCATGGAATAGGATGTTGTTCTGTTATCCTACCCTAGATGTAGTAAGATGAGTCAGATTCTGAATGCACTCTACATTAGCACAGTCTGTTATTTATAACAATGGACTATTATAAATATGAGGGCTTTTCACAATAAAGTATTCCATATAACCCAGAATTAAGTAGTACTCCAGGTAGCTTACATAAAATGTCTACCCTTCAGAAATCTATTTTGCACACACATATGAGGTTGTTTTTCAGAGGTACTTTTTTTTAGCACATTTGTGATATAAATTATGAAGATGATAGGAATTATTGAGAGACATCAATGCTAAAAACAGACATACTGACTAATTTTATTTGCCAGTTCATCTGGATTATTATTTTCACTTGCTTGATTTGAAATTCAAGGGTAGATTCAGCTTTGCTAATGCCAGTGGGTGTTCCTTCTCAAAAATATTTTGGCTTATTTCTTTAACAACACCAAAATCATTGAGTAATGAAATAATCAGATTTAACCTTAGTGTGTAGGCAGAATAAAGCCTTTCTGTGTAACTTTAGAATTGATTTGGAAGGTTATTTGTACTTTCAGAAGTTTTATTTATTTATTTTTGCTTTGCTTAATGAAATCTATTTTCAGTGGGAATATCTGGATGGAAGAAAACACTATGGGTGAAATAGATACATATGTTTGACATTAAGGCTAGCTCTCCAGTGGTTATGAAAGATGGGTAAAAGTGATAAGGGTTCAATCAGTAGATAAAGATCTGGCTTGTATAATTGTGCATAGCTGGACAGTGAGGAAGTTTTCCTCAGTGTCAATTGATGATGGGCACAGCTGAGAGCACATAGCAAAAAAATAATGTGGAGATAACATCCGCACTCTCTTAAGAGAGCCAGGATCGTGAATAATATTAATACCATAAAATTAGTAATTCTTCCTGAGACTTGGTAGGATGTAAACGCTGTTTCTAATATTTTAAGACAGTGAATGGTTCATTTTCAGCCTGACCTCTAATTACATTGTCATACAGTCGCAAACAGATGAAGGAGACAGCTTTGGTGGCCTGTCACTCACCACTCCATTCAGTCATTCAATATGGCTGGCTGCTGGAGCCCAGAGAAAAGTTTGCTGAGAACACTGAGGATAAAATGTCTTTTGTAGAGAGAACCTGGGAATAAATATGATACTTAAAAGACAGATCTGTTATTTCTAGCACAATCTGAAACAGAGGTGAGAGGTGGAGCCAATGCATTGATGAGGTGAAGAGAAAAAGTTAATCTCCTGGAACCTTAATTTGGAGCAAGAACGTGAGCACATCTCCCGTGACTTTGTGGAGGCCAGTCATTAACAGAGACAGCGCACGAGAAGGAAATCAGAATCCTGCCTGAGAACAACCTGCCTATTTAGTATCTGACAGCAGAGTGGCCTCACACAGTTTCCCAATTCAGTCATTTTTGATTCCCTGCAAACATTCTCATTTATATTTCCACAGTCACTCTATCTAACTCTAGCAAAGAGACACTACAACCTGGAATTCCATATTGAGACGGCACATACACTAACTTGAGTTGAGACTGAAATCCATGTCCAATGGATGCTATTCACATTCCTTTTCACTTCTATGAAGTATTTTGTTGTAAGAGACAAAACTGAATACTTTCTCAGTATCTGACTCCCATTACTGTTATGTTAGCTGGTGTAGGAATGCCTTCTGTTTTTTGCATTGCTTTCATTGGTTAATTAATAAAGAATCTGCTTGGCCTTATGGGGCAGAACTTAAGCAGGCAGAGAAGACAGAACTGAATGCTGCGAGGAAGAAAGCCGAGTCAGAGAGCCACCATGGAGATGCCAAGTCAGACATGCTAAATCTTTCCCGGTAAACCACAACCTTGTGGTGAACACAGATTAATAGAAATGGGTTAAATCAAGATGTGAGAGTTAGCCAATAGGAGGCTAGAGCTAATGTACAAACATGTTTTAATTAATACAGTTTTTGTGTGATTATTTTGGGTGTTAGTTAGCCGGGAGCCTGGAACAAGGGGCCCCACTCCCTGTAACAGTTAGCTTGCTGTATATTGCCTTTATTATGTTTAGGTATGTTCCTTGTGTCTCTGCTTTCTCCAAGACCTTGGGTACAGTCCCTGCTTTCGTTGTCAGGAGTCCCATATATAGCAACACAGCTGTCATGTATATGTAGTGGGTTTAGGTCAGTCCCATGTATGCTCCCTGATGTGTGGGTTCAGTAGCTGTGAGTTCCTATGAGCCCAGGTCAGTTGTTTCTGTAGGTTTTCTTGTGATGTCCTAAACTCTCAAAATCTTACACTTAATAAAGCTAACAAAAAGTGAGCAATGCCATGAATTTATAATATGTGTGTGTTTTATCATTGCCATAAAATATGCATAATGTCACTTTATGACTTAAAATTAAGCAAATGTACATTTTCAGACTACATGCAGAACCATTCACTGTTTAAATCTAAACAAATATAAATACAATGCACTAATTATAACTCCATAAAAGTCAGTGCACTAACTGCATACTCATCATGATCACACATCCTCTTCCTGTCTCTGCTGTTGTGAGGTCACCTCAGAAAGGATCTGTTCCAGGGCATATGATACTTACCAGCTTCCTGTGGAACATTTGTCTCTAGTAAATTTCAGACCACAGCAAAAGTGGGTTTTTTTTTGTGATTTTCACATATTTCCAATCACAAATACAAATGACATGGCTAAATATGTGTAAATCAACTTTATGTTGCTTTGAACACTTTTAGTTTGTCATAAACTTTAGAAAATAAGTTTCTGGAGATTGCTGCTTGATATAAGGAGTTTTGTACTGCCCTGGATTCAAAACCGTAACTGTTGGATTATTCATCAGTCTTACATTTAAATAGTCAAAAATCTTAATGGAAAGGTAGTCAACATGGACTATATAAAGACAAGATATAAAAATCTAATCAAAGACTTCAGTCATTTGTATGCTGTTCAGAGGAGTTTTGTGAATTTCCCAATTAATTTCTGTAAGTGAAATTACCCTTTATTAAATTTTCAGGAACTAAGACATCTTGAATTGCAAATGTCTTACTTTACTTGTATCTCTCCTCCTCATACTAATTAAATGCTATGCCTATTATATTATCTTTCTATTGTAGATGAAATGAGACACAGCATATTGTGACCTCCTCAAAGAGGACATTATGCATTATAATCTATTAATAAATGTTCAGTTGTACAGAAAGCATGTCCCTCCACTAATTATTGCCTTTATTGTCTGCTTTTGTCACATGTTCATTTTTTATAGACTTAATGAAATAGATTTGCAAAATGTGATTAACAGAAAAGACTGTTAAATTCAATTTTATACACACATATGCACATATACACACCTCATAAACATGCATCACAATACAACCTTTCAAGTATAAAATATTCTATTAAGTATATACAAATAAATTTATATAGACATATTTAAAATGAAAGCTGAGAACTAACAAG
The DNA here is from genome assembly GCF_903992535.2 of Arvicola amphibius. NCBI lineage: Eukaryota > Metazoa > Chordata > Mammalia > Rodentia > Cricetidae > Arvicola > Arvicola amphibius. Next base: position 152,507,555 of record NC_052049.1, on the reverse strand, counting down.
AGAAAAACAGTATGCCTGTCACGCTCCAATTCTCACCCTCATTGTTCATAGGTACCTTTACATTTAATTAAAATATGTTCTATGGTATTTTGCATAATTATAACAAAATTGATGGTCTCTTTTTTCATCTCACACAATAAGCATATTTTAAAATTCCATAATGGATGAAAGGACTTTAATAGTAGATACCAAATACACATGTAGCAATGAGAAAATATGATTAATTGCTTAAATGTGAAACACTGGGAAGGACAGGTACAGAGAAGTTAGAAACTGTACTGATAACATGTCCCAGAAGTTTAATCATTTAGATATATATTTATTACAGTACAAATAGTAAAAGCATGTTTCTTTTCTTTTTTTATTAAAAATTCCCATCTCCTCCCCTCCTCCTCCCCCTTCCTTCCCCTCCCTTCCACCCATACCCCCACTCCCTCCATATTTTTTTTTGGTGACATTGAGACTTGAAAATGTTCAGATTGTTCCTTTCCACAACCCATTGAAGACCAACAAAATCTAATGCATTTAAAAATATACCTGTCCAAACAGGAAAAGGAAGAAAGTGTCTTTATTATAACACTCACTTAGACCAGTAAGTCATTTTATAACAATGCCCAAATAATCCTTCTTAGCAATTTTATGCTTAAACTATGTAATCTAGTATGTTTCCTCTAAATCCAGTATATCACCGAGAAATGAGCATTCAAACATAAAGACTGACTTCTATGGCATGGTTAAAGCCAATGTGGGGGTAAATGCAGCTCAAGTGTACAGATAGCAACCAACCTGGTGAAGAGGAAAAAGTCAAAGTTTTGTGAGTTCTAGCCTCATTCATGAAAATAGTTGTATTTGCTGATTACAACATAGGTTAGAATATTCTCTTAATACAGTTGTCAGTTTGCTTTGATCTGCTTAATTGTTGCTAATTAATTTCTTCTTTTGCTAGAGATGCACAATTATAAAACACTGAAGCTCACTCAGATGGTGGCTGAGTGCAGAAAGTCTTCTAGAAACTTTGTTTGAGCTGAAACTCTGGCAAGGACATCTTTTAAAAACCTCTCTGAAAATCAGATGAAAAAAATCAAGGGGTGAATGGAAGAAAAGAATACGATCAGGCAAAAAAACACAGCTTGTCTTTTGCAGTGATTAAATGTTCTTCACTCGGTCCAGCCATTTTACTTACCCTATGGTACGGTATTCTCAGCATGGGTTTTCCAAAACAGAAGAGGAGAAGTGGGCCAAAGCCTAGAGCTAGGGGAAGCAAATAAAACATTTGAAACATAACAGGGCTTGAAATGTATTCTGAATGCATTTACTGCTATCACTATAAAACGTAATGATGATTTCCCCATGTGGCACATTGTCTTACTAAAACTGTTTGAAAGATCAAAAATGCTTTCTCCTGCTGGCCTCTGTTTTAAAGAGGAGCAAATTAAGGTTAACTGATGCTTTCATGGATACTGTACAACAGCAGAGTTGGCACAAATTCTCCTTCACTTGGCAGAAATATTACCAAAATGTGAGATCTGATGGTTGAAATCAGTCCCCTTAGATTGAAAGTCATCAAGACACAACAGAGTTCATTCATTCATTCTTTCTTTCTTTCTTTCTTTCTTTCTTTCTTTCTTTCTTTCTTTCTTTCTTTCTATTAAAAAAAATTCTGCCTCCTCCCCGTCTCCCATTTCCCTCCCCTTCCCCCACTTCCCTCCCCCTCCCTCTACAGTCCAAAGAGCAGTCAGGGTTCCCTGCCCTGTTGGGAGTCCAAGGTCCTCCCCCCCTCCATTCAGGTCTAGGAAGATGAGCATCCAAACAGGCTAGGCTCCCACAAAGCCAGTAGATGTAGTAGAATCAAAACCCAGTGCCATTGTCCTTGGCTTCTCAGCAGCCCTCATTGTCCACCATGTTCAGAAGTCCTGTTTTATCCCATGCTTTTTCAGACCCAGTCCAGCAGGCCTTTGTGAGCTCCCATTAGATCAGCCCCACCATCTCAGTGGGTGGGTGCATCATTCATGGTCCTGACTTCCTTGCTCATGTTCTCCCTCCTTCTGTTCCTCATTAGGACCTTGGGAGCTCAGTTCAGTGCTCCAATGTGGGGCTCTATCTCTATCTCCATCCATCGCCAGATGAAGGTTCTATGGTGATATGCAAGATATTCATCAGTATGGCTATTGGATCGTGCCATTTCAGTTCCCTCTCCTCAGCTGTCCAAGGACCTAGCTGGGGACATCTCCCTGGGCACCTGGGAATCCCTCTAGGATCAAGTTTCTTGCCTACCCTAAAATGGCTCCCCTAATTAAGATATAAACTTCCCTGCTCCCATATCCACCCTTCCTTTATATCAACCATCTCATTCCCCCAAGCTCTCCCCATCCTCCCCTTCTCACTTTTCTCTCCCCATCTTTCCTTACCCCCATCCCACCCCACCCCCAAGTTCCCAATTATTGCCCGGCAATCTTGTCTACTTCCAATATCCAGGAGGATAACTATATGTTTTTCTTTGGGTTCACCTTCTTAATTAGCCTCTCTAGGATCACGAATTATAGACTCGATGTCCCTTATTCATGGCTAGAAACCAATTATGAGTGAGTACATCCCATACTCATCTTTTTGGGTCTGGGTTACCTCACTCAGGATAGTGTTTTCTATTTCCATCCATTTGCTTCATCCCAGAGATGCAGGGCTGGTTCAACATACCAAAATCTATCAATGTAATCCATCATATAAATAAACTGAAAGAAATCAGAGTTCTTTCTTTAAGCATGTGTTTGTTCATTTCTTTCTTATTCTACGCCTTCTGAAATAATACCAAGTAAACCTCAGAAAGTTGTTTATGTAGCTGGATTAATTTGATTGTATAACTATTCCCTGATGTGATGCCTTATTTGGATTATTATGTAAACACTACTAGAGATTAGAAAGTGATGAGTCAAATGAAATAAGATTATTTTTTGACACTATCCAAAGATGAAACAAAACAGTAGGCTTTCTACTTTCAATTTTATAAGAACATGGCAATTGTTTCACCTATAACAACAGAAATGGACAGAATAAAGATAAAAGTTGTTTTCTAAATATGTAGTCAAAATTCACATCAGGAACTTCACAAGTAAACACCAGTCATCCCTCACATGTTGCGAAGTGATTTAGTTGCACATCTAGGAATGTGGGTTGACTGACAGGGCAGAGCCTGTTCAGGATCAGCTCTGAGGAGATTTCAAAATGAAAGATAGGTGTGTGCATATTACATTTCTTCATATTTGTTCTCCTCTGTATCTGTACCTTATCAGAGCAGATGAAATTTCATCATATCAGCAAATATAAATATATTAACTCAGACTCGGGTTGGATTACTTTTCAGTATTTTACCTTTACATGTTTGTGTTAAGGTCCATGTATTCATTACTACATATGAATTATCACTCGTGACTTTATCATAAAAATGTTTTGAATGAAGCATGTTACAATCTTCTTTTAATAAGTGGCCCTTAATTGTCACATTGCTCTGGGAAGATTTATATCATGAAAGAGGTGAAACAAAGAGCAACAAAAACAGTTATAAAAATGTACCTTGGGTTTAATTGTTTTATTACATAACAGTTGCAGTACTATACAAAATTAGTTTACTCTGTGTATTTGGTGAATTTACCAGTTCTCACAGCCAATATTGCTGGTTCCTTATAGTACAACCTTTCAGATGTATGAAAAACACATAGAATGATAATGTGCTTGCATTTATATCATTTTTCATAGTAAAATAATGTTAGTAAGACAAAGGTAGGGCACATACATAGGAAAACAATTTCTTCAACATGTTCAAACTGTTCAAGATAGCCATTATTTGACAGTAAATCTAATAAAGTTGACATCTCATTTACTGACTATATTTGAATCTCAGAAGTAAAGTCACTATCCTCATTTTCATAAGTTAATATTTCAGAATATTTCTCACAAGGTATGAAATCACGGTTCTTCATAATAACTTTTGGTTATTTTTTTTCAGGGAAACAAACCAAATTTACATTCAGTATCTAAATCAAGATATGGGACTTTATACTCCCTCTTCTCACAGAGAAGTAAAATTATCTCATCCTCCAAATGAAATTATCACCTATTTGAATGGTGTTATAGTTTTAAACTTTACCAGTCAGTAAAGATGCATGATACAAAAATAAACACACTAAAATTAGTCATTTTTCTATACACAAGCAATGAAATGTCTGAAAAGGAAATAAAATAAAATAAATAAAATAAGCTCAATATCAAGAACAGAAAGGAAATCCTTCTGGATAACTGTAACATATTGATAAAACAAATTAAAAACCCAAGATAAATGAAAAGACAGCCAATAGTTTTGGATGAAAATAATTAAGACCATGAAACATCCCCACTATTCAAAATGATTTATATACTCACTGTAGTTCCTCTCAACAGTTCCAGTGGCATTCTTCAAATTTCCTTAATCTTAAAAATTCACAAAGAACTATAAAGACTCTGGCCACTAAAAACAAGTTTAAGTAAGAAGAAGAAAGCTGGCAGCATGACACTTCCAATTTTTGTGTTATAGGCTAGATATGTTGATATTATAGAGCTACAGTAAGTAGAGCCATCCAATTACAGGTGAAGTGAAAATCAGAGACTAGTAGAATGAAAACGAGAGATGGAAGGAAATCCACATACCACAGCCAGTCCCTGACAAGCGTACAAAAATGTTCCGAGAATAGGTCAGTCATGCTGTTTAGAAAGCTGATCATTCAGGTACAGAGGAATAAAATACGACACCTTTTCACTTCTTTAGGCAAATCAACCAAAAGTGCTGTCAGTTTTTGCCATAAAGTCTTAGTCAATAAAACTGTACTAAAAGAAATCCTATCTACAAACTTCTTCTTGATGTTAGTCTATGTAGTGACTTTAAGCAGGGGTGGGGGATTCATGTGGGGGGAGTGTATATCAGAGGCTCAGACAACAAAAACAAAAATGGGTAAGCGTCCCTACACTGGACTTCAGTGGTGCTTTGTATCAAAGGAAACAATAGAGTAGAAAAGGCAATATTTAGCACAGAAAAAAATTAATATTCAAGACATTAAATATCTAATATTTTTAATATACCTAAGAATGTCTGAAAAATATCCAAGAAACTAAAGAATGTAATAACAAAAATATATTAAGAAGAATTCAATCAAAATAATGGCAAAGGATATAAATATAATTTCTCAAAATGATGTAAACATATGGGCTGTTGTTATAGCTCAGCAGCTAAAGGTGCTTGTCACCAAGTCTGAGGCAGGAGTTTGCTAGACAGACCCCACATGATGGAAGGAGAGAACAATTCCTGTAGGTAGTCTTCTGACCTCTATGGCAATTCTGTGGTGCCCATATTTGAACCCACATGCCCCACTATAAAATAAATCAATAAAAATTGTCTTCTTGACCATGTCCTTTGCTTCACAGAAGCTTTTCAGTTTCAGGAGGTACCATTTATTAATTGTTTCTTTCAGTGTCTGTGATGCTGGGGTTATATTTAGGAAGTGGCCTCCTGTGCCAATGCGTTCAAGTGTCCTTCCCACTGTCTCTTCTATGAGGTTCAGTGTGGCTGGCGTTATGTTGAGGTCTTTGATCCACTTGGACTTGAGTTTTGTGCATGGTGATAGATATGGGTCTGTTTTCATTTTTTCTACATGTTGATATCCAGTTATGCCAACACCATTTGTTAAATATGCTTTCTTTTTTCCATTTGATATTTTTTGCATCTTTGTCAAAAATCACTTGTTCGAAGTTGTGTGGATTAATATCCAGGTCTTCGATTTGGTTCCATTGGTCCTCCTGTCTGCTTTTATGCCAATACCAGGCTGTTTTCACTACTGTAGCTCTATGGTAGAGTTTGAAGTCATAGATTGTGAGGCCTCCAGAACTTCCTTTATTGTACACGATTCTTTGGCTATCCTGGGTATTTTGCTTTTCCATATGAAGTTGAGTACTGTTCTTTTGAGGTCTGTGAAGAATTTTGCTGGGATTTTGATGGGATTGCGTTGAATCTGTAGATTGATTTTGTTAAGGTTGCCATTTTTACTATGTTAATTCTACCAACCCAAGAGCATGGGAGATCTTTCCATTTTCCGGTGTCTTCAATTTCTTTCTTCAAAGATTTAAAATTCTTCTCAGACAAGTCTTCCACTTGTTTGGTTAGAGTTACTCCAAGATATTTTATGTTATTTGTGGCTATTGTGAAGGGTGATATTTCTCTGATTTCATTCTCTGCCCATTTATCATATGTGTACAGGAAGGCTACTGATTTTTTTAAGTTAATCTTGTATTCTGCTACATTACTGAAAGTGTTTATGAGTTGTGGAAGTTCCTTGGTAGAATTTTTGGGGTCACTTATGTAAACTATTATATCATCAGCAAATAGTGAGAGTTTGACTTCTTCTTTTCCAATTTGTATCACCTTGATCTTCTTTTGGTGTCTACAGAATGGGAAAAGATCTTCACTAACCTCACTTCAGACAGAGGTCTGATCTCCAAATATACAAAGAACTCAAGAAATTGGTTATCAGAAGAACAAATAATCTAAAAAAAAATGGAGTACAGACCTAAACAGAGAACTCTTAACAGAGGAATCTAAAATGACAGAAAGACACTTAAGGAAATGTTCAACATCCTTAGTCATCAGAGAAATGCAAATCAAAACAACTCTAAGATGATATCTTATACCTGTAAGAATGGCCAAGATCAAAAACACTGATGACAACTTATTCTGGGGAGGTTCTGGGGTAAAGAAAACACTCCTGCTTTGCTGGTGGGAATGCAAGCTGGTATAGTCCCTTTGGATGTCAGTGTGGTGATTTCTCAGTAGATCAGGAAACAACCTTTCTTAAGACCTAGTAATATCACCTTTGGGTATATATTCAAAGGATGCTCAATTGTGCCACAAGGACATGTGCTCAACTTTGTTAATAGCAGCATTATTTGTCATAGCCAGAACCTGGAGACAACCTAAATGCCCCTCAACTGAAGAATGGATAACAAAAATGTGTACATTTACACAATGGAGTACTACACAGCAGAAAAAAGTAACTACATCTTGAATTTTGCAGGCAAATGTATAGAGCTAGATAACATCATTTTGAGTGAGGTAACCCAGACACAGAAAAACAATTATCACATGTACTCAATTATAAGTGGTTTTAAAGCATAAAGCAAAGAAAACCAACCCACAAATCACAATCCCATAGAACCTAGACAACAATGAGAATCCTAAGAGAGACATACATAGATCTAATGTACATGTGTAGTAGAAAAAGACAAGATCTTCTGAGTAAATTGGGAGCATGGGGACTTTGAGAGAAGGTTGAAGGAGGGGGAGAGGTAGGGAGGGAAGCAGAAAAAAATGTAGAGCTCAATAAAATTCAATTAAAAAGTAAAAAAAAATTCTTAATAGACAAAAATGTATCTAAAAGGTTTAGGAAAAGGTGTGGCTTGTGTTTAATCAGAGGTGAATGTTAACTCAAGATTATCAGTTCACACCCTTTGCCATGGTTATTTAAGAAAAACATAATAAGTATGATGATGCGAAATCAAAGGGAATGCTTACTGTTGATTTGTATGTAAAGTAATTTTACCTACTATGGAAAACATCTCAGAGGTTTGATCAAAGTTTCCAAAGGAACTACCACATTATTCAGCAATCATTCCTCTGCAAATATTGTCATATGTAATGGGAATATTACAAAAAATTACCAATGCTGCATAATGTTAATACAAGTCAGAGAGAAGCCATGTAAACCCTGCTGGAGATAGATGCCAGACGTTATTCCAGAAGCCACAGCTTCATGACAATACACAGATTACTAGAAATGGGTTAATTTAAGATATAAAAGTTAGCCAATAAGACTAGGGCTAATGGGCCAAGCAGTGATTTAATTAATAGTTTCTGTGTGATTATTTTGGGATTAAGTAGCTAGGAGCCAACAAGCAGCCTTCCACCTACAAATACCTTCTAACAATTTCCCACCATACTTCGATATTTATTTTTTGATTGACTGAATTTAATTGTAGTTTCTTTCATGAGTATGATTAGGGTTTTAACTAATGAAATGTGGGCAACTTATTAATAGTTATCCTATTGAGGATATTGGCAGCCCCTCCTTATGGCCATTAACTGCCCATAGCCCCTCAGTGAGGGATAGAACCATCTGAGAATCAAATTTGTGAGTTTTTCCTGCCTAGAAGAAACTCTTTTTCAGCACCACTACAACTTCTGGTTCATGCCTTCTTTCTGTCCCTCCTTCTTTTGTGTTCCCTGAACCTCGGTGAAGATGGGGAAAGCTGATATAGATGTCCTATTTAGGAATGAACACTTCTCATCACTTATTCTTCACACTTTGGCCAGTTAAACTTCTCTGATGAAGGCTAACTTCAGACCAACAAAGAGATATAAAAGCAAACACAGAGATCTCAGTATGATACTTTGTCTATTTAGAAAAATAACTGGGGGCGTCTCCCTGGAAACCTGGGAACCCCTCTAGGGTCAAGTCTCTTGACAACCCTCAGGTGGCTCCTTAAATTAAGATATATGCTTCCCTGCTCCCATATCCACCCTTCCTATATCCCAAGCACCCCATTCCTCCGAGCTCCCCCCATTCTCCCCTTCCCACTTTTCTCTCCCCATCTTCCCTTGGCTCAGTCTCGCCCAAGCCTCAAGTTCCCAATTTTGCCTGGCGATCGTGTCTACTTCCAATATCCAGGAGGATTACTATATCTTTTTTTTGGGAGTTCACCTCCTTGGTCTTAGCATAGAGTAGGGAACCCTGATGGCTCCTTGGCCTTGAGAGGGAGGGAGGGGAGGTATGGGTGGAGGGGAGGGGAGGGAAGGGGGAGAAGGAGGGGAGGGAAGGGGGAGAAGGAGGGGAGGGAGGGGGGAGGAGGAGGGAAGGAGATGGAAATTTTTAAATATAAAAAAATAAACCATGAGGAAAAAAAAAGAAAAATAATAGTAATTCTTTTCCCATAGGATCTTTGTTGTTCCAAGATGAAGCTTCTCATTCAGGTTTATAGTATCATGCATTCATTTCTTACTGTGAATCTAGCCTTAGAAATTTATCTCGAGTCCCCTTCAATGCTATATTTCCTTTTTAATTACCTAAAAACAACTACTATCTTACTTCAAGACAATCCTCAAGTATATTTACCATAAGTTTATATTGCACATATTTATAAATAATTTATAGCAATATATTCTAGGTGTTGTTCTCCATATTTCCCTTTTCATAGAAATATGTTCCATCTAGTATTTTCTGATTATTTTCTATCTCTGAAATTGTGAGCATTCTATATTAATACATAATTAAACTGTTTACCTCTTTATATTATTACAATTATTTCTCCATTCCAAATCATTATTTGGGTGTTATTTTTCCATGAAGAGTATTTCTAGAAGTGAATCAATGAATTTTGGGTTACCAATCCACAACTCTGTCAGAAAGTGCCACATCATGCCACATCATGTTCAGTACCAATTGTGCCACATCCAGTGCTACAAACATCCATACACTCTCTCTTTCCCTTTCAATTTTACAGAGATAATAAGACTGTGCTTTACTCATTTTCCATTGTAATTACATTTAGCAGAATGCACACACAAATTCAGTCACAATATTTTCCAGATGTTTTTAGGAAAATGGAATTAAAATTATGTCTAGAATAAGTAAAAACAGATCATAGTTGGAAGGCAACGCAATGTCCAGAAATGTTTTCTAAGACAGAAAGTAAAGGTAGTGCTGTGGGATAATGCTCTGGTACCCTGTAAAGATTTGTTACTTGTATTAGTTTAATAAAACACTAATTGGCTAGTAGCCAGGCAGGAAGTATAGGTAGGAAAACCAGACTAGGAGAATTATAGAAAGAGAAAAGACAGTCAGTCAGCAGCCAGACACAGAGGAAGAAAAATGAGAATGCCTCACTGAGAAAAGGTAACAAGACACGTGACTAAACATAGACCAGGATTATGGGTTAGTTTAAGTTTTAAGAGTTAGTTAATAATAAGCCTGAGCTAATAGGCCAAATAATTTATAATTAATATAAGCCTCTGTGTGTTTACTTGGAATTGAATGACTATGGGACCAGGCAGGACAGAAACTTCTATCAACAAGGTAGCACTGGAGTCTTGTACCAAGAGGCTATCACATTTAAATTGCATAGAGCAGATGTGTACAGTTCTGGTAGAAGGAGGACTGCTAAGAGATGTTTAGGAGGAGAGAGATAAGCATCCAAGAGGAGGAGCTGCACCATTTGCATATTCACAAAGGAAGCAGAATTCTCGGTTGAACACATCTGAAGGTAGAAGGCTCCTGTTGTTTCTTGCAAATCACTGTTGAGAGCAGGAAAATTAATGTGAATATTGAAAGAACAGAAGAGATCAAAGAGAAGAACAGAGCAACACTGGGAAGAGGAGGAGAGTTGTTGTGAAATATTATTTGAAGATGTGGTACCTTTGTTTATGCTGTGGAATAGTTGTTTAATGATATGCAAAGATATGCTGCATTCTTTTATGTTGCGTTAGATTAACTCTGTAGAGCTGTGTTAGTTTGCCTGAGTAAAACTCCTGATTAGTCTAATAAAAAACTCAACAATCAATAGCTAGGCAAGAAAGAGAAATAGGCAGGGCTGGCAGACAGAGATAATAAACAGGAAGAAAAATCAATGGAAGAGAGCAAGGAGTATAAAAAATGAGAAGGAGAGGAGGACACCAGGGGCCAGCCATTCAGCCACACAGTCAGCCATGGAATAAAACGGAAAGAAAGATATATAGAATAAAGATAGGTTAAAAAGTTCAGAGGCTAAACATAGTTAAAAAGAAAAACAGGATAATTTACTTTAGAAAAACTAGCTAGAAACAAGCCAAGCTAAGGCTGGGAGTTCATAAGTAAGAATAAGTCTCAATGTATTTATTTGGGAGCTGGGTGGTGGGCCCCCAAAGACAAGGAAACAACTACAGAAAGACAAGATTGTGAAGATGGTAGATGATTTCATTGATGTGAAGCTCCTAAGTTTATTTGACTAGTGTGACTATGAATGCCAGGTGTGTGTCATTTTCTCTAGTTAAATTCAATCTGAAGATGATCAGCAGATGATAAAAACCCTAGATGGGTTTTGTATTTCTCCTTCAAGTCCAGTGAGGCAGATAAAAGATAATGAAGTTCAAGAGTTACCTTAAAAGGATTGCTATGGTTGATGGTGAATGTTAACCTGAATGAAAAACACAGTGTGTATTAGTTTCTTCTAGGTGCCATAAACACATGGAATAGAATGTCCACTTAAATAATGCAAATGAATTTTTCACAGTTTAAAAAGCTGGCTTCTGCTGGATCACCTCTTCCTGGCTTGGAGACTATTGAACTCCCAGTGTGTCCTTTCCTATGTCTGTGTCTCTTATGAGAACACAGGCTCATTGAATCAGAGGACTACTTTGGCCTCATTTAATAAAACTACTTCTTAATGGCCCATATTCCCAAATGTAATTAGGTGGAGAGTGACTGCTCTCCACAGAAGTACAGTTAGGATACAATTCTGTGCATGAGAGATGACTATCAGTAGATGCTGAGAGGGAAAAGGGATTAGGATCAAGGACTTAATTGATACAGGTCCAGTTACTAGAAATTTGAAGATAAATTGATTATAAGAAACATCTAGCATTTATTCCATATATACTATTACCATTCCCTGCTACTTTAACATACAGCAATGATTGTGATAGCATGCTAAAATAATGCCTACAATGTAATATATTTATTACATATATATTATAAAAATATTTTTGCAAGTTAATGAAAAGGAAAAACATAATGAAGTAGAAAAGTAAAATGAAATTGATTTGATTTAAAACTTATCTGCATGGCATCCTCTGGTAAACAAACCATAATTGTGAGTCTAAGTATAGTGGTTATTATTGCTTTGATTATTATCAGCCCTTGTTCTACAGCAGATAATTTGGCTAGGCAATTAACATATTATTTCTACCAGCAAACTATACTCAATGTGATTATACCAATCCTATCTGTAAGCAATAGAAATGTTTAATGACTCGCCTATAATAACAGTAAGAGCATGGGTGGGATTGTCTTGTCCTTTCAGACTCTAAGAACTGTACTATAAAATAGGAAAATTAAGCAATAACTCCTTAAAGAAGAATAGGTGCATTCATAATAGTTGCTTAACACATATTTTCTTTCTGCTTAACACATGATGCTTTCTGCTTTTATTTGGTTATGAAACTGAGTGACCTCTCAGTCCTCATGTAGAGACACAATGACTCAAACAGGGATCTACTACCATGGTCTTTTGTGAGGTTGTTAGATTATAATATTCAGGTTAGTGTATTTTTACTTGTTTAGTACTGAAATTATACATTAAAAAGATGTTTTAGCAAGTTAAATATTTCATATGGCAAAATTCTGGCAGCATGTACAGTGTGGCAGTTTCTATAAACTTGAAAGATAAATGTATTCATATTAAATTTCTCTCACTAAGGAAAAGTCACTATAGCAAGATAAGATTATTATATAGAAACACATTAGTCAGTGTCACTTTAAACTTCACATTTCCTTTTAATTTATTTATAGCATTTAAAGCAATACAGTACAATATTGTTCCATAGAACTTACAAAAGGCTACACAGAGAGAAAGCAATAATATTTCTAGGCTAGAAGAGCAGAATCTATCTTGGAACACATTGTAGGATTTTCTTAGATAGGTGCTTGTTTTCCTATAGGCTCAGATTTATCCTATTAAGACTCCCTATAAGTTACTAAATTAACCTAAAGCTAGGAAATGATTGCATTACTCTATCTGTAAACTTAAAGGGAAGGGTGCTGCTAGAGCTCCTTCCTCTTCTTCAGCCAATAGCCTTTAAAATACCAGCACATTTGGGCATGGTTTTGCTTTAAAAAGCAGCAGTAGCCCTGCTATTGGTTTCTTGCTTCTTTCTTCTGCTTCCAAGTGCTAGACTCTGTTCCTGGTGGTGCCGAGGGCTGTTGTCTAGGACAGTGATCCATAAGTGTTTCCCCTTAAATAAGTAACCCTTTTATTAATCATAATTCCAAACTGGTGTGGGATTGTTTTGTGACTTATGCCTTCAGAGGGGTAATACTGATAGTAGCAGGTGAAAGGGATGCTAGACATACCTAAACATGCTAAGAGGAAGTTGGGCTAGATGGATATATCGATTAGCCAAACACATGAGAACTTTGTCTTTAGCATCTATTCTCCCTTTATAGTGAATTCTGTTCAATTGGGCATTTCTCTGTCAGTGGTACTCAACCTGTGGGTTGTCAGTTCCACAGGGATTGCATATCAGATATTTACATTATGATTTATAACAATAGCAGAATTACAGTTATGGAGTAGCAACAAAATAATTTTATTGTTGGGCATCACTACAAAGTGAGGAATTGTATTAAAGGCTCACAACAACACAAAGGTTGAGAACCATTGCTCTAAGAAATGCTACTTTTATAATAAAAAAAGTTCCTGTTTAGATGACATAAATAGCATACTACCACCATATAGCTAGTCACCGAAACATTTAAATGAATATTTCTGGAAGAATTTATCATTTAAAACTACATTAAATATTTTAAACTGACTTAATTTGTATGTAAAGTTGAAAATTAAACAGAACTGTGCCTGTTACATTTATTTTCTTCTCTATAGTACAGTAATGATGTATACATGCCATGCAGATAAAATCTAAGCAAGAGAAAATATACATGCCTAGAATACTAAAAATGAAAACTATTGTGCTCATAGCAAAGTTATCATGGTCATATTTGTTTCATATGAAGCAGTCACCAAATTTCTTTGCTAAAGCTAAGGGGACCAAGTAAGAGAATGCAGTGCCTCATGGTACCATGAAAAGCATTACAGAAGGCAGGAGAGAAAGGATTGCTCCTCTTCAACCTCAGGATGCTGAAGGGTGAAAACTGCTTATGAAAAGGCGATGGAATGAAGCCCACTGCTTATTCTTGAAACCTAGACTGCCTGTTGCAGAGAAGGTATGCGCCTACAATTGGAGTTTCCGGGGCAACACTCCCCAACAGATATTGGAACTGCATTATGCAGCTAGCTGCTCACATTCCTCCCTCACCTGTCTTCCCAGGCTTGGGCAGAACACAGAAGACAAGATTCCTCTGACTGGGAGTGTTTCACAAAGCTGTTGTGTACTTTATCTTAGAACTGAGAGCCAGAACTGTTGTGGTAAGACCAGGCATCCAGCATAAAAAGGGGTCTTTTATCTACAGAATAGCTCATAGACACTCTAGACCTGATGTGGCATAATGAAACTTGCATATATTATCAGTAGATACACTTGAATTTCTACCTGCAACATTGGATGCGTTAAAAAAAAATCTTGAGGAACCACCCCCTTCCTGAGATTGCACCAGCTATGCTAGGATCAACTTTAGTGTCAGTTTTGAGACCAAATTACTGTCCCCAAAACATTCCTTAACCTCAGGCAGCACGACTATCATCAGGACAGCATCTGTAGATGGAGTCTCTACACTGGCACCAGCATCAAGCAAAAACATGTATCATTATGAAGACAGGCTCACATTATTTTTGCTTATAATCCCTATCAAATACTATGAGTCTATTTCTACCCAAATATAAGCACTCCAGGACCTTGCAGTCATGAGACTCAGGCATGACCCAGCTTCGCATCAGCATTGTGGCAAATCAAACAAACAAGAAACATTCACCAACACTACTCTAACTTTGGAAACCAATGAGCAACAATATTCGCATGCTGGTTATGCTAATGCTGGACACGTCAAACCAACCTCCATCTTTCTATATGGAGCCTCAGGAACAACCCCATTGCCATGTGGAAACATACATAGATAATCTATCATATTCATTCAGTTAAGCATCACACGTGACAGGTTGAATTTGGCAGGGGGCATGAGTTGATTTCAGCAACAAGCAGCTCAAAGTAATCAGTATAGGGTGCAATGTCATTCCAGTATCTCACTTAATAGATTGGGAAATCTAGAGACAGACAGATCCCTGCATTACAAGAAGAGATTTGGAGGCATAGACTCTACTTCTAGGTACTCTCTGAGTCATTCTGTACCACAACCTAACTGTGGATTTAGAACAAACCTGGGTTTGTGCCATTTTTTAGTGTTGAAAGAGTAACATGTCAGTAGTGGTATCATTTCATTCAGTGACAGCAGAAGGAACTAAAGGTAGAGAGAGAAGAAGATACACAAACCAAACAGCTTGTTTAGAATAAGTACAAGTGCAGACACAATCCAACATGCTCAATAAGACTGGACTATCCCTTCCATATCAAGATCAGAACACTTGCCAAGCATGTACTCTGAACACCATGACATTACCTTTCTTAATGACCAAACTAAGTGTCTAAGAGCACCCAACATGTGACCAGTGCGTGATGAAGATTTTAAGACACTGTTATAAGGAAAATTATAATATTTAGGAAAAGGCCAACAAATAATTCAAAATTTTAACAGGGACTGATAGAATCAATTTAAAATTAAAATATAAAATTTTAAGATAAAATTAACATAAGCAAATTGAAATAATGATAGATGCCATCAACATCCTAGACCAAATGAATATGAGAAAACTGAGTGCAGAGACAAGCTATTTGAAGATACACATATGGAGAAGAAAAGAAAAGTAATAAGAAAGAACGAAAGAAGCCCACAGGAACTCAAGAATCTTGGGACAAAATTGAAAGGTCAATTTTTGTTGGTAAAGTTCAGCAAGGGCTTGAGAATGGCAGAGGGACAGCGTGATTATTCAAAGGAATCATAGCAAGTCATTACACACATTACATCCGAAAGCTTAAGAACACATTGAAGGGGAAGCCCAGCCAATCACCTTGTTTGTAAGGCGTGTCCCCCTTAGGCTAATATTTACTTATAAAATCTTGCGGGCATGCGGCCCGCCTTCTCTTTGTTTTCTTGTGTTCCTCGCTGGAGCCTTCGATTTGTAAGTTCACTTTTCTTTCCTTTATTAAAGCTGAATATTATGTATTAAAGCTAGTCTGGTTAATCATAACTGCCAATCAACCATGCCCCTTCATTTTGGCACCCAGCGTGGGGCGGGATGAAAAACAGGCCTGCCTGCTGCTTGTCACTACAACACATGTTCTTTTCATTACCAAATGGAGCGTTCTCCAGTCTACACAATCAGGTAACTCAAAGAACGAATCTAAATTGTAATATAAGAAAACCAGAAATCACAGGCAAGGAAGCCTTAAAAATAAATGGAAATTAACCAAGTCACACTTCAATAGCCAATGGATTAAAACAGAAATCAAGAATAAAAATATTAAAATTCTTGATACCATTGAAAACATAGACATGCTTTACCAAAACTTAAGGAATGCAACAAATGGCAGACAGGTTGGCTTTTTTTGGTTACTATGTCAACAAGTAAAGACACTAAATGACAACATGCTTCTTTGTGTCAACTAACTAGAAAACAAAAAAACAAGTCAAATAAGTGAAAATAAGAATGCAAATATTAAAAGAAATTAACAAACCTATGTGCTGACTCTTCCAAACTATGAACAAAATTTGCCAAACTCTTAACCAAATGCACAAGAAGAAAAGTTCAAGTAAATAAACTCAGAGTTGAAGAGGAAGACATTGTAATTGATAGCACAAACTTGCAAATGACTGATCAATATTTTCATGAGCAATACCTGCAGGCTAATTTGAAAATCCAAAAGAAATAAAGAACTTACTTGACATTTATATAAAGTACATCAAAATGGAAAAGTCATGTTATCTCCTTGTACAGAAGCTCTGACTAGTAGATATCACTAAAGATGTTACTAAAAACTATTACAGTCAGCGTTCTCTCTGGTATAGTCCTAGGTGCTTGGGGGACCATGAGTTATGGTGCGACATGGCCATGTCAAACAACCATACCAAACACAACAGTCTTAAAGTTGGCACATAAATATCATCCATAAAAGCCTCCAAATGGTTGTACTTGAGGAGGGTACACTCCACGTTACTAAGGAGCATGAGCTTTGCCAAGAGGTACAGTGAGAAAGGCTTGAAGAAGATGCAGGCAGGCAATGTGAAGATGATGAATGCACCTGCAGCTGCCATCAAGATGCTCAGGCACTGAAGCCCCAACCAAAAATTACACATGCTTGTTTTCATGCCTCATCCCAAATTTGGCAATTAGATTGTGACTGTTTGGCCAAAAGTCACAGGATTAAAGCCCAAGGCTCAAACCAAGGCTGTAGGCACAGTTCTAGCTCAGGCCTACATCTCGGAAAATACTCAGGCTTCGAAAAATACTCATGGCCCTGTAAGGTGCCATAGAAAAAGGTTTCTGTCTGACAAAGTGAAGGCAGATGGACTGATATGACCCTACATGCTATTTCCTATTTACAGATGGTTCTTGTCCTTTTCTGTTTTACAAATAAACTTGAGTAAAAATGTGTTTAAAATACAAAAATAAACACAGCAACAGCAAAACAAATTCAGTACAACCAATAAGTTAATTGAGTGACTTGGCAGGATACAACACACACACACACACACACACACACACACACACCAGTGGCATTGCTGCATGCTAAAAGCAAATAATCTGAACTGGATGAGATTGTATCCTTTTCATCAGAGCAAGAAAATAGCTCAAATAAATTTAGGCAAATAGATGAAATATTTCAAAATGAAAATTATATAAGTTTGATTAAATAAATTGAATAGGACATATACCTACAAAAATGGGCAGACACTCCAATTTCATGGAATGTAGGAATCAATACCATCAAAAAGATGAAACAAACAAACCAAAATTCCTTATAGCTAAGGACATCTCAGAGACCCTACAGGGAACTTACTACTGTTTTCTTAAATTGTTATGATTTCAAATTGCATTCTAAATATCTCTATTTTTTTTGTTGTTTTGTTTTGTTTGTTTTGGGTTTTTGTTTTGTTTGTTTGTTTTATTTGTTTTTTCTTTCTTTTGTTTTTTGAGACAGAATTTCCCTGTAGTTTTTGGAACCTAGTTTTTGTCCTGGAACTAGCTCTTGTAGACCAGACTGGCCTAGAACTCAAAGAGATCCGCCTGCATCTGCCTCCCAAGTGCTGGGATTAAAGACCTGTGCCACCACCGCTTGGCTCTAAATATCTATTTTTACATCGCTAAATTTATACTGCTCCCAACCTTGCTCAGAGACACTTTTGTGACTGAATTGCTGTGTGTGAATAACAATTGTTCCAAATCAGCCCTAACTGAGCATCCGCATTCATCACCCTACAACTCCGGGACCATCCCAGGAGAAGGGTCAGAAAGTTTACATGAGTGAGAAAACTTGCTGAGAAATGCTTTAATATGGGCATGGCAAGGCTGTTGCCCTCGTGAACTCACAGCAGGTGGGGGTTACCTATATAACATTGCCATACTTTAAACTACTCAACATTTCTGCATGGATGCCGGTAGGGCCCATGGGGTCTTATGCCTGGTTGAAGAGTTGTTGACAGCTGATTGCTGTCGGTACACTCTCCATGTTTCTCTGGATGATCACGTACTCAGTGTGCTCTAACTGGTCTTATTGGTTAAAAAATTAATTAGAATTTTGCCTCAAGGTTTTATACTGTGTATTTAGAACATACATTTTTCTTTACCCAGCTCCTCCCATATCTCCCCTCTTCACTACTCACCAAACTTTTCTCTCTGTCTTTCTCTTTCTTTTCTTTCTCTCTCTCTTCTTCTTCCTACTTACAGCCCCATCAGAGAAACTGTGCAGTAGACAGTAATTAGCACATGTTTAATATTTTTTTTCAAGACAGGGTTTCTCTGTGTAGTCTTGGATGCACAGGAACTCACTCTGTAGACCAGAGTGAGCTTGAACTCACAGAGATTCACCTTCCTCTGTTCTGGATTGCTGTGATCAAATGCCTGTGTCACCACTGCCTGGCCTAATATATAAATTTTTGAATAAAGTAAATTTTAAAGGGCACATTTGTAAAATAAGAACATGTTGGTGGGTATCAATTGGAATTGAAGAGGGAAGAGAGATGTACAGGATCAAGATACATTGTATACTCTTCTGCATACATGTTATGGCTGTTAGCTTGGTGTTTTACTAGGAAACTTTACAGTGGGAGCAGGTGTTTCTCTGACTCCCTGCTTTTGAGACTCTTTTTGCTTTGTCTTATTTTACATTGTTTTGTCCTGTTTAGATGTTGTCTCTTAGAGGCCCGCTTTTTTCTGAAGAAGAAATGGAAACTGAGTAACCTGGAAGAGAAGGAGGGCTGCCAGGCTGGGAGGGAGGGTTGGGAAACTAGGAGGGAGGGAAAACTGTGGACAGGACGTATTAAATGAGAGAAGAATCTATTTTCAATAAATTTTAAAATGCATTGTATACATGTATAAAGTCATCAAAATAAAAACATTAATTAAAATTCATAAGCCCTTCAAAAAATAAATGTCCTATACTAAGTATTTTATTTTGTTTTATTTTAATATGTTATGCTCAGGTTACCCTCAAAATAAAAAGTGGATGCAAGGTTTGGTGGCAAACACTTTTAATCTCAACCCAAGCCCTGAGAGGTAGAAGTAGGTAGATCTCTGTGATTTTGAGGCCAATCTACTCTAAGTAATGAATTCTAAACAGTCAGGGCTACGAAGATCTCTCAAAAAAGATCCTATCTGTGAAAAACAAAAATCAAACAACAATAACAAAACAAGTAAAGTAAAAAATACTACCTTGATTTTTTTCTTTTTATCCAACGTTTTATGTACTTATTTTACAGCCCTGCTACAATTTCCCCTCCCTCCTCTCCTCCCAGCTCCTTCCTCCATCTTATCTGCCCCCCACCCCATTCCTGCTCCATTTCTCTTCAGAAAAGACCAGTCCTCCCGTGGAAATCAACAAAACAGGGCATATCGAGTTGCAGTAAGACTAAACATCTCCCCTTGTATTAAGACCAGGCAAGGTGACCCAGTATGAAGAGTAGGGTCCCAAAAGACAATTAAAAGAGTCAAAGACAGCGCCTGCTCTTACTGTTGTAAGTCCCACAAGAAGACCAAACATCACAACCACCACATATCTGCGAAGAGCCTAGGTCAGTCCCATGCAGACTCCCTGGTTGTAGGTTCGGTTTCTGTGAGCTCCTATGAGCCGAGGTTTGTTGATTATGTACATTTTCTTGTGAGTCCCTTGACCCCTCTGGCTTTCTCCCTCCATTCAGAATTCCCTGAGCGTGGCCTAATGCTTGGGTGAAGGCCTCTGCATCTGTTTCTAGCTGGTACTGGATGAAGTTTCTCTGGTGACAATTGGGGAAGACACCAGTCTATGAGGATAGTGGAATATTGTTAGGCTTCATTACATTGACATTTTTTCTCCAGTAGCACTTAGTTCTATCCTAGGTCTCTGAGCCACCCAGGCTTTGGGTACTTCAGTCAGTATCTGAGGTTGGCTCACTCCCATTGCATGGATCTGAGGCTGAATCAGTCATTGGCTGGCCACTCCCACAATCTCTCTACCATATTTACCCCAGTACATCCCAAAGGTAGAACAGACTGTAGCTCAAAACTTATGTTCCCCGGGTTGGTGTTTCACTCTCTCCACTGGAATTGTTTCCCAATCACTGGAGATGCCCTGTCCATACTGTGTGTGTCCTAGATAGGAGTCTTAGCTACGGTCATCCTTGTAGATGCCTGGGGGTTTCCCTTGTGCCAAGTTTCTATCTGAGTCTGAAAAGCTTTCAACTCCCATTTCCAGTCATCTTTTTCAGTACTCTTTCCCCATTCCTCACTCCTATCGTATCCTCCATGTTCCCACCCCACCCTGACTCCAGTACACCCACAAAATCTCTTATATTTCCCTCTCCAAAAAGATCCATGTATCCTCCCCTCTTAGGCCCTCTTTGTTGCCTAGCCTCTCTAGGTCTGTGGATTATACCATGTTTATCCTCTACTTTACAGCTAATACCCTTATAAATGAGTACATACCATGTTTGTCTTTCTGGGTCAAGGTTACCTCACTCAAGATGATTTTTACTAGTTCCATCCAATTGCCTGCAAATTTCCTGATGTCATTGTTTGTAACAACTGAGTAGTACTTCCCTGTGTAAAATGTACCACATTTTCTTTATCCATTCTTTGACTGAGGGGTATCTAGCTTGTTTTTAGGTTCTAGGCATTACAAATAATCCTGCTCTGAACATAGGTGAGCAAGTGTCTTTCTGGTATGCATGAGCATCCTTTGGGTATATGCCCATGAGTGATATAGCTGGGTCTTGAGGAAGATTTTCCTAGTTTTCTGAGAAACCATCATATTGATTTCCAAAGTGGCTGTACAAGTTTGCACTTCCAGAACCTTCATTCTTAACATGACAGATAAATAATTCCCTTTGCACAGCTCAGTTTTTCTTAAAATTCATTCAGATACATGAGTTACAGATGTTCTCATGGCAAGATGTTTGGGATGTGAATGCAGGGTGAAAGCAAATATTTAAAAATAAATTAAGTAACAGACAGAAAAAATTACACTCAAAAACCATTATTGCAATCTGAAGATTAGCACTAGCCTTCAGGGAAGTAGAATGTGCACCTCACTGAAATTGTACTCCCAGCAGTGTGGGTGTGGAAGACCACAGCATGTCACTAGTGGATGTGAAAGGAGGGATGCTATAAGGGCGTTACTTGGCAGATGACAAATATCCTCCAGGCTTTTCTAGATTAAAACCTGCCAAACATGAAATTTCTATATAAAGCTGTCAACTGATCTGTGGCACTATTGTATCGCTACAGATTTCAGGAGAGACAGCCAACAGCATGAAGTTGAAACACATGCACCAAGATTAAAAGCAGTGTTGAATGTTTGGGAGCAAAAGAGGACAGAGAATCCACAAATAGAACTTGAAATATGTGGAGGAAGAAGATGAAAATTTACAATGGACAAGATAATAACTTGACTCCAAGGGACAAAACAAAATTCAGGTTTTTGGACTGTCTCCTTTTCACGTAAATTGAGTGTGAGAGCTGAGGGGAACTGAGAGGAAGTCAGGGAGGAGTGAGAGCAGAGTGCCAGGAGTTTCTACACTGTGAAGGACTTCCCTAAGCTTCAACCTTAGCTCTGCCATGTATCTGTATTTGATCTTGGTAAATTATTTTGTTGTTATTCTTCATGTAAATAACTTTTTCTCTAAAACAGGAATGATGTCCCTTCCAGATTTCCATGATAGGATTTAAATTACATAATACAGTCAGAGATCTTGGCTCCAATGCCTAGTAAATACCAAAGTCCAAATAAATGATTACTACTTAGTTGTCTACTTCTTTAATCAAGCAATGTGAGAATTAGTCTCCATAAACTAAATGACATTTTCAATATCATAGACAATTTGTTGTGGTTGCAACTACAACTACCGAACTACCGTACAGTTTTTTTTTTTGTTTTGTTTTTTTTTTTTTTTTTACCTTTGGGTGGTGTCCTGGAAGGACACTTGAATGTGATTTTTGTTATTGTTATTTGTTGATTGACTTGGTCAGTTGTAGTCGACTAAGTGTAGGTGTTTGAAACCCTTTCAGGTAAGATGATCATAGGTAATCAAGACAAATGATTCACTCAAAGTCACATCATACTGACACTGTGTGATAAATGGCCAGGACATAGTGACTTTACAGCTGCTCATACATTTTATTCTCTCTCCATTACTTTTATAAATGCAGGAAGCAGAGACCCCGACTCACAAAGAGTCAGGCTCCTTATGGGCTTAGTAAAATGTTCTCATTGGTTTACATTTACTTGTAAATGTAACTTATTTCAAGTAATTTCAACTTGACTTTGCATGCCTCCTTCTCTTGGGTTCTAGGAGCCTTCCTCACTTGGTGACCTTTGATGGCGACTTTAGGAAAGGTCTGCTGCAGCTGTTAATGACACATCCAGCATTTGATGTAGAACTTCACACAGCTGGATGAGAAGGCAATGATGCTGGTGACTGATATTGAGGCCAGTTATCTGATTGCCAACTGGCAGAAACTGAAGTGTTCGTAAGAGTTCTTAGTATTCCTGTTCAGTGTGCCATGTCTTCTCACCAACCAAAAACTGGGTGAATGCTGTCTTAATGTTATTCCAAGATTCCTTTCTTCTCTTTTCAGATCTCTTTTTATATTGATGGGTCATTTTCTAACAATGAGAAAATCTATTAGTGGCATTTATATTTTAACAAGAATTCCAAATTTGATTCACTATTATAATCCTCAATTGTTTAAAATGTTTATTGGTTTGGTTTTTCAAGACGGGGTTTCTCTGTGGAACCCTGACTGTCCTGGGAGTTTCTCTGTAAACCAGGCTCACCTTAAATTCAGGGATCCACATGCCTTTGCCTCCCGAATGCTGGGATTATATATGTGGGCCACCATACCTGGCTTTAGGCCTCAAGGTTTTAAATGGAAGTACTCTCTAATTGGTGTTGAAACATTATTCTCCAAAATATTATGCATATAATGAATTTACTCATTTTAACACATTCTGCTCTGTTGTCTGCTTCCCTCTCCCTCTGAAATTCTTGTTTCCAATATGTCGCTCTCCTACCCTGAGGCCCTCTGTTTTGTGTGCAATGCTCTGAGTTCAATTAGAGTTTCTTGCTCCACCATGGATGAGAGGTTTTCCTTGCTCCTATGTAATCCTTTCAGCAGGAACATGTTCCCACAAAACCACAGCTATAAAGGGACTTTCATGTCAGTTATTAGGGCAGTTAGTGAGTTCATGTATCTTGGTGTTTAATGAGGTGTCACAAGCAAGGAAGAAAAGAAATCTATAAATAGAATAAGTCTCACCTCTATTAGGGAAAGATCTATGCTTTCCATTATGGAAGAAGTTCCGTGTAATTAACCAGGTATCTATCTGTGTCTTTCGTGGAGTGATACTATAATTAGTGTTTGGTGTGGGTTTCTTCTGATCACCATGAAGCATCATTATCCTTGCTACACTTAGTGAAAGAAATCCCATGTTACTGAGCCAATGCATTCACCTGATCCTTACTCATGGCTGGGTTCTATCATGTGATATTGGAACAAGAGGTATGTTTGCTGAAGAAATAAAGTGACATGTTCTTAGAGTCTGTCATTCTGCCTGATTTCAAAACTATGATTTATGATTCTTGTGGATCCTTTGGAGATCTTTCACATCAGACCACTAACATAAGCCTACCCATATAGTATGACTTGTATACAGTTGCCATAGACTACATATCTATACTCCATTAATGAATAGCATCATTTTGAATCATTACTCATTCCAAATAAAGGAGGCAACCAAACATTAGTAATTCTTTCCTGTCTCACTCCTTCAGGCCATCCAGGATATGGAGTTTAATGCCACATAGATGAACATTTAGGAAAAAGCAGAGTATTATGAATATACTGAACCAGACTAACAGTTATATTTTTCTTCATTAGAAAATGATTGTAATGAAAATTGCAAGAGCCTATAAGGCATAGACTGAGGGAAAGTAGATAATTTAAAAGCAACCTGAATAAAAACAATCTGAGTAACCTATTCATATACAATAAATTTTAGAACATATTTAAACTGGTTTTAGACACCACTTATATATGATGACATACTTTTGCAGGATATATACAATCTATAGCAGAGTGAGCCAGGCATTATTCAGTTTGCTGTGGTACTCTTGGATTCTGTGGTCACCAGAGTCTTCTTCAGGACCTAGTTGAAAGTAAGAAAATGTTCCCTGAAATGAAGTTGAGTAAGTGTGGACGAGAGCATTGATTTTCTCCAAAACTGATTTCCTCTGTGGATCTATTTTATTAAGTGACAAACATCAAGCCACATCCCTAGGTTCTAGGATGACTTTTTTTTTTTATTCTTGGATGTGCTGTAGCTCAAAGGTAAATAACAGGAAATTAGTAATGAAGTATAAACTTCCTGAAAAGTCTTTCTTGCTTTGTTTGTCAGAAGAAACTGCAACTCTGCAGTGAATTCTAGATGTGTGACCCTTTTAAATAGGCAGGTGGTACAAAGTTCATTGACATTTAGAAGATGGTCTCAATATTCTTTTGAACATTTGATCTGACAGAGAAAGTCTACTGACTTTGTTGAATTTATCTTCTGCCATCTAGTTTGAATACGTTTTATTGAGGCATCTAATGTGAATTCCTTTCCTGCTTATCAGCTTCAATAAATATGATAAAATTTTTGCAGATAATACTTGTATAGATGGCATTAGGGGCTATGTTAAGAGGATGAAGACATTTATGGTCTGTGTGCTTCTGAGAAAGATAGCAGATTAGAAACTGTCTTTATCTGACCCGATAAAAAGATATATCAGGAAGAACAAGAGTGGGGAAGATTTAACAAAAAAAAAAAAGTATGTATGAAAAAGTCCTTTAAAAATCTGTGATGTTAAAAGTCAAGTAAATCTTTAGTTAGAGGTAACTATAGAACACCGGTGACATAAAAGAGCAGGAAGATAATTTATTTAAGGTTAATGGTTTAAATGATAATGAGAATAAGGGATGGCTTAAAAACTAAGGAAGAATGAGGAAGCCTTACAAAAATCCACTGGCATATAAGCTAATTTAATAAGCACAGTATAAAAATGGGGTCCTTAATAGAGCTACTTTGCAAATGTGGGCAATGTAGGCTTCATAAGACAAAGGTTATCAAATGAAAATCTGAGTGAGTAGCACAAGATACCTTCCTACTAGTTTTTAATCAATAAATTCAAAAGGTCCACTAAATATTTCATTTGATTATAGCTGCTCTTAGTGCCAACCATGACTAGTAGTAAGACATTATTGCTGAAAATATCACTCTCCTTTGTCATGAGATCTCAATAAACCAATCTCAGACTAGCAATCTTCCTGATAATTAGCATTTATAGTAGTTGATAGTGCTATATACAAACATCAGTTATCTTATCTTGTATTAGATTTTGCCTGCTACAATACCTACACAATATACAAGTTGTGGTAACTGGCTCAATAGTGGCATGACAGTTATAGCAGTACCAGGAATTTTCTGATTGAAGCTGCTCTATAGAAGATATATAACACCTCTTATGATAAACCTGGTCAAATCCCATGATTGCAAACTTCATATGCCCCGGCAGAGAACATAATGTTTCATTAAATGGTCATGTTAACAAATATTGTTTTAAATATTTGTGATTATACTTATTCACAGCCTCTTGTTTCTCTTAACCTTAGTCAGAGAAGTTTCTTTCTGCACCATGTAACAATTAGTACAGAGACTAAGAGTTGATTCAAGTACTAAAAATAAGTAATTGTGAATATTCAGCTCTCAGTGGGATATCTATATGAACACCCCATTCCATTGAAGGTTCATGGAACATTATGATAAAGGGGTTAGAAAGAAAGTAAAAGCTAGGGCATGGAGAGAAGAGTTGTGAAATTCTACTTTCTGGACATGGAATGGCTACTGAACACTTCAACTCACAGCAGCTGTGGCTGACTGCACAAAACCTTCACAAGATCAAGCCAGTAAAACTATTACATCAAAGTCAGGGGAGAATGCTCTCAAGAATCCACCTCTAGAAGCATAATTGTTGGCAGTTATTGGTTGCTGAGCTAGGAAGAGTCATTTTTCTTTAGGAATATGTCCGTGTTAGGTTACCCATGCCACAGTGGTAGTGACAGATTGTCCCACATCCATGTACATATGTTCTACAACAATTAAATTTGTATGTTATTGAATAATGGTAATAATAACAATATAGCAAAATTGGCAATAAGAGAAACCATTAAGTTGGGAGGGAGATGGCAGTCCAGGAGTCTTGAGCAGAGTTGGAGAGACAAGTAGGGTGTGCATGTTATCAAAATACACCTTTTCAGGTATGAATTTTAGCAATTATTTGAAGATAAGTTTAAAAATGCTAAGACAGCTCACCTGTTCTCCTGAAACCTCATTGAAACTCTGAAACACAGTTTGGTACAATACTGAGGGACCAAGAGGTGAGTGAGCAGCCACAGAGCAGGACACCCAACTCTCTAGGACCTTCATAGTGGAACAAAACCCCAGGCCCCTCCTCCAACTGCTTTGGCTTCTCTAGACATGCAGCAGGAGAATTTTCTGCAGGTTGGCTGTCCCAATACCCACCCCCATCCACAAGACCTTGCAAGCTACTAGCCCCATCCTACCCCCAATCTTGTCTATCCTCCTGCAACCTCAGTAGAACTCTGAAACACAGCTTGCTACATTACTGAGGGAACCAAGAGTTTATTACAATACTGAGGGGACCAAGAGAGGACCACGAGAGCAAAATAGGAGAGAAGATCAAAAGAGAAAGCTTAGAGAAATTTCAGTGGCTCCCTAAGACACAGATATTAACAATACAGAGCAGACCAAGAACAATCCTCAAAGACTCAGACAGCCACTGAAAGGATTGGACCAAGACACAAAGATACTGCTGGCCTCATTTGAAGGAAGAGATGGGTAGGCACCAAAGCAAGAATTCATCCAACAACCTAAAAAACAACATGGTAACACCAGAACCCAGTGGTCACACAACAGGAAGACTTGACCATCATATCCCAGAAGAAGTTTACTTTAAATGTAATTTTATGAAGATTATGGAGATCTTTAAAGAGGAAATGAAAAGGTCCCTTACACCTGTCAGAAAGGCTAAGATCAAAAACACCAAAGATAGCTTATTTTGTAGAGGATGTGGAGTAAGGGGAACACTCCTGCATTACTGGTGGGAATGCAAACTAAAGTTGTACAATCACTTTGGAAATCAGTATGGTGGTTTCTCAGAAAATTGGGAATCAACCTACCTCAGGTTCTAGCAATACCACTCTTGGGCAAAACCCCAAAAGATTCTCAATCATGCTACAAAGACATTTGTTCAACTATGTTCATAGCAGCAATATTTGTAATAGCCATAACCTGGAAACAACCTAGATGATCCTCAACCAAAAAATCAACAAAGAAAATGTGGCACATTTCACACATTAGAGTACTACTCAGTTGTAAAAACAATTACATCTTGAATTTGCATGTAAATGGATGGAACTCGAAAACACTGTCCTGAGTGAGGTAACCCAAACCCAAAAAGATGAATATGGTATGTAATCACTAATAAGTGGATACTAGCTATAAACAAAGGATATTGAGCCTATAGTTCATGATCTTAGAGAAGCTAAGTAACAAGGTGAACCCTAAGAAAGACATGTATAGATCCACCTGGAAAGTCAAAGTAGACAAGATCACCTGACAAAATTGGGAATACAGGGATGGGGAGAATGGAGGGTAGAAGGGGAAGAGGATGGGAAAGGGGGAGGAGAGAGGAGAACTTGAGGAAACAGAATAGTTGAGATGGAGTAAGAACAGAGATGAGAACAAGGAAAGAGATATCTTGATTGAGGGAGCCAGTGTGGGGCTAGCAATAAACCTGGCACTAGAGAAATTGCCAGGAATCCACAAGCATGACCTCAGCTAAGACTCTAAGCAATAGAGGAGAGGGTTCCTGAAATGGCCTTGCCCTGTAGTAAGACTGATGAATATCTTAAATATCACCATAAAACATTAATCCTGCAACTGATGGAGACAGAAGCAGAGACCCACATCAGAGCACTAGACTGAGCTCCCAAAGTCCATCTGAAGAGTGGGAGGAATGAGAATATGAGCAAAGAGGTCAAAACCATGATGGGTATACCCACTGAAACAGTTTACCTGAGCTAATGGGAGCTCACCAACAGCATCCAGACTGGGAAGGAACAAGAATAGGACCAAACTAGTCCCTCTGAGTGTGGTTGACAGTTGCATGACAGGAGCAAACTCAGGGGCCACTGGCAGTGGCACCAGGATTTATCCCCACTGCTTTTACTGTTTTTTGGGGAGTCTATTCTCCTTGCTCAGCCTAGATTTAGTAGTGAGAGCTTTGGATCTTCCACAGAGCAATGTGCCTTGCCCTCTGTGAAGAGTGGATGGGGTAGGGTATGTGAAGGGAGTGGGAGGAATGAAGGGAGTGGGAACTTGAATTGGTATCTGTAATGAAAAAAGGTAGTTTGTTTTCTTTTTTAAAAATTGAATAAAATAAATAATTAAAAGAAAGAAAACTGCTAAAAATAAACCCCACAATAACTATCTGACTTAAAAAAATACAGAAAGATAAACTTAGGTGATTTCTCCACAACAAAACAGTGAAGAGAAGCAGCCACCAAAGGTATGTAGCCATAGCATGAAGCTCATAACATGACAGTTTCAATATTAGCTTTGCAGTAGCTGCTCTCCTTTGCTGGTCATGCGAGAATGATTGACCTCACTGCAGAGACATAACCAGGACATAGATATCACAGGACTGATGTAGAGAATTTGAGATTAAGAGAATTACTCACATACTAACAACTTTCAGGTTCACTTATGCAGTGTATTTTGACAGAGCATTTTAATATCATTCATTAGTTTATAGGCTCTATTAACTTAGAAGTGTTCTTATTGTGTGTACATCACTTCTAACATTTCCTATTCCTTCATACTGAAGATTGCTGTCTTGTTACTTTTCATCAGTAACTCATAGCTTTCTTTTTTTAAAACATAAGTCTTTATTGGGGAATTTCCCAACATGCACCTCAGTGCTGCTCACCTTCCATTCCCTCCATTTCTGCCCTCCACAACCGCAGCATGTTCCCCCGAAATTCACTTAAAGCAAAACAAAACAAACAAACACACTAAAAACCCACCTCACTCCTTCCTATATCTAACACCTCTTCATTCATCCTCGTGGTTCTGGGATCTGCAGTGTTATCACAATGTATACTCATCCAATCAACTCTACCTGAAAATTGTTCATTGCAATCAGTCATAGGTCTAGGTTAA
Source organism: Arvicola amphibius (assembly GCF_903992535.2). Taxonomy (NCBI): domain Eukaryota; kingdom Metazoa; phylum Chordata; class Mammalia; order Rodentia; family Cricetidae; genus Arvicola; species Arvicola amphibius. Next base: position 152,477,692 of record NC_052049.1, on the reverse strand, counting down.
GGTCTCTTGTACAACATCATTTCACTGTGTCCTCAGTGAAATCTCTCCTCGGATACTGCTCTGTTGTCCCAAGTCATGATGATCCTATGGCTATCCTTCACAGACTCCAGTAGGTCATGGGTGGGGCAGATGAACACTTTACTTTCATTTTAAAGAAGTATTTCCAAGATTTCCTATCCACTCTGCAATTGTATTTCTGGCCTGTGACACTGCACATCTTTCAAACAAGAAAATTGGTTTGCTTTTTTCACTTAAAATTTCACAGCTTCATTTGTGATCTGTGTATTGTTTTTCTAAAGGAACTTCTAAAAGCATGCTTCTGCAGTATTCTGTTTAATTATGTTGTACTTAATTTGTTACATTTAATTACTGTTGTTTGCTTTAATTGCTGTTAGTTGGAATGCAGGATTGCTGGTAACAGCATCACACTCATGGAACTTTCCCAATCTTTTCATAAAAAAGAGGGGGCGATAGATTACCTCAAAGAGAATGGTCTTCCAAGAAGACTATTTCCAGAACACTGTAGTCCAAACAGACCAAACCAACCCCAAAGCAGCAGGAGAAACTAAGCTTGGGGAAGCAATAGTAAAGAATCATAAGGGGGGGGGGTCTAATAGAACTTTTATAAAGAAAAAAAGAAAGTCCCAGAAAAATCCTCATTTGTCCAAAATTAGGTTCTCTACCAGGCTGAAAGAATCAGTTAGCAAATTGAGGAAGACACACAAAAAATGAGACTGCATAAAGGGCAAGGATGCTGTGTGACAGTTAGAGCATGTTGGGTATGCTGTCCAGCATAGATGTGTGAAAAATGGGACAAGGGAAGAGCACTGGCAAGTCTTCTGGATAGAGGCTGCAGTTAGGAAAGGTTTCTCAGGGAAATGAAATACAGGGAATTTAAGTTTCGATTTGAACATATCATGTTTTTATTGATTTTATTGAGATCTACATTTTTCTCTTCTCCATTTCAACCCTCTCCCCTGGTCCCCAAGCTCCCAATTTTTATAGGAGTCTTTACTGTTGGGGCATCCTTCTTCAACCTACAGGCCTATAGTATCCAGCAGTCTTTCCATGAAGTAGGAAACTTTAAAGACAGTTCTGCCTATATTGGCAGTTTGTCAGTCACTTTCTTCTCTGTTCTGGAAAATGTCTAGCAGACTCTTTCACAATGCAGGAACCCCCAGAGGATCGTCTCACTTTTAGGCAAGTTCAGCAGTCACTTCTCTGTGGGTCTTGCATGTCTAGTTCATCAAGCAGTCCAGGTAAGAGCAGTTTCTTGCCCAAATGACTAACCAACTCCATAAGAAGCCTCTTCAAAGCCCATCTTCCTCTTGAAGTAATTGGTGCTGCCAGGAGCAGATGTGTCTCATTGTCATGAAAATCTTAAATTCTTAAATATTTTAAATGCCATATTCTGTAGTCTTTGAAAGGTTTGAAAAATGCCGATCCATTTGAAATACATCTCTGTCCACCTAGAAAATCTAACTGACATGACTACAAGTTTGCCTATTATAGATGATTATCTATTAACCTATAGTTAAATGAACTACACAGTCACAATACCTTAATCAAGAGCAGGCATATATATATATATATATATATATATATATATATATATATATATATATCAATTTTCTTCTAAAGTGAGCTTGCTTAAAGAAGGAAGTTCATCATATTTATGAGAGTATAGGCTGAATGTGAGAAGACCCAAACAGGTGAAAGAGAGAAGTAAAAATGACATGAATGCAGTACTCATAAGTGACATTTTCAACAATGAAAGATGATGAAAGAAGAAAAGCAGCAGCGTAAGAGAGGTCATCATCCTGCTTCCTGACTACAGAGGTGATATAATCTCTTTCCTTCCTACTACAGAGCCACAAACCACTACAGCTTTCATACCTGCCAAGTCAGGATGGGCTCCTTTCCTTTCAAACTGTGATACAAAATAAACCACTGCCCTTTTAAATGCCTCTTGTCTGATTTGTGGTCAAGTGACAAGACTAATATAGGAACTAATATAGATATGCCTGAAAAATAACAAAGAGCTCAAATTAAAAGAAAAAAAGATTAATTTTGCTATGCTAAATTTAAAACATTCACTTTCAAAACACAAACTGAAAATTTTACTTGCAAACTATTTAATATAAGGAAATGATGAGCAGACTGCTTAACAAAAACCTACTACTTGGTCATAAAGTAAGTCAATACAATTTTAGAATAGAAGACATAAGGACAATAAATATACACAAACAGCTGCTCAATCTGACCAGTAATGAGGAAATGCAAACAGAAGCTGCAGGAGATGTTTTATACCTGTTAGTGGGAAAGTTACGTCCCGCAGTAGTCCTATAAATGTAGTAAAAGCACAATAAATGTTTTCTCACATTGTGGGCTTTGAAATTTGCACAACTGTGTTGGAGGGTAGTTTAGTAGTAACTAGAAAAGTTGAATATAATCTGGCAGTACAGACCATACATGCTTGTGAAAATTCTGTGAATGTGTGAGTAATGTGTGTGTGTGTGTGTGTGTGTGTGTGTGTGTGCGCGCGCGCGCATGTGTTCCTGTCAACACATACAGTGCTCACAGCAGCATTTGTTGCAGCAGGAAAATGACATGTGGCATTATAATTGTAGGATATGTGAATGGAAATCAACTGTAGTTGGTTCATATGACATATCAATGACAAAGAATGAGCTAAAAAAAAAAAACCAAGATTCAGTAAGCTACATCACTCCAAACTCAGCTACCATGACAAGTTGTCCTCTCCTCTTGTATGTCAAATTTTTTTATAGAAATAAAAACACTAATGTGGGAATTTAGTGATCATTTAAATAATATATAATATTATGCAGTCTTCAGATTGTTTAATCACATCTGCAATTTTTACTATACAATGAAAGTCTCACAGATGAAAAGAATGGGTACACATTTATTTTGGGAAATAATTTTCAGTCTAGTATAAACATCTAACCCTTTCAAATCACATTTTAATCACTATTTCTTCCTTATACCATACTCAGAAAAATGGGAATATATGGTTTAATATTTTGGTGTATATGGGACTTATTGTATTTTCCATAATAAGCTGACTTCCCTAAATATGCTAAATATGCGCTGAATGTCTGGGCTGAGAAGTTAGTTCCAATATAAACAAAACATGTGACCTTAAAAAGTTTATAGTTCTTGATGCTAGAACTTCCTCATTCACCAGTTTAAAAATGGCAATTATTTCATAATATTGAGTAGGATTAAGATAAATCACACATGCAAAGTCCATGTAGTGGACAGTGAAATATCGATCCTATCATGTTGCCGTGTGTTACTTTGTAGAACTGTGTTTGGGTCACATTTTAATTAGTAACAAACCAAAAAACATGGCCCAGAGGGATTTTGCCTTCCCTTTTCTGACCACTGCTAACAAAGGGGTAAAAGAACTAGAGTGAGCTATGATCGATCTGTGTGGAAGCCACTGTGACTTTGCCTCTTATTTATAAAGCTCATTGGAAGATGAGGATTCAGTTAAATCTTAGAAGCTATTACACTTAATAAAACATAAACAGTTACATTTATAAAATGTAATCAGCACAAGTAAAGCTTATGTTTAAAACACAGAGGAGAGACATCTTGAATTTTTCATCTACTTATTAATATTATAGTGGCCTATAATGGTATAATTGGAATTATAAATACCATATCAATATCATAATGAAGTTTTATCCTTATGAATGCACACACACACACATATATATACATACACACACACACAAACACACACATACACACAAATTTGAGTAAGCTCCATCTCTAAGAGTGGTTTCTAAGGTGTTTATTTACTGGCTATGCTTGTTGAATGTGGTGGTTGCTTTCTCCAAGAATGATGTAACTACAGAGTGCAAAGATTTCTGAACTACATATTTAAAACTAATTTATGATTGCTGTATAAAGATTTCCATACTTCTCTATGAATTGCTACATAAACTCTGGTATTTGATCTTTACAGTCACCAAATGGTTTGTCTATAGCATCACAGCTGTGTTCTAAAAGCTGAGAAAAATGAATCTCCATTCATGACTTTAGCTTATGTTCTGATGGCTTCCTTTTTCCTCTCTTCTCAAGCTTCATAAGACAAAAGATTTGAAGGTTCAAATGCAGAGGTGTTCATCACCATCTGTGACTGCAGAAGAGGGTTTATTGAGAGGGCAAAAATCAAACTTAATTTTTACATATAAGTTCTAAAGTTATAAACAGTTCTTTGGGTATAATTATAGAAATATCAACTACAATTTTGAGGAAGAAAAAATAGTATATGAGGGAACTGGACAATAGAAATCAGGAAATAAATTTTCCTTAATTTAATTTAATAAATGAGACAGACATCAAATGATGGGAAAACTATTTAAAGATTAAGGTGACAAGATGGTTCTAGACAAATAACAGGGAATTCAGTAATTTGTATGTAAAACTAAGATTCAAGCACTTCAGTGACAGAGTGGGCTAAAATCAGAGTGATTGAAGGCTCATTCCTATGACTCCAGTGAGTAGAGACCTTTTCTTACCCGAGTCTCAGTAAACAGGAAAATATGCTAGTGGAAACTAAAAATGATTTCGTCTTATGCTAGAAGGAAATGATGATAGTATTTCTATGGTATTTAAATTTTTCAGATGTATTAAGTTGGAGACATCAAAATTTATTTAAAATTTTATTAAAATTTAAATAATTTTGTATATGCTAAACAGTGCACAGTTTTAGAGAAAAAGAAACCAAGACCCACTTATTAAATAAATTTATTAAGGCTAAATAAGATAAAAGTGAGTCAAAATAAAAGAATATTATTTCTCACTATATGACACAAGGCAAAGGAAGAAATAATAGCTCAAAATCTAAGACTTTATTGTTCCTCTTTAATTAACTTACAAATAATGGGTTTCATTGTGACATTTTAGTACGTGGTGTGCCTTTATACAATGCCCATACTCACAATTACCCTTCCTCCCTTCAGCTTTTCTGTTTTCTCTTTCTCTTCTGAAATAGTCTCTCTTCTGCCTCCATGTCAGTTACAGGTATCTATTTTCTGCATGAGAGAAACATGTGATGTCTATTATTCTTATATCTGCCTCCATTACTTGCCTTTCCCTCCACCCATCTCAGAGGCCCACCCCACATGCCGGCTTTCTAGAAACAGGGTACTCAGGCTTTCTTAGCCCCCCTGTGTGTAGGAGTAGACAACAGACTTCATTTCTCTCTTCTCTTTGTGTATGGAGCTCCTTATGGCTTGTTTCGTTGATTTTCTCTTCATGTCTTTTCCCAAACACTCTGATCACTGAATTATAAGAATTAACTTCCTATTGATATTTACTTAGAAATGCTTTATTGGAAATAACCTCTTATGGAGTTCATAGATTGTACATTAATCCTTAACTATGTGTTTCAAAGACTGGATATAAGTTGTCAAATTTATGGCAATAGATTTATAGTGTTAACTTTCTCGTCTCTGGTTGACAGATCCATAGTGATGGCTTCTCTTTTAGAAATGATCCTGGAATTAAGCCTTTATAGTTGCCTTTCCTGAGCAGTTCAAAGGCTTTTCCATTCTATGAGTCTTTCCAAGCTCCATTTTATTGAAATTTCTCTATTGTTGGCTTTTTTACTTTCACCATTTTATGCTTCTATCATTTTTACTTTTTTCTCTTTCTTTGAACACAACTTATTTTGTTTTACACCTTTCTAAGGTGAGGTTACATGCAGCAGACTTTAATTCTTTTCTGTGGTAGACTAATATGGAATTTTGTATATACACCAGCCAACACAAATGGATCTCGCACATCCAGAGAATAAAATCATTTATCCTTAACCCTATTTGAGTGGCTACAGTATGGGGAATGGATTTTGGGTGTTCTAATAATATGTTATAACATGAAAGTAGTTACAAAAAACATTATAATCAGTAGAAAGTTTAGAATCAAAGTTTATTTTCCCCAAAGAAAATCATGAATATTAAAAATACAGGTTACTGCAGATCAGGACACTCCCTGTCATGCATCTCAGAATGTATTCTATGCAGTCTTTAGCCTTGGATTTGATGGAAACTAGAGGCCTGCCAAATGCATTTCAAAATTTTTTATTGATATTCACAAGGATTGTCAGACACAGAGAATTATGAATGCCAACTAAGGGGTCTTCCTTAGTTTGCTTTCTGTTGCTGTGCTAAACACTAGGACTAAAAGCAACTCCATGAGTAAAGGTTCTATCTTAGTTTGCAGGTTGTATTCTGTCTTCAATGGAAGAAACCAAGGTAGAAACTCAAGACAGGGACTGGAAGCAGAAACCAGCAAAGGAATTCTGCTTACTGGCTTACTTTGTCTGGCTTGCTAGGCCCTACTACATCAGTTACCAATAAAGAAAATGCACCATAGACATTCCTATACGCTATCCTGATAGTAGCAATTCATCCACTAAGACTGCTACTTTGTAGAAGAGTCAGGTTGATACTAAAAATAACTCAAGATGCTATGACACAGGATGTGGACCATCCCAACCCCTTGTCATCACATATTTCTATTCAGTCGGTCTGCCCTGTGGCATCTTTAATGCAGGTGTGGCTTTTCTGTTTTATAGAAACTCCAGTTTACAGAGAAAGATTGATGTTTGCCTAGAACATCAATGTACATTGTGTGTACATTGAAGTCAAATTTGGTTTTATTTCCCATGGTGCTATAAGGTTCTTTCCTAAGGTTTGATTTAAAAAAAAAAAAACCCCAAGGAGAAAGGAGAGTAGTCTCCAGAAAAAGGAGATAGTTGATTAAGTTATTAAGGAATAAATCCCTGGATCATGCCAATTGTATTAGTCATCATGTTTAACAAGGAAAAATATTTACATTTCTTAGAAATATCATTCTTAAATGAAAGCAAAGATAAACTTATGTACAATTAATGTAATGTCTTCCCAACTTTTTAAAAGTTAAACAGCAAAGAGTAGTCTTCATGGTATGGGATAAGTGCTACACTTATTTGTGGTTATAAGAAAATCAATTTAGAATGTAGTTAGAGTAGAATGTTGCTTCAGATCGCTGACTTCACTAGCCTTGGGGGTTGGCTACGTTTTCAGTATTAGGTATGATTTCCTTCTTGTTGAGCGGGTCTTAAGTCCAATTTGAGAATTAGAAGAATTCTGAAAGGAAGAGCATACCAACTGGTTGTCCAATGCCAAACTGTCATTTCTGAAAATATACAACCTATTAATATTTTACAGACAGAGCAGGTTGTGCTTATATATGCATATGTATGCCCTTGGCTTTGCAAAGGAGCAAGGAGGAGTAGATGGGAGGCTTTGGAGGAAGGACAGAGATGGAGGAAATGATGTAATTATGATTGGAATTACAACTGTATTACAAACTTTAAAGAAATAAAATTTTAAAAGCAGAAGACAATACTCTCATACATATAAAAATGTTGAATTAATTTAACCAGAGTTAGAAAATATAAAGAATATAAAATATTCCTTATTTTTAGCAAGTTAAATTACCATATTATTGAATATAAAACCAGATATCACACCAACTATCAGTGCCTTCCAAAAAAAAGTCTCAGATTTTTCCTGAAAAGTTCAACTTTCTATTAATATATGAGCTAGGGTGGAGGCTGGTGTTTTGGATCAGATGTACATGTTGCTATGAGCAGGGCCCCATTTCTCTGATGCAGAGACCCATTCCCTTCATCTCTTAAATTTATTCTTCAATTTACAGAGACATAAAGTGACTCAAACACTATGTGATTACCCTTTAGTAAATCTTCAGAAGTAAGCCAATAAGCAGTCCCTCTGAAGACATTGAAAGTACTGGGGAGAGCTCCACTGACCGCAGTACCCCTGCTGAATTGGAGGAAGGACGAAACTCTTGTACTCATCAACATTCTGTGAGGCACTCACTTAATAGGGGCAAGTTTACAACCATTCAGAGGGAAGGCAGAATTAGATATCAGAAGTTTGGTAGGAAACTCAAATGCTAGCAAACAAATGAATTCTCTGAAAGAATGTTCTGGAAACACACATACAGCAAAATAAACAAATATTTTAACTACATGCTTTGAAACAAAGCAGGAGAATGTCCAACAACTAGTTTAGAATGAAGCACCAGACCATCAAGCAAAGCAAAAGGAAGTCAGGCCTCATAACTCATCAAGAGTAACCCAGAAAGTGGAATACTAAAAATCTAGGTTGATGTTTGGCACTGATCCAGGCGAAACCTCTGCTGAAATCATCTCCTTAGAGTTATACATTCAAGTACTAATGCTGTCAACACAGAGCACTCTCACCTCAAAAGGAATAAGAGATAATTTATTATGAGCCAAATATGTGACCATGATATAAGAGCATTGGTTCTCTTTCTTCCCAACAATATATTCCAACTTGGAAGTGGTCACACAAACTTTCACAGTTGCAGAACAAAAGAAAGAAACAAATCAGAACCTTTCCCAAATATGTTGGCAGGAGCATCAAGCAGGCAAGAGGGTTTAAAAAAAAAAAAAAAAAAAAAAACTCTGTCATAGGTCTCAGATGGTTCATGACCAAATTCATAGGTCTTGAATTGGTGGGGGCTAGTATTCTATAAAAATATATTTGAAATATTTTTCTCATAGTCAAAACCATGTGAGGCAAAACAGAGAGGTGGATGCTGAATTGCAACACTCCCTCCTAGAGGGAGCAGTCTCTGAAAGTAAACAAACATAGCAAGTCTGAGAATTCTGGAACTGATAAGATTCCCTCAGCCTCCATGATTTGCAGAAACTATAAGCAGTGACTAAGAGACAAAGAGAAGAAACTCACCAAGTAGCTCAGTTCCTAGAAAAGATTTGAGGAGCTCAAGGATTGCAACCTCCCAGGATGGAATGGGATTTTGGGTAATGCAAATGCCTTTGAACTGTCCCTACCTCTCTCAGTAACTCCTCACGCATACTTCTGTAAGCAACACCAATAAACTCAATGGTTCACCAAATTGTACTTTGGTCAGTCATTTGGTCTGTCTGGGGTTAGCAGATATTTGTTCACCTCTTTCCCAGGAAAAGATTTCACAGAATAGCAATCTATGGCTAATTAAGTGATTAAAGACAGCCCAGGGTAATTTGGCTATGGGGCTGGTAACATTTCCACTCTACACAAACACAAAGTTCTAATTAGCTAATTAGCCATGCCGAATTCTCCCTGCAAACTCCTGCCTTGCCCAGTAAGAAGCATGAGCACCATCCTTCTTTCACTAGCACAGATTCTAAAGCTGAGTTTCCCACATGGGGGATGATGCTATAGGCGTTGGCAGAGTCAACACGCAAAGGATAATCCTTACCTTGGGAAAACTACCGATCAGGTGTCTTTCCTCCAAGCTAAGTATAACACCTTACAAAACCTTGCATGTATTTTTTTTTTAAATCTGGGAATTTCAGTTAATACTCCACATTTTCTTTTTTTATTCATTCATTTTCAACTGGTAAATTTTAATACTTTTAAATTATTTTTTCTACTGAGTATTACTGACGCCTTTATAGAAAACACTTACCTTTCTAAAACATCAACTCAGAAATCATTCTAAGGTGTCTTCTGACGGTTTCTGTATCACTACTGGCTGGATTTCTTTATCATCTTGACCCTGGTGGAGTCTCCTCTTCATCTATATATTGAAAATTTAAGGACTGAATAGAAATTACATGCAGCTTACTTTGAAAATATCTATAATCTCAATATAAGCCTATGATCCTCTCAAGCTGTGTACACTTTTAAAGTACACAAAGGCACACAAGCAAATTTCACTTGGACCAATTCTCTCTTCAAGACAGACACTCTTTAATTTCTGTGTATTTGCCTGGGACACCTCTCATAAATGAGCAGTGTTTTCTCTCATCATCTCTACTGTCCTCATTTTGAACAAATGAGGCCACATAGTATCACTGTTTAAACAAGACAAGGAGCATCTCTGGTAAGAAATTCTTAGCTTATACAGGAGTTTTCTCAAATGCTGTAGGAAATCCTTCAGCCAGTAGCCTTTAAGTTACCTGCCCATTTGGGCATGGCCTCTTATACTATAAATGCCTACATAAAGTACACACTCGCTCTCTCTTCTAGCTGCTGGATTTGGTTCTCTTCCCCGTTCAAGCAGAGGACTGTGATCTGTGAGTTTACCCCTAAATAAATACCCTTCATTATATTCAATTCTGAGCTAGTGTCAGATTTCTTTTTATCATCTGTCTTTACTCAAACAAAAACATTTTATTTCTCATTCATATATTTTTAAATTTTTACTAATACTTATTTTTAAATATTACTTTCTAGTCTTTAATGGCAAATTCTTACCTGTGGTTGGAATCCCTTCTACATAAATCCATTTATGGGAGGAGTTTGTTATGTCTGCTGTATAATTGAAAGAACTTTCTATTTAACTTTACCTCCAAAGAATTGAGTTGAGTGCTATTAAAGAAGGTGTTGCATTTGTGAAGATCAACTCAAATACACAATGCATCATCTAAATTTCAAATCTCATTTAATACATGAACTATATAATCACATATCATGGAGAAAATGTCTCTAAAACCAGATATGTATAATCAAATGTTATTCTCAATTGTGACTTTTAGCTAGAGAAACCAACTCATGCTAAAATAAAATAGATGTCATCCTGCAATGTGCGCATGCTCTTCCAGCGCTCATTTCATGGCTCATAGGATAAAACAGTTCCCTGTTTTATGAAGTCAAAATAATTATTGAAGACATTCATTATGCTTTCAAGATGACCGAAAATTCATCTTAACACAGGCAAGAAAGACTAGAGAAACAAAACATGAGACACCCTATATTGCCTATTTTCCACATTTTTAGAGAGATTTAAACTAAATTTAATTTGCTCTTATTTTCATCGTTTTTGTATGTTATTCCTTTTAGAGAAGACTTGACCTTAATGAAAAGTCACTAGGCTTGGCAACGTAGCACTTCCTATTTTACTTGATGAAGTATATCAGAACTTGAAATGGCTTCTAATAATATCTCAGTGCCTATACAATACTGTTGTTGCATCAAGAGATGTAGACTATAATTAGTTAATCCTTTTTCTTAATTTATTTGTTAGTTTGATTTTGATAGGGATGTATAAAAATTAAGAAGAGAGGGAAAACGGAGAGAAATAATAAAATTCCATTGCAAGCTTAAAATTGTATTATTTTAATCACTTTTCTTGGACATTCCAATTTGTAACTTTTACTGAGGGATTAGAAGACATATAGTCAACATTTATGCATATGTATCAAGAATTATATTTTCTTCACCTGGGGCTGGAAACATCTCAGATTTAAAGAGGTCTATAAACATCCTTAGATTCTCCAGAAATTACCACATCTGACACATTATAAGCAATAATCTTCTCATGGAATTAATGAATAAATTTTGAGTTTCATTTTTTTTACTCTCTTATCTTCCTTAACACTCATTTCCAGGTAAGTCAAACAGTTTCCTAGCCTCAGTGGAAGAGAAAATTAGGTCACATAGCTCAGCAAGAAAACTGACAGTCACTAAACCATTCAAGTGTAGAAGACTTTCCTATTGGCCTTTCAGACATAATCAAACTTTAAACCATGTACCAAAAGCCTGAAGGCAAAGAGCTTTTGTTTTACTTTGGCTAACTCTCTATATGCTTATATGTTATGCTGATTCCAATATACTTTGGGTAAGATAGTAGAAAATTGCATTATATACAAAGTGGATGGGTGGCAAAGTCCTTTATCTTTCTGCCAGCTGTGCCTGCAGCAATCTGTACCATGTACTTCTGAAGAAGCCTTTATAGCATCTCTCATGCTGCACCTCTTGGTTAAAGAAACCTGACTTGGATAATGAGGAAAGGACAGACACAGGGACACGCATACAGAAAAGCTGGGGATCACACATGCTGTGCATATCTGATGGAACCCGGATTACTATGTCACAACCTCGAACCTCAGGGCATTTACTGTGTACAGCTGTGAGGAAAGAAGTTGCATAGTCTCCATAGAAGGTGTCTATAGTGGAGCAGTCTCTGACTTTAAGCATCTTAGAAGAGGAAGCTGCATCTGCTAGTTTTTGCACACACAGTCAACATTTGCACTCAGACCAGAAGAAAGCTTTGGTATGCCTCTGAGCCTTACTCTATGTTGGGAAGCTTTTGCTATTCCCATGGATCTGTGGCACTGGGTCCTTGACATGGTTGTGCTAATGTCAAGTGATGCACCTAGGACTTTATCTGCTTTTTACACATTTATCTAGAGCTTTCTCAGCTCACTACACTAATATTCTCTAAAAAAACCTTGTAACTAGTATCCAGGTGCATTTGAGGAATAAAATAATAAAACTTGTGGGAGGAAAATTTGGATGGTTTTCTGTAAATGCATATTTTTAATTGTACTATCTATTTTGTTTTCTTATTGCCTATTTTAATAAAATGGTGTTCTGGAATAATCTTTTTGTACACTGTGAAGATGTGTCTCTGCCGAGGCACCTTCTGATTGGTGTAATAAAGAGATGAATGACAAATAGCTATACAGGAAGAGGTTAGTGAGGACTTCTGGGTAGAGAAAGAGGAAAAGAAGATGAATCTAGGCATGGGGGAGTCACCAGCCAGATGGTGAAAAAACAGGAGGTGAAAGATGAAAGAGAGGTAACAACATGCGATAGAACATAGATTAATATAAATGAGTTAATTTAAGCTTAAGAGCTAGTTAGGAACAAGCGTAAGCTATAGGCCAAGTTTCATAATTAATAAGAAATTGCCACATCATTTTTCGGGGAGTTGGCTGGCAGGACAGAAAAAGACTCATTACATGATGCTATACTAACAATATTAACAAAAAGTTCTAGAAATAAAAATGGATAGCTATTCTTGTGAGCATTCATTACTTGATAGAAATTGTACTGACATTATGAGGTACAGTGGAAAATTTAATATATGCATATATTTTATAATTATCAATCCAAAATAACTTATGATATTATACCAAAACTATGCTTTGTCTAATTGAACATTCAAAATACATAAACTATACAATTTGCAGAGTTAGTCATCTTATAAAGAGTAGAACAAAAGCTATTCCTTCTTTATGATTGTAACTTAGTATCAGTCAATCAGAATCCTCCAATGGTTACTCCCACCCTATGCCCAATATCTCATTTTATGAAATCACATTTTTAGATTCAATGTGAGTAAATTCCTGCTATATTTTATGCCTGGCATATTTCAGTTAGCATAAAGTATTCTTTTTCTGTCGATTTTATTGCAAATCAAAGGATTTTTATCTCTTCATGACTGAACCATGTTTTGTTTTGTAGCTAGTATGAGAATTTGTTACTACATTATTGGAACACAAAGTAATGCATAGGCATGTATAAATTTAAGATTAGGCAGAAATAGATATTTTATATTAAGGTGTTTTAAATAAGAGCAAATCAAACATTCACTCGCACATTATTGAGGAATTGGTGTATGTATATTTTTTATTATTGTGATAAATCACCATGACCATCATGACCACATATGTAACATATGGAAGAGTTTATTTTGACTTATTATTCCAAAGGGAAAGAGTTCAATACTTCAAGGAAGCATAACTGCAGAAGTAGTAATATGAAAGATTAAATTCTAAACTCAAAGATGAAACAGAGAGAGTGAAGTGGAAGTAGGGTAAGGCTATAAACTAGGGGTTCTCAACCTGTATGTTGTGACCCTTTTGGCATCCTTTGGCAAGCTTCTATCTCCAAAAATATTTACATTATAGTTTGTAACCCTAACAAAATTATAGTTATGAAGTAGTAGCAAAAATAATCTTATAGTGGGGTTACCACAGCATGAGGAATCTTACTAAAGAATCGCAACATTAGGAAGGTTGAGAATCACAGGTATAAACTCTCAAAGTCTGCTCAGAGTGGCATCCTTCCTTCGTAAGCCACAAGTAATGAATGCGCTCTTTGGAGATATGTGACGCATCATGGCATATGGGTGCTGATGCATTCCAAAGTTTTTTCCAAATTTATGCAATTATGCAAATTAATATATACTTGCTAGATTTTAATATGCAAAACATGCCTCAATCAAATGATTTTTCAAGAACCCTGGGGAACTTCAGTAGCATTAGTAATGACAGATGTAAATGAGGCAGCTCATGACCTGAAATGCTTCTGCTGTGTTTACCCAGGAAGGCACTCAGAGCCTGCAGGAACCCACTGAGAACACTATGCTTACGGATGAAATGCTTTAAATGTTCCCTCGAAGAGAGAGAAATTATGAGAGTATCCATAGCTAATATTCCTATTTAATGTTTAATAATTTGTTTTAAAAATATACAGTAAGTCAATACAAAGAAACAATCCTATATGCATTGGAAATAAATGTTAACTACTGGTATATGACACATTAAAAATAAAAGAATAAAGATAAATTTTTAGAACGAAACATCTAGATTTTAGCATATTTCTGAATATCTAAGAATGTTTTTATTATTACTCATGTTCAATGTTTGCTTTCCCATTTTCTTTACCTTTAGCTTTACTCTCTTAAAGGTATTGGCAAAGATCACACGACAGATGCAAATGAGAGGAGCTACTTGAAGCAACACTTGTGGATGCAACTAAAGCCTGCTTCCATCCTACACTGTCAGTCATCCGAATCTATACACCATAGAGGCTGCTGCTATACCTATACAATCCAGCTTCTGTGAGGTAGATGTGTCCCTGGGTCTATTAACACCATGTCCCCCATTTGAATGTAAAGCCCTACCTTCCCATTGTAGAGTTTTCCTGAGTTACTTCACGTTTGGCTTTTTCTCTCCTCATAATATATAAGTAATCAGTTTCTTATATTTTGAATACATGAGTGGTTTCCATTTTCTAGATAGATTCTCATTGACAGTACTCGGTCCTGAGACTTCATATAGCATTTGGGATTGACTTGTTCAGTTCAACAGCTGCATTTATACCCATTTCATTAAACATTTTCATGATGCCTTTCCTGGTAAAATGGAGTCATGGCATGTGGCTTCATGACACAATGAACTACCAGTACCTCAATTGAATTCTTCGTTGGTTATGAGAACACTTAGAACCAATGTAATAATGACTCTAAAAGCAGGGCATTGAAAGAAATATTTGCAACTGTGATGGAGTTTACAGAAAATTCACTGAATTTGTGACTTACATATGAAACCCCTGCCAGCCTTATGGAGTATACAGTGTAATTTACATGACGCTAAAATGACCATTTTCTAATAGAGTGTTTGAAAAACTATTTTCCTATAAAGTATCAGATAATAAATGTTATAGTAACTGGGGGCTATGTCCTTCCTATTTCGTACATACTCCTTTAATTTTTTTTCATTTGAACTATTTTTAAATGTCTAACTCTTTTTGATTGATGCATCTGAAACTATGTGGTTTAAAATTAGATTTTTATTATTTAATGTACATAATCGCCAAATAAACTAGACTTATTTTTCTTGAATTTAGGACACTGTTTATAATGAGTGAAATTTTGATTTTTGTATTCAGTATTTTATAGATTATGGTAAAAGTTGAACATCTTTTGCAGTCTGAGTTTCTTAACCTACTGAAGACTCTTTTCAGCATAAATGATCAGACTCTCCATTCTTAAAGCCCTGTCTACAGTGTCTTGCCTGAGCTTAATACATTAGCCAGTTCTCTCCTCATACTAACCAGCATGCTACATGGGGAGAAGTTCACAATCTAATCTAGAAGGAGATAAACCAAATGTTTTTGATATTTTCTAATTTTATGAGTTTGAATGCAGAAACTCTGTGCAATTGGAACCAGAGACTGTTATAACATAGGGAAAGATTAATTTTTGATATAGTTACAATTCGTGATTTGATACATGAACGTGCCTAGATGAGCAGGACAATATACATTTTAACATTAGTAGGATGAACCTTGGTTTCAATGGTGACTTTCATTAAATGCAATTTAGATTATTGAACATACTTACTATAATTTACAGGAAATTTCATGTTTAGACAGAGAAAAGGGTAAAAATACATGCTCCAATCTTTGACTATATCCATCAAGATGACCTAACTGAACCTTCTTTCATAAGAATTAAGAAAGTAAATAATAAACAGAGATATGTTTCTATGAAATCTTGACAATGAATACCATTTACATGTAAGTGAAGAATGATGATTGGATATTCTGTTGTAAAGATTGGAATTCCTGAACTGAATAACAAAATGAAAACATTTTGGAATGAAGAAATATAGGTGACCAGTGATCACTCATCAGAGATAAATTATAGTACTACAGTAAGTGTCTCAAACGGAATGGAAATCTGAGCAATTAGACAATGGAGTTGGGGGAGAATATTTTTATAGTGAGAAAAGGAATTAATCATATGGTATCTTTTTTTCTCTCCCTTTTATTCCAACAAAACATTTTTTATTATTTGGGAATTCCATGCAATGCACCCTGATCACACTTGTTTCCCATTCATCTCAGGTCCAGCCTCCCCCAAAACACTTAGAAAAAAAGAGAAAAAAATACACGAAGTCCAATTCATGTTGCCCATATATTCATTGAAGTATCATCAAACTTCCAGTGGCCAGCTCCTTAAAGATAACTCAGCCTTCACCACCCCAGTCCTTGGACAGAAACCATCAACTGTGGAGAGCTACACTTCAGCATCCCTATTACAAATTTTAAGGGCTCTCTTCACTGATTTCCTGTCTAAACTGGATTTTTTTTTTTTATTTTTGGAAGGGAGGGGAGGTTGTCACCGAAGCCTTCAATGTCTTTCTTTCTCAGCTGTGAGTCTGCAAACATCTATACCACTACAAAATGTTTCCTTGCCTGTAACAGGCAGTGGTAGGACAGATCATGAACTTCCACATTGTGTCCTGTGGCAGCAAAGACCATGAATATCCACACAGCTTCCAGGGGAAGCATGAAAAACAGACCACAACATGTTCCCCAGTGGCAGGACAGATCACAGACATCAATGTGGTCTCCAGCAAGAGTATAGACCACAGACATCCATATGTCCTCCTGTAGTAATACAGACTACAAACTTCAACATGGTCTCAGGCGACAGCACAAATCACAGACATCAACATGGCTCAGGTGGCAGTATGGATCACAAAAATCTACATGGCCCCTGGAGGCAACATAGATCACAAACATCAGCACGGCCATAGACACCAATGTGGCCTTTGGTGGTAACATGGTCCAGGAACATCAACCCAGTCCCCAGCAGTAGTATAAACCAGAGATATAGATATGGCCTCTGGTAGACTGTGGAGGTCTTTTGAGGATTCTCAATCCAAATAATAAATCATTCTTCATCTTGGACATTTTAGTAGTCTTCCCCAAGAAAAGTACATTAAGAACAATCAATCCAGTGGCAGTCAGC
This sequence comes from Arvicola amphibius, assembly GCF_903992535.2. Taxonomy (NCBI): domain Eukaryota; kingdom Metazoa; phylum Chordata; class Mammalia; order Rodentia; family Cricetidae; genus Arvicola; species Arvicola amphibius. The sequence continues at coordinate 152,460,283 of NC_052049.1, read as the reverse complement.
CTTAAAAACATACATATAGGCAGCATTGTCTAGAATTGACAAGTTACATTTAAGAATATATATGTATAGGGCTGGAGAGATGTATAAGCCATTCAAAGCTAGGCTTACAACCAAAAAAAAATAAGAATAATATGCATAAGCATTTAATTTAATGTATGAAGTAAAGATCATTAAAAACAGGAGACCTTGAATTTGAAGGAGAGAAAGAAGGGGCATATGGGAGGGTTTGCAGGGAGGAAAAGGAAAAGAGGAATGGGAGAATTGTAATTAAATTACAATCTCAAAAAAAATCTAGTAAAAAAACTACCTAGAAAAAGGTGAGTCACCAGTTGTAAGAAAAAGAAAAAAAGGAAGAAAAGGAGGGAGTGAGGAAGAGAACAGGAAATTGTTTAAGAAAAAAGGTCATAGAGATGTAATGTTTCTGTCTCCATAACCCAGGGAAGTGGTCAAAGAATGTTAATGTCCTGAGAACCAGAAAAGACAAGGGAAAGCCTTCTCCCTTAAAGAGACAGCTTCATATACACCTTGACTCGAGCCCAGTAGGATATGCATAACACTTCTTATCTCTAGAAATAAAAGATAATACACTGACATTGGATTAAGTCACTAAATGTGTGTAGATTTTCCTCACCAACAAAAGAAAACAAATAGTAAAAATATATCTACAACATGTTCCTGAAAGGGAGGATGCCTATGAATTAGTAAAAGAAAATAATTAGGGCTAGGAGACATTTGCTTTTTCTCATATGTACAGTTTTTAAAATAATATTTTATTAGTCATTTGATAATTTCATGCAATGTATTTTAATCATATTTACACAAGCAGAGTTTCTTCTGTATTCACTCTCAACTGAGTTCCCAACCCACTTTGAGTTTTCTTTATGACCAATGTCTTAAGTCTAGTTTGTGTTCCCTATGTACTCTTAAGAGTATGACCTCTCGTTAAGTAAAGTGGTTATGTCACTAAAAATAAAAATAAACTCTCCCTATAAATAGCTCTGCATAGTTGTCACATTTTGCATCAACTCCCCAACCCTGGAATTATGTCTAGCTTGAAGTATATATCCCAAAAGGCACTCTTCAGCACACCCAGTCAGTGGCTGAGCTAGACATCTTAATTGGTATACTTCAACACACCCAGTCAGTGGCAGATGGCAGACATCCAGCTATTGATCAAGCGGTAAACTTTTTTTTCCATTAATATGGCTTACTTGAAGTAATTTGATTTTACCTGGTAAGAACAGCACTCTACCTTGATTATCTTACGTCAGGACTAAGTTACTTCTGCTGTGTGTCATAGTAGAGTTTGCAGAAGCTTTTCTTGTCTGAGATGTGGTAATCCACAGCACTAAAGATATCATGATTTTGCCCGAGATGAGGAATTCCTGGATACATAAATGTTTTCTTTTAGAGAGATACTGTCACTTATGTGGAATTGAAGAGATTTTATGGTATGGGATAAGTAATCACTCTAAAGTATAGTCTGGTTTCTGCATGCAGTATCTGCCAGAATGGGTGCAACATTTGGTGGACCTCTTTAAACTTGGAAAGCAATACAATCTACATTTGGATGTGATGGCCTTACTTAACATAGAAGTTAGTACATTTCAAGTTGGCCCCAGAACAGGGATGGCTTTGCAAAACATATAAACTGTGATGTGATTAGTTTTCACCGCTAGATTTTGCAGTCTGTTAGAAGTAATCAAGATGCCTGTGGCAAGTAAAGGTTCCTTCTCATAAAACCTCTGCTGCAGAATTGGTAAAAATCTCAAAGGTTTCACAAGGGAGCTATTTTCTTTTATATGAATAAGTACTGTCTTCAGGGAAGTTGTGGGGTTTTCTTTTGCTACTAAACTTCTGTAGACATTGAAAACATGACAAAAGATCACCATGTGGCTATATAAATTGAACTTTTTACGCTAAAGTGAGGGTTAGTGAGTCCAAGATGCCATAAGAATGAATAAAATCACATCTCTGAGTTCCTTAATGAGTGGAAATGACACATATAATAGTATACTTTATTGGTCAAAAGGCAAAATATGTCATTTAAGCACTTATTAATATTCTTATAATGTTTATATTGATAGCGTTGATGACCTTCTATGAACTCATAAACTACAGCTTCATAAGGAGCCCCATATGATTGAAGGAATTAAAAATATTTTCCCTAAATGAGTCTAAACATGACATAAGAGCTAGACAATGAGCCACATACTCCAAGGTGAATGTGAAACTCCATGGCAAAGGAAAATCCATTTATATTTAATTTAAATCAGTTAGCATATGTGCTTGTTTGTTTTAAACATTAAAAGAAAGACACAATGTAGGGCTGTGAACTAGACAACTCCAAAGTGTTCTTTGGTTGGTCTGGTGTGTGGGAAGAACTAAACATGAAAAAAGGAATTTTGATACCTTGAAAGAGTAATATAAATGGAACACATATTCAGGTAATTTTGTCATTGTGCAAATATCAAAGAAGATATGTACATGAAAAGAAAGGGAACAGACCACCGCACACCTAGGCTGTATGGTCTAGTCCATTGCTCCTATGCTAAAGACCTAAACAGCATGTGAACTTATTAAATACTTTGGGATATTTAGTATAAAATTTATGTAAATTTGTACATGTAGACGTATCTAAACATACAAAAGGGACAACAATAGTATAGTATAAGTGATTTGTAAATAGTGTATCAGTGTATCTGCAGACCCAGTACCAAAAAGGAAGCTGATAAAGCTGGCAGTTACTCCATGTAAATAGTGGAGAAGAAAGGAAGCGAGGGTGAGGTTCCTGGGTATAACTGTTTGTTGCTAAATTCTTCTAAATAATTTATACTTAAGCTGCACACAGAAGATATTTCGTTCCTTAATAATTAATTAATCTTAGGTGATTCAGCTTTTACTTTGTAAACTTTTTAAAATATATTTTTAAAATTTTTAGTCTTGTAATAGCACTGAGCTTAAAAGAGTAACACAATAAATGACCTTCTTTTTATTTTATTCTATAACCTCTTCTGCTTTTTAATTGCTTTTGTTTTACATGTTTCAAATAGTTTATCAAAGTATGTTTCAAATAGTTTATTGGTATGTGAGGTCCATCTGTATATGTGTTGCTTTTATTGGTTAATGAATAAAGAAACTGCTTTGGCCTATAACAAAGCAGAACATACCTAGGTAAAAAACAAAACTAAGCTGAATGCTGGGAGAAAGAAGGCAGAGTCAGTGAGGCACCATGTAGCCACCAGGAACAGAAAAGCTAGAACTTTACATGGTAAGCCACAGCCACATGGTAAAAAAACAGATTAATGGAGATAGGCTAGTTTGAGATATAAGAGTTAGCCAGAAATATGCTTAAGCTATTGGCCAAACAGTATTGCAAATAATATGGTTTCTGTGTGATTATTTTGAGGCTGATCAGCCAGGAACAAACAAGCAGCCACCTACTACATATTGGCACCACAGTGGCCAACTAAAATCCACTTACAACCTGAGAGAGTTTGGGAAGAAATTCTAGGCAAAAAAGAAAAAAATAAAAACAGAATTAAGCACAGCCATGACTCCTTTTAGAGAGGTTTTCCTGACCACATGGTTTTTGAAATGACAGTTTTCTGTGTTGTGCTGCTATGTGAACTCTGGCTGTTTCAGGAGGCCAAACATTTAAATAGGGTTTGTGGGCATGCTGCAAGTTACTTGCTGGCAACATAGGCCAACTGGTTATCAGAGTTGAGGTGGTGAGGATGATTCCCAGCCTGCAGTTTCAGAGACAGTGAACAGAACTCCTCCAACTGGAGCCAAAAGCAAAGCATCATTAGTCATAGTAATATTGCTTAGCTTTTTAAGAAGCACTCTAGTCTGTGTACAGATACACAATAAAGACAGACTCAGGCCAAAAAGACCTTTAAATGGGTCACAGTGTTGGATAAATATATGTAGGCTTGGGAAAGAATAGATAGATAGATAGATAGATAGATAGATAGATAGATAGATAGATAGATAGATAGATAGTTATAAAAAGAAGTAAATATTTTATTAAAAATGGTAAAGTCTTTAAAGAAACAGAGTATAGACAGTCAGAGATTAAAAGGAGTAAAGAAAAATAAGCCATGTCAAGAAGGAATATACACAAAGTGTGTGGATTATGTATATGTTTACTTGAAATTTTTGACTGCGAAGGAGCTAAATAAACAACATATATACTTTAAAGGGATCTTGTCTTCAAAATTTGTGTCTAAGGATTTGTTGCATTGGAAAAGAGGTTCTTCTTTCATTTACACAGAGGATGAGAACCTGTGTAATCCTTCTATACTAATGTAGTTTGATGGACCAAGACACCCTGAAAGAGCTCTGTGAAACTCCCAAAAGAAAATATTTCACCAAATAAACAGCATAAATAGTTTGGAGAGAACTATGTCCAAATTGCCTAAATGATTGTTTATAAATGTTTGTTTATATTTAAAGGGGGAAATGATATAAAGATTTGTATTGGTATGAATCATTGTTTATTGATAAAAATTTAAGATCAATTTTGTTATATATGTATATTTCTACTCTTGTTAAGGTATTGTGATGGTGCAGTTCATTTAAAAATATAATGTACAATTTAAAAATATTGATTAATAGATAATCATCTATAATACTCAAGCTTTTAGTCATTTTAATTATGTTTTCTTGATATAGAGATATATTTCAGTTAGATAGGTATTCTTCACATTTCAAAGACCTTCAGAATATGGCATTTAAAATGTTTTAAGAAATTAGCACTTTTCATGACAGTGAGATACATTTGCTCCTGGCAGCACCAATTTCTTCAAGAGGAAGATAGGCATCAAAGAGGCTCCTCATGGCGTTGGTTAGCCATTTGGGCAAGAAACTGCTCTTGCTCAGACTGTTTAATGTTATGCTGTATAAAATGGACATGCAGGACCCACAGAGAAATGACTGCTGAACTTGCCTAAAGGGAAGACAGTCCTTCAGGATTTCTGCTTTGCCATTAAAAGGAAGAACAGATCTTCAAATTTCCTGCTTTGTGGAAAAGTCTTCCAGATACTATGGTCCTGTAGGCTGAAGATGGATGTGCCAATGATACAGAAGAACTTTTGGGGACTGACTGGGTGTGAGATGTCATTGTCAGTTCTAGAGCTTTGGAAGTTGCTTACAATGAAATTCCTTTTTATTTAGGTAATGTTATATCCTTCTGTAGTCTTTGAAAGGTTTGAAGAATGCCTATCCATCTGAAATACATCTCTATACAGCAGCACTGATCTATTCCCAAAAGAATGTTGAGCACCCAAAGCACTCCACTTGGAGCTTTTTTCTTCTTGGCAAAACTGGCCTTTGGGCAAGGAACTGCCCACGCATCAACCACTGACAAAATGCATGATGTCCAGACATGACAAGCAGGATACAAGAAAAAAGGCTGTCAAATCCTGCCAAGACAGGTTTGTCAAATCCTGTAAAAAGAGTTTTGAAAATTTTTCTTGCTTCTGAAAATGGTCTGTCAGTTACTCTAGGCCTTAGCCAAAGTTGGTTGCTCCAACATTGCAAATGAGACTTTGGGTGATTGCCCAGGTAGCCAGTTGTCTCTGTCATTTGTTTCACATTTTGGAAGCTTCTTGATTGCACTTTCTGCTTACTCAAGTAATATTATTTTCCTTGTGGAGTCTTTGATGGAGTTGAAGAACAGATAGTTATAGTTGTAGTTTTGTTAGTTATTATAAAAGATAAAGTAAATATAAATGTTGTAACCTTAACTCTTGCTTGATACCTTTTTTGTATATGTAATTTTACTGTGTTAAAGTTAAAACCTTCACTTTTTATTTAAACAGAAAGGGGAAGTAGTGTAGGTGGTCCTTCTCTCTATGTGTTGCTGTTTTTGGTTAATGAATAAAGAAACTGGGCAGAACATAGCTAGGCAAGTAAACTAAACTGAATGCTGTGAAAAAAGAAGGCAGAGTCAGTGAGATGCCATGTAACCACCCAGAACAGACAAGCCGGAACTTTACCTGGTAAGCCACAGTCACGTGACAAGGCACAGATTAGTGGAGATAGGCTAGTTAATGTATAAGAGTTAGTCAGAAATATATTTAAGCTATTGCCCAAAAAGTATTGCAAATAATATAGTTTCTTAGTGATTGTTCTGGGCCTGAGCAGCTAGGAAGAAACAAGTGGCCTCTGACTATAGTTTATTAAAAATTAATACACAAGCAAACATTGGTATGCACAGACTCAGGTCATCACCATCACTGTCTTCTTCCTCCACATTTTAGTCTACTGGCAAGCCTGCAGAGCCATGGTGCACATGTGGCTGTATCATATGGCAACAGGCCCATCTTTTAGACTACATCCTAAAGGAACAACCACAAAACAAAGACCAAATCTTTCCACAGAGACTTTGGAATTCTGGCAAAGGGTTAAGATCTAGAAACAGAAAAGGTTATACCGTAGTTCATGACAACCTGTGTATAACACAACAGCTATCTGACTGATGAGGCGGCAAACAAGATTTCCTGGATCTACAGTGATCCTGAAGGCTTTGTGGTTAGCAAAGCAAGTATAGTAACTGCAACTTTGCCAAGGATCTCCTTATTCTCACAGTAGGCATCATATTTATTCAGAGTCAGCAAGCACTGACGTCTGAGGTGGAAAATATGACAGGTATTGCCCAGTGTTGGTGGAAATACCTCCAAGAAAATCCTACTAAATACCTGTGCAGTAAAATAAAATATGAGCATAATGCTAGAGGATGTGGTAGTTATAATAATAGAGTTGTAGTAATAGTAATAAATTTTAAACATGTAGGTTTTTTCCATTTTATAAGTGATATATATATATATATATATATATATTCTTCAGTTCTTCCTGTATACATAGTAAGAAAATAAATCTTTTACAGATATTTCAGTCTCAGTTTCATTTAAGATCCATATATTTCATTCATAGAAAACAAGAAAAATATTACATAAACTCAAGAAAGCTCTCCCCTATAATTTTCTTTAACTGAACTGGATTTTTATATAAAACTTTAAATTCCTAATGAATATGGCAAAAAATACTGAATATTTTTTTTAATTCATTTATTTTTAAAAACTATTTTTTCTCATTTTACATATCAATACCAGTTTCCACTCCCTTGCCTCCTCCTGCTCTATCCACCTTCTCCCCTTTTCACTCCCCCAATCTACTCCTCAGAAAGGAAAAAGCTTCCCAAGGGGAGTCGACATTGCTTCGAGGCAGGACCAAGGCCCTCCCCACTATATCTAGGCTATGTCAGCTATCCCTCTGAAGAGAATGGGTTTCAAAAAGCCAGTACAACAATAGGGAAAAGTTCTGGTTTCCCTGCCAGTGGCCCTACAGTCTGCCCTAGACATACAGTTGTTGCCCACATTCAAAGGTCCTAGTTTGGTCCTATGTTGGTTACCTGACTGTCAGTCTAGAATTGGTGGGCTACCACTAGCTCAGGTAAGCTGTTTTAGTGTGTATTTGCATCATGTTCTTAACCTTTTTGCTCCTATTCTCATTCCTCTCACTCTTCAACTGGACTTTGGGACTTCATCCCAGTGCTTAACTGTGGATTTCCACCTCTGCTTTCATCAGTTGCTGGATGAAGGATCTATGATGACCTTTAAGATATTCATCAATCAGGCAGAGTGGTGGTGGCACATGTCTTTAATCCCAGCGCTCCAGAAGCAGAGACAGGCAGATCTCTGTGAGTTTAAGGCCAGCTTGGTCTACAGAGCAAGTTCCAGCAAGGCTTTAAAGCTACAGAGACCATGTCTCAGAAAAATAAAAAAGAAAGCAAAAGAAGATGGGTAAAGCCAATTTTGGCACCCTTACCATTATTGCTTAGGGTCTTACCTCTGGCAAGTTTGGGAAGAGATTAACAACAATAGCACAATAAAACAAAAATCAATGGCATTCTGTAATAATAGTATAAAATATACTTTACCCCTTTAATTTTTTATATTTATCATCTTTCTTACTTGAAAACACGTTGGCGTCTTTTAGTACATCTAAATGGCCAGCCTAACTCTTGGGCAATACTAAGTGAAACAGAGTGTCTTGGACAGAGGTACTGTGACACCTTGGCAGTGGTTCTGAGGATCAGAATGGGCATTAGGTAATTGATGGCCAGGAAGGGTACATGGGGATTCATTGGACAAAAGGATGATTCATGTCCTGGGCAAGATGAAATGGCCAGCGTAAGATCTCATTTAGCTAATCGTAGCAACCTACAATGTCAAATTTATGAATTATGTATTTTGGGAATTTTCTGTTTAGTATTTCTGTATTGTGACTGAATGAATAACTGAGATGGCAGAAAGTGAAATCATGGGTATAAAGAAAAGCTACTACAATTACAGAAAGACAAAAGGATTCCAGGGCAGTGTGAAATCCTATGTTGCTTTGAATCAGGTGACAGTCTTGACAGAAGAACCCTTTGCCTGCTTCACATCCGAAAGTAACTCTCATTTAATGTCTAAGGCTGTAAACAATTTGCACAAATGTGCCAAATTCCTTCTTAAATTCTAACTGACTAGTTAGGAATTTCAAAATTAGTTGACTACCTTGATCACAATGTATCAAAACAATGGAAACTTAAAACATGCTATTTAAAATTTCCAAGTATTCTCATATACTCCTCCTGATGTTTGCTTCCCAGTTTATTTCGAATCACAATAATATGGTATGAGTAGATGGATTAACTCTGACAATTTGTTAAGTATACTTGGAACAATGACATTTAAAGCAATATTTAAGATCGAAGAAAATCCTGTTTAGATTCAGCATAAAAATACATAGATATGATATAAAATTAAATGTCAAGAGAACAGCATGACAACATAAGTATAATTAATATGAGGTAACATACTTTACTAAGAACAGTTCCAAAAGAGAACCCTAGAGGAGGAATCTGGTGCTTAGGGTATGGACAGGATGACATATAGTGGACGAAGATTTACAAGAGATATATGTCAAAGATGTTTCTAGAAATAATCTGATAGAAATGTTAATATCATCAGTGTATCATATGTGGAACTATACAGAGGCAGTTTTCCAGAAAGCAATGTCTGTGAATAGCTAATGGATGTAATTTTTAGAAAATATTGTGAGTTAATTAAAATATTGTAAGTTGGAGATCTCTACACTAAGCAGGTGTTGATCCACTATGCTTCTACTCAGATTGGTTTGATAGGACAACAAAATAGAAAAGTTTTGCTGCATTGACCCTGACTTTAAAAGAAAGCTGTGGAATATACCAGACTTGGGAAATCCTGAACTATAGGCACAAGCTGCACAGATAAGACAGATGAGCAGATACACAGAGAGACAGATAGACTGAGTCTAGCACGATGGTCAGTGCATTTGAGAACAGCGGGGAGACAGAAACCATCATAATACACTTTTTGAGCTGCTGTCATATAATACTTAGTGATTCCAGGTTCTGTGGGACAACACTCGTGGCATTGTGAATGAAAACCTAGGAAGATGACAATATTTATTTCTCACCTCTGCACCCTTCTCAAAATGCTTTTTTGCAAATTATTCTATAAACCCCAGCCTGGTCTACAAGAGCTAGTTCCAGGACAGGCTCCAAAGCCGCAGAGAAACCCTGTCTCGAAAAACAAAAAAAAACAAAACAAAACAAAAAAAAAAATTAAACTAGAAAGGTCATAAGGACTAAAATGTCTAGATTTTTCCATGTGGTATTGTTCATAATGTATAAACCCACTTGAATTCCTCAGAACTGTGCATGAACTTCATCTCTCTCAAAGAGCAGAAATAAATCAACTGACATAGAAGATAAGTAGAGAAAATTTTTAAAAGGGCTTACAAATTTACAGCCTGAATATCTAACCTATCAGCCTTACCTATTGTTTACAGTTCTATGACATTTGATGAGTTAATAAAAAAAAAGACCAAGGCCCTTCCCCCTATATCTAGGCTGAGCAAGGCATCTCTCCAAAGAGAATGGACTCCAAGACACCATTTCAAGCACTAGCAATAAAGCCTGGTCCCACTGCCAGTGGACCCACAGACTGCCCAAGCCTCAATACCATCTCTCACATTTAGGGGTCCTAGTTTTGTCCTTTGTATATTCCCCAACTATCATTCCACAGTCTGTGAGCTCTCACTAGTTCAGGGCAGCTGTTTCTGTGGGTATCATCATCATGGTCTTGACCCCTTTGCTTATATTATTGCTCCATCCTCTCTTGGACTGGACACTGGTAGCTCAGTCCTGTGCTTGACTGTAGATCTCTGTATCTGCTTCCATCAGTGGCTGGATGAAGGTTCTATGATGACAATTAAGGTAGTCATCAATCTGATTACTGGGAAAAGCCAGTTTAGGTAACCTCTCCACTGTTGTTTAGAGTTTTAGCTGGGGTCATCCTTGTATATTTCTGGAAATTTCCCTAGTGCCATATTTCTTTTTAGCCCTTTGATGACTCCCTCAATCAAGATATCTTTTTCCTTGCTCTTCCTATGTTTTTCATTATTATAGCAAGAACATGGAAGTTTTATCTGCCTTATTTTATAAAAGCTACCATTTCATACTTTATACGTTTTTCTCAGTTTTTACTAAAATCTGGTTACCTGATGTCCATAGGACCTAAGAAGCCTTTCAACTTTATAAAGAGGTATTTGCCCCCTTCTACTTTTATGACATTTTGATTTTGAAAACAACCCTTGCAATGGGGAAAGATGTTTATTTTCTTCAGCTGTGAGTCTGCCTCTGGGCATGTAAATTCTCTAATCCAATATTGAGTCATAACCACTTCCAGCAGTTACTCATCAAAGCAAAGATTTCTCATAAAAACCAATTATAATCTCAGTGAGAAAACCATCATGATGATTCTAATAGTCTCACCTCCAAACACCATGGTTTGATTTCCCATATTGATGAAAGTTTAAACATATGAATAGCCCAGTGGTCTATAAAATGCCTGTGAAATATAAGTGTTGTGTAATATTTGTTTATCTAGGCAAAGGTGTGTTACATTCATTTATGCTGCATTTGTTTAATTTTATGAAGATTGTTGTTGCTTTACCTTGCCTACCTAAGGCAACTGTTTCGTCTAATAAAATGCTGAATGACCAATATCTAGACAAAGGGACAGGTGGGATAGCGAGGATAAGTAGGAAGGATTGTGAGAGGAGTGTGTGTGTGTGTGTGTGTGTGTGTGTGTTATAGAAAGAAAGAGAAAATGAGAGAAAAAGAGATGCCAGACGTGGAATAGGACATACAGAATAAAAGAAAGGGAAAAAAAACCTGAGGCAAAATGTAGATGAAGAGAAACAGATTAAATTAATGTAGAAGAGTTCCTAGGACAAACATGAAATAAGGCTGAGCATTCATAACTAATAATAAGTCTCCATGTCATACTTTGGGGTCTGCTAGTCCAAGGAAGCCTGCTACATTTGGTGTTCTAATATGGAGCCTGCATTTCCATATAGAGCCTGAGAAAACTGAAAGAAACAGTCAAACAAAATGGATATGGCTCCTTTTAGAGGCTCTACTACACAATCTGCACTTGAGCAGTCAGGCTATTAAGTAGAAACTGCAAGCTAAGCAAAAATGGCTGCCACAGCTGTAGCTTGGCTCTCACGTGGGACTCCTAATAGTGAGAAGAGGGTTGCCTACAACTCTTTTGGGACCCTTTTAGTACTCGTCTGGCGTTTGAGACACTAGTCGGTTTCCTCGCCCAACCTTAATACATGAGGAGGTGCTTAGTCTTATTGCAACTTATTATGCCATGTTTTTTGATACTCATGAGAGACCTTTCCTTTGCTGGATGGATACAAAGGAAGAAAGGCCAGCCGGGTGGCGGTGGTGGTGCATGCCCTTAATCCCAACCCTCTGGAGTCAGAGGCAGGTGAATCTCTATGAGTTCAAGGCCAGACTGATCTACAAGAACTCGTTCCAGGACAGGCTCCAAATCTACAGAGAACGCCTGTCTTAAAAAGTAAATAATATTTAAAAAAAAGAGCTGAATGGCCAATAGCAAGGGAGAAGGTATAAGCAAGACTTCAGGGCAGGGAGAGTAAGTAAGGAGGAGGAATTTAGGCTCAGGGGAAGAAAGAAAAGATACACCAGTGAGATGCCAGGGACCAGCCAAACAGACACCGAGAAATCAGGAAAGTAGGACATACAGAATGAAAGGGAAAAAGCCTTGAGGCAAAACATAGATGATTAGAAACAGGTTAAATTAAATTATAAGAATTAGTGGTATAAACATAAGATAAGGCTAAGCATTCATAACTAATAATTAGTCCATGCGTCTTATATTTGGGAGCTGGATGGCAGCCAAAAAAAGCCTGTTACATATAAGAGCTGCTTATGCAGAACAAGAACCACAAAGAGATGAGTTCATTCCAAATGTCAAAATGCCACTCCTGCAGCTCGTATGTGAGGGTTGCTGTTTTCTTGCTCTCTGTTTTCTAAAGTTCATGGTTATCAGTGATGGGATGGTCTATAGAATTCATGATTTACAAATGTCTCTAATTTTAAGCAAAAAAAAAAAGAATAAGACTTTACTGAGTCTGAGCTGGATATAATGACACAAGCCAGTAATCCCAGCACTCTGGTGGATCTGGAGGAGACAGGAGAAGCAGGACTTCAAAGACAGCCTGAACTGCATATTTCATGTGAGATCAGTCTGTACATCATGAGACCATGTCCCCAAAAGGTAGAAAATAACAAAAAGAAAAAGGAAATGAGAAAAGCAGAATAGAATTTCATGAACCAGACACACTATGAGTGAAAAACTGAGAAATGAGATATAGAAGGATTCATTTCTGTCATGTCTTGTTAGATATAATAAAATGCTTGGGCAGAAAAATATTGTACATGATAGTAAGGGAAAATGAACTAGTGTATATTAAAACATATGGTTATACTTTAAGATTTTTTAAAAATTTTCCCCTAGTTAATGATCAGAAAAACTACAAGAGTGAGGTCATTAGTTAAATGTTATTAATGAACAGTCTGAAGAATAAAGGTGATTATTTTTTCTGAACACATATAGCTAACAAATATTAAAGCCAGGGTCTGCTTCCAACATTCTTACCTCAACACTTCACAGTTCAAGAACTGTGAAATTCAGTAATGTCTAAAGGCAGAAATAGCTGAATATACATGCATTTTACTTAAAATCAGATGCATGAGAATGTATTTACATATTTATGCATAAATATATAATCAAAAAGAGGTCTTCAGTTTGAAAGGGAATTGAGAAGGCACATGGAAAGAGATGGAGGAAGGAAGCATAGAAGGGGTTGGAGAGAGGACAAAGGAGGAAGTTATGTAATTACATTATAATTAAAAAAACTTAATATGTAGCAGAGAATGACCTGGAATAATTAGTTCCCCTGCCTCCACCTTCTAAGTGCTAGGATTATAAGGAACTGTCACTGTAGTTGGCTAGACTTCCCATTTCCTTAAGACATGCGTAGACAAAAATCAATTAACTTTCATAAGTTTAATCATAAATTTTGCCAATATAATATAATTATATCATTTCTCCACTATCTATTCTCTTCTTCCAAACCTTCCCATATATTACTCCTTGTTCTCTTTCAAATTCATGTCCTTCTTTATTAATGTTGTTTTAAATAATTTAGTATATAAACAGCTTAATTATATAAACAATTATATACATTCCTAACTATATAAAAATAAATATTACTAAATGCAAAATGCAACCTTCTCAGTCTACATAATGTTACTTCTTTGTCTGTTTTCATGGCTGACCATGTAGTTAGTATTGGATAACCAATTTGTCTTCCCTTACTGAGGAAGACTTTCTCTCTCTCGGCATCCCTTAGTTGCTTGTAATTTTTTGTGCATCGTTGAAGCCTTATGGACTTCCCTCTAAACCATATCTACATTGTCATATCTAATGTGGTTATTCTTGTTCATCTCAGATTTATATAGTCATGTTGGTGGGAATTTATGGGCCTGGCATTTGACATTAGTAGAAGACACAATCGCAATTCAACCTCCTCTATTCTATGGTTCTTGCAATCTTTCTACCTTGTCTTCTGCAATGTTCCCTGAGCCTTAGATGTAGGAGTTGTGTTGTAGATAGATTTGTGCATTGGGACTGAACTCTACAGTAGCATTTTGTTTGCTTGTGGGTTTGTCTCCATCTATTTTTAAGATAAATTTCCTGAATGGAGGGTTAAGAAGCATATCGATCTGTGGGTATAAGGATAAATGTTTATATTATAGTTAGGAATTATTTTGGTTTATTAAAGTGACAACTGTAAGCTCTCCAAGATTCATGACTTTTCTAGCTTGGGAACTTGGCTAAGTTTCCAGTACCAAGCATGATTTCCCTCTTGTTGAGTTGGTCTCAAGTCCAATTAGAGAGCTGTTGATTACAGATAAGGCATACATGCCACTATTGTACCTTAAGTGTTAGGGTGGCCATTGCTGTGGTTGATAGGCATCACAGCTGCATAGGACTGTTGGCTGCTTCCCTTCTTTCAGAGCTTGCATCACACTTTGTGGTCCAATGCGAGTTAGTCCCTATGAAAGAGGGTTTCAAGTCAGGTCCAGTCAAAGTCCTCTGGGCCCTCTGTCTGAAGTGCATGGTGTCCTCAGCAAAAGATTTTTATCTTCCATCTCTGGGTGTCAACTAAGGGATAGCCTGTAATGTTTGTGAGTGTTGTGGACAACCATAACCAACAATTAAAAAGGGTGTGTCTCATATGTATTGCTGGGATTTTTGTTAAATCTTGTTTAGTTCTTCAAGGGAGTATTGCTGGCCCAGAGGAGAAAATTTCATTTGCCCTCCTCATTATATAGAATGAGCTCATGCCTTTAATCCTAGCACTCAGTAAGTATTGGCATAAAGATCTCAATGAGTTCAAGGTAAGCCTGCTCTGCATAGTGCCAGTCAATGGCTACCTAGTGAGATACTATCTCAAAAATATTAAACAAATAAATGAAACTCTTTAAAAAGAAATATAATTTTGGTCTCAGTAATTTGCTTTCATAGTTTAAAAATGTCTTGGATCGTTTAAGGACTGAGCTCAAAACTCAATTCCTGAATAGAACCTTCACCTGGCATTGGATGGAGAAAATGACAGAGCCCCACATAGGAGCACCGGACTGAGCTCCCAAGGTCCCGATGAGGAACAAAAGGAGGGAGATCATGAGCAAGGAAGTCAGGACCGTGAGGGACGCGTTCACCCACTGAGACGGCAGGACAGAACTAATGGGAGACCACCAAGTCCACTTGGAATGGGACTGATGGAACGTGCGACCAAATCGGACTCTCTGAGGGTGGCTGATGGTGGAGGCTGACCGAGGAGCCAAGGACAATGGCGATGGGCTTGGTCTCTACGACATGGACGGGCTCTGTGTGAGCCTTGTCAGTTCGGTTGCTCACCTTCCTGGACCTGGGGGGAGTTGGGAGGACCTTGGACTCAACATAGTGTAGAGAACCCTGATGGCTGTTTGGCCTCAAGATGGAGGGAGTGGGGGTGTGGGTGGAGGGGAGGGGAGGGAAGGGGGAGGAGGAGGGGAGGAGATGGCAATTTTTAATAAAAAATAAATAAACTGGAAAAAAAACATTTTAATTCTAAATAATAAAAAGAGATTACGGTTGTTGGGTAAAATAATACAACAAACATTAAATGCCTGTTGTTTCATATACAATATATTTTCTGCTTTTCTATGTGTGCTTAAAGTAACCAAAGTCTGAAAAGAAACAAATTACTGAAAGTTGGTCACTCACTGTCCATACCTTCTGCCTTAGAAACCCCATCTGAAATACAGAAGTGGCTTCATAAATATTTCTTAAATCAAATAAATTTCCTTTTCTCTCCAATACAGAGCTTTAGTTGTATGTGGAGGCAAAATTAAGCAACTTTTGTCCAAATAGATTTATGAGGCTTCATTCTTAATGTCTACCATAATTTTAAATTTTGGAACAAAATACACTCAAAAAGAATCAAAACTGAGCCCTCAAGTTATTGCTTCACTTTTTCACTCATGTTCATTTTTATGAAATTTTAAAATTCAGACTCTCTTCTCTTCATATTGAAATGTCTGCTTATCAGACACTGCTGATGATGTCCAGGAGTGACCACCTATGGTGACGGACCACATGATGCCTATGGGAGTGATCATCGATGGATTCAGACTGCTTCCTGGTCTAAATTTCCATACTTAACATACTCAATATCCCCCATGAAGGAAAATTATGGCTGCAAAGAAATAGGAACGTGCAAATTTTGGTCAAATATTTGCATCATAGGTAGTAAATAATTCCAGAGGTCTCTAAATAGGGGCTATAGTACACATCTAGAAAGGTAAGTACCTTAGAAGTATGCTGCTGTTATCTTGACTTGTCGTGATCTACATGACAAGATGTCAGCATGATGGCCAACAGCTGTTGACAAATGTATCAGTCTTTGTCAGCCGCATTGAGTTTTCATTCCTGTAATTTCTTTACACAAGCTTTAAAATACAGAAGACTTTAAGAAGTCCTGCATGCAAGTGCGTGAACTATCATGTGACACCTTATCATGATGGCTAACCATCTGTTTACCCCAATCTGGGAGTCCTGTACCAAATACACAGCAGAGACTTGCAGTAAACGTGGTGGGAGATCACTAAGGACAATCTAAGCACAGCAAAGCCAGCCGTACTTCAGCTCTTTCTTTTTTTTTTTTTTTTTCTTTTTTCTTCTTTTTTTTTTGATTGTTTATTTTTTTTTACATTTAAAAATTTCCATCTCCTTCCCTCCTCCTCCCCCTTCCCTCCCCTCCTTCTCCCCCTTCCCTCCCCTCCCCTCCACCCATACCTCCCCTCCCTCCTTCTCAAAGCCAAGGAGCCATCAGGGTTCCCCATTCTATGCTAAGACCAATGTCCTCCCAACTCCCCCCAGGTCCAGGAAGGTGATCGATCAAGCACTTCAGCTCTCTCTTGAGATTCCATGAGTCTTTGTACATATTTGTGGGACTTATTCACATTGCACTAATCTACTCAGCACTCTCCTTTGACAGGTGTCACCTTGTTAATATATAACATTTTTGCTTTTGTCTTTGTTTCCTTTCTGTATGTTGTTTATTGAGAAAAAAAAGCCCATTTTGTGTTTGTGTATGAAATTTTGCTTAGAGCCATCACTAAACTTAATAATTAGACTATTTGTTCAGGCTTAAAATTAAAAAAGAAGCAAGCAACTGTTCACTGACCTGTACTAATGAAATTTAGAAATACTAAGTTCTGAAACAGTTCAGCCGTAATGTGTAGAAGCACCTATTTAGTTTTTTTTGTTTGTTTTGAGATAAGATATTTTAGTAATTAAATGTGCATTTTTTGCTACAGTTTTGACCCATGAAGCTCCATAATTCCACAGCAATATTTTGCAAAGCATTGGCTTCTGGTTTTATTTAATTTGCTCAAATCAGATTTAGCAGAATTCAGGCTTGTTCCAGCACATCAGGCACAAACAGTCTCTTTGATCTTTTTGCCACTTTCAAGAAACATCTGCATCTTTGTAGTAGACCTGGCAAGATGGACCAAACATTTGTGAAAGGGCACCATCATACACAAGATGACAGAACGGTCTGATTGGAGAGCCAAGTCCCTTGTTAGATCCTAGAGACCTCAAGAAAGACAGCAGGATGTAGGACTTATAAAAGAGAAGTCATTTTCAAGCCTTGATGTTCAAAGGGGACCTGTTGATTCCAGCTTCTGATTGAACAGACACAGAAGGATAGGCTTCGTTTCTAGGGTTATCCAAACACTTGGACAAATAAGGAAACTCACAATCAAGCAATTCATACTTTGTCCTCTTCCCCCCACCCCAAGATGAAGCTTAAAACTTTCTTTGTCAAAATCCCTTTGCTGTTTTGCATGTATTGTAACAGTGAGAGATAAGAATCTATGTTGTGAATATTGAGCAGATGTTAATATGTTGATGCATGCCTTAAAAAATCATTGGTTCCCGTATCTGCTCCCCTCCATCAATGTTCATCAATCCTCATCACCTTCCACTGCTCCTGTTGTGTGCATGAACTGGACTGAACTTATTCTGTACTAGCTGAATGCTAGAGTGTGCCAAGTAAAATAGCATTCAAACACTTTTCCTTTTCAGTGGTGTTGCAAGGGACAAGATGGCAATTCTGAAGGGACAAGCAGCATAACTGAAGCAAGGAAGGCAATGAGCATCAACATGGAGATATGGAAAAGGTACTCCTCACCTACCATTTCTTCTGTTGCTCTATGGTTTACTTTCCCAAGCAGGTGGAAATGCACCATGGAATGAAAGAGAAAGCAGAGGGGCAAAAGACAGAGAGCAGAAGTTTTCAATCTTAGCTGTGTCCAGGTTTCTAGCACATGTTGTGGATTGAGTGTTCTGTGAAGCCCCAAAAGCATGAACTGAGCAGCAGTTTGAGCCAAAACTCCTGATGGCTTATTGAAAACATTTCCAGGCCTTGGAAATATATCCTAATAGGAATTCCTATCATTTCTGGAAAAGCCAGGCAAACCAAGATGTTCTGAGAATCTAACTCTCTTTCTAGCATGAGAGACAAAACAGACAGTTTGGGCAGCCTGTGTTCAAAAATAATTCAGTTTCCGAACTTAACACAAGAGCAGAAAAAGCATTAGAGAAAATCTCAGAGAATTCCGAATTCTCTAAAACTTGAATAGTTGCATCTGGACATGAATGTTCATGTATACATCTACACAGCCATGTTTATTGTTAAAACATAGAATAGGAAGCAAAATAATTAACCCAGATTCATCCTGTGTCACTTTCTTCTTTAGATGCAGAAACTGGTTTAGAGTTTCAGGACAATCACTAGACAATCTCTAAGGCAATTTCTATCCCAATGAACACATTACACTCTATTTTATCAAGTTCATTAAAATGTAGTTAATGTATAACAAAGTAAATGCATTTGAAGTGTACAGTTATATGAGTTTTGATAGGTGCACACACACCCGTTAAGCCAGCAACATAAAAGGCAGAACATTTCCTTCACCTCCAGTAGATGGGCTGCAGTGCCTCTGTAGTCATTCCTTTCTTCTGTTCCTACTGCAGACAACTATTGGTCTCTTTTCTGTCAACATAAAGGAATGGGTATTTATACAAATAGACCATACAGTGCATCCTCTCTCATGTCCGGTCTTATTCATTTGAAATAATGAGTTTTGAGACTCATGTATGTGGTTGCATGCATCAGTAGTTTCTTCATTTTAAGTGGTAATGGTTTTGTTTTAAATCCAGCATCTCCTGATGGATATCAGGGTTATTTCTACTTTGGAATTTTTGTGATTAAATCTACTATGAACATGCATGTACAAGTTTTTCTGGCATCTATTTTCAATATTTTTAGGCAAATACTTAAGAGTAGAATGACAGATTAGGTGACTTATATATCTAAAAGTTTAAGATCTCAAATTACTTTCCCAAGTTGGCTACCTATTTTACAGTACTATCAGCTTACAGGAACTCTTCTTCTTCTTCACCAAATCTGTTCCTTTTAGTAGTTTCAATTTCAGACAGGCAACTGTGTTTATAATAGTGTATGCATCATTTACATTTTTTCTACATTCCTTGAAGATGTGGAGTACAAATATTTTCATGGGCCTTTAGCCATTACTTTTATCTTTTTGTGGGTAGCCAGTAAAAATTATCATTTTTATATGCTATCCTATGGTTATTGTTGTTTTTAAAATGTGGATAGAAATCCCTTGACAGATAAACACATTACAAATGTTTATTACTTGGTTTTGACATATTTTTGCTCTCCTTATTTATTTCTTTTTGAATTAGCATATAAAGCAACAGGTTTACATCTGACTTTTTAACGTGATCTTTTTTACATGATCCTAGTTTTGCATGATCCTTTCCACAAGCACACTCTTGATTCCCATCTCTAACATCCAAAATAATATTTTGAAATTCCATCTATTGTCTTGGAAATCTTATAACTATTGTTCTTATCAGCTGAATAAAATCCTCTTGTGTGTGCATATTATGTTTTCTATGTATTTGTATGCACATGTTCATGTGCATGAGTGTACATGTTGATGTGTGTCTACATGGAGCCTAGAGTTCAACCTCAGGTGTCATTCCTCAGTACCCACCCACCTTATTTTATAAGACAGAGTCACTCCTCGGGACCTGGTGTTCATCAATTCAGTTAGACTGGGTGGTTAATGAGTCCCAGCATTTTGCTTGTCCATTATATCCAGGATTATAAGTGTGCTCCACTGTGTCTAGCTTTTTGTGGGTGCTGGTAATTGAACTCAGGTTGTCATACTTGTAAGCAGTTTTTAACTGAGTCTTTTCTCTAGCTCTATACCATATCTCCATTATTCTTTCATCTATTGAAGGCATGCATACTAATCCTTTGTTATACTATTTATAAAGAGAGCAACAGTAAGCATGAATGGGAAAGAATCTCTGTGTTAAGTTAAAGTCTTCTGGGTATATTCTCAGGAGTAGCACAGCTATATCATCTTGTGGTTCGACCCTCAATTTTTGAGACTCTCCCATACTGTTTTCCCTAGTGACCACACAGGTTTATACTCCTGCTACAGAAAGAGTGAGATAGCATGTCATCGATAGAACTGTGTTTTCCTTGCAAATTGATGGCTCCACAGGTGTATCTGGGTTAGTTTCTTTGATGGCTTTCATCTGTTACCAGCACCAAGTAAGCCTCATCCAAGATTGGGTCTTATATGAATACTTGACAGCAAGTTCAGAAGACACTAAGTATTCAATATTGAGACATTGTTAGATCTTTTTGTTTTTGGAACCTTGTGGCAAACATTTGGCTGAAATTAGAACAAACAGACCAGAAAAATGGTGCAGAAAACCTGCGAGACTCTTAGCACAATTCAAAGTGATGGGATCTAGGTTCAACATCAACTATTTATTCTCCACAGAACTGTATTTTTAAGAAAAAGAAAGCCAATGTCAATTTACATTAGGAGTATCTGATCTCTTAGCCTTCTCTGAGCATCAAAGACAGTGAGTATAGTTGTGTTCTTTCTTGCTGAATACTCAGTGAGGGCTTGAGAGATTGAGGATCAGCCATGGGTTTTGTATCACCAGCTAGTGTGTTAATCTATATTACATGGAAGTTGGAAGGAAGATGGAGGGATGAGTGATCAGGCACCTATCTTCCCTGAATTATTTATATTTGGTTGGCAAAAGCATATTAATTAAATTCACTACTGTTTTCTTGAGTGTACAGTTTAGTAAATGATTTCCAAATAGAACTCTGTGTTTCTTACTGCAGCAAACTGTTTTTATTGATTTATAGATTGACTCGCTACTTATTTTATTTTTCTCTCCTTCACCTTTCTCTAATATGTTTCGGGAAATTGGGCTATGTATATATGTTTCATTTGCCTGCACTAGTAACTAAGACAATTTCTAGCAGGTGGGTGGCTCTCAATAATATGATATAGATGTTTAGTATGGTTATGCACAACTTTTTTACTTTTCTGATTTCTGTGCTTTTTTATTTTTATTTTATGTCTCAAATGAGCCATTCTTATTTTTTGAGAAAATGTATCCTATTATTTCTACCTTTACTTAAAAAAGAAAAATTCTTTCTAGATTTCTTCGACTGTATAATTCTGTCTTCTAGTATGAACTTTATTCCATTGAAACAGTGATCACTCAATGTCATTACCTCATTTTCATAATTGCCTTTTTCATGCTACATGCTTACTCAATAACAAAATATTTTCAGATATATTTCTGCCTAATTGATCAAAATAATCCAAAGTCTCCCTTTTAGGATACCTGAATATGAAAAAAAAAAAACTCTGATACTTGTAAATCTCATTCCACTTGTTAGTAACCAGCATTTTCTAATGAGACCATCTGTATTTCTCAAGACATTAAGATATGCTATTAATCTATACAGCTGAGACAGTGGACCTGATTAAAAGCTCTTTGTTCCTGAAAGAGTCAGAAGAACTCATCCAAATCTTCAGTTTCTGGTCTCAGTTACACTGCATTAGCATGCATTTGCTTCTTATTGTGGACATGCAGAAATATCAGGTCATGTCCCATCCTTCCCAATGTGACCATGTCTATGGCCACTAGAGCATCTTTGTGGGTCTCACCAGAATATCTTGATGGAGTTGAAGACATGCTTTGAATAACTCAATTGTTAAAGGAAGTCATTTCTCTTTATGTTTTGTTTTTATCTCCACTTTATGTCCTGAAATGGGACTTTCTCCTCTTCATTTTATATATGTCTTTGGAGACAGACAGACAGACAGACAGACAGACAGACACACACACACACACACACACACACACACACACACATATATATATATATATATATATATATATATATATATATTCTCAGTATAAATGTATTTATGTACAATTGTACATACAAAATCATAGCAACACTGAATGATGCCACCTACTACAACATGGACTTCCTAGAGAGTGTTAATTTATGCAGGCGATAATTTTCTCTAAGCTCCATACTCCTTAGTCTTTAAACACAATATGAATATGATTAGAATCATACAATTATCTTTTTTATTATCATCACATTCATTTGTTTCTTTGTATTCTGAACACAGCATATATTTTTTAACCCACATACTCCAGAATTTACCAAATCCAGCATCATTTTCCAGCTCACCAAATGTGCCTTTATTTTAATGATGGGAAATCTGACATTCAGAATAGAAAGGTACTTTTTCTAATGGTTCACTGTGTCTCATTGATGGGGCTGGTAATAAACCTTGACTCATCTGAATCTCTTAATCAGTGTTCAGTTGAAATTACATTCTTCATTCAATTAAAACTACCCAAGAAAATAAAAAGCACACACTGATTCTTCAGGGTGTTCCGTGACAAACTGTCACCCATTCTACCTCCAATGTAAGTCTTCTACAAATACTATTTAGTAGATGATCCATCCAGAAGGCATTTTCTGCAACAGTTAAATTAGAACTCATGCTATGAATTTTATTCTGTGACCTCCCCCTTCTTCTCATAAAATGAGCATAACTAGTTCAATATTCTGTTATTATAAATGCTATTAGAAATTATTCAGGCTAATCATAATAAGCAAAGAACTAAGTAGTGATGGAAAGTTTAAAAATGTATCTGTCGTTTATAGAAAAATAGACACAATAACTTATCTATCACACTTACACTCCACTGAGATTGCTATTAGTATTACTCCATTAATTAAGATAATTCTTTCCATATTTAAGTCATGCAATTAAACAGCACAATAAAATTGCGGCCCATAAAATAACATATCCTAATAAGAAGAGATTATTCTGACAGTTCTTTAATTCACGTCTAGTGAAACTATGAAACAGAATTATAATTCTGATGAAAGAAGGAAGCCAAGAGGACACAACAAGATGGACAGGCCTCTCATGCTTATCAACTGAAAGAAAGAACACCATGAAAGTGGCTGCCCTAGAAAAATAAATTTGCAGATTCAATGCAATCACTATCGAAATCTCACAACATTCTTTACAGAAATAGAATGAAAACATCTTATAAATTCATCCAAAAGACCCAGATTGCTAAAGCAATCTGAAGCAAAAATCAAAACTAGCAGTTTTGGAGGAAATTTCATAGCTAATATCAGCTTATACTACAAAGCAATGGTAAATAAAAAGTCATGATAGGAATCTATGTTCAAATATACTTGCAAAAAAATCATATATCTTAACTGAGATATTTTTTCCCTTGGATAATTTTCACAGTACTGATTTGCTACACATGGTGCTGATGGAAAAGACATAAACTGATTTACCCAGTGGTAGACACTGCTTGCTATAATATTAGCCTGGTTGATAAAATAAGCCCACTGGTGAAAAGTGGGAGAACTGATTACTAGCCTAACCAACTGATTTCAATTGGATTTGAGGCTTTCTCCTTAGGACATAATTCATGCCTGGTACTCTAAGGTACTCAAAATAAATTTGGTTTGCAAATCAAAACTACTTTTAGATACCGTCTTACACCTGTCAGATTAGTTAAAATCAAAAACACCAATGAAAGCCTTTGCTGGAGAGGTTGTGGGGTAAGGGGTACACTAATCCATTGCTGGTGGGAATGCACACTTGTGCAACCACTTTGGAAAGCAGTGTGGCGGTTTCTCAGGAAATTCGGGATCAACCTACCCCAGAACCCAGTAATTCCACTCTTGGGAATTTACCCAAGAAATGCCCAATCATATTACAAAAGCATTTGCTCAACTACGTTCATAGCAGCATTATTTGTAATAGCCAGAACCTGGAAACCTAGATGTCCTCAGTGGAAGAATGGATGAAGAAAGTGTGGAATATATACATATTAGAGTACTACTCAGTGGTAAAAAACAATGACATCTTGAATTTTGCATGCAAATGGATGGAAATAGAAAACACCATCCTGAGTGAGGTAACCCAGACCCAAAAAGATGAACATGGGATGTACTCACTCATAATTGGTTTCTAGCCATAAATAAAGGACATCGAGCCTATAATTCGTGATCCTAGAGAAGCTAAATAAGAAGGTGAATCCAAAGAAAAACATATAGTTATCCTCCTGGATATTAGAAGTAGACAAGATTGCCAGGCAAAAAATGGGAACTTGGGCGTAGGGTGGGTTGGGGGGATGGGGGGATGGGGAGAGAAAAGTGTGAAGTGGAGGATGAGGAGAGCTTGGGGGAATAGGATGGTTGGGATATAGGAAGGGTGGATGTGGGAACAGGGAATTATATATCTTAATTAAGGGAGCCATTTTAGGGTTGGCAGAGACTTGACTCTAGAGGGGTTCCCAGGTGTCCAGGAAGATGCCCCAAGCTAGTTCCTTGGACAGCTAAGGAGAGGGAGCCAGAAATGTCCAGATCCTATTGCCATTCTCATGAATATCTTGTATATCACCATAGAACCTTCACCTGGCATTGGATGGAGAAAATGACAGAGCCCCACATTGGAGCACCGGACTGAGCTCCCAAGGTTCTGATGAGGAGCAAAAGGAGTGAGATCATGAGCAAGGAAGTCAGGACCGTGAGGGGTGCGTTCACCCATTGAGACAGTCGGACAGAACTAACAGGAGACCACCAAGTCCAGTTGGAATGGGGCTGATGGAACAGGCGACCAAACCGGACTCTCTGAATGTGGCTGACGGTGGAGGAGGACTGAGAAACCAAGGACAACGGCGATGGGCTTGGACTCTTCAGATTGGACGGGCTCACTGTGAGCCTTGTCAGTTTGGTTGCTCACCTTCCTGTACTTAGGGGGAGTGGGGAGGACCTTGGACTTAACATAGTGAAGGGAACCCTGATGGCTCTTTGGCCTGGAGAGGGAGGGAGTGGGGGGTATGGGTGGAAGGGAGGAGAGGGAAGGGGGAGGAGGAGGGGAGGAGATGGAAATTTTTTTTTCTTTTTTTTCCAGTTTATTTATTTTTTATTAAAAATTGCCATCTCCTCCTCTCCTCCTTCCCCTTCCCTCCCCTCCCCTCCACCCACACCCCCACTCCCTCCCTCTTGAGGCCAAACAGCCATCAGGGTTCTCTACACTATGTTGAGACCAAGGTCCTCCCAACTCCCCCCAGGTCCAGGAAGGTGAGCAACCGAACTGACAAGGCTCACACAGAGATTGGATGGAGAAAATGACAGATGGAAATTTTTAATAAAAAAATCTATCATTGTAATTCGCCATATAAATAAACTGAAAGAAAAAAAATGGAAGATAGTGGTGATATTGCCATTCTCATGAATATCTTGCATATTACCATAGAACCTTCACCTGGCGATGGATGGAGAAAATGACAGAGCCCCACATTGGAGCACCAGACTGAGCTCCCAAGGTTCTGATGAGGAGCAAAAGGAGGGAGATCATGAGCAAGGAAGTCAGGACCGTGAGGGGTGCGTTTACCCATTGAGACAGTCGGGGGTCTGTCTCAAGAGATTGCAGTAAAGAAGAAAGGTAGTATGTTGCCTAGAGACAGGTCTTGTGATGTCAGTGACGAATATGACTGATTTTGCCCTTGTTGGAAAAGTCTGTCTGAGGCTAAAATGAAAGAGTTTTAGATTAATTCTGTTGGCAGAGAAAAATCTCAAATCAGCCTAAAATAGACTCTGCAGTATGGTTACTTGTGGTAACTAAAATGAAGATTTATAATGAAATGGAGAAAGCTGATCAAGGAAAAATGGAAGATGTAGAACAATTTGAGGAGAAAAAAAAGCACCAGGAAGTAGAATAAAGCTAAGTCCTGTGTTCAAGGAGCTATGCAGACGAAGAAATGGAATTAATGGGGTGGTGACCTCAGGGTCAGATCCCACCCAGCTATGATTCCAACTTGGAAAAATTAACAAAAGTAACAGCATAGGTCAAGGCATGATGGCATTTCCACCGCCGAGCACTCTGGAAACAGTGCCGGGGGATCTCTGAGTTTGAGGCCAATTTGGTCTACAGATCCAGTTTCAGAACAGCCAAGCTTAAGCTGTGAAAGAAACCATGGAAAACAGAAAGCTGTCAAAGATGTAATAATGCAACAAGAGGGCCATGTTCCAGCTCCAGCAAGTAGCAGAACTTGGCAGCTTCAGTCACATGATTCTGGCTTTAAAATCAAGGATAGATGAAAGGGGTTATAGAATCTCCCTCTGCAACTAAGGAAAGCAGTCGAGGCCACGTGTATTTCAGGGGTGTCCCTGCATGGTCTTCCAGAAGGGCTATTGAGTGAAGCTATGAAGGTAAAGCCTGGATTGCCTTGGAAACTCAAAAAGTTGGAGATGCCATAGTCATAGGATATCTGCCAAGGGAAGCTGCTAACAAGGAATGGAACCAGCCCAAGAGAAAGATGGGTGTTGTTGTCAACAAAGTTTATAGTAAAGTATTTGAAGATCTGAAGAGTATTTTGACATCAAACATAGAGATATAGAGTTTGAAGTTTGTCCAGCTGCTTTTCAGTCTTGATTTAGTCCAGTATTTTTCACTGCACTCCCTTTCCTATGTTTATAACAGCAATGTAAATGCTGTGC
The DNA here is from genome assembly GCF_903992535.2 of Arvicola amphibius. NCBI lineage: Eukaryota > Metazoa > Chordata > Mammalia > Rodentia > Cricetidae > Arvicola > Arvicola amphibius. The sequence goes on along the minus strand of NC_052049.1, from coordinate 152,433,283 downwards.
CATTTTATGTTGGATGTATGTGATCAGCTTGTGTGCTTTGACTTTAGAGGGGATTACAGTTAAGAGATTGCATGAATCTTTGAACATTAGCCTTTTAAACAAGTTTGAAACAGTGATAGACTATGGGACTTTTGAAGTTGGACTGAATACATTTCTGCTTTATATATTGCCTCAAGCCTATGGTGCTAGGGATTGGAATGTGGGGGTTTGAATAGAAAAGCCTCCCATAGACTCAGGGAGTGAGCCATTAAGAGGTGTGGTGTTGCTGGAGTAGGTGTTGCATTGCTGGAGGAAGTGTGTCTCAGTTCACGTCCTGATGCTTGTGGATCAAGATAGAAAATCCTCAGCTTCTTCTCCAGCACCACATATGCCTACATGCTTCTGTTTTCCACTATGAGGGTAATGGACTAACCCTCTGAAACTGTAAGCTAGCTCCAACTAAATGTTTTCCTTATAAGAAAAAAGCATAGATTAGTAAAACTGAAGTTTATAAAGGCAAAATGGCTACCTCTGACATGTCTTAGTTGTGCCTCTTGACTTCTCGGTGATAGGGTTGTGTTAACTTTGAAATGTGGATAACAATATCACTTATGTCACACAGAGACATTGTAAAAAGGATTTGAATCACTACATGTTGGACTACTCCCTGACATACAGTGGATGCTGAGTGTTATGTATTATTACTGTCATCTTACCTCTTCATTAACTTATCCAAAGATAAGAAAATTATGATATAAAGTGATCATGAATTCATAAATCACCATCTATCTTCTCCATGAACTTCTCTTCATCAAATTGTAATTTAGTAACAGTGTAATTCAGATTAATGTTGCCTTTACCATTTTAAGTTCTAACTCTGCCCATTCTGATGAAAAGGGAGTATTTGTCTAGGCCCTGGAGAAAATAATCTTCCTACCTTCCAGCAAAAAAAAGATGAGACAATTAAGATAGTCTACAACGAAAGAAAGTTATTTTCTTTAGTTAATAATGCTGTGTCCAGTTGTAATGGATTACTAACAGACCATGAAATACAACTGTGTGAACCAATAAGAGAAAAGAATTTTTATGTGCACAGAAAAACTGGTAGCAACTGAAAGGTTACAGACTTAGAGAAAAAGCAATGATCAGAGACAAAGGATGGTATGGAACACCTAAGAAAGCAATCTTGAAGTCCTTTTTGGAAAGCAATAGATAAATAAAAAGAGAAGGAAAGTCAGAAGAATTATATTTCAGGATTGTTCAGCTGCATTGGAAAGGATTATTCAATGGTTTGTTCTTTCCATGAACTGTAAGGGACTTTTATCAGCATCCTCCAGACGTTAGAGTATGAACTACCTACTTTGTAGATCAAGAAGAGAGTGATAGGGAGTGGGTACAAAGTTGTAACCCCACTTGGTCGGTCAGCTATTCAGGGTCCGCTGAAGGGGCACTAACCTGAAAGAACATGGGCTGGAGAGAGAAATGTTGACCAAGCAAGATTCTATTGTCAAGGTCTCCTTTATTAAGGTGAAGGTTACAGCTTATATAGCCCTTGAATGAGAAACTCGGCTTGGGGTGGGGGGTAGGGGGTAGCAAAGGTTACCAGCTAGCAAACCTGGTGTTCCTTGTGCTAGCAGAAACATTCTTTTTGTGGTTCCCTTAACAGTTCTCAAGATAGTTAGGATGTGAGTCAGGTTCAGTTAACAAACAGTTCTCAAGATAGTTAGGATGTAGGGCTCTCTGCAAACATCCTTAGGACAATGGTCCCTGCTATCATCCTAAGGACAATGGTTTCTGCTATCATCTTTTAGGACTATGGTCCCTAACACAAAGTGCACATGTAAAAATGTCACAGTGATTTCCATCATGCCATATGCTAATCAGAGAAAGGAAAATTTTCAGGCTCCAAAACTACAGAGAAACCCTGTCTTGAAAATCCATTAAAAAATTAAAACTTAAAAAGGGGGATGTTAACATTTTATGGAAATGTGACAATGAAAAAACTAGGCATCTTTTCTATGGAGAAAGAGTATGTCATCTACTTAACATGGTCACCTTGCTGTGCGGTGGGCTTGAACAAACTGGCTCCAAGTAATTCAGTTTATCCATATTGCATTGATAGCTAAGGCTGACTCCTGCTTTAGTTCAGTTTATGGTCCACTGAGATGTAGTCTTATTCATGTATATGACTTAATAAAATTGAAGCTGGTACAGAGTATAGTCACCATAAAAGAATTCAGGGCCATTGAGTAAGCTTAGCAGGTAAAGTCATTTGCCACCAAGACTGAAGACCAGAGTTTGATTATCAGGTCCCACATGGTAGGAGGAAAGAGGTGATTTATCCTCTGAGTTGTTCTCGGACTCCCACAAGTACTCAGTGATATTTGTGGGTGTATGTGTGTGTCCTGGCACATTGCAGATATATACATACAAGTGTATGTATCCTACTATGTACATGTAAGTCAGAGAAGGTTTTCAATGCTTACTTTTCAACTGTTGAGCTGTTTGAAGCAAGGTTTTGCATTATTTTGCTATTTATTCCAGGCAAGCAGTACTGAGAGCTTCAGGGTATTTCTCCTGTCTCCATAGCTCACTTCGCTGGAGGAGTATTAGAACTGCCCATTCTTACCATGTACCCAGGAGTACTGAAATTTATTCTATGGGGATTTCACAACATGCATAAAATACATACAGACAATGTTTACCGTCACCCCCTAGGATACACCCTCAACTCCCCTCCTAAGATAATCTCTTCTTTAATTTTTACTTTAATAGCTAAATGGCGTCATTGAGTGAGTTTGATCAACTTATGTGGGACTACATTCCTAATGAAAACATACTTACCTTTCTCTAGAAGCCATCGACGGACAGAAATTCTTTAGTGAGGGGTGGAGGGTTATGTGTTTTTTTGAAGCACTCTGCAGGTCTTGTGCAGCCAGTCACAGATGCTGTGAGTTCTTAAAGGCAAAGAAGATAATGAAAGGGCAGGGTACAAAGACTGTATGCATCTCCATTTTTAAAATTAGGTTTTTTTTATATTCATACACCATCTGTGTATTGTCAAGTTGTATGTCTCAGTGTTAATTACCAATGCTTTGGTCTATGAGTACAGCAAATGTCATTAGGAGTCATTCTATTGCTATGTCCTCTTAGTAAAATAATAGCATGTTTCCCATTAGGGCCCATGCCCTATCAAGGCTCAGGTTCTTGGATACCTTGACACTATCAGTTATAGGTTCTTTCTCTCGGAAGTGTCCTAAAATCTGATCAAAAAGCGGTTGGCTACTGACATAGATTTGTGCCACTCTCACATCAGCATATTTTGCAGGAGGGTTGTCATTGTAGATTGTAGGGTTTCTAGTCGTGTGATATTGATTATTACTCTTCTCCACTGGTAATGTACAGAGTACCTTCCAGCAGCATGAACAGAGGTGAAGCTTCTAGTTGGACACTAGCTCTGTTTCTCCATGTTTGATTTACTGTCAACAACATAAGGGCATTATCGGTAGATTTGGTAATAGCCTGTAATATTCGGGGGTGAGAAAATTTATGAGAACCGTTTGACAAATGGTTCAATGTGGGGCCATATTATACAGGTGCATTATATATACATATTTCTGCATTGTATCTGCAGCCAGACTCTCACGTCACAATAGCAATGGAGGTGCTAAAAGCTTCTTCAGAAGGCTGTCTCCAGAGCTCAGGATATGCTGCTACTTTCTTTGTAATTATGTAGATCGCTTGAGAAGAGGTGTCAATTCCAAGCTAGTGATAGAGTTGTGGATGTGACTTTAGTCCTGCTACCCAAGAAACAGAATGCTAATGAACTTCCCCCTCAGTTTACCTTGGGGAATAAAAGGTGTTTGGATAATAAATGTGGGTGAGCTTCAGGATTTGAATGAACCCTGAGACTTCCTTCCCATATTGCTGTGTGAGTTGTATCTCAATTAGTCACGAGAGAAAGATGTAACTTATTCTTGGTACTGGAGGTTTAATCTGTGGCATAAAAAATGTCTACTTAGGGTATTGTCTCCCCAAATATATGGTGACTCCTTTTAAATCTTTTCATATATGTCTATATTTTAGGAAACATCTACAGTATTAGATTACCTGATGGAAGTTTGACTAGCACCCTTTATTAAAGATGCTATCTTTTTTCTAGTATGTATTTTTTACTTGTCAAAATTCAAGTAGCTGTAGGCATATGGAATTATGCTTGGCTCTTTAATTCTATTGAATTGATCAATGTTTCTATAAAAATACCATGCTGTTTTTATTACTATACTTCTGTAAAATAACCTTAAATTTGTGATAGTAATAACTTCTACATACTTCCTTCATTACTTAGGGTTGTAGCTCTCCTGGGACTTGTTTGTTTATTTCCATATATAGTTGAATTGTTTTCATTTTTATGAAAATCTGTGTCAGAATTTTGGTGGGAAAATGCTTTGAATTTATAGTTAACTTTTAGCAAAATAACAATTTTCATACCACTAATTCTATCTATCCACGAAGATGTCAGACCTTTCCTCTTCTGATGTCTTCTTCAATTTCTTTCTTCAATATCTTAAGTTTGACTCATAGGAATATTTCACTTTCTTGGTTAGAGATATCCTCTCAAAATTTTTGAGGCTCATGTGAAAAGTACAACTTTCCTGAATTCTTTTTCAGTATGTTTGTCATTTTCATATGGCGAGGTTTCTGACATTAATTCTGTGTTATGTTACTTTGCTGAAGGTGTTTATCAGCTGTAGACATTTCTGAGAGGAGTTGTTAGGGTTTTTTACATATAATATATCATCTATAAATAAATATATTTTGGCTTATTCCATTTCTATTTGATGACCTTTAGTTGTATTATTACTTTTGCTAAGATTTTGAATACTAAATTGAATAGCATGGAGAGAGTGAAGAGCCTTGTCTTAATCTTGTTTTTAGCAGAAATGTTATAATTTTCTCTCCATTTTGTCTTCATTATGTTGAACTGTGCTCTTGTATCCATAGTGTCTCCAGAGATTTTATCATGAATGGGTGTCATAGTTCATCTAAAGCTTTTCTATATCTAATGAGATGATAGTGTGCTTTTTATCTTTTAGTCTGTTATATAGTAGATTATACTTATTGCTTATATATGTTGAACTATTTATCTGTGGGATGAAGCCTACTTAATCGTAGTTTAAAATATTTTTGATGTTCTTGAATTCAGTTCTTAAGTATTTTACTGAGAATTTTTTCATCTAAGTTCATGAGGGATACTGGCCATTTATATATTTTTTTCTTTTTTTTGTTGGATCACTGTAGGGTTTTGGTGTCAGGGTCATGGTAGCATCATAAAAATATCAAAAAATGTTTTTACTTTGAGAAATATTGGTATTAACTCTTCTTTGGAGGTCTGATAGAATTCTATGCTAATTCCATCAGACTCACATCAGACTCAGGTTTTTTTTTTTTTCGGTCTAAAGGTTTTCAATTAAAGTTTCCATTTCACTAGGGATTACAGGTCTGTTTAAATTATTTATTTCATCTTGATTTAAATTTGATTGATTGGTCATAAATACCTCTGATTTTTCTACTTAAAAATCTTAACTATTCAGGCTTCGTATATGAAGTTTTCAATTTAAAAAAAATATCTCTGATAAGATATGTAACAAATTCTAAATCTAATTTAACATGGAAAACATATAGAATTTTCTGTGATACTAAAGCTAGAGGAATTAACACTGGTATCGGAGAATGCACAAGTGAGACAAATACATCATTTGGCATCATCCTGAGTTCTTTATTGATAGCCATGGCAGCATATATGGGCTCTGTTCTCAGTTAAGATAGTATCCAATAGGTGACATGTGCATGTGTGAGTGTCATATGTAATGACACCCCACTAACTAATAATATTAATGACTGTGTTTTACTCAATGTTCATACATAAATCTCAGACAGTCATGGTCATATCATTTATTCTTTCACCAATGTTATTTGGAAGAAAAATCACATCTTCTCCCAGAATAATAGGAAAAACTGATGTCAGTAGCAAAATTCCCATCTGTTTGGCTATGTGAGGTCTGTTAACTCACAAGATAACCTCTCCCAAAGGACTCATATTCATAGTCTAAAACATAAATTAGAAATTTGTTTTTGAAGGTTCTAAATTATTTCCTTAAAATTTGAAGAATCAAGTATGGTTTGTAATATATGCCACATGTCTCTTAAGTAAGTAGAGACACGACCTCATGACCTTTCATGTATTTTCCTCTCAACAATTTGGTATGGACAAAAACATATTAGATAACCTCATGACATCCATAACACTTTGCAAATCATAATAGAAAACTAATATTGAGTCCTTTAAAAGGTTATAGAATATTTATAATATTGTAAAGGGTAAAATGCAAAATTATAGTAAAGATCAATATTGTATTTTCTGATAACACACCTTAACATTTAAGAAACACAAGAATTCCAAGTTTAAAATTGTTTATTTGATCATGTGATGTGGTTCTATTGCTTCCTATGATTTATAGCTGTTTTGTCTTTTAGTCGAGAAGCCATTAAAAGACAGAAATAATTTATTTTTTTGAATGTATAAGTTAATGAGCAAAAATAAGCAAAGAAACAAATAAGCAAATGAACTAAGGTCACCTAACAATGTTCATTGACCTAACAATGACCACAAATTCTCGAGTATCACTTTTAAATCATATTCCTATTTATTATTTTATGCTTATTATCTGAGAAATATTTAGAATCAATTACAATATCAAACTGAAAAATAATATACAACCATCATACATAATGAATTGGTCTCTATCAATGTCTATTCCTCTTAAAGATCAGTAAGCTAGAGAAAAATCATAAAAATAGGCAGACAATTATACACAAACAAGTTAATAGAGTCAAAAAAGTTATTATTTGTTATATTTCTTACATAATTATAAAAATACCATATTTATTGCATTTATAATATTATATAGCTTTTTCTTGGCTCTGTGTATTTCTGTACAATAATCTATAATTGAGTAAAAATATATCTGCATGTTAGTAATTAAGAGAGCTCTCAGAACTTAAATCTCCAATGACATCTCTAGACAATTTATTTCCAGCAAAAAAAATGCATTAGATGGAAATAAATAAGCAAGAAATATTTCAATATTATTGTAATAAAGAAAAGACAATTCTTTCGACTCCACTGAAAAAGAAATCTACTAAGACCTTAGTTTACAGATGAAGTAGTGGAAAGGTCCCGGAGGAGACCTTTAAGAAGTAGATTAACCAATGTGTTTTAGTCATCTATTGACTTATAAAAAAATTTAAATGCCCACAGAAACTGTTAAATAAAAGTAAGTTTTTCTTGATCACATAGGAAAGGGAAGACTTACAGGTCTTTGACAAAGGGATTCTTGGTTTTTAAAGCTGTTAGAAGGCTAAAGCAAGATTTGTGATATTTTTAAATGTCAGAGAAAAACTATAATGAAAAAGAAGACTTTGTAATAAGATAGGAACCCACTTAAAATAGTCAAACTGGATTGTCAGGCCATCATGCTTAGTCCCAGGCAATTGTGATGAATGAAGAAGCTTCTAGATATTAGGCATTACATGCATATTTATGAGAAATTTGTATAATTAATATTTGGTATAGTCATAAGGAACAAATTTTATATATATTCAATCATCTATAGAATGTATTGCAATAAAATCTCCATTACTTGCTTTCCTTTTTCTCCCTCACCACTATTTCATTTCAATTTCATGTGATTTGTTTATTTTACAGAACATTATCAGTTTTGTTATGTAATCAATAATATCACATATTATCAAAGCTGTTTTGTTTATTTTTGAGGTCATAATTTTATTATAAATTTCTCCCTTTCCCTTCTTCCCTTCTGTACTCCCAAATTCCCTTCCCTGTTATTTTTCAAAATCACTTAATGCACTGGGTCCCCTTAGTCCTATTTGCATGGGCCTGCATCTCTGCCTGTCTCCTGGAGCTTGGGTAGCCTTTTTTGGGCCACATGCTTAAACAAAACTACCTCTCCCTCTGCTGGCACCCTTCAACTATCCGCAGATCCTCTGCTGCAGCTGGGAGTCGGGTGGTGGTGGCCGGAGCCAGAAACATTATTTTTGTTCTTGTGAAATAGTTCTGTAGAAACACATTTTTTTCAGGAGCTTTTCCTCCGCTATGTTAAAACAAATGTCTCTCATCAGAGGCTGTTTTCAATATGCTGTAAGATTTGTGCAAATGTTGAGTCTCGGTTTCATGAGATTTCTGCTATGTAGTGAATATATCAGCTATCACAGGGGACTTTCATTTACAGTCACACATTCCTTTATCTCAACATAAATATCTTAGACATTGAGTAAAATCATGTGTGAAATTAACTTCTTATGAAAATTGAAATTGCAAGAAGATGTCAAACAATGAGCTTGGATAATATCAACTCTTGTGACCAGGTTAGTCATTTGAATTTTGCTTTAAGTATCTAGTTAATATGATACCTTCTGGTATAATATAAGATTAGATCTCCTAAAACTGACAAGCTGAAACTGGTCATTGAAGTAATAACTGACTATATTGTTCATTTCCTATATATTCTTTTGTTAGTGGGAAAGCTGTAGGCTCATATGGTTAAGATGTTAATTTCCAGAAACTCACTAACTCACTTAAGTAAACTCAGTGTTAGAGACTAAAAGGAAAACGCCTTTCCATTCTCTGTGGCCAATTCATTGTCAGCTTGAGCCAAGGAAAGAGGATATGAAAAGTCAAGATTGCTGTGAAGAAACAAATTATAAATTCTTGCAATCATGATGAGGTCAACAATCCTCAATGCTTATCATAGAGAAGTACCGTCACATCAGCAGGGGTTTAAGATTCTGTTCGTTGTCCACAGTGAGTAAAATAATGAGTTGACAGTTCCAAGAGGATGTTTTTTCCTGCTAATTCCAGGAATTCTGTTTCCCTAAGAGTTGTGTGTGTGTGTGTGTGTGTGTGTGTGTGTTGTGAGAGCAACAGCTTTGAAAGTGACTAAGAATAAGGAAAAACAAATTTAAAATTTGTAAGTGAGATTTCTAGTTTAGAAATTGAGAGAAAAATGATAAAATGACAATTAAAACACGCAGAGAAAATAAAGTAAATATGAATATCCACTCTATTTTAACTAATACAATATTTAAAAAGGAAACACTACTTTAAAAATCATAATTCTTAGGTCACATTTTAAAGCTATATGCTGGACCAAGGTTTATAGAAGATCAGCTGTGGAGTTTTTGTTTGGTAGGCAAGGATTCTAAGCTCAAGAGCAGTACCACTTAAACAATGTATTCAATGTCTCACCTAGAGATCAATTTTTTTAATATTTATTTATTTATTAAGTATACAATATTCTGTCTGTGTGTAAGCCTGCAGGTCAGAGGAGGGCACCAGACCCTATTACAGATGTTTGTGAGCCACCATGTGGTTGCTGGGAATTGAACTCAGGACCTCTGGAAGAGCAGGCAATGCTCTTAACCTCTGAGCCATCTCTCCAGCCCCTAGAGATCAATTTTAAATCATATTTTACACTTGTTTATTTATTTTGGGTAGTTCATATATGCTTTGTTGTGTGTGGAGAGATGCGTGTACTACCTGCAGGAGTCAGCTTTCTTTTTTATTTCCTGTAGATATAGGAGATTAAATTGACAGTCCAGCTTGGTGTCAATACAAGCCATCCCCTATGTCATAATTCATATTTAAACTAAAAGAGGCTATACAATTTTAGTGTGTGGCTTCTGAAATCACCCTTGTCTCCATTATAGATGACTATAAAGAATAGAAATCAGGGCCAGTAGATAATACAAGGGAAATTTTCTGTATGAGGTTGGAAAATGACCCAAGTGACTTCTCCTCTTATATCATTAGATAGCACTGTTGATTCCACCTTAATGCAAAAAGATATAAGAAATGTTGTTTCTCATTAAAAACTCTGATTCACATGAGGAAGCATGTGTGTTTAGGTGACAGTTACCTGTATTTTCTGAACTCTACCTACCATACTACCAAATATGGCCTATTGAAGCCTCAGGGAGACTATGCAAAGTCTAATCCCATCCATCTCTACATTCAAAGGGAACCCCCAAAGCTCTAGAAGATATGAGATCTTCTCATCAAGTCCAGAGGTGGCTTCTCATAATGTAATGACTCTCATAAAATCAGGGATCTGTTTTCACAACCCCATTTACAAAAATACCAAGAAAAGCAATGAAAAAATAAAGAAGTCTACAATATGAATTGCAGCTTCTGTACATTAGCTATTACAGTACTTTCAATGACCATCCTTCTAAAGCATTTTTTTGTAGTTTTTCCTTTTTGTATTCTGAATTTTTAATGTAGTTAAGCATGCAGCATGACATGGAGAGTTGATTTTCTGTTTTTTTGTATATGGGGTTCTGTGGGTCTCTTGAGCCAGGGTTCCCAGAAATGACAAAATGATAAGACGAATCTTGAAGCAGAAAGATTTTGAATTCATACCATGCTTTAAGTGTCTTAAAATAGCTGCTATAGCGCAATCAACTACAGAAATCATTCTATGAAATTCAGGAAATGAGCATTTTCAAACTTAAGATCTTAAATTCTACCTCAGTGGAAGGTTTCTAATAAAGGGTAACGTTTGGACCACAAATACATCTATATGATTTCTTTCTCATTATTATCCCAGATAAGCAATATGCTTCTTCCTTTTTAATATTCTTTGTTTATTTTTCTTAAGGAATAGGGATGGTTTTCTTAATTAGAAAGTCTACATATAAGGATTAGGAATTGTGTGGCTAGGGTGAGGGGGTTGATGTTTTCATGTTTGTTTATGGCTAGGATTTTCAGAGAGAAGAACTAGAGCTTGAATTAAAATATGCATGACTGAGTAGTGAGAGCAGCAAGGGGTACATGAATTTTAAAAAATGTCTTATGTTTATTTAGATGTTTTCATTTCAAATAATATAGTTCAGAGCCATCTCTTTTCTCTAGGAAGCATTTAGAGCATTAGGCAGGAAAGGATTCCCTCGTGGGCTCAGGAGACAGGGGATATTAAGCAAAATATGCAAGGTTCCACATTCCTAGTTTGGTGCTTCCTTGCATGAAGCACAGAAAAAAAACAGAGAAAGATATTTTTGCACATATTTAGATAATTTACAAGAGGACAAATGAGACATTAAAATGGATATGGTCATTGTTTTAAAAGATAATTATATATCCTAAGAATGTGTTCATTTTCTAGAAGCCTGATGTTGCTATCTACATAATGTGTATTAATATACATATTTAAGATATATCAGGTTAACCAAAACCAATTTTTTAAACAATATTAAATATAAATGGATGAAAAATTTTCCAGAGGTGAATAAAAAAATTAAGATTGTCATGCTCCCTAAAAGCAACATCCGCAAAAGTGACTCTCAAAATAATTTCCAATTTGAAAATAAATATGAAAGATAATATAAGAGAATGTGTATGTAGTAATAAACTGATGTACAATAAACATGCGGAGGATATAATACAAAGAAAATACAGAGTATGATGTGTTCAGAATGAAAAAGCAAGGATATTTCAGTAAAATAAACTATAGTAGAGCACATTACTACTTAATTAAGGTAGTAAATGCTATGTTTAAACAGTTGTAATTTTTTAATGAATCTGTTAGTGTTAAATTATAACATCATTGTTAGATTTATTTCAGCTTGTAAAGTTTTGTATTACAGTGAGCATAATTTAAGAGTATCTTATCTGGCTATGGCAGTTCTCACTTATAATCACTGCAGTTTTAGGGCTTTCAGGAGAATTCACTCAAGTTCTAGGCCATCAGGGATTGCAGAATGAGATCTGTCTCAAAATAAATCACTATGAAGAGTATCTTGTAAATCAAGAAAAAACACTAGTCCCTCTCGTTTCATTTGATTGAGTATAAATATACATTTAGTCAAACAATGGTATTATAATTCAAACTATTTCACATAGCTTTATAAAAAATTAGAAGACTGAACATAGTTGGTACTTCTTATTTGAACTCAGAAGCCTAGTTACAGAATAGGGGAACAGGATTTGTCAGGTATTTCATCTCTATGATGAATAGCTGCCAGAAACAATGCAAATCTGGGGTGAGATCATTTAATTCACAACTTCAGATGTTTTGCTCAGTCACTGATTAGTTGATTACACTAACTTCAGTCCCATAACAAGGCAGAAAGTTCATGGAGGAATGAGAAGGCAAAAGAAATGTAGAAGTAGGAAGAAAAGAAGTTAGAGATTTGAAAGGCTCAGGGTAAAATAGATCTAAGATTATGCCTTTGCTGGCATACTTACTCCAGCTAAGCCCCACCTCCTGAAAATTCCTAGCACTTCTAGAAATAGAACCATAAACTTGGAACCAAGCCCTCAATGGATGAATTTGGTAATATGTCGTATTTAGACAGCAACAGGAACTCTTAATTACCAGTAGTTTATTTTAATCCATAATTAAAATTGGTAGCCAGTTTCATCATTAAAGCAAAACTCAACTGCAATGATGTTACTGGCTCAACAGTATCATTCAATATGTGGAAGCTAGAGAGGAAGACTTGGAGTTATCAAATGGGAGAATTTCAAAACTGAGTTTTACTATTACCGTTCTATCTTTATAACACTTAGTGTGGTTTGATATTCAAAGGCTCTTTGCAACAGATACTGAGGAATAAGAGGAGATTCTGTGAGAAATATTAAGGGCATAGCAGAATACCAAAATGAAGTCAGGGAGCTCTGAGAACTAAGTAACTCTAGTCTAAAATACAGATGGCTGGCCAAGCTACAGCATCTACAGACAGCAGTATTATGCTGTTGCTCAAAAGGAAACCTTCCTACACTCTACACTTGTCTTTCACGTTTCCTCCAGCCCCATGCCTTGCACTTTCACAAGGTGAGCAACGTTGGTGATGCTTTACCCAAGGTTAGCCCTTAACTGGCCGGTATGCCACTTTCTTGGTGAAGTCTTCCCATAGCTCCCAATTCTAACCAAGCTCCTGCTCCTCTGTTCATCCCTGTTATCCTTCACTATTTGAAATTATAATTCTACTGTTTCCTTTGAAGTTTTATTTCAGAAACTGAAATTCTGAAATAATTTCTGGGACTGGAAAGTGTGTCAAAAGGAAAGCATTTGACTAGTATGTGAAAGGGCTTAAGTTGATTCTGATATAGCTAAAAAGTTAATTAATTTAACTGACTGATTAAGCATATGAATAGAAATAAGAAAACAAAATTTAAATAATACATAACACTTTATTTCCTTGAAGGCAATAGTTGTAGTAACCAGTATTCAAATCATTTGTTTTAATTACTAAGTCATTTGAATTATTGTGGAAATTTAAAAGTTTGCCCTGTGATCAATCCATTTCTGTAAGATAAAATTACTAAGACCAGTAGGTCAGTGCTATTATTAAAAGGGAATAATTTAGAATAATACAAGAAAAATATCTTCAACTTGCAAAAAATTCCCTGAGAAGATAGAGAAAGCCAAGTCCCTGGAAGTGCTCAGGCTAAGGCTGGAAAAACATCTCACTGAAGGAGGGATTCCCGTAAGATAACCTCCCAGACCTTTTCCAGATGCGCTCTTTTAATTTATTAGTGATGCCTGTCCATGTGAACGAAAGGTCAGGAACACAGAAATAGCCAAACGCTATTTCACGACTCTTGTAAAGTTTTCAAAGGCTAGTGGTAGAGTAGGAGCTGGAATCGTGTCTCTGGAAACATTTTCAGGAATGCAAGAATCAATGGATGCTTAATGAGTTCTGAAACAAAGTTACTGGAGCCTAAGATATAAAAACCTTTCTGAAAAGTAAAATTCCAAGTAGTTCTTCCCCAGCCTGACTGCTTCAGATTTTCCAAATCACAAATGTGGCTAGATTTTTCCCATTTTATCATATCACTGAGATTAGCCGAGGCCTGTTTATATAGTGATTACCCATATCTGTCCATCTACATGTTAGGTGCCCACTTGGAAATAATTAGAGTTCTCTCATGGGATGAGTTTTACAGGTCGGAAAAAATAGTAGCATTAAGAATCACCTCATTATAACAGATCCTCCCTATAATTCCAGCACTTGGCAGACAGAGTCAAGTGGATCTCTCTGGGTCCCAGCCTAGCCTAGTCTAGAGTATACATAGGGAATTCCAGGCCAACCAGAACTATTTAAAGAAACAATCAAATCAACATACAAACCAAGTGAAATAGAACTCTCTTACCATAATACATAAGCAAAGGACTTGCAACATTAAAAAGAAAAAAATAGGCCCTGACAAAATGTCATAGGATAAAGAACTTTTAAAGATGCCTTTGAGTTTGATTAATGTTTCTCATCTACTACTTAGCATGGGCCTACAATTAAGAAGAGTCTGTATACCCAGTGAGACTCCCTGGAGAAAACCAAGATTTCCTTTACAAATGGCCATTAGCTGGAGGCGGCTACTGAGCTAGGGATCGAGGCATGTCTGCTTCTCCTCTCAGCTTTAACACTTGTCTGGTGCAGACCTACCCAGGCCCTGTGTATGATGCCACAGGTTTTATGAGTTCATCTGTGTACTGGCCCTGTTGTTTCTAGAAAGCCTTGATTTCTTAGTGTCCTCAATCTTCTCTGCATCTTACCCTCTTCTTGCCTTCTCTTCCACAGAGTTCCATGAACCCTGAGGGGAGGGATGATACATTCCTTTTGGTGATGAGTTTCCAAGGTCTCCCACTCTCTGGATGATGTCAGACTGTGGATCTCTGTTTCAGTTCCCATCTGATTCAGGAGAAGACTTCACTTGATGGCAGTCAGGGTACTGAATATGAGCATAACAGAATGTCATTAGGAGTCATTTTATGGCTACATTCTTTTAGTGAATGGTAGTCTTTGGTTTTCCCCTAGGTCCCTGGCCTACCTAGTCTCAAGCTTTTGGCTACCCAGGCAGTATTGGGTATGAATTGACTCATGGAATTGGCCTTAACTCGAACCAGATATTCATTGGTTATTCCCACAAGCTTTTGCCACTATATCACCAGAATATTACAGGCAGGACACCACTGTAGATAGCAGAGTTTGTAGGTGAATTGGTGTTTGCATTTCTCCTTTGGTAGCATGAAGAGTACTTTCCAGTACCATGAACACCACAGGTGAATGCATTATGCAGACACCAGCTCGACATTTCCGTGTTCAATGAATTGTGTATATTTTGTCTTCAATAAACAGATCTTACTATAAGTTTTGTAGAAAACAACCAATAGCCTTGACAATAACCTGGGTTAATGGGGATTCTTGTGTGGCCTGTTTGGTCAACAATTCAATTAGATGTAACCTGTTCCTGGTACTAGAAGCTTCATTTGGTGAACAGAGATATCCAACTGGGACTATGTCTCCTCTGTTATTTGGTGATTTCACATAGAATGCCTTCAGATATGTACACATTTTAGGAAGCTGCTACTGTATTAGGTTTCCATACTGCCCCCCAAAATGGCCTTTAGTTTTAGTCTTTTTCCCCATATTCCCTTTGTCACTGCCTTCTTCTCTTGCCCTCCTTCTTTGATCCTCTTGTTTCAGTTGCCCGCAAGACACCCCAACCAACCCTCATCCATTCATAAATATCTATTCTATTTCCCCTTCCTAGAAGACCCATTCCTCCACACTAATCCTTACTCTCTATCTAACCTGTATAGCTCTACAGATTGTAGCCTGCTGATCAATGACTTAACAGATAACATCCACATATAAGAAAAATACATGCTGGGCTGGGCAGTGGTGGTGCATACCTTCAATCCCAGCACTTGGGAGGCAGAATCAGATAAATCTCTTTGAGTTTGAGGCCAGCCTGGTCTACAAGAGCTAGTTTCAGGACAGCCAAGCTATTACACAGAGAAAAATCAATAAAAAAAAGGAAAAAAGAAAAGAAAAAAATACATTTTTGTCTTTTGGGGTTTGGATTACCTCCTGGATTTTTTTTTTTTAGTTTCACTGATTTGTCTAAAAATTTCATAATTTCTTTTTCAGTTGAGTAATATTCCATTGTGTAAATGTTCCACATTTTTCAAATTTATTGAGGGACACCAAATTTGTTTCCTATTTCTGGCTATTGTAAACAGAACAATGAACAGGGTGATCCAGTATCCTAAGGTAGGATGGAGAGTCCTTTGGGTATATACCTAAGACAGGCATAGCTGGATCTTAAGGCAAATTGACTCTAAGATTCCTGAAAAGCTGTCATACTCATTTCCAATGACTGCACAGGTCCCATCAGCAATGGATGAGTGTTGCCTTTTTCTTACACTCTCTTCAGCATGAGTTGTTATTTGTACTATAGATCTTAGCAATTCTGATAGGTGTGAGATAGCATCTCAAAGTCATTTTTACTTGCATTTCCCTGGTGGTTAAGGATGTTGGACATTTCTTAAAGTGTTTTTCAACCATTTGAGTTTCCCCTTTTGAGTATTTTCTATTGTTGAACTCTACCAATTTTTAAAAATTGAATTGTTTCTTTTTCATGTCAAGGTTTTTGAGTTCTTTATATATTTTAGACATTATGCCTCTATCAGGTGTGTGGTTGGTAAAATCTTTTGTCATTCCATAAACTGCCTCTTTGTCTGAATGATGGTGTCCTTTGTCTTACAGAAGCTTTTCAGTTTCATGAGGTCCCATTTATTAATTGCTGACCTTTGGTGCTGTTTTCTATTCAGAAAGTCTTCTGTCCCACTGAATTCAAGGCTATCTCCCACTTTCTCTTTATAAGATTCAATGTTGCTGATCTTATGTTGAGGTCTTTGATTCATTTGGAGTTATATAGTTTTATGCAGGATGATAAATATGTATCTATTTCGATCCTCTATATGCAGCCATCCAATTTGACCAGGAACATTTGATGAAGATGCTGTCTGCTTATATTATGTATTTCTGGCTTCTTTATCAAAAATCAGGTGTTTATAAATATGTGGGATTGTGTCTCAGTCTTTAGTTGTATTCTGGTGATAAATATATCTTTTTTGCCAATACCATGCTGTTTGTTATTAATTACTATAGCTCTGCAGTATATTATGATATCATGAATGGTATAATTTTATTGGTTCTTTTACCCTTCAGGAGAATTTTAGACAGAAGTTTTTGGGTCACTTATATATACACCGTTATATTATCTGCAAATGAAAATGCTTGGACTTCTTCCCTTTCTATTTACATCTCTTCAATCTCTTTAGGTTGCCTGTAGGTCTAGCTAAGACTTCAAGCACTATATTGAATGAATATGGAGAGAGTGGGCAACTTGTCTTGTTCCAGGATTTAGTGGAAATACTTAGATTTTCTCCTAATTTAAGTTGATGTGCTTTTCTTTGATGGAAAACTTTCAGTTATTGACCAGTCTTGCAGTCATTTTTAATCTGTTTAAGACATCCTGATCATGATTTAGTCTTAGTAGTTATCTATGTCTAGGAATTTCTTTCTTTCTCCTAGGTTATCCAATTTTGGTACATAACTGTTCACAGTAGTCTCTTACAGCACTGTTACTGTATTATCATATGAAATAAACCTACCTTTACTTTTGAAATTATTCATGAAGTTCTTTTCTCCATTCTTTCCCGATAGTCCTTTTTACTAGGAATGGGAAGCAAGCAGCTCAGCTCACCAAAGAAGTAAAGAGATTAAACAAAGATCTCTAGCAAAGTAGAGCTGATGTTCAGAGGCTTGATGAATGTGGATTCAATTTACCAGATAATAATAAAAGTCACTCATATACACAACGTAGGTCCAGAAATGACTCCATGTGTTACAGTGCTCAAGTGGTCATTTTCTAATTAGCCAACATGTTCTTTATCAGCCACAAGTAAAGCTCCTTGCTACTTTTGCTTGTTGGAATGTAGGATGTACTTTTCATTGATCTCTGTTTCTGAAATCTGTGGTATGAAATTTAGAGAGCAGAGAGGTCATCAGATTTAGCTGGCCAAAAATATTTCATGAACCAACTTTAATTTGTCAAGGAAAAGCATTTGTGTGGGATGTAAAAACCTCGAATTCACTAGAGTATATTAATTAATATCATTGAAAAGGTTAAATTTACTCTCATTAAGGAAAAATGTTGATTCCCTGGGAATGAGGCTATATTTTAAGAGAAAAGTGTATTTTAACCCTGACATTGGATTTGAAAAAGCATTTTATTATTTATGTAATTTAATGAACTTGATGTATTTGTCTGTAATTACCCCTCATTTCTGATCTCCAAGAAAATTTGAAACCTAAACCATCAAGAAAATTTTTCAGAAAATAAAGCCCTGACATTTGAAGATTCAAATGTGGAAGTCTCCTACATGCTTCCTTATTTTCTGGAGAGGCAGCCCTGGATATACAGGACCAGAAATCTAGCCCACCAGCATTGAGATCAGGACTTGCTGCTTCTAAACGAAGTGAGATTTAGTGTGAAAAGTAATCTTTAGCATTGGTCAGTAATGGAATTCAAGGTAGATAGTTTTCTCTTACATGACCTCATATACCATGGCTTTGAATTTAAAAAAAAATCTGTGGGGTGTGTGTGTGTGTGTGTGTGTGTGTGTGTGTGTGTGTGTGTGTGTGTGTAAAGCCATTAGAAAACCACTGAATAGTTGTGGTTATAACCTCAGGTCATATGTTATGTGATTTTGTTAATGACTTTAGGATTAACTTAAGCTGGTATAGACCTCAGGATTCATTAAGCTGGTCTGCTAACACACAAGTCCCCTCTCCCACACACAGAGTCTCAGCTGGTTGTATATCTGCCAGGATCTCCATTCCTGTACACAATATGTATAATGTGTGTGTGTGTATGTGTGTGCATGTGCACAGAGTCTCATCTGATTGTATATCTTTCAGGATCTCCATACCTAAACACGATATATATTATATATGTATGTATGTATGTATATGTGTGTGTGTGTGTGTGTGTGTGTGTGTGTGTGAGAGAGAGAGAGAGAGAGAGAGAGAGAGAGAGAGAGAGAGAGAGAGATGTTTTCTCTTATTTAGATTGTATGGTACTCAAGGGAAGGCACCAAAGATTTCCTCCTATTTTCTCCCCCCATTCTGCTTAGCCCATTTCTGAACAAGCACCGGGAGATAATTCATAGATGTTTATAGATTGTTTTACTCCACGTTGGAAAGAGGAAATTCATTATTATGACCATATTTTCTATTTTCCACTTCTGTTTTGGCTTAAGGAAATGAGTAAGAAACTCCTCACCTAGGGAAATCCTCTAGCAGGTGGAGCAGAGTTCTGTATGAGCCAGTGCAGTGTATGGTGCAAGAAGAAAAGCAAATGCATAGACTGACCCCAGGTCTATGAGGCTCTGTGCCTCAGAGACCTCAGCAAAGGAGTAAACAGGGTCTTAATGCATTCTGCAGATGATACTGAAGTGGGAAATGCTGGAGTAGCAGAATGGGCCTTAGTAAAGAAAATAAAGTAAGGTTCAACTTGGAAAAAAAGAACTAACACATCGACGGGAAAAATAATTCAAAACACAGATTCAGCAGGAGGGGATAAACTTGGATTGCAGTACTCACAGCAGGCTGTCCCGTACGGTCCAGCATCAGAGGTGACATGTCACAGTGTTCCTTCCTGAAATCTCAAATATTAAGTTTAGGAATTAAAGGTCCATTTTGACTTAGGCAGGCAAATTAAACTGAGTTCAACTATTATGATGAAAAATGAAAATAACGAAACTAACAAAGGGAATTCTAAGTATTCATGAATACCGTTTCATAGAACTCAGTTACTCAGAACAAAAATCAATTGGCAAGTCACATTTTATAGGATGAAAAGTGAATTCTAACACTCTACCACACAACAAGCATGAGTATTTTTGTCCAACTTGGTTCTTACACTAGAAAAATGTGAATTTAAAATGCACTTTTAGTTTTCCAGTATTCTGGTGATTTTATTTCTCCATTGTTCCTGAAGGACAACTTATTTACCATATCATCACAGAATCATTTACAGTAATCTTCTCCCAGTGTCAGATAGTCAGCCAACTACTTCTAATTCCACCAAGAAAAAGTGAGTGGACCCACATTTCTGTTTCAGACATACTGGTCTTTCCAATAAGTAATGCACTTTGTAATATAAAATATTTTAATATAAATCAATAAATCAACCCTGAAAATTGATCCCAGCTTCAAATGTCTATTTCACCCACATCAGCTGGTACTTAGTATATCCACATACCTTCAATCGCATCCACACACAGAACTTTAAAGGAACATAAGTGCCTCTCTGCACCAAGTGGATTAGCATGAAAACCAGACAAAGGAGAAAAACAGACTAAATATATTATGATTTTCATCATTACACTGTTGCTCAACTCCCATTTGCTCCACCCTGATTTCCTTTATGCCAAGAATATGAAACAAGAATATAAAACAATTATATTCAAGGTTTCTAAGAAAAAAATCTATTTTCTCTCCAGTCTTCAATATATAACAACTCATATTTTTTCCCAGGTGTCCAGGAAGACACCCCCAGCTAGTTCCTTGGGCAGCTGAGGAGAGGGTGCCAGAAATGTCCAGATCCTATTGTCATACTCATGAATATCTTGCATATCACCATAGAACCTTCACCTGGCATTGGATGGAGAAAATGACAGAGCCCCACATAGGAGCACCAGACTGAGCTCTCAAGGTCCTGATGAGGAGCAAAAGGAGGGAGATCATGAGCAAGGAAGCCAGGACCGCGAGGAGTGCTTTTACCCATCGAGACGGTGGGACAGATCTAACGGGAGACCACCAAGTCCAGTCGGAATGGGACTGATGGAACAGGGGACCAAACCGGACTCTCTGAATGTGGCTGACGGTGGAGGAGGACTGAGAAACCAAGGACAATGGCAATGAACATGAACTCTACAGCATGGACGGGCTCACTGTGAGCCTTGTCAGTTTGGTGGCTCACCTTCCTGGACTTAGGGGGAGCGGGGAGGACCTTGGACTTAACATAGTGAAGGGAACCCTGATGGCTCTTTGTCTTTGGAGAGGGGTGGAGTGGGGGTATGGGTGGAAGGGAGGGGAGGGAAGAGGGAGGAGGAGGGGAGGAGATGGAAATCTTGAATAAAAAAAATGAGAAAAAGAAAAAAAAAGATATACAAAATAAGTTCTAAAAACATAAGGATACCAATAAATTCAGGTGAAGTTATCAGAAGACAAGAATGGTAAAGTCCGAGGCATAGTTTTGAAATAAGAATATACATTCATTTAGTGGAGTTAATTGATAAAAAAAAATAAAAATAAAAATAAAATGTGCTTTTATTCTGTTCAGTAATATAAAGACTGCAACTGATTTGCCATGTGAGATGTCTTCTTCAACTTCAAAAACTGCCCAAGAGGCAGTTTGCGATACAAGGTTGTCTAAAATAAAACAAGGTGAACTAAATAAATATGTGAGATGTGGTATATGTGATAAAATACATCAGGCAAGAAATGATGCCCAAGGACAGTCATGGCAATACATAAATATTCAACACCCAAGCAAAATTCACAACTTATTTTCAAGAAAAATATTACCATGAATTAAAAGAAAACAGGAAAATATGATTCACAATAGGTATAAATAATTTAAGTCAACACAGATAGATAAGGATATTGAAGTGGCTATTCATGCATAGAAACATAGGTTCTGAAATTTATTGACATTTGAAAATAAATATTCAAATTAAAATTCTAGAACTGAAAACTATATTTAGTGAAAAATGCACAAGTTGGATCAGTAGTTGAAGAAGAAAGATTAGAAAACAGACATAGAACTGCAGGAACTACTTAGAACGAAATCTAGAGATAGGAAGAGTAAGAACTAATGAGGTATGGGAAAAATACAAATTTCATGTGCCTATAATTTAAGGCCTAGAAGAATTTAAAGACAAAGGGAAAAAGAAGTTGAAATGCAGGCAAAGACTTCAAATTTGAAACATATCTAAATCCATGGATTTATCATTACTGAATCATAAACATAACTATTCATAAGGACAGTCAAATTTGACACACAACAGACATTGGATCAAATCTACTATTCATAACCAAGAAGTTTATAAGGAACTCAGAATTTGGAATGGTTTGGAAAGTTTTAAAAACACACCATGTCTAAATCTAGCCTTCACCTATTTTGATTGTATTATACGGAGCTCAAGCTATAACACACATATATAATACATACATACACACACACAAATATATATATATATATACACACACACACACACACACACACACACACACACACATATATATATATATATATATATATGGTTTTTGAAACAAGGTTTCTCTGTAGCTTTGCTTTGTAGCCTGTCTTGGAACTAGCTCTTATAGACCATGCTGGCCTAGAACTCACAGAGATCCGCCTGCCTCTGCCTTTCAAGTGCTGGGATTAAAGTTGTATGCTAGCACTGCCTGGTGGCACTTATATTTTTAAAGCTCCTTGAAAATGTATCTGTGGGCCATGAGAATAGAAAATCTCTATATTTTCTCCTGTTTTATATGCTCAATGTTTTAAGAAAAATGTTGATCAGTACCTACTCCTGTGATTTTAATGAAGGTAGACATGACTCCTTATTAATAGTATACTAAACTGATAGATTAGTATACTTACTAAACACAAAAAAGAGGAGGCAGAGGAAAAGAGGTAGAAGAGAAAGAAAGGAGGAGAACAAGACCAGTGAGAAGATCATCTTAAATTCATGAAATGAGATATTAGTGTATAGGAGACTATAAAATATATTTCCTAGTTTTAAATAGTAAAGTTGAGAATGGATCATTTTTAATTTTGTAGCTGGCACATGTGAGACTGTATGCTTTGCCAACTTACAGAGTAAGGAATCTAATACAGTAAAATCTTCTTAGAGTATATACTTATATGAAGTTTATCTAAATGAAATCATAAAATAACAATGGAGACAAAATCACAACTGGAAATCTTTCATAACCAAATGAAGCTTTCAACAATGGGAATGGTAATATTTAATCATCCAAATGGTTAACATGGAAAATTTCCAACCAATCCAGGTTGTTGCCAAGGCTATTGGTGGCTCTCTACAAATTGATGGTAAGGCCCTAGTGCTGAAAACAACAACCACCTACACAACTCATTGATCTAGACCCTGCCTAGAGCCTTTGCCTTTTTGGATTAGTATTAATGACACTGGAAGGTACTCTGTACACTGATGTGGGATTCCCCTCTGTATGCTGTGAATACCACTGGTTAATAAAGAAACTGTTTTGGCCTTGGATAGGGAAAAAGAGTAGAGCTAGGCAGGGAAAAATAAACTGAATGCTGGAAGAAAGGAGGAAGAGTCAGAGAAAAGCCATGGAGCCTCAGCCATAGATAGACATGCTGAAACCTTGCTGGTAGGACACAAGTCCTGTAGTAAAATATGAAATAATGGAGATGGGTTAATTCTAGATGTAAGAGCTAGCTAGCAATATTCGTAAGTAATTGGCCAATCAGTGATTTAAATAATATGCTTTCTTCACAATTATTTCAGGAGTCTGGTGGTCAGGAAATGAACAAGCAGCCTCCTTACAAAAATTGGCACTCCAATGTGTGCTAGCTAGCTAAATCCACATAAAACCTGAGAGGGATTGGAAAGGAATTCTAGATACTAAAAAACAAAGTTTAGCATATTTTTTTTCAAATGGGCTCTACTTGCTGGTGGAATGCAGCAGCTCCTTTAAGAGAGGTCTTCTTGATTCAGCAGTAACAGAATAAAAGGCAGGCAGTTTTGAAATGGTGGCTTCCTGGACCATGCTGCCAGCATGAACTCTGTCTCTTTCAGAAGACTGAGCATTTAAATGGGGTTTGTGAGCAAAGTGCTACAACCTGCTTAAAGGCAACAGAGACCCTCTGTTTGAAAATGGGGCTGTGAATATGGCTCTAGCTAAACAGACCTCTGCTGTACCATGTTGGACTGGGTGGAGCCAAAAGGCAAAGCAGACTTAGAAGTGCTTAGGTTTATAAGGAGCACTTAACATTTTAAGAAGCCATCCTGGTCATAAAGGAATTACAGATACACAATAAAGACAAATTCAGATGAAAAAGACCTCTAAGTGGGTGACAGTGTTGGATAAATATGCCTAGGCTTGGGACAGAGAAGAAAATGAATATAGACAGTTATAAAAAGAAGTAAATTGTTTGACAAAGTCTTTAAAGAGGCAGAGTACAGATATTCATAGATTAAAGGAGTAAAAATAATAAAATTAATAAAAAACTTGTAGAAAAAGTAATAGAGTAAGGAAAATAAGCCATGTAAAGATGGAATACATGTAGAAAGTCTAAATTATGTATATTATTTTGTTTATGCTGAATTTTTGACTGTGAAGGAGCTAAGTATAGAGAAACATTTCATTGTATGAGCTGCTAAGCTAAATCAAAGGTATCTTGATTTCAGAATTTTGGTCTAAGAATATGTTGCTTTCAGAAAGAGGTTCTTCTTTTGTTTCCATTGAGGATGAGAACTTGTGGATTCATTCCAGTTTAATGTGGTTTGATGGATCATGATACCCCAAGAGGTCACCAAAACATCCCCAAATACTTCACCCAACAAAAAGCAGGAAGCAATTTGGAGAGAACTATGTCCAAATTTCCCATATGATTGTTTATAAATGTTTGTTTACATTTTAAAGGGGTATGCTATAGAGATTTGCATTAGTATTTATCTTGGTTTATTGATACAAATTTAGGGTCAATATTGTTATATGTATATTTCTGCGCTTCATTAAAGTATTGTGTTTATGCAGCTCATAAAATGTGATGTATAATTCAGAAATATAGGTTAATAGATAATCCTCTATAATAGTCAAACTTCTAGTCATGTTAGGTTTTCTAGATATGTAGAGATACATTTCAGTTAGATAGGTATTCTTTACATCTTTCAGA
Organism: Arvicola amphibius; assembly: GCF_903992535.2. Lineage (NCBI taxonomy): Eukaryota > Metazoa > Chordata > Mammalia > Rodentia > Cricetidae > Arvicola > Arvicola amphibius. Next base: position 152,408,415 of record NC_052049.1, on the reverse strand, counting down.
GACCTTCAGAATATTACATTTAAAATGTTTTAATAACTTAGGACTTTTCATGACAGTGAGACACGTGTACTCCTAGAAGCACCAGGCTACTTCAAGAGGATAATAAGCCTCATGGTAAAATATAACATAACAGTAATGGGTTAATTCTATATGTAAGAGCTAGCTAGCAATATGCTTAATTAATTGGTCAAGCAGTTATTTGATTAATCCAGTTTCTGTGTGGTTATTTTGGGAGTCTGAGCAGTTAAGAAATAAGCAAGTGGCCTCCTTACTACAGTACACTATCAAAAGATAAAAGTAAACACCAACCCAGCTACAAACCATTCAATCTACAATGGTGACCTGTTTGCAAGATTCACTGGTGCAGAGTTAAACAAGCTTATGGGAGTAACAAACCAAGATCTGATTTGAGTTAATGCCCTCTCTACATGGCTGAACCTATACCCACAATGCTTTACCAAGAACCTGAAAATAGATAGGCCAGATACCTAAGAAAAAGAAGACTGCCATTCTACTAGAGCAACACAGCCATAAAATGATTTCTGATGACATCTTCTATATTCATAGACCTATGCCCTTATCAGTCATCATCAGAGAAGCTTCCTGTTGTAGCAGATGGGAACAAATACAGATACTCACAGTCAGAAAATGTAATGAGAATGAGAAACCTTGGACCACTCAGCCATAAATGGAATGTCTTCATTAAATTCCCCTTCTTGGGGGCACAGAGAACTCTTTAAAAGAGGAGGCAGAAACCTTCTTTCCCAGTGCTACCTGTGAGTTGGCTACCATCTCTTCTACGGCTTCATGGCTGCCTTCCAGCCTCTGGTGAAGCCCAAGATTGTCAAAAAGAATACCAAGAAGTTTATCCAACTCCAGTCAGACCCATATGTCAAAATTTAAGCAACACTGGCAGAAACACAGAGGTATTTACAACAGTGTGGAGAAGATTCACTGGCTAGATCCTAATGCCCAACATTGATTATGGGAGCAACAAGAAATCCAAGCACATGTTGCCTAGCAGCTTCCAGAAGTTTCTGGCCCACAATGTGTGCAACAAATCTTACTGTGTGAGATTGCTCACGTTTCCTCCCAGAACTGAAAAGCCATTATAGAAAGAGTAGCATAGATGTCCATCAGTGTCACCAATCCCAACACCAGGCTACACAGCCAAGAAAACGAGTAGATGGCTTTTGTGCACGTTTTATTTGTGTTTAAATAAAACCACAAAAACTGGGGAAAAAAAGAGGAGGCAGACATAGTGTAAGAGTCAGAGGGTATGGAAAGCCCTAAGAAATAAAGGCTTTGGAAACACAGCACAATTAACACATGTGTAAATTCATAGATACTGTGACAGTGCACACAGAAAATGGTTGTGCACCAAAAGGGCTCCTAGAGTTTAGAAGAGAAGTGGACACAAGCACCCATTCCTAACCTAGAAGCTATTCTCCAATTGATAACTACTTGCATATGAAAACTTAGTTTTCTTCAGTGGAGTCCCATATTAAGTGGTAGATGATCCACACTAAAAAACAATCAATGGCATCTTTGGGGGGTCATTCTCTCATAATGTTATGCTAGAAAACTTTTTTGTTTTGCCTTACAGGTCCTTTGCCCATAAATTTCGGCTTCCCATTTGTGTTTTTATGGGACTCTTATGTGTGTGTGGACATGTGTGTCTTTGCCTCTGTACATTTTTCCTGGACTCTTTTTCTTCTGTTTGCTCTTTTGTACATTTCAACTGTTTTTTATCTTATTCTATTTTATTATTATCCCTTAAGTGTCTGTTTGTTTCTTTTCCTCTTTAAAAATAAATTTTTATTTAATTTACTTCCCAGCTACAGTTTTCCCTCCCTCTTCTTCTCCTATTCCCTGTCCTCACTGCCTACCCTTTTCCTCTCCCCACCCCATCCACTCATCCATTGTTGCTATCCAGAAAAGTGCAGTCTTCCTATCATATCAACAAAACGTGGCATATCAAGATGCAGTAAGACTGTGAACCTCTGTTTGTATTAAGGCTAGGCAAGGCAACCCATTACAAAGAGTATGGTCCCAAAAACCATTAAAAGAGTTGGAGACTATTCCTTTTCCAGCTGTTAGGATTCCCACAAGAAGACCAAGCTACACAACTGTCACAAAAATGCAAAATATTTTCTTTTTTTTTAAAAAAAAAGTACTCTTCTCTCATACATCCATCCTGATCACAGTTTTTCCTTCTTCCATTCCTCCTAGTTTCCCCACACCTCCCTTCTCTTCTAGATCCTCTCCTTTCCTGTTCTCCTTTAAAAAAGAGCAGGCATTGGAGGGATAGTAACTGAGCATGGAATAAAAAGTTATAAGAACTTATAACAAGTTATAAGACTATGCATAAACTCTTATATCAAGACTGAATAACACAACCCAATAGGAGAAAAAGGTTCCTAAGAACAGGTAAAAGAGTCAGAGATACCCCTACCTCCACTGTTTGGAGTCCCACAAGAACACCAAGCTACATAATAATAACATACATGCAGAGGACCTAGTTCAGATCCATACAGACTTCGTGATTGTTGTTTCAGCCCTATGGGCCCCTGTGAGCCCTGCTTATTTGTTACTCTGTGGGCGTTGTCTTCATGATGTCCCTGACTCCTACAATCCTTACTCCCTCTTCTCTGGGGTTCCCCAAGTTCTACCTAGTGTTTATCTATTGGTCTCTGCATTAGAAAAAAATCATCCTGTGTGAGGCAACCCAGACTCAGAAAGACAAACATGATATAAACTCACTTGCAAGTGGATATTAGCTGTTAAAGAAAGGATAACCATGCTATAGTCCTCAGACTCAGAGACGTTAAGAAACAAGGGGGGATCAATGGAGGATGCATGGCTCTCCCTGGGGAAGGGAAATAACAGATTTTTGCCTGTTTATTTTCTAAGGAGATACAGATAAGGTGTGGATTTAGATGGAGAGGAGTTAGGGAGTATTGGGAAAAACTGGGGATGGAAAGTTAATCAGAATACATTGTTTTTAAAAATCTATTTTCAAAAAAAAAGAGGTAGAGGAAAAAGAGTTACAGGAAAAACAGGTACAGGAAAAACAAGTAGAAAAAACAGGTACAGGAAAAAGAGGTAGAGGAAAAACAGGTACAGAAAAAGAGGTAGAGGAAAAACAGGTAGAAGAGAAACAGGTAGAGGAAAAACAGGTACAGGAAAAAGAGGTAGAGGAAAAACAGGTACAGGAAAAAGAGGTAGAGGAAAAAGAGGTACAGGAAAAACAGGTAGAGGAAAAACAGGTAGAGGAAAAACAGGTACAGGAAAAACAGGTAGAGGAAAATCAGGTAGAGGAAAAACAGGTAGAGGAGAAACAGGTACAGGAAAAAGAGGTAGAGGAAAAACAGGTAGAGGAAAAACAGGTACAGGAAAAAAAGGTACAGGAAAAAAGTAGAGGAAAAACAGGTACAGGAAAAACAGGTAGAAAAAAACAGGTACAGGAAAAAGAGGTACAGAAAAAACAGGTAGAGGAAAAAGAGGTAGAGAAAAAACAGGTAGAGGGAAAAACGGGTACAGGAAAAACAGTTAGAGGAAAAAGAGGTAGAGGAAAAACAGGTACAGGATAAAACAGGTACAGGAAAAACAGGTAGAGGAAAAAGAGGTAGAGGAAAAAGAGATAGAATTGTAATTATATAGATTGAACTGGCCCCCTAGTCAACCTCTTGGACAATCTTCATGCCTTAGTATTTCTCACAATCTGAGCAGCAAAGCAGAAAATCTAATGCTATTAATTTAAAACATTGTTAATTCACTCATCAAGGCTCCAACACATTAAAGAAACATGATAGAATCAATTTTATTTTTGATGTCAAAAGTCAACTAAGATATCATAAATTAAATAAGATGAGACTGCTAATTAACGGCTAGAATGAAGAAGATACTGTTTTTAGAACATAGCACTGACTACATTAACTGACTGGTAGCAAATGACAAAGGTTGCTGGTCCGGCTGTCAGGCATTGTAAGTATCATCCAGCTTCTGTTTTACAGCTGTGGGAAATATAAATAGGATAAATTTTGTATTCATGGAATTCCACCTGAGGTTACAACACTGGGGAAATTAATGTGCCTTCTCCAAAAGAAAATAAGAGATGCAAACTGGCCACTGAAACGCTAATGCTTCTCGGTCTGCTCTCACGCTTGATCCCTGCTTTGTGTACTCTGGCCTTGCAGACATTTCAGTAGCATCTCCTGGGTACAATAAAGGACCTTGATTTAGAGCGCACGCATTCTCCTCCCCATTAGATGCTTGCTCAGTTGCTCCTGTGAGGATATTACATGACATCAAAAATCCACTGCAGCAATGTAACTGGGAGAAAGTGGAAGTGAGAAAGAAGGAGCAAACTAAAACGAGAATTTTGTTTATGTTGAAAGTTCAGGTGTAAAGGTTTAGTATCTAATTTTTTTGAAACAAGATTTTATTGGCTTTGTTGGGAGAGTAGCTAGAGGATTTAATAAAAGTTTAATGTAGTAATCCAATAGTTTTCACAAATTAAGTCATTTCTGCTTAGCATGAATAACTACTATAAAAGCAGGGAATAATTACCCTATGGTGTGCATAAAGATATTAAATTATAAACTGTAAAGATCATGACTATTATTACATAGCCAAGAAGAGACATTTCCATCACAACGTCCTTCCTCCTTCTGGTTTTAGTTTGCATACGTACCAAACACAATTGTGTGACTATCCATTCATTTTACAAAGGTCATGTTACAGATCATATTTCCAACTTTTATGGATGAGTATTTTACATGCACTCCAGGAGCTGAAAGATATGCAGATCTTCACATGGAAAGTTTATCAATAGAATTACATAGACTGGTTTGCCAAGTATGCCTTAAGCAACTAAAGACAAGAAACTCTTCCTGTAAAAATTTTACTTTCACTATTCAAATCATTTAACTTTTCTTATGAGATATACATTTTAGTATTATCTGTTTGGGAAGCTTCTTGTATGGTCAAAATAGAACATTGCATTGTACCTGGTGCTGCATATTTTCTCTCCCTAAATTACTAAAAAAAGGTTAATGAATACTAATTTCATGAGGCTGAAATATCTATGAGTTTAAAACATGAACTAGTCTGTGTCTAGTCTTTAGGAATGATTTTGAGCACTAGATGGCTTGTTTGCACAGTATGGTTTGATTGCCCTACAGTTCTGGAGGCTGGTAGTACAAGATCGGGACTCTGAATAGTCTTTTCCTTCTTAGTAGATCCCTGTACGTGGAGGCTGCTTGTTCATTTCCTGGCTGCCGGGACCCAGAAAAATTACCCAGAAACTATATTAATTTCAACACTGTTTGGTCAATAGCTTAGGCTTCTTCCTAACTAACTCTTGCATCTTAAGTTAACCCATTCCTATTATTTTGTATTTTACCATGAGGCTCGTGGTTTACCGGTAAGGTTACCAGGCCTCTGTCTCCTTTATAAGCTACATGGCATCTCTCTGACTCTAGCTTCTTTTCATTTCTATCTCTGCTTGGAATTCCCACCTTTCTCTATTCTGTGCTGCCATAGGCCCAAAGCAGCTTCTTTATTAACCAATGATATTGAAACATACTCACAGTATACAGAAAGGAATGACACATCAGATCCCAAACTGTGTCTTTGCGTGTAGATAATATCTCCCAGTGCCTTCAAGTCATCCTCCCTGTGTGCCATCAGACTCAGATATGACCATTAGCTGCAATTCAGGTCCTGATGACATGGTTCCATGTGGCGGCACAAGCCACAGGTCTGTATTGTCCTGGCAGCAGCTTAACCATCAAAGACTAAAATGGCCACAGGTGATGGTCCAGACTGTAAGCCGCTGTGTGGCCCTTGGTGGCAACAGAAGTTATGGAGATCAGCTCAGAGCCAGGCTGCAGCAGGGCCATGAACCCAGACATGGCTCCCAGCAGCATTCCAGACTCAGACTGGCATGATCCTGGGTGACAGCACAGGCCTCTTGGATCAGCATGGCCCCTGTCCTGCCATATGGAAACAACACCTGTGGTAACCCAGACTCCACATTTCTGCAGAACCCTCAGCGGCAACAGGAGTCACAGACATCAACACAGATCATTACTGCTGCATCAGGGTCATAGACCAAGACATGGGTCTTTGCAGCAGCCCGGGTCTGAACATCACCATGGCCAGGGGAGGCAATCCGGCCATCCACATTAGCCTGTTCCTCACTGCCTCTTCAGATCTGCCTTTCTTCCCAGAGCATGAAGTATTCTGCCTCTCTTTCATTCCCACTTCCCCACCCTGTACTCACTCATCACAACTAACCTAAAGGCCTGGGGTGTCGGGTGGGGGTGCTGTCTGGATAACAGATAAAGTTTGTAAATCTTAGTTTTCATTTAATGGTTTCCAAAGGGATTATTAATATTAGCTTACGGAAAGCCTTTAATGACATTCTAGACTGTAAGAAATGGCATGCGATAATAATGGAAGCTCTGAACTTGTCTCAAATAGGATGGACCTGTGATCACTACTTCCTCACTTGTTGCCATAGCACTAGATAATGCCAATGAGTTCTCCATGAGGACCGAGAGCTATTATAACTCCTTTGAATAGATTTCCTCCCTTAAGAGCACTCTGCAAATCATGACATATCTCACAAAATTTGAGGCAATGGGGATTGCTTCAAATGACTCACCCAAAGACACACAACTTCATCAGAGGTCTATAGAATTAGAATATTACCAAATAATAGAGATTACAGTGTTTTAAAGAAAACTACAAACCATTTCCTACTTTTGTCTAAAATCTTCTCGTTTTCCCTACAGCTGCCTTCTAACGGTTTCTTGATTGAGAAAATGATGCAACATTAATTCTTCAGATTACAATATTGCATTCATAAATTTTCTGAACATAAGAGACAAAGACTTAGACAAATGAATTCCCCTAAAAGCTGCAAATCTTATTCCTATTTCAAAGTAAATTACGAAACAACTTGAATTTACATTACTCAGCCAAGTGATAAATCAGATTATGCAATGCGAGATTTCAGAAGGCAGCAGACACTGAAAGAGCAAACTTTTAAACACAGAAGAGGAGGCAGCTCACCCATATCCAGTCACCCTGTCAGCCTTGCTTTCCTGCTTCTTAATGCTCGTAGGACTTTGTGACTGGACAAATGCACGCTTGCATTTATAAAGTCACTGTGTGTGAGGAGTGTGTCTGTAACCAGAGAGCAGTGTAATCTACACTAACGCAGACTTCAGGTTTGAACTAGTATATGTTCATCCGTCATTTTTCTGCTATTTCAGACTTGTCAAAGGACTTAGCCATTCTGTATGGGCAACCATAGAAGCCCCACATACAGGCGACTTCTCCTTGAAAAAAAATCACATTGACCGTAGTGGATAATTTTTCTAATGTGTTCTTGGATTCGGTTTGCCAGTATTTTATTGAGAATTTTTGCGTCAATGTTCATGAGTGAGATTGGCCTGTAATTCTCTTTCTTGGTTGAGTCTTTGTGTGGTTTAGGTATCAGGGTAACTGTAGCTTCATAGAAGGAATTTGGCAGTGACTCTTGTGTTTCTATATTATGAAATACCTTAAGGAGTATAGGTATTAGGTCTTCTTGGAAGTTCTGGTAGAATTCCGCATTGAAACCATCTGGTCCTGGGCTTTTTTTGGTAGGGAGGTTTCTGATAACAGTTTCTAATTCTTCGCGACTAACAGGACGATTTAGAGCATTTACCTGGTCCTGGTTTAACTTTGGTATATGGTATTTATCTAAAAAACTGTCCATTTCTTTTACATTTTCCAATTTTGTGGCATACAGGCTTTTGTAGTAAGATCTAATGATTCTCTGAATTTCCTCTGTGTCTGTGGTTATGTCCCCCTTTTCATTTCTGATCTTATTAATTTGCGTGTTCTCCCTCTGCCGTTTGATTAGTTTGGCTAAGGGTTTGTCAATCTTGTTGATTTTCTCCAAGAACCAGCTTCTTGTTTCATTGATTCTTTGGATTGTTTTCTGTGTTTCTATTTTGTTGATTTCTGCCCTCAGTTTGATTATTTCCAGTCTTCTACTTCTCCTAGGTGAGTCTGCTTCTTTTTTTTCCAGAGCTTTCAGGTGTGCTGTTAAGTCACCAATGAGTGCTTTCTCCGTTTTCTTTAAGTGGGCACTTAGTGCTATGAGCTTTCCTCTTAGCACTGCTTTCATTGTGTCCCATAGGTTTGAGTATCTTGTGTCTTTGTTTTCATTAAATTCAAGAAAGACTTTAATTTCTTTCTTTATTTCTTCCTTGACCCAGGTGTGGGTCAGTAGTTGACTGTTCAGTTTCCATGAGTTTGTGGGCTTTCTGGGGGTAGCATTGTTGTTGAATTCTAATTTTAATCCATGGTGATCCGATAAGACACAGGTGGTTACTAATATTTTTTTGTAACTGTGGAAGTTTGCTTTGTTACCAAGTATATGGTCAATTTTCGAAAAGGTTCCATGAGCCGCAGAGAAGAAGGTATATTCTTTCCTATTTGGGTGGAATGTTCTATAGATGTCTGTTAAGTCCATTTGGTTCATTACCTCCATTAAGTCTTTCAATTCTCTGTTAGGTTTCTGTCTGATTGACCTGTCCATTGGTGAGAGAGGAGTGTTGAAGTCTCCAACTATTAGTGTGTGTGGTTTGATGGCTGCCTTGAGTTCTAGAAGTGTTTCTTTTACATAAGTGGGAGCTTTTATATTAGGGGCATAGATATTCAGGATTGAGACTTCATTCTGATGGATTTTTCCTGTTATGAGTATAAAGTGTCCCTTTCCATCTCTTCTGATTGATTTTAGTTTGAAGTCAACTTTGTTGGAAATTAGTATGGCCACACCCGCTTGTTTCTTAGGGCCATTTGCTTGATAAACCTTTTCCCAACCCTTTACTCTGAGTAGGTGTCTGTCTTTGTGGTTGAGGTGTGTTTCTTGTAAACAGCAAAATGTTGGATTCTGTTTTCGTATCCAGTCTCTTAGCCTGTGCCTTTTTATAGGTGAATTGAGTCCATTGATATTAAGTGATATTAATGACCAGTGGTTGTTAACTTCAGTCATTTAGATGCAGGGCTGGTTCAACATACGAAAATCTATCAATGTAATCCATCATATGAATAAACTGAAGGAAAAAAACCATATGGTCATCTCATTAGATGCTGAAAAAGCATTTGACAAAATTCAGCACCCTTTTATGATAAAAGTTTTGGAGAGATTAGGGATACAAGGGTCATTCCTAAATATAATAAAAGCTATTTACAGCAAGCCGACAGCTAACATCAAATTAAACGGAGAGAAACTCAAGGCTATCCCACTAAATTCAGGAACACGACAAGGATGTCCACTCTCTCCTTATCTCTTCAATATAGTGTTTGAAGTTCTAGCAATAGCAATAAGACAACATAAGGGAGCCGGGCGGTGGTGGCTCACGCCTTTAATCCCAGCACTCGGGAGGCAGAGGCAGGCGGATCTCTGAGTTCAAGGCCAGCCTGGTCTACAAGAGCTAGTTCCAGGACAGGCTCTAGAAACTACAGGGAAACCCTGTCTCGAAAAACCAAAAAAAAAAAAAAAAAAAAAAAAAAAAGACAACATAAGGGAATCAAGGGGATTCAATTTGGAAAGGAAGAAGTTAAACTTTCATTATTTGCAGATGATATGATAGTATACATAAGCGACCCCAAAAACTCCACCAAAGAACTCCTACAGCTGATAAACTCCTTCAGTAACGTGGCAGGTTACAAGATCAACTCCAAAAAATCAGTCGCCCTCCTATACACAAAGGATAAGGAAGCGGAGAGGGAAATCAGAGAAGTATCACCTTTCACAATAGCCACAAATAGCATAAGATATCTGGGAGTATCTCTAACCAAGGAAGTGAAGGATTTATTTGACAAGAACTTTAAGTCTTTGAAGAAAGAAATTGAAGAGGATACCAGAAAATGGAAGGATCTCCCCTGCTCGTGGATTGGGAGGATCAACATAGTAAAAATGGCAATTCTACCAAAAGCAATCTATAGATTCAATGCAATCCCAATCAAGGTCCCATTAAAATTCTTCACAGAGATTGAGAGGACAATAATCAACTTTATATGGAAAAACAAGAAACCCAGGATAGCCAAAAAAATCTTATACAATAAAGGTACTTCTGGAGGCATTACCATCCCTGACTTCAAACTCTATTACAAAGCTACAGTATTGAAAACGGCTTGGTATTGGCATAAAAACAGAGAAGTTGACCAATGGAATCGTATAGAAGACCCGGATCTTAAACCACAAACCTACGAACACCTGATTTTTGATAAAGGAGCCAAAAGCACACAATGGAAGAAAGAGGGCATCTTCAACAAATGGTGCTGGCATAACTGGATGTCAACCTGTAGAAGAATGAAAGTAGATCCATATCTATCACCATGCACAAAACTCAAGTCCAAATGGATTAAAGACCTCAATATTAATCTGAACACATTGAGCTTGATAGAGGAGAAAGTGGGAAGTACTCTACAACAAATGGGCACAGGGAACCGTTTCCTGCGCATAACCCCAGCTGCACAGACATTAAGGGCAACATTGAATAAATGGGACCTCCTGAAGTTGAGCAGCTTCTGTAAAGCAAAGGACATTGTCACTAAGACACAAAGGCAGCCTACTGACTGGGAAAAGATCTTCACCAACCCTGCAACTGACAAAGGTCTGATCTCTAAAATATATAAGGAACTCAAGAGACTAGACGGTAAAATGCCAATTAACCCAATTAAAAAATGGGGCGCTGAACTGAACAGAGAATTCTCAACAGAAGAAGTTCGAATGGCCAAAAGACACTTAAGGTCATGCTCAACCTCCCTAGCTATCAGGGAAATGCAAATCAAAACAACTTTGAGATATCATCTTACACCTGTCAGATTGGCTAAAATCCAAAACACCAATAATAACCTTTGCTGGAGAGGTTGTGGGGTAAGGGGTACACTCATCCATTGCTGGTGGGAATGCAAACTTGTGCAACCTCTTTGGAAAGCAGTGTGGCGGTTTCTCAGGAAATTCGGGATCAACCTACCCCAGGACCCAGCAATTCCACTATTGGGAATCTACCCAAGAGGTGCCCAATCATACAACAAAAGCATATGCTCATCTATGTTCATAGCAGCATTATTTGTAATAGCCAGATCCTGGAAACAACCTAGATGCCCTTCAGTGGAAGAATGGATGAAGAAACTGTGGAATATATACATGCTAGAATACTACTCAGCAGTAAAAAACAATGACATCTTGAATTTTGCAGGCAAATGGATGGAAATAGAAAACACTATTCTGAGTGAGGTAACCCAGACCCATAAAGATGAACATGGGATGTACTCACTCATATTCGGTTTCTAGCCATAATTAAAGGACATCGAGCCTATAAATTTGGGATCCTTGAGAAGATAATAAGAAGGTGAACTCCCAAAAAAAGATATAGTAATCCTCCTGGATATTGGAAGTAGACGCGATCGCCAGGCAAAATTGGGAACTTGAGGGTTGGGCGAGACTGGGCCAAGGGAAGATGGGGAGAGAAAAGTGTGAAGGGGAGAACGGGGGGAGCTCGGAGGAATGGGGTGCTTGGGATATAGGAAGGGTGGATATGGGAGCAGGGAAGCATATATCTTAATTTATGGAGCTACCTGAGGGTTGTCAAGAGACTTGACTCTAGAGGGGTTCCCAGGTTTCCAGGGAGACGCCCCCAGTTAGTTCCTTGGGCAGCTGAGGAGAGGGAGCCTGAAAAGGCCAGTTCCTATAGCCATACTGATGAATTTCTTGCATATCACCATAGAACCTCCACCTGACGATAGATGAAGAAAATGACAGAGCCCCACATTGGAGCACTGGACTGAGCTCCCAAGGTCCTGATGAGGTGCAGAAGGAGAGAGAACATGAGAAAGAAAGTCAGGACCGTGAGGGAACCTCCAGCTGGCGACAGATGCGGAAGGTGACTGAGCCCCACATTGGAGCACTGGACTGAGCTCCCAAGGTCCTGATGAGGAGCAGAAGGAGCGAGAACATGAGGGAGAAAGTCAGGAACGAGAGGAGTGCGTTCACTCATGGAGACGGTGGGACAGAACTAATGGGAGATCACCAACTCCAGTTGGAATGGGACTGTTGGATCATGCGACCAAACCCGTCTCTCTGAATGTGGCCAACAGCGGGGGCTGACTGAGAAGCAAAGGACAATGGCTCTGGGCTCTGATTGTTCTTCATGGACGGGCTCTGTGGGAGCCTTCTCAGCTTGGTCGATCACCTTCCTGGACCTGGGGGGAGTTGGGAGGACCTTGGTCTTAGCATAGAGTGGGGAACCCTGATGGCTCCTTGGCCTTGAGAGGGAGGGAGGGGAGGTATGGGTGGAGGGGAGGGGAGGGAAGGGGGAGAAGGAGGGGAGGGAAGGGGGGGGAGGGAGGGGGGAAGAGAAGGGAAGGAGATGGAAATTTTTTAAATATAAAAAAAATAAACCATGAGGAAAAAAAAATCACATTGACAACGCACAAAATGAAAAGCCTGCTTGCTCAGTAAAATCCCCATTCTTCACAGAAGTCTAAATGTATGGGGCAGATGGAGAAACAAATTGCCATCCCAGAATTGCCAGCTTTGACATTCCTCAGACAAAAATCAAATGCTTCCAAAAGGACATAGCTCCATGAGCCTTCAAAGTCTGGAGGACTAATTCCCTTCATCGCCCTCATCAAATTGTTTGCAATAGTGCAGTGTCCAGTAGCATAAAACTAATGGGGAAAGCAGGAAATTTCCTGGGGCCTTTGTGCAAATTAGGCATTTTATTTTAACATTAGAATTTTGCACAAACCACCCCAAATATTTTGAATTTAGGAAACAGTGAACCGATCCAATTGTTCAAAAGGTATGTGTTTCATTATATAACTGTCTACAGCAACTATAAAACTTCAGACAGTGTCCTTGGAAAGGGCAATTCTTGTTTCACTTGCTGAACCATTTAACTGAGCCATCAGCTCTCCTTTCAGGACCCACATTTCACTGTGTTTAATGCTGAGCTCTTCTGCTTAATAGAAACAACTTTAGACAAGTACATGATTTTTGCTTTTTTAGAGTGTAGGCTGTTTTTATATAATAAGACACTTGTCATTGGTCTTTAGCACACAAGCAACTGTGACATTTGTCAGTTAATCATACTATTAAAGTGAATATACATGATCACAGAAAATAGATAAGACTCATGAGCAACTTCCAATCTTAAGTTTGTGGTAAATATTCAGTGTTCTCTCCTGTAATCTTCTTTGCTCCCTGGAATAATTCATACAGCCCAACAAAGAAAATGTGAGAAGTATGTGTGAAAAATATGAACCCCTCACAATTTTAATATGATCCTAAAGGTATGGGGACAGTTATAAATACATAATTTCTATTTAGGAAAATCATTAATCACAAATACAAAATATTCATTTAATCTCCATGTTATGGTCACACCAAAAGATAAATACAAATAAATACACTTGTTAATATAAGAAGCCAGTTCTCAAATTATGAGTTTGGAGAAAGAGGGTACCTCAAGGTTAAGAGTTTTTGCAGCTATTCAAGAGGATCCATCATTAACTTCCAGGACCCATACTGTATTGGTTACAACCATGTGTAACTCTAGCCCTAGGAGATCTAATGTCTGCTTCTGGCCTCCAGGATTACCAGCCACATGTGGCATAAAAACACATGTATAAATAAAAGTAAAAATAAGTCTTTAAAAGGGTTGAAACAGAACCAGTGTTTTAGAAATTTTATTGGAAAACACTATATGATGTAAGAAGCACCAAAACATCATATGTAAAAAGAAAGCGAGTATTTTATAAATAAATAAGCATATAAAGAAATACAAATAATAGAATAATTTAAAATAGTTATAAATAAATATAAAGGCTAGAATGTTTTGCATGTAAGTTTCAAATTGGATCCAACAGAGTCTGTCCCTGCTATAACACTTATTGAATACATTGCTGGATTTTGAATGTTTGCTTTTGACAAGGATTAAATTAAAAACAGTTATTTTGCATTGTTAACCATTTTAAATGATTTTAAGACAGTATCAAGATAATACATATAGTTGTAATATACTATTTTAGCTATAAAAAGATATTTTTTAAAAAAAATTGTGTTAAACACACAAGTACCTATCGAGGCAAGGAAACTAAAAGGGACTGTTCAGGGAAGGAGAAAAATGTAAAGGTAGAGAACAAAGTTCGATGCAGAGAATATGAGTTTGGAAAGGGGTGCAACAGAGAGATGTTTAAATGAGAGATAGAGAAGAAGAGAAGAAGGGAATGGTTAACTTGAAAAAGCCATATGGAAGCCTAACACCCTGCAAAATTTGTGTATATCCAAATAATATATTTAAATATATATGTGTGCATTGCACGTATAAAGATAATTTATTTACACATATTTATTGGATAAGTATTCAAATAGAATAGTCTAATTTTATTTGCCCTTCCCAGGGGATAGCCAAATGTGGGATACCTTCCCTGAAGTTGTTGATGGGTGTCTTGGAGATCCGTTAAACAAAACAGGCTATTGCTCTCAGTTTCCCACCAGAACCAACCTATTTGACACTATTGCTGAAGATGCCGCTTTTGTCATCGGACTTACGAAACCTTAGCTGCTACAGACATTAGTAGCTTTCTTACCATCACCTTTTGATCAAATTTACAGTGACCAGGGTCGAAAGATGCTGACAAAATTGCCCACTCCTAAGCAATATACAAATAAAAGCAAAACCATCACACCATAGATATGCCAGAGTGAAAATTAAATCCTACAAAATAAGAAAGAGAGGAATACATAAAAATTGAGTATCTGGAAGAAGACTTGTGCTGAGTGGAGGGGTAAGTTCTCAGGCACTTCTTGTCCCATAGGGCACTATGCTCTTCAGCTTTGTAATGATTCCATGCCTTTCCATATTCAAGCTTAATCTTTGAAATATATATACTGAATTCTTTTGGTATATAAAAGATAAACATGAATATAATATGTAAATATTCTTAGTAATTGAATGCAATCAATCTGAGAGCTGGACTATGGTAGTTGAAAACATGTTTCCTAACTTAATAGGATAAATTCATGGCTTTTTAAAAAAAAAAAAAAAAAAACACCAGGTCTGACTTGCTATCTAAAGCAAATTGTTCTTCAATAGTCAATTAACAAGGTAAATTAGCCAACATATTCATATCTCAACAAAGAGGGTACAGAGAAAAATATTTTTCAAAATGTGGTAAGCAAAGCATAAAAGAGACTCACTTAACCTGGTGTTTTTGGTGTGAGAGACAAGAATGTCTTTTTTTTTTTTTTTGCTCTAAAAGCTTCAGTAGAGGAAGAGTTGAACACTCAAGCCTCTTCAGTCTGCCTTTCTTCTCATCCACGTTCATGTCACTAAAGATGTTTCTGTCAAATACTTCAAACTGTTTTCTTCTTTTTCCTTATTGTAAAAATAGTAGATCAGTCAAAACTCCAGCAAAAGTGTTTTAATTGCCATCATCAACTCAGAACTTCAAATCTGCTTTAGTTACAGAAAGAACACTGCCTCTTCCTCTATATGTGAAGGTGACTTGAACGCACTGCATTCACAAGGTGGCTGCCGTGTTCAGCTGTGAGCACTACACGGGTCTCAGCTCATGAATGAGTTAGCTCCAGAAGCTTCAACAGAGACAATATCTTTTCTCCTCCCTTCTCTCATCGTCTCCTTCCTTTACCTTCTTTCCTGTCTCAGCCCTGACTGATGGAAATTATTCATTACCCAGCTGCGCTCTCAAAGTTATTTCTCATGGACACGTGGGTCATTAATACATCAAGGCGAGAGCAGGCACATCAGGATCTATTCCAGCTATGCCTTCTGTGGATTTTCTTAGCCTTTAGGTCATCAAAACTCACACTAGCCAAAACAGTCAAACTCCTAATTTAAACATTGTGATAGTAATCACCTGTTTTAATTTCTACTACATTGCAAAAGTAAAACTTTTATAATATAAAATATTTAAAATTATTTTATTATGATCAGATTCCTATTTCTGCTTTTTATTGTTTCAAGCTGCACACAGAGCCTGAGAGTTTCTATGTTCAAATTCTGCAGCATTTAACTTTCTTTGTTTTTCACTTGGTTTTGTTTTATGGTTGGCAGTTTGATTCATTTGCATTTGGTGTTAGGGGTTAATCTCAGTCCCTTAGACACAGGCTAAGCACAAATCCTTCTGTATTCATAGGATTTATTCATTTATTTTGCTTAATCTTATCATGCATTTTCATCTATATAAAGTACTTTTTTATAATGCATATAATGATCATAGAGCTGCCAATGTTCCTTCAGTGTGTTGATTTCATTGCCATTGGCTATATGCACCTTACAATGGCATTACTAGATTACATGGGTATATTTGTTTTGTTTGAAGAATCTCCACAGTGCTTTTTCTGATGGTTGTGTTTATTTAATTCCTCATCAAAAAATGTGAAATGGTTCCTTGTTTTCCATGTATATACCTGTTTCTTTAGTTTCTGGATAATAACTATTCATACAAAAGTGAGAGAAAATCTCATTATGGTTTCAATTACAGTTTGCCTAATGATTAATTGATGTATTAGCAAACATCTCATGGCCATTGCCAATGTGATCTTCTTTTACAACCTGTCTATTTAGTTCTAATGCTCAATTGTCATAGTTACTTGGTAGTTTTGTTATAAAGTATCTCTAATTCCTTCTATTTCCTGTAGAACATGCTCTTGTCTGACAGATTTCAAATGCCTTCTCCCATTAGGTAGTTGTTCGTTTACTCCATTGACTATTTCTTGCTTTGACAGAGCTTTTTGGTTTGTTATGATATTATTTATTTAATTTACTCTGCATGTTTGTGCTTTTGGTGTTTTTTAAATAAAAAAATCCCATTCTAATGACCTTAAAAATTTCCCTACGATTTTGGTGGATATTGTGAATTTTAGACCTCACAAATTTAGATTTGGATAGATTTTTCCAAGGGTGATATATAAGTGTCTGGTTCCATTCTTGTGGGTGGGTATACACTGTCCCCAGCATTTCAAAAAGACTGTCTTCTCAGAACATGATCAGTCACAGCTGGCTGTGTGTGCTGGGGTAAACTTTGAAGGTTTCTACTTAACATCATTTCTTTTTCTTTTTTCTTTTTTCTCTTGTTTTGTTTTTCAAGACAGGGTTTCTTTGGAGCTTTGGGGCCTGTCCTGGAAACTAGCCTCCCAAGTGCTGTGATTAAAGGCGTGAGTTTTCTATGTATCTGCATTTATGTCAACTATTATTGTGCATTGCCATAGCCTTGCAATATGTTTTGAAATCAGGTAACGTATGCCTCATGGCTTGTTATTTTGAGCAGTTATATTTGTAATGTGGGATATTTTACAATTATATATCAATTTTAGTATTTTTCTAGTTATTGCAAAAATTTCATTTGCACTTTTACAGGAATTTCAATATATCTAGAGTTTACCTTACAGCCATTTGATAAAATGGAATGCCTTTCCACTTTTCTACTTTTTTTATTCTTGTGTATGTTTCTTCTAAAATTTCTTTCATAGCTGTGTTATAGTTTTATGAATAAAATTTCTTCCTTGGTCTTCATTTTGGATAATTCACTACTGAAATACACCAACGCTGCTAATATTGTTCTTGATTTTGGATCCTTAAACTTTCCTGAGGTTATCTCAGCATTCCATGTGATTTTTGTACAGTCTTCCATGTTGTCTGTTTATAAAATCATTGAAATGAAGTGAAAATTTAGCTTTAAAACAATATGCAAAACTATAAAAGAAATGAGATCAATTGCCCACACACCAGAGGATACCATCTCGTACGTTTCTAAGCTCTCTTAGTCAACTTAGTAAGCCACAGAAAGAAACAAAAAAGGAACATGAAAGTAGAGTCCTTCTCTTGGATGACAGCATGGAGCAGGAGTGGAAGTGGAGAGGAGAAGGCAGTGAGTTAGTGAGAACACCGTATGCTAGATGTATGGGGGAGATCGTAAAAGATCGAAGCAAAATAAAATAATTATCCAAGAAAAGACAGGGACCAGATGGCTTCTCCAACCGAGTTCTACAGCCTCCCATAATAAAAACAAACAAACACAGAAACAGAAAACAGCTGCATATGCTAGATTTTAACAGGCACGTGCTTCAAGATAATGAAGATAGAACCTTTATAATAAATCGCCAGCTAATATGTCGAATAAGGAAAAACTGAAAGACCTCTCTCTGTGATCAGAAAAAAAAGACCTTCACTTTACCACTTCATTCAGTATAGACCCATGCAGCTGTACAAGAAATGAAGGGGCATTCAAGCATGAAACAACTGCAGTGCCCTGAAAATTGTGTTTAGGATGCTCTATAGCAGGAAAAAATGTCCTAGGTTTAGTTGGTAAGATGTAACAATGTAGGCGAAAAACGGACCAGCAAATAAAATTTTAAAGAAGATATAAGATATAGTTGATTTTTGTGAAGGAAGAAAGATAGAAGCTGGAGGTAAAAGTCTGGGTTTGGAGAGGTCAGTCAGAAGACAATACCAATGCAAGCGAAATCACCTCGTAAACAGACATCACATGTTTCAGGATGTAAACTGCTTTCTTGATTTGTACATTTGTATTTAAATATTTGGATATTCACATGTATGAATTTTGTTTACATTTAAAACACAGTGTTACATTTTTTAAAATTTCTTACTGTTTGAGACTTTGCTAGTGAATCATCTATTTTAATCGAATGCACCCCATTCCTTTCCCTCCAGATCCTTCCCTATTCCTCTTACCACTTTTCTTTCTCCACTTCATACGCTATTTATGTGGTCATTGTTAAACCCACTGAGTTCACTTGGTTGCTTCCCATCTGCCCATGGTTATATGACCATCTACTGGATCATGAGTAGTGTCTTAAGGGGCCGCACTCCTAAAGAAAGCTAATTCTCCCTCCTTGGAAAATCATCAGTTGCCAATAGCTCCTCAGCTAGGTGTGAAACTTTAGGGACCCTACCCATTCTGGCTCCTACCCTGCTTGATCTCAATCAGGCCTTAAAAATAAAAAATTCTAGTGCTGTTTTTGGCAATGCCTCTTACTGCATGTTCATTGGCCCAGGGACATTGCAACTCTTGGTGTTTCATGTTTGAATAGCATAATTCAAGGCATTCAAAGATTCTCTCATAGTAAAGCAAACAGGAAAATGCAGAACGCTTATATGTAGAACCGCTAATCATGTAGAAAAAGATTCTGAAGTTAAATCATTTTTCTTTATTTCTAATTGTCCCTAGTAGGGTAACATAAGTGACCCCAAGCTAGCTTCTGGCAACAAGAAAGAAATGTACCATGAACCACACTCCAGGCACTCGAAAGGGTGAATCCTGGAGAAAAGAAGGCTTCCTTAGAAAGGAAAGGCCACTTAGTAGGCAATCAGAAAGCCAAGTCATCATAACTAAATCTATAGGAAAGCAGACCAGTAGTTCAATAATGTGACAGAAGTCAGAGTCACTGGATTCGAATGATGCAGAATACTGAACACCAACATAAATAGTTGCTTTTGTTTTAATCGCCAGTGTGAAGACATTGATGCTGAAAATCTTCCTGCTTTTTTGTTTGTGTTTTAGTTTTCCATTTGGTTTGGTCTCTCTTCACAGAGAAGAGAAATTGCAGTAGCTGAAGTGTGTAAACCGGATGCGAGCCTGATTGCTGAGCAAAGTAGCAGGTTCCCTAAGTAGATGGAATGGTGGCTTAATTTAGAACATGACTAAACAGACAGAGTAGAAAATTGACTCAATTTGCATTGCAGAAGAGCTCTTCCGGTGAAGAATGTGGAAATTTGATGATGAGCCAGTAAGGAGGCGGAGACTCCAACAGTGATGGGCAAGCTTCTGGCTTGGCTGCCTGGGAAAACAGCACTTCCCCAAAAGGGGAGGACTGGAGGCTAGTGTGAGTCTAAGAAAATGATGAGTACACTTTTGTCAGGCTTAAAACAGCAAAGGCACCCTTTGGGGAAGTTGTTTAACCAAATTATGATCATAAGAGTCAAGCTGGCTAGGTAGGCTAGTCAAACTATTCAAACTAGCTGTGTCGAAGAGCTCTGTGTCCAGTCAGAGGCCCTACTTAGTAAATAAGGTGGAAAGATCAGGATAACAAGTGACTTCAACTTCGAGCTATACATACAGATATACATACATACAAACACACACATATACACACATTCATGCATGCACACATACACACACACTCACAAAACAAAAACAATGAAAACAGACCATATACTCGTACACAGTGATATGACATTACGTGATTCAGCTATTTATTCAGAACAGCTAATCTGGTAACCCAGGCAACAAATGCAAGTGCAAGTTAAAAGTCATGGAAGCCTAGCATTATATTTTCATATTGCATATATTTAAAAAGATGTATTAGAATGAGTGAAAGTAAAGAATTGTATGTCAGCAGGTCCATGAGAAGGCTCAACAAAGAAAGTCCATTTCCACCAAGCTGACAGGTTGGGGATACACCTGCCCAAAGAAGAGAATCAGATATCAGAGGTTGTGCCCTGATCTCCACACACATGCCATAGTACACAGGAACACACATAACACACACACTCACAAATAATTAAATGCATGTAATAGAAAGTATATTTTAAAAAGATCTGGTTTGGCTTTTTGCATGCTGCCCATGAGGATGGAATATAAATTTCAAGATTTCTTAGTTGAGAAAAATAGAAAAGATTGGCTAATTTAGCAGACGTATTCTGGCAAGGATTCTTTTATTTTCATATTACCTTTAAAGTCTGTTTAAACAAGTAATGAATATCAATAAGGCATTTTAAGTGTCCTTCAGAAATGTGGTTCTAATACATTTAGTAGCTTACAAAAGAAAAGGAATTTAGTGAATTACAAATGAAACTTTATATTCAAATTGTAAAAGAGCTGAGATTTTGTTAATGAACTTTAAAAGAAGGACTTTATAGTTTTTTTTCCTCAGAGAAAAATGTTAATTACTAATGAGCGAATCATACTCAAACTCTTGGAACATTAATCTATACTGACATAGACAAATGTAATAATTATGGTGGAATGAAAGAATTGCTTCATATTTTAAATAAATCATTACATATAAATTTGATGTCCATAAAATGAAACTTTTTGAATAAACATTAAATTAACTGTGTTTAATTTTTCATTGTTCTTCTGTAATATCTATCTCTGAAACATTTTTCATAGCTAAAATATATAAAAATACTCTTTTTTGAAAATATTCTTTAAAGCATACAAAATACTGAAAATGGTTAAAGGATTAACAGAAGACACATTATAAAACACATTACAATTAATTACAATAATTCTATCCAATGGCTACCTTTATAATAAGCTTTATTTTAAATATGAAGTAAAATAAATGATCACTATGGCTGGCTAATAACCACACAGCCCTTCTTTTTCTGAGCACTTGTGTATATGTGTAGTATGTGAACATGTACATACTTTTAGAATTCATCTTTTTACATTATTGTTATAATTTCTGGAACTTATATCAGAGACCTAGCATTTAGGCTTCCAGATATTTCTAGAATAACAGAGTCATTCCAGGATGGCAGAGTCAGCAGAGGAGAAACTGTCATAGTGGAAATATTCACCAACAACAAGGCCACACAGAAGTCATGCTAGTCTAGTGTTTTTTGATATTCCTGGTCACACAGCTGCCAAAGCCACCCAAAGAAATAATTTTTCTCTAGTAGTGTGAGCTGTTACCAAGACTTCAGTGCAATTATTCTTTCTTATATTTCATACATTACGTACATATATAATTCAATAGCAAAACTCTTATTTGAATCCACACATTCATATTCTTCAACAGACATTCTTCTGATTACTTTCTTTTCAAGCTAATCAATAAATATTTGATAATTTACAGTCTGTCAATAATATAAAAATTCTACGTTATTATTCCTGATTATTCATAATACACAGTTAGCTCTTATTTTGGCATTATACCTGATTAATCAGTTTTTATTATTAAAGTGCAATTCATTCCAAACTCAGAGGAAGATTCCAATACTCTTTAAATTTAACCGAATTACACTCTCAATGAATTATGCATTAGAAACAGCACACTGGTGGTGAACTTCTGTATTAGTTTCAACTTGCGCTTGAAGATCTCTACCATCAACCTACTCCTATATCTCAGATAAAGATAGACCTTGCATTATACCTAATTAGTACATGATTAACAATGGTCAGTGGTTTATCTTCCCAAATAAAGTTCTGAAGTTTCTAGTGGAAATATTTCCCACAACTCTTCACTCTCCAGTGATATAAGAACCACCTGGGGGATTCTTATCACATGAATACCAGAGTCTAAAAGGGCAGTCAAAGAAAAAGAGTGCTCGCAGTGTTGATCACATTTCTGCAATTATGATATCTACTGTACAGGCTCCATGCAGCTCACCTACAGTCATAATCAATTAAAGTCACTCTTAATGTCTTAAAACTGGGGAAGCTAGTTCATTTCTTTTACACTATTGATTTCATTAAAAAAGTTGTTCTATTCATCTTTCCTTGAAAGTTAAAATAATTAAAGATTTCTCAAATTTGTATTTCCATGATACACCACCCCACTCAAAAAAAAGTCCTTCCTTTTCAGTTGTTTAACACAGGTGGCTGATCACTTGAGTATAACAGAGGTACCTTTTTTTTCCCAAAACTGATGAGGTTGATTTTTGACAGGGCCACCAAACATCCTTGGTCATTGATTAAATCAAGCTCCATCATCAAGTGCAGAGCCTCAGATTTTGTAGTTTGGCTCTGCCTTATGCTGTCACCTTAGTGTCTTGTTATAGCAATTGTTTGCTTTGCACTGGGGGAGTGATTGTGATTATCATCTCAGTGCAAAAGACCATGTTTTCCACCTGGCAGTGATAACCACAGAGACCAGAAAGAAATGACCCAGTGGCCCCTAAAATTCCCCGGCCAAAGTTTTTTTAAATGCTGGAACCAAGGACATTCAGATTTCTACTAAAAGTTGAGAAATGGAACAAGGAAATACTAGAAATAAACAACCATAATGTTTGACATTGTCAATCAGAATCTCACACAATTTTTAACTCTAACAATGGTCATTCTTTTACTTTTCACAGTGTATATTACAAACATAGTGTGTAGCATTTCATTCAAGAAAGAAACATCTGGGAACAATAAATGCTCTTGGCCCATATTAATGAAAAAGACTGCTAGATATCATGTTAGGGAAATATGCATTTAATTCTTAGTAATAGTAGACTCCATAAAGAGCACAGTGAAATAGCATTTTAGTAAAACTTCAATATGCTGTAGTACGAGTGCCTCCAACGAAAAGCTGAGGTAGGCAATGTTTATGGTAAGGCTAATATTTTTAGCACCCAAAAGTTTTTGCTTGTTGAGGAAATTTTTCATCATATAGTTCCCAAAGGAACTATATGCCTAAGAAGGGGAAGAAAACTGTGAAACAATTTGATAATGAGAGACTGCATCGCATAAATTCCTTTATGATAAAAAATTTCATGATTTCCAGTTGGATATATGAGTAATAGATTCTATTTATATAGATAAGATAGAAGTTATTATAATGAATGCTTTCTGATGTTGTTCTCATACATATAACTTTACGGATCCATTTAAAAATGGCTTCAAAACAAAAATGTCACCTAATTTGCTTGAATAAATGGAACAACTGTAGTTGTTACGTGATGCTAATAATAAAACTTATAAAAGAAAAAAATGTTGGTATTCTTCCTGAAATTGTGTGTGTGTGTGTGTGTGTGTGTGTGTGTGTGTGTGTGTGAATAAACATGGTCTTAAGCCTCTAAAACATCCCAGTAACTTTTCAAAGCCACATCAGATCAGTGACTGAAAACTGGTTAAAAACATCAGATTGAAAGAACAGCCTCTGGACAATAGGGTGGAAGGAGCTCTGCTTTGAGGCTCTTGCTGCTGCTGACCTCTGGGGTGTTCGTATTCCCACTGATGTCCAATTTCAAGCTCTCAGCATGATGTGATTGTGATCCTTAGGAAGGATGTATAGTAATGAATCATTACATAGCATTTCCAAGACACAGATGGAAAGCAAGTAAATGATCTCAAGATAATGGTGAAATAAGAAACAGTAAAGTTTGGTTAGCCATTGCATATACTTTATTTAACTGAAAGATTGCATAGCATATTATTTAATAGTGTATGTGCTTAGCAAGAAGAATACATAGAATACATTCAAAAATTTTAAAAATCACTAATAAGCTACTTAAGAGCCAAACCTAACACAAGGATGAGCTTGCATTTTCCACTCCCTTGACACCAATTATCCTCAAAAGTGATATCAATGATTAAGAATCCATATATTTATGATCACTTTATCTTTGGACAAAGGACCTAGAACATACAGTGGGGAAGTGTAGTCTCTTCAACCAAAGTTGTAGTGTAATTAGATAGCTATGTACAGGTTAAATAAATTGAATTATTTTATCACTGATTTATACAAAATCAAGTAAAGCAATGAAACACTTAAACATAAAACCTGGAACTGAAAAGTTACAAGAAGTAAACATGGAAAAAGAGATCTTTGTTGTTAGTCCTGGAAATGACTTTCGCTGTAGTAACAAGTGCGTAGACAAGAAAAGAAAAAGAACAAAAAAGAAAAGTAAAACCAATCACATGGAACTGCATCAAGTTAATAGCAGCTACATAAACACACAGTCAGAAAGTACAGAGAGAGCACATGTGGTGACTAATAACCACAGTACACTTAGCAGAAATGCTCCCCAGTACAAAAGCAATACAACTGAAAGATGAACAATAAACATGAATAAAAACTTGTCAAAGACAACACAATGAGAGACCAAAGTAAGTAAAAAATGTTTGCTGTAACTAATCATTAGGAAAATGCAAATTTAAAATCACAGATACATTCCCTTTATGGATACTTACTATCAAAAGGACAACATCTTACTGTGATGATACATGCCTGTAGTCTCAGCACAAAGGAAGATGACAGGGGAAGGTCATGGATTTAGGGTCAGTCTGGGCTATGCACCAAAGTCCTGTCCCACAAAGCATGACAAATGAAAACACCCTGTACATATTAAATTGTTCACAGGAATGTAAATTACCTCAGCAGTTATGGAAACTATAGAGATTCCTTAATACTATTTAAAAAAAACCAAAGGATCAAATGGACTAGTATCATGACTATGGAGTATTCAAAATTCAAGTGTTGGAACAATAACTGGATTTTGACATTATTGAAAATAAAGTAGATGAGATATGGAGCCAACCTAAGTATTCATCAACAGCATATTGTATTAGGAAATGTCTAACACACAAACACACACACACACACACAATTCACGTTATAAAGGAAGAAAAAAATGTTATTTGCTACAACCTGAGCACTAAAGTGGTGGAGGATATTATGCTGAATGACATATAAGACAAATTCTACACGATTTGTTATTAGCTTTGAGTTACTATACAAAATACCTATGCAAATGAACTTAACTGAGAAAATCATTAAAAACACATGGTTTTAAAGTTATCTGCTGTAACATAGTTCCGTGGATTCTGGTTCTTGTTGAAGCAAGATGTCAGGGTAGATTGCAGGTGGAAAAGAGGAACCTTTCACCCTACTGTGACAGCAACAAAAACAAGGAACAGTGCAAGGGACCAATGTCAAACAGAACATTTCAAAGGTACACCCACGTTTTCCAACGAGTCTTCAGCTATGAATTCAGCAGTGGAATATTCTATCTATGAAATCATAGGCCTATGATTCAACAACTCTCAGTAGCACTACCAACTGAGTGAAAACTAAGCCTTCTGCACAGGAGTCTTTGAGAGGCAGCTCCTAAACAAATCACAATATTCATGTAGATGTGGGATCTAAAATAGTGAAATTCTAGAAGCACAGAGTAACATGTTGGTTATCTGAGACTTCGTGTGGTCAAGGTTAGCAAAATTAGTGGTGGTAACGGTTTGGTCAGAGGGTAGAAATTTAGGAGAAATAATTTAAATGATGTATCCATCTGTGAACCACAGCCAGTAGTAATGAAATACATTCTTGAAAATCACTAAAAGATTGGATGCTGTGTTCTTATCAGAAAAATAGATGAGCAAACGCACCAGTTGTTTCTTCCTGCTGTGGTGGAATAACACAACCCAAAACAATTTATAACAGAAAGATTTTTTTAAGATTTATTTATTTATTATGTATAAAACATTCTGCCTCCATGTATGCCCACCCGCCAGAAGAGGGTGCCAGATCTCATTACAGATGGTTGTGAGCCACCATGTGGTTGCTGGGAATTGAACTCAGGACCTTTGGAAGAGCAGGCGGTGCTCTTAACCACTGAGCCATCTCTCCAGCCCAGAAAGATTTTTTTTAAGCTAAATGTTCTCTAAGGAGAGTCTATAGTGGAAGTGTAGACAGAACAGCAGGTGGCATAAAGCAGAAAGACATGTGGAAATCGAGTAAGGCTATAAACTCTCAAAGCCTACCTAGAGTGAAATACTCCTCCAGCAAGACCACACCTTTTAGGAGCTCATTTGTCTCCTCCAACAATACTACCAACTGGAGAACATGGGTTCAAATACTTGAGCCTGGAGAGGACATTTCTGACTCAAAGCAAATATTGAGGTGATTAGTAGGTTGAGTGGCTCAATTTAGCCATTAAATAATGTATATACATATTGAAATACTGCATACAAATTATACATAACTAATTGTATAAGTTGTACAAAATTAAATATAGTTTAAGTTTTATTAAAGAAGAAGCAGTACAACATTCTGGAGAATAAAAATCTATTTTAAGAAAAATATTTTTTTATTTTTTTAATTTTTTTATTATTTTTTCACCCCAAAAGCACCCTAGTTCTAGGCTTCTCTCCCTCCATCCCTTTCCCACACCTGATTCCTTCTCCTGCCATTCCCACCCTCCTATAGTCTACCTACAGAATTTATTCTACTTCCCTTTCTTAGGGAAACCCATGCATTCTCCCCATAGCCCTCCTTGTTACCTAGCCTTTCTGGGTCTGTGGATTATAGCTTTGTTATTATTTAATTAACAGTTAATATCCACTTATAAGTGAGTACCATGTTTGTCTTCCTAAGTCTAGGTTACCCCACTCAGGGTGATTTTTTTTTCTAGTTGGATCCATTTGCCTGCAAATTTCATGCCATTTTTAAAATTATTCTTTCAAGGAGACTGTTTACATGTATGCATCTCATTCTCTATTATTATTCTTTACATTAAAATATTCATAGAGGAAAGAAAGAAGGAATTTTCTCCTAACAAGTTGACATGTGGTCTTTTGGGGATGCTGATGAAATGTGATTAAGATACTTGATGTAATATTTAACCAGACAGGGTTACAGAGGGGTTGAGAACATGTATTTTGGACGTGATAGCTGTATGTTGTCTTTGCTGTCTCAAATCTGAAAATACAGCCAAAGAAAATACATGAAAATATGAGCTTGTCTGTGTTCTAATGACCCTCACTCAGAACCTTAGACAATAGACTCCATGTGTCTGTAGGTCATGTTTTAAATAAAGTCAAAACAGCATACATCATCCGGGAAATATTAATATTTATTGAAGACTTTTAATCTATAGTTTAGTTTGTTTCTTTGTTTCATAGAATTTAAGCTTTTATTTTTTACTTTATAGGTATGAGTAATAGCATGCACCTTGAAATGGACAAAATTATTAATTTACTAGATCACTTCCTCTTTCAGCCAGTCTAAAGAGTCCATTTTTTTTTAACATTTAAAATGTTTTAGTCTAGTGCTTTTTGTTAACTTTATTGTAAGAACTGATTTTGTGAGAGACATGCCAGCAGGCAGAGTGGCCTCCATTTGATTTCATGCTTTAGTTGCTCCTGGGTAACCATAGAATAATGGGAATCTATGTGCACCACCCCTGCAATCAACCACTGTTTTATCAGAAGGGAGTTGTCTGCCTATGTTCCCATGTCATGGTAAGTACAAGTAAGTGGTGGAGAGAAAGCCTGACTGGCTTCCCCTCTTCATTAAAGTTTCCTTGGCTGGTAATCAGAGCCAACCCCACGATGCCAAGGTGGCTTAGAAAATCGACGGTTATCACTCTTCAGTGTTTAAAATACAGTTTAGTCCTTCAAGGTGCTGAAAAACAATTCCTTTAATAAGGGGTATGTGTGTTAAATTAAAGCTTTCTTCTGTGCACGTTTCTGCAATGTCTTTACATACTTTCAACTCTGAATTCTAGTTGAAAACACATTGTGTAAAATTAAGCAAGGATGAAATCAGAAGGAAAGCAAATTAACTACTGGAAATTAAATCTACTTTAGTGATTTATTTTTCCTCTTTGAACTACGCATTGGATTTTTTTTTTTAACCTCGAACCAGAGAACATAGCTTTACAAAGCAAAACTATCAGACCTCTGTTAAAAACATAGAAGATGTTGCTCTCCAGAACCTTTAATATCTCCTAGAATAATACAACTAAGTATGGCGGCATGTGTGATATTTTATAGCCTAAACAGATCTCTAAATTTTGATATGAAATAGCTTAGAATTTAGCACATCTGCAGAAGATTCTGGGTTTTTTATCCTTTTTCCTTTATGTCTCTTAGGATTCAGTTTGGATTTCTTCAGTCTGAATTGTAAGCATATTTAATATAAAATGTAACATTTATATAATAATAATATTTGGTAAAATGAAATGAAAATAAATCTTGGTAAAAAATGAAACACCTCAAAAATATACATTCTAACAGTCTCAAATGAAACTCAAATAGTTCAGTTGAGTTCTAATTTTAGAGTTGTGATGTCTTGGTGCTCATGACAGCCAAATCCAGCTTTGAATCTGACATCACTGATTCCTCTTTTGGGCCAGAGTCTTCTTCAATAAGACTTGTCTATAAAATCCTCTGAAAAATCAAAGCCAACTGTCACCCCAAAAGAACAAATGACACCTGTCACTAGTGCTAGAGACTCTCATCATAATTACTCGATATTAAATAATTTGAGAAAATCTTCTCCAATTTACTTTTCTCATGCTGTACCTTCCCATCTCTTGCTCCCCTCTTCTTAAAGAAATGATAGGAAATATTTCTTTGCACCAAATGGAAAAATTACACTATTTACATATTCTTGTCAGTTTTTCAAAAAGAAACTAGACATGGAAGCATTTAACTTCTCTGAATAGAAATACATTATTGTCTATTTTCCAATAAACAATGAAAATTATTATCAATCAGATATTTATACAATTAAATATACATGGCATGTTTTTGAACTACATTTCTTACAGTTTCATCATGAATATGTCCTACACATATTCTCTCTGATGTTTCTAAAATAGCTCAATAAATTACAATCTGAATTTTTTCACTTATTTTTGATTTTTAAACTTTTATTTCTATCATTAAGTAGAAAACAATGAATATTATTACATTTCTCGTTGTCCTTTTTACATTCCTTACTTTACAAAACTTTTAATGATTATAAATATTTTACTAAATAACATTTAAATGCTATAACCATATATATATATATATATATATATTCTACTTTAAATTGTATTAGTTTCATAATAATTTAGCCAGCTATTTGGGCTCTCCCACTGTCTCATAATTAATAGGTACAAACTGCAGATTATTTTACTTAATATTTTATGAGCACTGTTTTGTCTGAGCCACTATTCTTGGTTCTGTGTAGTCCATAAAGAAATTTAAAGATTTTTGCTGTAAAACTACATTCTAGAACTTTATCTGGTTCTCCAAAGACAAATTTAAATACAAATATACAAGTGAGTTCATTAGGATTAGTTTCCTTGGTTGTGGAGTCTATGACACTAGACAACAAGGAAGTCTTTAAAGTATTCCATTTTTTTCTTTCTTTCTACCAGTGTTTTGCTCATTTGTTATTTATCTATTTATTTAATTGCATGTATATGGACTATATTTACATCATTCCAAAGTCTCCCATCTCCTCCCCAAACTCTTCCCACATCTCTCCGGCTGTTTCTAAAATGTACCATTACTTTTTATCTATTATTATTACATATATATTAATTAATATGCAACTACAACTTGATGAGTCCATTTTGTGTTGCTAATATGTATATTTTTATTAATCTTTTTCATACAGTTCATTCTTTTCAAGTTTTACCCTTCCCCAACTTCTCCCAGATCCTCCCTACACACCAAACTGTATTTTATTCTCTCTCTCTCTCTCTCTCTCTCTCTCTCTCTCTCTCTCTCTCCCTCTCTCTCAATAAAATAAAAACAAAACCCCAATAAGACAAAAATAGCCTCTAAAAATATTAAACAAAAAAGCCCCCACCCCAATACAATAAAAAAAATACCATGGATGAGATTTGTTTTGTGCCGGCCAACTATTTCTGGCTATCCGGCTTCTCAGTTGAAGGTGATGTACTCAGTGACCCTCCACTGGAGATAACTGACTTCCCCTTTCTTAGTTGCTGTCAACCACAAATGGCTTCTTGATTAGAAGTGGAGTCCCACATCTAATTCCCTCTGTCAGTGCTGGGATCCCCATCTGACTTGGCCCTTCAGAGGTCTTGTGCCCGCTGCTACAGTCTCTGTGAGTTCATATTTGCATGAGTATTCTAGTGTCTGGAAGACACTGTTTCCTTGGAGTCATCCATCACCTCTATCTCTTGCAATCATGATATATAATAGCCCACTAAGGGATTCATTCCCAGGGAAGACTGATTCTCTCTCACAGCAACCATTAACTGTCTGTAGTACTTGTTCTGGGTTGGGGACTTGTGACATTTCCCCCATTTACAAAACATGTCAACTGATATTCCTGCCTATGTGGAAAACATGGGCTCTCAACAGACATCCTGGGTTCTCTCAGCTCTTACACTTTTCCCATGTCCTGTTCTGCAGAGTTCCCCGAGCTTTTCATATAAGCATCATGTTGCAGATTGATCATTTAGGGCTTGATACCACAAGGTATATTGTACTCTGCATTTTCATTAGTTGTAATTTTCTGTAATCGTTTCTGCCACAAAAAGAAATGTCTCTGATGGAGGTAAGAACTGCATTTGTTTGTGAGTGTGTGAGGTAAATATTTAGAAAGCAGTGATGAATTGAACTGGTTTAGGAAAGTAGCCATAGTGGTACTCTTTAAGCTGCATCGCTTTACCTGTCATACCTAATCTAACCTTGCAACATTTTTATTTGGACAGATATCAATTTATAACCTCAGTTTTCAGAGAATTTAGACAGCAAAGAGATAATGTTAACTTCCTCCAGACAACACAGCTGTATAAAATGAGGAGCCACTGAGAGCAGGAAACAGGATTGAGACACTTTACATCAATGTTTGCATACTTTGTCTCTTCTGAAATTGTCAGTGGAAAGAAAACATCATGAAAAGACATTATACCACTCATTTTATGTGTATGACTATGTTTTCTAACTAGGATGTTATTATTGTTTTCATAAATCTCACATATTAATACTAAAGGATATGGTAAACAGTATCATATTTGAAATCAAAGAGACCTGGGTTTTGGTTTAAGCACTGTTCTAGAATGTTGTTGTCCTAAGCAAAATATCCCAATGTCTCTTTCTCTGCAGATTGAGTACCAGATCTACAACAAATTTGTTATAAGGATCAAGTGAGAGGACAAATTTCTCAATGCTAATGTTGTCATGTTGCTTCAGCCTTACAAAAGCAGGAACACCAAACAAAAAGTTTTTAATAAGAATTTTAACTGAGGAAGCATGGGAAAATTTTAAGGATAGCACAGATTTTTTCATATAATACTTTTAATAATACTTTCAGAATTTTAAACATTAATATGAAGTTATTTGTGCATATTCATTATCATTTTGTCTTTCCAGACTACCATCCATGGTTTCCTCTCTCAACCTCACATTTTCCTTTTTAACTTTTGGTTTTTGTAGAACTTACTCTGTCAAATTTGTACTGCCCACTTACTCATGGGTATGGAAATATCCACTGGAACTTGATCTATATAGCAAAGGGTGGGTCTTTTAAAAGAAACTGACTCACTCATTGTAAAGCCATGAACCATCAATAGTCTAAGCTAGGGGTGGAAAAACCCTGAGGTTCTACACATCCATGATGCAATGTTGACTGGCTTGACCCTGTGCAGGCAACCACAGTTTCTGAGTCCATCATGTCCAGAAAATACTAGTTTGTCCTTCTTCTCCCCAATCTCTGGCTCTTATGATCTTTTCAATTATTCAGCCTCCTCTTTCATGGTAATACCTAAGTCTTAGGAGAGGTAGTGTGCTGTATATGTCTTTTTGGTGACTGAACATTGCACAAATGCCAATTCTCTGCACGTAACCCAGTTGTGACTTGCTGTGCTAACCACAATCCACTCACTACACAAAGAAACTTCTCTGATAAAATCTGAGAGCTTCATTGCTGTGGGATAATGCTCTTGTACACTGTAAAGATTTGTCATTTGTATTAGTTTAATAAAACACTGATTGTCCTAGCAGTCAGGCAGGAAGTATAGGCAAGACAACCAGACTAGGAGGATTCTGGGAAGAGGAAAGGCAGAGAGTCACCAGTCAGATGCAAAGGAAGCGAGATGAAAATACCTTACTGAGAAAAAGTACCAACCCAGATGGCTCAACATAGATAAGAATTGTGGATTAATTTAAGATATAAGAGCTAGTTAATAATAAGCCTGAGTTAAAAGGTTAAATAGTTTACCTTTCAAGTTTTTTTATTATGTATACAATATTCTGTCTGTGTGTATGTATGCAGGCCAGAAGAGGGCACCAGACCTAATTACAGATGGTTGTGAGTCACCATGTGGTTGCTGGGAATTGAACTCAGGACCTTTGGAAGAGCAGGCAATGCTCTTAACCACTGAGCCATCTCTCCAGCCCCTAAACAGTTTATAATTAATGTAAGCATTTGTATGTTTCTTTGGGACTGGCTGTGGGACTGGGTAGGACAGAAACTTCCAACTACACTGCACTAGTCTATGAGTAAAGAGATACAAGTATGGAGGGCAGTTTGAAAATATATCCATTTGGTAAAGTAGTAGTAGTAGTAGTAGGTTCATCCCTGTGGTCTATGTGCTTCCCAAGGGCAGTGATCCTGACTTATAGTACTAGACAAAAATTTCTTCTTATGGGGTGGAATTTAAATCCAATCAGATAATGGTTTATTACCCCCATAACATTAATACTGCTATTGCACCCATATGCATATCTTGCTACATCTGTCATTATTGTTGTGCAAGGTGTTCATAGCTAGGTAAAAGAGTTAGTGACTTTTATCCACCATGAGTCTGTATAACAACATTGGGTATTATGAGTGCTACCCAGGAGGTAGGGTTCCTAGTTTCTAACCACATGCTTTTCCCATGTCTGATGACAAAACTGTGTCTTTCCATACAGTTCTGCTAGTTATCTGATAGAAATGGCAGTAGTCTGTATCATTTGGTGAATATCAAGGGAGAGAATGGGGTTTTTTTATTTTTCAATCTTTGGCCTCAGTGAGGAGTATCTTCCCCTATTTAGGATAGCCCCAATTAAATAATATAGTTTTTCCAATATCTTTAGGGGTAGTTATCCTTACTATCCCATCTGTCTTATTGTCTCATCCTTCTTCCCTGTACAAGCCATTATCCCCCATTCACTTCATATCACCTGTATCCCTCTATCTACTTTTCCTAAAGGTATTTCTGCATGGGAATTTGGGAAGTCGCAGTCAGGTGTTTGGGAACAGGCAGATGGGTTAGGAAAACCCCAGTTATAACTTCATCTGTTCCAGATGCCATGGTTTAGATTAGCAATAATTGAACACCATGTATGCTTTCAGTATGTGGACATGTAAAAGCAAGTATGCCTTATCTATGGTAGCATCAGCTAGAATGTTGCTAATCCCTGGGGACACTCTGGCATCTCAGTCATCTCTGTGGTTATTTTTACATCCTCACAGGATGGTCAGGCTTTAGAATTTCAGAAGTATCCTGCAGGGTCGTCTTTCCAGATCCTCCTAGGCAGACACATTCCCCTCCTGCCACTTGACCTGGTAAAGCTTTTCCTACCCTTTGAACATGGTAAGGCTGCCCATCTCAAGCACAGGTGGATATGTGTTTCATTCTTATCCTTATACTCCTTTTCTCTCTATTCCTTAAAAATCTGTGATTAAAAGAGTGACTATGTGAATTAAATTATGGTTAAAACTTATACAATGTTCATAAGTTGAGAGGAATAACATTGAAGCATCTAATGTACATATCTGTATCAAACATCAGAGGGAACATATCAATTTGTACCTACTTTGACATTAATTATCTTTAAAAGAAATGAGTGGACATGCCACATTTGATTTCAATTCATAGAGGATCTTGGGTACATTCAAGTAAATAGTCAGAGGGAACATTTGAAGGAAGGATGTGCCTCTTTGCTAGTAATCTGGCAAGTCTTCTCTCTGTCTGCTTTGGAAGACAATGCATCAATAGAAGCCATGACACTTCACCTGTGAGGTGGACTAGGGGAGGGAGAAGCCAGGGTATACAATAGAACAGCCCAGACCTTTCTGACTTCAGACAGCTTCATGCTTCATATCAATCCACATTTTCTTGAACTTAAGCAGCATGAACAAAACGGATGCCAACATTTCAAATGCACTAATGTGTTCTATAAAGGTCCAATAGTTAGAAGACTGATTTCTCTGTGCCATGTTTTAATGCTATACACAGCTCCAGTTGCCTTTATAACTAAAGGAGGCAGGTACAAATGGCCCCATTAAGTTATTGGATATCATTATTCCTATTTCGTTATGAGAAAACTGTGTCACACAGAGAAACAAAATTATCTTCATAAGCCCACAATTAGTGGCAGTTGTTAGTCTAAAAATTATCTATGTTCTCTACCTGCTGTCCCTCTCGCCTTGCTTCTCTTTTGCCCCTCTATTCCTGTAGAATTAAAACCAAGAAAACTCAGGACACAATTCTGTGCTGATGTACCCAGCAGGTAGCAGCAGCAATGAGATTCCCTAAATCCTTCTTTGAAGTGGACAGGATATAAATAAAATCTAAATGAACCGACATCATTTCACATGCATGGACATTTTAAGAATGATTTCACACGAATGCAAGGGCCTGGGGAGCTGTAATTGAGCAAGAGAATGAGAATGTTGCAGCTGCCTTTTACAAATGGCTCAACAGGGAGTCTGAGAAATTAAGGGAACTGTGTTGTTACAAGAGAGGTTGAAATGAATTCTACACATCCCCAGAGGGCTAGGCTAAGTGTGGGGATGGAAATGAAGCAGCAGTATGTGAAGGCTCAATGGATGGAAAGGGACTGTATGCAAGTGTCTCAGAAAACAAGCATAAAATGTAAGATTATCGTCTTCCAATTGCAACATGGATGAGTCTTTTGGAAAATGTAGGAATGAAGCATGTAGGAAAATGGAACAAAAAGGGGACTAGACTGAGATCATGAGTTGGAGTAGAACCACAACAATACCCCAACTACATCTTAAATCTCCTGGCAGGTAATATTTCACAATGGCAGCAACTAACATGCAGACTATGTTTTGGGTGGTACTGTCAAGCCAAAGCACAAGTCAAATGTAAAACAAAACAAGAAATGGTGTCCCCAAAACTGGAAGGGCAAACACTTAAAGGACTAACTACCCCTAAGCATTCAGTCCCCCAAACTTGGAAAAGATCAGGAAGGAAGATTACTTTTGCTGTGTTCTCTAACAGGGAGTTATTTTTACTTCATAATTATTTCCTTCTTGATTTGAATTTAGAGGATAATTTAGCATGTGAGATTTTGTAACAGCTATAGAGAAAGGAAATAGAAAAGAGGGTGGAAGGAAAGACATGCAAAACAAACAAGCTTTGGGACATAGAGGGTGCTTCCATGCTCCTATCTCCAGAGGATATGTGCTAGACTAAGGCCTCAAGCAGAACATTTCAAATATATATATTTGAAAGCTAGAAAGCAGCTTAACGTCTGTGAAATACTGTATTTCACTCTAATAGCTCCAGCCTGAGTCTTATATTAGCGTCCAACATCAGTTTAAGGGCTATCTTTCACCCTTCTGTCCTTTCTACCTGAAGCCTAGTCATACATTTCTAATGTCTTTGTGTCTTTATAAACACATTTTGTCTGGGAGGACTCACCACCAGCAAGGACAAGCAAGAATTGTCTTATAGAAGTAAATGGACACAGATGACCTCATTGTTCCCACCCTGGGTAATACTGAAATAATTATGCAGTACAGGAATCAGAGAAGTTGGAGGAAGAAGGGAAGGGATGGACACAAATGATTGAATCCATCTGGTCAAAATGAAATTCAAAACATAAAATGTAATGGCTGTTTTATTCCATCATTGAAGCTACCCCATAGTTGTCTCAGATTAAAATTTGTTTGTTCCTATTCTTTGAAGATTGTTGTCGCATAAATAAGTTTTCTGCATTAAACAAATGTCTAGCTACATATACAATTAAATTTAATGCAAAACAAGAATTGTAATTTTCTATTCTAACCAATGTCATCTTAGGTTACCATCTCACTTCAGAAAACTTGAGAATTTTACTCTAACATAGCCTCAATGAATTGCAGTTTTATTGTACTAAAATTTTACATTTCTGTTTTGTTGGTGGATAAATTCATATACATAATTAGATAGCAACATTTTAAAATCCAGTGTGAAATTACAAGCTTCCATTAAAAATGGCAATTCAAAGTGTTCGTTGAAATGTACCAGCTCTAGGTCTGGTTAATTCAAGGTTATTTTTTTATTTGAAAGTTTTCTTTAATAAAGTTTATAAATAAATACCAAAAGGCACATGAATTTTTTCCATTGAACCTTGAGACTCAGAAGTAAAAATGACTTTTCAAACTTGAAAACTCCCCCCCCCCAAAATAGGAAAACTGGATGAGGTTTGCTTTTGCTTAGCAAAAATATGCAAAAGTCAAGCTGGAAACTGCCTTGTAAACACCTATTGGTATATGAAACTGCCTTGTAAACACCTATTGGTATATAAAAGATAAACAAGTTCATCAAGACTAAAAATAAAGATATTTTACAAAAACCAAATAAAAAGTAAAGCTAACTAATAGAAAATGACAAAGAGATAAGCTAGTAATTAGTGTTACAAAATTCAACCTCACTTCCAAATGTGAAGCTTCAACATGGGAATAAAATATTCTTTTTCATCTACTAGAGAGTCAAGTATAAAAGATTCAATGCTTAGCACACATAAATTTCAGAGAAATTGACTACTTATATACATGTATGCACACTTAGTAATACTGTAAATAATGCTTTCTAGAAAACTCTCCTAGACTACAATTTAAACTTGGTAATGGAGTCTGCCCTTGAGAGGTAAGGTAGACACAGAGTCAACCAAAGCACCAATGTAGAAGGGAGCAGTGGGCCATGTTCCCGCCCAGCTCCTGGCCGCCCTGCTAGCGTATGCCCCAAAATAACAACACACAAATTGTATTCTTTTAAACACTGCCTGGCCCATTAGTTTCATCCTATTATTAGCTAATTCTCATATCTTGCTTTAACCCATATTTAGTAATCTGTGTAGCACCATGAGGTGGTGGCTTACCGGGAAAGATTAAGCACGTCTGACCTGGTGGCTGGCTTCATGGCGGCTGACTCAGAGAGGAGAGGCATGGCAATTGCCTGAGGTATCTGCCTCACTCCCAGCATCCTGTTCTGTCTTCTCCACCCACATATGTTCTGACCTATCAGGCCAAGCAGTTTCTTTATTAATTAACCAATGAAATCATCAGACAGATAGAAGACATACCTACATCACACCAATGCATTAATTTTGTTCTTAATACTTTTTCTTCATCCAGTTTGAAAGAAATACTCTTAGTATTTATTATTTTTTAATTCACACAAAAAACAATTTCAAAAATTATGATTAATATATATTTTATGTAGTAACATATTATATACTATATAATTATAAAATATGCTATACATAGCTGAATGTTTACTAATAAAATGCATGTGTGTCATTAGGAACCATAACTGAGAAATCTTTATGCATCAAAATCAGGAAACCTTGACAAACCTATGAGTCAACAAGAAACCTGGATATAGTATTGAAGGATACATCTTTAACCTTTGTCCCACTTGTCACTAGAGCGAGATGACATTCACTTGCATAAAAAGCACAGTAGTAAAACCTCCAAATGCCTGTCCAAATTTAGGACTCACCAAGATTATCTTTCATGAATCTCTACCCAACCATAAACATAATCATAGCTAAGGTTTGGGAACAGGAGTTCAAGCAAGGAAGAGAAGTCATATACTATAGGATAGCAAAGATGCTCAAACCATTTAGGGATGATGGTATGATATAACGTACAAGGCAAAACTGGGGAAGAAAGTTCAACACAGTCCCATATTCAATGATCCTGCCTCAGCATTTGCAGATTAGAGATGTGACAAGCGGCTAATTTGTATTGCCAGGGTGATCACTTGTCATTTGAATACAGTATCACTGGACCAAGGATGTCAAAGAATAAGTTCATAGGTTCAAAGGTGACTTTGAAACTGGGCCACCACATCAGACTTAGGTTAGTAGGTTATTATAATTGTCCTGTTACATAGTATAACAGTGAATGACAACTGAATATACAGGAGGAGAAGCTCAGTGTCAACTCCAAGTGGGCCAGAGAAAGAAGTAAGAGCTAGAAAATTATAACTATTTGTGTCTCTTTTATTTTATGAATAGAAGAAAAACAAATATAATGGTTCATAGAGTATGGAAGTTGCCCTCCATTCCATTCTTAATTGCTAATAAAATTCTTTCAGTTCCTTTGAGGTTGAATTTTGTTATAAATGCTGTATCTACAATTACTTCACTCATGATTTATTGATTTGCAAACTCTAGGGAAGGCATCTTTTTATATAAAGATAATACAGTTGGTAGATTACTTACTTACTATGCATTAAATCTTCAGCATTATATAAACTAGGCTTAGTAACACATCCCTGAAATCCTATCACTCAGGAAGTGGTGCAGAAAGGTCAGAAGTTCAACTGACCCTCAGTGACACAGGTAGTTCAAAGTCATTCTGGAATATATGAGTTTCAAGAAATAAGTAGAATAAGAACTCTAGAACTTATATGATGATATGCCTCCCTCTGTTTCTGCATGTGTTCTGGAGGAGGAGGACTTGAATAAACATATAGACTTACCTTAAATTGCTAAATTTTTACTAATACTTAATGTGACTATTATAAAAAAATCAGATAAAAATATTTCTCATCCATATCACAGTTCATCACACATTTTGTCATTTCAAGCCTCAGGCAAATGAAGCAGTCATTTTCTTAATCTTGGTGGTTAACTGAAAAGATGAAAGACAACATAGGGGGACTTCAATTCAGTGATTCAATTCTCTAGACTCATGATAACTTGGTACCTGTTACCTCTGATCAAAACTCATTAGACCAAAATCATTAAAAGTCTGACTTCTGGTCTTCTTTGATTTTGTAATGCACATTTGTAAATCCAAGGGACCCCAGGCCCCAAAGCAAACTCATTACTCAGTGTGTGCAGTGCTAGCATGGTAGGACCACCCTGGGTCATCCGATCACGTGTTTAGCTATGGGAAGCAACCATAGATATATGTCAGCAAAGGGTTCAACTATAACTGTGAAGGCTGTGGTTGAGGGCAATATGGTTAAGCCAGTGTTCAGGCAGATAGAACATGGAGCTGTCGTAAAGAAACACGGTTCCTGAGCCCAGGGTTCTACGTGTTCTCAACTGGCTTACCTGCAGGCAGGAGAAAATGTGGAGAGAGCCTGACTGAGTCACAGAGCACCAATGTAATGGTAAAATTAAAATGGTGCCATTCCCCAAGAGGCGACAGTGGCCACAAGGTGCAGTGGGTCCCAGGCAGGGAGCCACGAGGCAGACAAGAGACCTCAGCAGGTCAGCTGGTCCCACGAGGAGCTGCAACAGGTGAGAGACAAAGATGGGGAGGCATGCCATGCAGAGGAAGTGGGTATTATTTGGGTATTTATTTAGTGGGTTATGGAAGGGAAGAGGAAAGGGGAGAGGGAGGAAAAGGAGGATGAGGAGAGAGAGGCAAAGAAACAGAGAGAAAGAGAAGAAAGAGAGAGAGAAAAAAGAAAGAGAAACAGAGAGAGAGGAGTGGGAGAGGAGAGGATAAGCTAACTTTGGGAGAGAGATAGAAAGAAGTGCTCACAGGCTGGAAGCAGAAGAAAAATGCACTTGCCTTGGCAGAAGGGCAGGGGAGTGGGCGGGGCTTGTTTCTTTAAGAGATAGGATAGACTATTACAATAAGTGTTCATGCATGCATCCATGTGTGAAGTTGTGTACGTCCATGTGCAGCATTTGGAACATTTTGCTGAAAGCCAAATTTTACTGGGTCAAAGAAAATTGGGTAAATGGATCTTAAGTATGAAGTTTTACTTTGCTCTAGGTAAGAGTCATATTGTATTTCCTGTTGGCCGTACTTTATATTAGAAGCAAACATTTCCTGTAATATCACTGCTGGTGCCTTTTCTATTATTTGGAGTTCCCTGGAGATTTATTACACAGGAGCTGAAGTTTGTGGTTTCTGCCTATTTTTTCCCCTACAATCTCTACTGATACCCTGGTGAGACATGAAGGAAGACCTATCAGTAGGTTTCAGACTTCAGTGTTGTGAGCCTGTCTCACTGGCCTTTGACCTCCACCAATGATTCTTGGCTCCTGTTTCTCAGGTTAGACTACAGGGAGGTAGGGTTGGAAAGTTCCTTTCTTCCACATTCAAAGCTTATGCTTCCTATGGGGCATCTTCCTTCTTGACCTACTAACTCTGATAAAACCATGTGGTTTGGTTCTGAGAAGATAAGTTTATTGAGGCCATCACCAGGAAGGTGTCCTGCTTCCTGTGGTATGGACCCTAAAAGCAGTCTTAATTCTTGTGCTCACTCAAAGGAAGAAGAAATCAGAGGTTGGAGGCTATTTACAGTAAACAAGGTAATAAGAATAAATGGTTAGAATGAGCACTGGAGAGCTGTGCAGCAAAGCTTCCTCCTAGAAAGGCCTAGGGCTTGGGGTTTTCCTTTCTTACTCCATCCCCTATGCCTTCTCCAGGCAGACAATTCCAGGTAAAAATCGTAGTCGTACAGAAAGCCGTGTTTTACTTAGGAATCCAGTCTGTGACAGTGTATGTATAAGCTAAAAGAGTATGTATAGGGTTTAAGTGTATAGGGTGGAAAGATTTATTAGGGAAAAGATAGCAAACATTTGGGAATATTCCGCAGGCAAAGAAGTTCTGAAATCCAGTTTAAGCTCCCTCTGCTAAAGAAGACTACCAACTATTGTTCTTAGCATTGGCAGAACAGCTGTTAGCCAACTTCCTGTCTAACAAGGTCAAGCTCACATAAGGGAAGGGCGGGGATGCAGAATGATCTGGCTTTGTTTCTTATGATCACATTCACCTACTACTGCTGACAGTACAACCTTCTCTAGCATTAACCATGACAGGTAGCTGGCACTTCAAATATAAACTTCACAGGAGGCTGTGCCACCAATACCACCTTCTGAGCCGTGTGATGCTCAATCTAAAGAAAATCTTTACTTACCTGTCAAAGACCAGCCTCAACAAAAATACTTCTTACCAGGGTAGAGGCATGGAAATTTTAGAAACATAAGTGAAGAATATGAAAATGCATAAAAATAATAAGACAGAAAACAGAATAATACCGAGATGGTAATCCCTTGATTACTGAAATCCTGAAATCACACTGGCATTTATTTTTCCACAGCTTTCATACCCAATACAAATGGGGTGTGGAGGGGAGAAGGTAACAAAAGACTTTACTAACATGATACAAAGGATAATCCACAGTCAATCGCTTTATTACTCTGAGACATAATATCATTAGCATCTGTTGTCTAGGTAGCAAAGGTGCGCTAGATCACATATCCTGAAGCCCACCCTTCCCTAGGTGATCTCATAGTGACAAAAGAAGGAGCCGAAGTACATTTGCACAATTTGCATATCCTGACCACCTGTCAGGATGGCAGGGACTAACTAGAATGAGCTGTTTTAATGTTAAAGAACCAAGCATTCACATCCTGAGTAGGGATGTGCAACAATGCTTGTTGATCAGTTGAGTCATCTCCAAACTCTCTGACCCCTGGCCTCCACACTTACCTTCACTTTCCTACCAGTTGCTGGTTCCAGCAGGTGCTCTTTTTCCTATTAAGCTATAACTCTTGATTTTCGCCATCTTTGTTAGTTTGGGGAGTAGCAATTTGATTTGTGACCTCAATTATCTGACAAGTATAAGAGAGTTGATTTTCAGCTTTTCCCAGATTTTTTCTTTACTAAGAGTTTACTAAGTTGTCCAAGCTTTAAAAAATTATGCCAGAAGCCAGACGTTTTTACTTATCTCTGTTTTACTGTAACTCTTATTATATAATTACAGTTACTTTCAATTATTATCCCAGTTAAATTATAGTTGTCGCCTTAACATCTACATTAACCAAACAGAGGGTCTCCTTTACAGCCGATACTGTGGTAGTTACTGATTCAATTCCGGTATCTCTCTCTTCCAGAAACATAATCAACCATGTCAGCATTGTCAAGCACTAGGAGACGTGGACACCAGGAGGTGTGCTCACTTTGTCAGTGTACTCCAGCTTCAGTAAGAGCCAATGGCAGCGGCACTCATACCAAGGAGCTCAGAATTAAAGGAAAGAAAATGGAGAGAGAAATATATATTAAAATAAGTTGAAAATGAGCAAGAGAGCCAAGAGCAAGTCTTGAAGACAAGCAATTTTAAGTAATGAATGGATATAAATAAATGAGCTATAAAAGGCATAATCAAAATTAATTTAAAAAATGGAGAGTGTTAAATTATGACTCCAAATTTAGGACAGAATGATTTGAGAACATAGGTGCTAAAACCTGGCTTTTGTCAGAAGGAACCATACCAATTCAAACCAGACCAGTTCAGAACAGTGCAAATAGTAAATTTCCTTCCTGTATGTTCTAGCTAATAATTTTGTGTAGAAACACAATAGTTTGGCAAAAAAAAAAAAAAAAAAAAAAAAAAAAAGAAAATCCTGGGACCAGGGAGATGGCTCAGCAATTAAGAGTCCTTGCTGCTCTTGGAAAAGAACAGGCTTCCACAACTTCACAGCTCATAACTCAGAAGGATCCAACATGTCCTTCTGGTCTCTGAGGGCACTGCATACATGTATGTGGTTCACGGATATATATTGAGACAAACACCATAAGCACAAAATATTAAAATATAAATAGATAAATGTGTGTGTGTGTGTGTGTGAGAGAGAGAGAGAGAGAGAGAGAGAACCATACTAAAAGGAAAAGCATTTGGACAAAGAAAAAGAGAAAGATGTGAAAAGGAGTGAATCAAATATTTTAAAACCCAGAACTTAACAGTCATCCTCACTGAGAGCTGGCTAAAAAACAGCCACAAGAACAAAAAAGACAACCATACACTGTATCTAGGAGGATCCTTGCGTTGCTGACCATTGTGGCATAAACTTCTATCTGACCGGATGTGGGGTTTACCCAGGCAAAGAAGAAGCATTTCTTCTATTTATCTATTTTTATACTCTAATATCTCTAGAAATGTGTGAAAAATAAAACAAAACATCCCAAAATAAAGAAAAAAGATCCAGTGTGAGCAAGAGAACAGTAACCTCGGCCGGGAGGAAATGAAGGAACGCGTTAGAGAAAACTGTGACGAATAGCGAGTTCAAAGTCGTGAGACAGAGTGTACACTTGTCATTGAGCCCATGATTCAGCTGGATGCAGAAGAATCTCTGGGTTGGAATTTCCGAGTTCAAAGGCATAGCTCTGTGAACAATGACTAAACAAGGAAGAAAGCAAGGAAACAGCTGGTGGGGAGAGGACATCAAGGAGTCCGCAAAAGCCAGGGCAATGAATCCCTGGGAGGGGTGCCGCTCTGACACTGTTAACACTGACAGTCCTTAGAAAACAGGAACGGATGCCAAGACAAAAAAAAAAAAAAAAAAAAAAAAAAAAAAAAAAAAAAAAAAAAAAAAAAAAAAACCCACAACACAGGGGGCACGATGAGAAAGCGTATGG
Source organism: Arvicola amphibius (assembly GCF_903992535.2). Lineage (NCBI taxonomy): Eukaryota > Metazoa > Chordata > Mammalia > Rodentia > Cricetidae > Arvicola > Arvicola amphibius. The sequence goes on along the minus strand of NC_052049.1, from coordinate 152,364,278 downwards.
AATTCAGTGACACCGTGAGTGGATAAGGCTTAGTCTGTTCTCTGCTCTTCTGAACAGCTGCTGCTTGTCTTGAGCCAGGAATGAAATGTAGACAAAGTCCAGGGAGCCGAGAGGAAGAGACGGATGAGACAAGAAAAGAATCTAGGTTTCAGCCAGCGGAAGGCAGCATTAAATGATGCGGTTAGTGTTTGATCAGTTTACAGATGTGAGAGTAGAGACATGATCCTACCATGTTATCGTCTGTGTGACAGGAAAACTATAAATATTGAATTCTAAAAGAAATAGAAAACTAATCCCCGTAATATGTATTGCTGCTGATGCAAATACATCCTGCCCTCAGTATAGGCATGTCAATCACGAGACCCTTACTTGACAAAGCAAAGTATTCTTCCACTTTCTTAGAGTCTCAATCTCAGATATATAACCCACCTTCAGAATGCAGCCCACAAACTAAGACCTACCTACTTTTTCTTGAAGATTTATTTTTTAGCTATGTGTTTATTTGTGTGGGGCTGAGGTGTGTGAGGGCAAGGTGTATGCGCGTGAGCGCAGGTACCCAAGGAGTCAGGAAAAAAACATCTGATCCCCTGGATCTGGAATTACAGTCAATTGTGAGCCACGCAAACTTGGATGCTGGGAACCAAGTTCAGATTTATCTGCAAGAATAGTTTAAATAGGTTAAAAGAATGCTTTTAACCAATGAGTTAAATATCCAGTTCTCCATCTACTTGTTCTTTATATGTGTATACAAATATGCAGGCTAGATGCCTATATGTAGATTCTAAATCACTCTCCACCTTATTATTTTGTAATAATTCTCTCACTGAACCTAGACCTAGCTATGGAGTGGCTAGCTATTGAACTCTGAAGTTCTACTTTTCTCTGTCCCTTAGCACGGCTGTTATGTGTTACACTGTTATGCTCTGCTTTTTGAAATATTTTCAATTATTCTTTGAAAATTTTATTCACATAAACAATGTATTTTGAGCTTATCCACATCCTTCTGCTTTCAGGACCCACCAACATGTCTCCCTCCAGACTTCATTTCTGTCATTATTGCTGTTAATAAGCCCCAGAGTACAATACCGGTGCTAGCGATTTGGAAACAAATCTTCCTATTTGCACAGGGAAGAACTGACTCACTGAACTATCTTCCCAAGATCCACCTGCTTTCACTAAACATATTTTACCATGTTGTATTAAATTTGTATTGTGGGATAGTTGCATGCTGTGTGAAGGTGTATTGCTATGATTTGTGAAGTAAATCAATACACCAAAGAATGGACCATAGCAAGGCAAGAGAGGTAGGTAGGACTTCTAGGTAGAGAGAGATCTCTAAGAAAAAGAAAGGCAGAGTCGCCAGCCAGACACAGAGGACCCAGGATGGGCAGTACAGAGAGATGAGATATTGTGCCACGCAACAGAATTTAGACTGAAAATATGGGTTAAGTTGTAGGAGCTAGCTGGGGACAAGCCTAAGTTGAGGCCAAGCTCTCATTATTGATAATACTCTCTATGTTGTGATTTGTGAACTGGTGGCCCAAGGAAAGTCCAGCTACAAATTTGTTCTCAAATTTTTCTTTTATCTTAATAATGGGACAGAATTTTTTTTTTTTTTTTTTTTTTTTTTTTTTTTTTTTTTTTGTAGACAGAGACTAACTTTATTTGTTCTAGATCAGAACTTCTGGAACTGCTTCTTGGTGCCAGCAGCCTTAATGGGACAGAATTTGAAAAGCCAATAATTCCATAGTTGTTTTTCCATTTAGCTTCATATTAGTATTTACTCTGAGAGAAAAGAAAGAAAAAAATTCCCATATCACATAATCCAAATGATATGTTTCATGGGACAATTAAAGAAATGGATGCCACGAAAGAAAAGAATATCTCGGGCATGATAAAATAAACAAATCGTAAGTAGAAAAGAGGGGAAAGTACAGCAAGGTGTTCAGGCCTGAGGTCAAAGTTGACTTGTCTTTCATCATATGGTTATTTGTAATTGCCACTTAGCTTCTTTAAGCTTCATTTCATCACTCATAAAATTAGGTTGGCAAATACCATACCAGTTAGTAAGGAATTCTTTATGATTTCTGGAGCCTAAGGAAATCCATGGTGTCTGTCGCTCCCAGTTCCGACTTCCATTTTGTCTAGTTCTTCATTGCTCTGTTATAGGGAATTTCAGATTCTCACATTCTGACTTGAAGGGTTAACCTGGTAAAAATGTAAGATAAGATCCAAAAGGCTGTACTATAAGAAGGTGAATTAACTTTTGTTCCTAACTAGCAATAAAACTCCAAATTAAAGACTCCTCCTCTGTCTTGAGGATGGGATAGGTTACTGCCCAGTGAAATGATTAGTAAAATACTGGCTCATAGCATGCTGTAATTAAATATCAGCTTATTCTTTCCGGTAAACATATATTTTTGGCTGGGGCCAAATCTTGTGCTTATTTTCCACCAGCATGCGACAGAAGTACTGGAATTTTAAAAATAAACTGACATAAGCACAAGCAAACATGGAGAGGCTAACGGCTGAGCCTCTGCTCAGATAACTCCTTCTCCTAGATGTACCAGTAAGTCAGAGGTTGGGGGGAGAGCGCCTTGTTGTTCTCTGGGAACACTTGTCCTAAGTGAAAACAGTAAAAATGTAACTATTTCCTTTCAACTTTCACATCAGTTTAATTTTGTACACAGATATAATTATTTCTCAGTATTGTGGTAATAAAAACTGCTTGATATTGGTATAAAAACAATGTGGACCAATGGAGTTGAATCAAAGACCCCGACATTAATCCGCACACCTATGAACAACTGACTCTTGAGAAAGAAGCCAAAATGGTACAATGGAAAAAGGAAAGCATCTTTAGCAAATGGTTCTGGCATAATGGAATGTCAACATGTTGAAGATTGCAAATAGAGGCCTCTCTCTCTCTCTCTCTTCTCTCGCCTAACTCAGTCCTTCAATCCGTCCTTCCCGTCACTCACTCCCTCCCTCCCTCCCTTTTTCCCTCCCTCCCTCCCTCTCTAGCTCTCTCGGTCTTTCTCTCTCTCACCTATTATTCTAGAGAATTGTAAATCCCAATAAAATTTCTTCTATAAATTGTCTTGGTCTTAGTGTTTTGCCAAAGTGATAGAAAAGTAAGCAAGACAATATGGGAATATCTTTAAGGTTTGTCATATCATCAGTCCAATGCTGGCAACCTAGAGACTTGGAATATTCATAAGCAACATCACTACAAATACTCTGAAACAGCATCTTTTGCACATACTCTGAGATGAATTAAAACTGTGGAACAAGCATATTGGATTTTCAAATTGACTAAGATATGGTTCAAAATAGAGGCTTCTTTTAGCTTAGTAAAGTTCTATTTGATATATTTATCAAAACAGATAATTTTCCACTTGAGACAAAAATGATTGAAATTTCACCCATTCAAAGGATATGTTGATATTTATTGACTACCAGCAACACATAACCTAGTAACCAGAAATCTAACTTTTACCTGTCTGCTATAAAATTTATCTTCATCAACGATATTTATCAATGTTAATATAATCATATATTAACATTGTAAAAATTTACATATTATGTAAAATTTATATATCATTGCAAAAATTACATATTAACATATGTAAAATTTGTATTTATCAATGTCTTTATCAATGTTAATATAACCATATATTAACAGCAACCTTACAGAACAAATACGATGTGGTTGACCTGAAACAACTAAAGTTAATTTTTTTTTTTTGTTTGTTTGTTTTTTGTTTTTCAAGACAGGATTTCTTTGTGTAACAGCCATAGCTGTCCTGGAACTTGCTCTCTAGACCAGGCTGGTCTCGAACCCACAGAGATCCGCCTGCCTCTCCCTCCCAAGTGCTGGGATTAAATGGGTGCGCCACCATCGCCCGGCTCTAAAGTTCATTCTTGATCCTGCTACAGAAAATGTTGTTTTGGAAAATACCAAGTGTGTGATGGAGACTCTGACACTCTTTCACTTACATCTTATTCCATCCTAAAATTTATGGACAACTGAACTTACTTCATTTTGAGATACCTTAGTCTTTGCCTTTTTTTTTTTTCTCCAGAGTATCAGATGGCTTTGTTTTTAATCACTGACATTTAGGACAAATGCCCCAAACCAACCCCATATTCATGCTCATTACTACATATAAAGGAAGCACATGCCAAGACTAAGATTCACCCTGTAGTTTAACTACTCAGGTTAGAGGCCCAGCAATCACTTGCCTCTCTATGTGGAACTTTTCCTGAATTGGTGCCACCAATACCACTGAACTAATATCCAGATATGAGGTATATCTCCATCTCATGTAATTACATGCTCTGTTATTTCAAATGTCTTTACTATTACCCATCAAATCCCAATGGACATCACCATATTTGAGGAATTACCATAGCAAAAAAATAAGGTTTTAATCTGGCAAAATATTACTCATCAGGCAATAGGAGAGACATGCTGTCTCAAAGTACAGCATGACAGTAATACATGATAAGCAGAACTGTAAAGCAAATGTGTACATTTTACTAGACTTGGAAACTCAAATTATCTGAGTCTGTCTTTAATTACAACCCTTTAATATTTCAGAAGTAGTTGGTTATAGAATGTAAATCTCTAAGCATCATCAGACATAGTTATACTAAATATTAGAAACTTTATTTACAGTTAAGACACTGCCAGCAATTGGAAGATCTCTGAATTTCTTTTCTTGTTTTTGCTTGCTGCCAAATCCCTTTGGTGGTTTAGTACCTAGCAAAAGCACCTTGAGAGTCTAGTTTCCTGGCATTATCCAGGTTCCCTAGGGAAGGAAGTATCTAAAAAGGCAGATCACATGAGCTCTGAGTTATAAATCAGATAGGAAGCTTTGCATATCTGAGATCATTTTTCTTCGGCTAAGCAATACTTCCTGTACTTAAAGAGGATAATTTACTGAGACACACCTTTTTGAAAGTTGGTTCTGCATCAAAAGGATATAAAACTAATATTTGATTATATAAATGTAAATGAATTAAAGCCACATGGGTAAAAATCCTCTTAAAATACACAAAGTTATATGAAATATGTATTGGGCTTTTCTTAGCCTGGCATAGTATAAGGTTAATTTAAGATGATTGAAGCATTAAAATGTGGCTTACTACAGTAGTCTGGGTACATATTCTAAAAAAAAAATAAGTTTTATTTCAAAGCAGAATTCTTGTAGTAAAGGAACATCTATTCCTTTGTTCTTATGGACACCTAGTTGTAAAGGTTTTGTGGGAGAACAAAATTTATGCAAAAACAATGAGGATCTAAGGGATATTTACTGCAGCTGAAAAAGATTGTAAAGCCATCTACTTCTGGATGCTCCGTGCCAAGTTTGCATATAGCTTTTTGCTTTCAATTCATTACACTCATAAAGTCATTTCCATAGTTCATAAATCACTAGCTAAAAACATGCACAATGATTTTATTTAGAGCATCCCTATTTCTAAAATAAAATAAATTTGTTAAGAGTGCTGGTTAGTGTTAAGGAAAAGGTCTTTCAGCTCTTAGAAACCTTACATTTACACATAAGTCTTTGACTTAGAAAGAGATTCTAGCCGGGCGGTGGTGGCGCACGCCTTTAATCCCAGCACTCGGGAGGCAGAGGCAGGCGGATCTCTGAGTTCGAGGCCAGCCTGGTCTACAAGAGCTAGTTCCAGGACAGGCTCTAGAAACTACAGGGAAACCCTGTCTCGAAACCCCCCCCCCCCAAAAAAGAAAGAGATTCTACTGTTAGTAGAATCAACTCTATAGGAAGCAAATGAATGATTCTAAGATGAGAACAATGGTTTTAAAATAGGCCCCTGAAGAAGGCCCATAGGTTAAAGGTTTGGTCCCCAGGCTATTGTATATTGGGATCCATAAATTTTAAGAGGTGGGATCACCTAGAGCTCTGGTCATTGAGAATGTGTCATTGAAAGAGGTATGCAGACTACTGCTCTTTCTTCCATTTTTTAATTTCTAAAAATGCAGTCAGCAGAATTGATCCACTACACCTTCCTCACCAATGTGAACCAACTCATATCAGGTCCCAAATTTATAGATCCAGTAGAACATGAGACAAAACCTCTAAATCCAGGAGTCAATATAAATCACACACATGAATACACACACACACACACACATACATGTATGCACTTGCATGTGCATGGGACATATAATTTTGTAGTAAAGATTGCCAAGATTTGGGCAGTAAGATGGCCTAGTAAGGTAAAGGTACTTCCTACCAATGATAATGAGTTGCTGATCTAAGTTCTTCCCCAGGACCCACATGGTAGAAGGAGAGAAGCAACTCCAAAAAATTGTCTTCTGACCTCTGCACATAAACATGCACACAATTAAGTTAACATGCAATAATATCTTGTGAAAACTGGATAAGGTTCATCTGTTTAGCTTACAGCCTACCTTGAGAATTAACTGAAGCCACATCCTGTGGACATCACCACCCAGTTCTTTGTCACACTTCTCTTGTGTTCCTTTCTGAATGTTGTTCTTCTTACTTGTTCATGTACTTGTGTTTTTTACATATATATGTGCAACCAGCCTCAACAATAAAGCTATAAACTTTTAAAAGAGTAGAGCAATGCCTGAGATTTCCTTCCTATCTTCTCCACACAAGATAGATGGAGGTCTGTGATGCGATTTCTATAATTAAAAAAACACTTTATTACTGGTTATGGCAGTGCATGAGTGCAATCCAGCAATAATGAAGTGAGGATAAGGAGATTGCAAGCTAGACAATCGGTTTGGCCACAAAGGGAGACTACATCTCAAAATAAATAAGTAGAAGGATGGAGAGAAGGGGAACAAGAGGAAGGGAGAATGGGAAAACTAGTGAGAAATAGAATTCCTTTATCAGCAATCGTAATGGTTATTAACAAAAGGAAGCAGAAGTTCCACTCTCTACCAACACAGAGAAATAAAAATGCTGCATCTTATACATACACTAAATACGAGATTCTCAGTACAAAAAGAAGACAGAAGTCTTCCACAATACTTCACTTTCTAACTAGAGGTTGTTTTTTGTTTTTTTATTTTAGAATGTCAGACAGAAAGTTCATTAGAACCGTGGTTTTGAATGTTTTCTTGCTCCTGCCTTTTCTGGCCTTCTCATCATTTTTTCCTGCTTTTGTATGCAAATAATATCATTTATCATTAGAAATTTTTAATTTTTTAAAGAACTAATAGATAAGCTATCACCACGTCATCTAGAGTGTGCGTTCATTTGTTGTTTTTGTTTTCTGATTTATTTATTTAATTTTGCATGTAAGAGTGCTGCCTGCTCGTATATATGTACCCCATATGCCTGTCTGGTGCTACAGAGGTCAGAAAAAGGCCCTGGATCCCCTGGAACTGCTGAAGGCACTGGGTATCAAATGTAGGTATTGGGTGTCAAAACTGTGTCCACAGCTCTTAGCTGCTGCATTATCTCGCTAGCCCCTCATGTGCTTAGTCTTAATTGATCTCTCAGCTCTGTGTGCTTCTGTATTTCTTCTTCACCTGGCCTTTTCTAGTCACATTAAGATACACTTGACTTCTTTTTCTTCAGAGTTCTGGATGAACTACAGACCCCATTCCTACTTCCATTTTAAATAAAAAAAAGTATTGTTAAAATCATGAGAGGCATGATCTAACATTCAGTGCTCTTTTTGTTCAGTTCACTTTTACACCGCCCAATTTCTTCACATTTTACATCCTCTAACGTGTGGTGTGTTTCAGTTCTATAGTAGTTATACTACTATCATTTTCTAAATTAAAATGTACATGGCTGGTGTTGGTGGAAAAGCTACATAGACCATGGATTCATCATGCTTTTTGTTTTATTGTAGCATCTCAAATTCTGTGCGCAGCAGAGAATTTTAGTAGAGAAACAGTTTAAGGCTGTCTAACAGGTTTCCACACCAAATGAATATTTAAACAGTCCTGAATCTTTTTTTTATTAAAAATTTACGCCTCCTCCTGCCTCCCATTTCCCTCCCTTTCTCCCCATTCCCCTCTCCCTCCCTCTCCAGTCCGAAGAGCAGTAAGAGTTCCCTGCCCTGTGGGAAGTCTAAGTTCCATCCAGGTCTAGGAAGGTGAGCATCCAAACAAACTAGCCCCCCCAAAAGCCAGTACATGCAGTAGGATCAAAACCCAGTGCCATTGTCCTTGGCTTCTCAGTCAGCCCTCATTGTCTGCCATGTTCAGAGAGTCCGGTTTTATCCCATGCTTTTTCAGTACCAATCCAGCTGGCCTCAGTGAGCTCCCATTAGATCAGCTCCACCATCTCAGTGGGTGGGTGCACCCCTAGCTGTCCTGACTTCCTTGATCATGTCCTGAATCTTAAAGTTTATATTTGGAGGAATTCAAAACTTTAATTTTCTTTCCTCAGTACTAAGAGGTTTTCTTCAGATAACCTCTTTCAGGAAAACAAACTGTGTGCTCTATTTTGTTAAGTCTGGACTTATTAGAAAACTTTCTTACAAAATACTTAGCGCTATGCCTGTGTCTGACATAAATGACATTGTAAAACATACTTAGTAATTTTGATTTGGCAAAATTTACATAAAATAATATAGACCCATATTAAGCTAATGAAGTTTGACAAAATCCAAAACATCCCCCATCAATATCAGGATGTTATCCCAAACCTTGTAGTCTTCCCCACCCTTTCCTTTGGCCCGAATCAACCCACCATTGCCTAGTTTCTGTCACTGGAGACCAGTTCTGAGAAAAAGCATAGCCGTATGTCTGCTTTTATTCCAAGCTTTCTTACTGGCTGTTTTTGAGACTGACTGCTTGCTTTCTGTGTTAGGACTACCCACTGTTTGCCAAAGAGTAGTCCATGGCGTGCATGACCCAAAATTATTTCCAAGACAAGTTCAGGCAATAATAAATATAGCTGGTCTCCATTCATTTGGGGATTTGTAAGACACATATTTTCATGTAGTGATAAATACACAAGGGTAAGAATTACTGAATTACATAGTAAGTGAAGACTTAACTGAATAAGTGACTTGTAAATTAGTTTCCAAAAGGATCATGCCATCCCACATTGTTTCCAGCAACTTAGAAGACTTCTACAAATAGACTCATACTTTTGTTAGTGCATAGTTTATTATGTTCTCAATAGATTACAACATATCTCTTCAAACTCATACATACTGATCTGATTTTTCATAACATCATACCTGATGTTGGATATCTTATTAACAAAAGAGGTGTGGCTACTTACAACTCTGAAGATTTTGAAGATTTTTAAGCCACAGTAACATTATGTATTCGTTTGGCATTTACTGAATGTTCCTTGGATAAGAGGAAAGAGCTCTGTGCAGAATACACACACACATACACATATTTGCAATAATTTTGCAAGCTCACTTCATTCTTTGAGATATATACCTTATAGCAGGATTACTGGACCATACAATGTTTACTTCTATGTTAAATTTTGATGATCCTCCATATTTTTGCCATGATGGCTATACTTGTTTACGCTGAGCATTCGCTACACTTCCAAACATCCTTACTATTCCTTCCATCATTGGAATAAAAGCAATTCTAACATATAGAAAGTAATCTTTCATTGTTTAATTTTTATTCTTCTAATAGTCATGGTAAGCATCACTGTTTGGTGCAACATTGGTCATCTGTTATGTCTTGTTTGAGAAATATCCAATCATGAATTACTAATTCCTTTTCAGATGTATGAAGTACAGCTAATAAAAAACTCACAGTCAGACACTGGGGTTCAACCTGAAGATTTGAAAAGCAAAACAGTCAGCAACTGGCTCTTACCTCGACCTCCGTTTGAAATGGTGATCCTGCCTCCAGGAACCTCCGAATAAGACTTTGTGTGAGAGCTCTTTCCCCATTTTATACTCCTCTCTAGGGCTGGGATTAAAGGTGTGCACCACTATCTTTAAAGGCATGAACCACTCAGTTTGTATGGCAACTAGTGTGGCCACTGAGATTAAAGTGAGTGTCACTGTGGCTACTGAGATTAAAGTGTGTTTCATTAAGGCTACTGAGATTAATGGTGTGTTACCATAGTCTTCTCTGTAAGGCAAACCAGCAGGACTGTTTTACTCTCAGATCTTCAGGCAGGTCTTTATTCGTAAATACAGTGAAATGCCACTACAGATGTATTGGTTCACCATTAATACTTCCACTCATTCTGAAATTTTCTTTTTATCTGTTTTTTAATTATTATACAGAAGCTTCACAATTTTACTTAATCCCAACTTTTTAATTTTTAAAAGTGTGCTGCTTGTGCTTTTGGTGTTGCATGAGAAATCAAAACAACAATGAAATAATCCGCTATATCACTGCTCGTGATGTAATAAAAAATTTCTCCTAAGTTTCTTCTATTACTTTCCATATTCCCTCTCACATATTTAAGTCATATGAAGTTGTTTTTAGGTATGGTATGAGACATGGATTTGAAATCCTTTTGTATACACATCGACTAATCCAATAGCACCCATTAGTGATACTGTCCTTCCCAGTGGTGACCTCAGCCGTTTGGCAGATCTGTAAAGAATGCCATTGAAGTATCACTGGAGACAGTGTTGAACCTGTTGTCAAATAGGGGTAACTATGACTTTTGAACAATGCATTTGCTTTTCTGTCTTCCAGTTTTTTTCATCCATGCTCCATAGTTTTAAGGGCATGCGCCTTTTACTTCTTTAATTAAAGTTACCCCGAGGTGTTTTGTTTATGTAGGGATACTAAATTGGATTTTTTTCTTGAAGTTGATTTTATTGACATTTCAATCTTACTGTATAGAAATGCTACTGGCAATTTGTCTGTTGATTTTGTATTCTGAAAGTTTTCCAGTTTTGATTTACTAATTTTATTCTTTGTAGTAAAAGCGAGGTTGTATAACAACAGAGATTATTTCACTTAGTCTTTTCCTATTTGGAAGTCTTTGCATTTTGTCTTGCCTGGGTGCTCCAGTTAGGACTTCAAACCATGCTAAGTGGAACATGTGAGATTATTTGCTTGTCTCCTGCAATCTGATGTTGACTAGTGGTTTGTCGTATAATCTTTTATCATGTTGAGGTCACTGCTGGTGCTTACATTGTTTAGATGTTTGTTATCATGAAAATTTTATCATTGTCATTTTTATCTGCATCAATGATGACAATGTGATAAGAGCGGTGACATGCTGAAGATTTGATTCTGAGGGTGTAATGATGCTGACATGATAAAGATGTTGCCATGACGTCATGTGATGATTAGTGATGATTTGACGATGACGACGATGATGATGATGACAAAGGGAATGATGAGGATGAGGTGGACTATTTGGTTGATGACATGATGATGTGTTGACATCATGATGATGTCGTCTAATTGATAATAAAGGCATGATGATGATGATGCTTCGATGCTGTAATGATTATGATGATTTCCCTCCTCTTACTAATGTAGTTTTAACCTTCTTCATAAACTAGTGATGTTTTACTGGATTATATTCATTCAACATATTCTTCTACCTCAGGGGAAGTCTGAGATGTTCCTTGTGAACAATCTCTTCAACACAATGTGGAATCTAGTTTTCATAATGTTTGCATTTAATTACTTTTTGCAAACAAGTTTATCATGAATACTGCCTTTTTTCTTGTATTGGTCTGGTTTTGGCATCAGTCCTATGTTTGGCATGAAATTAGTTTGGGAAGTATATCTTACATTTATTCGCATTATTTAAAAGAGTGGAAGTCAGCCATAAGTGAAAAGATTCAGATGCGTTCTTCTGTGGGACAACCCTTTACTATTGATTCAATCACCTTACTCATTATTGGTCTGTTAAAGACATTTTATCCATTCATCTCTTAATGAACACTATAGTTGTTTTAGTAGTTTGGTTATTAACTGTGAATAAAAAGACATATGACAAGATACCTCCAATACAGAAATTCATTATCTTGAAAGGTGACATGACTGAAGTTCAGATGTTAGACTAATTCTGTAGGCCATCTAAATACTAGTAGATAACCTTCATTCTTGGCCATAGATTACTTTTTAGTAGAGACATACAAAAGAAATCAAAATAAATTAATCCTTCTGAGTTATAATTTTAAATACATGTCATATATTATAGCATATAACTGTTGATTAGCTTCGTCCACTCTTTGCACATCCCCTCTTTATTAATTTCTCAGATCTGAGTCTTTCTCATGATTACCCTTTTCTTTCCTGTGACAATCATTCTGAAGCACAGAGCCCTATTAATGATTCAAAAAATACATTCACTACAATTCACAAAAGTGTCTTCTATTTACATTCTACTCCTGTAACAAATGGCTAAAATAGTTCTTGATGGTATTTTTTAAAGAGTATCATGAGCTTTATTTAAATTAAAATTTTCTTTCTGCATGTTAAACTTATATTCTCTAATTTCAATTTACAATATTTTCTCTGCAAAGTAACATTTAATGACAATAATTAATGGCTATGGAAAGATATTAGAAATAAGAAATTTAATTATTCTTAAATTAATAAAAATGTAAAAAATACTTTATAGTTTAATGTTCTTTGAATTAATATTTAGTGTTGAGTAGCATTCGATATATTAATACTAAAATTAGTAAGGCACATATAATAATTTTAAAATAAATTAACACAATAAAACTACAGACCTTTCTCTTTTTAAGTAGCACTTTCATTTTCAAATTCCAATTATTATTAACACACGATAACTTAAAGTGACAGATTATACTTTCACATTCATATACACTTCTATTGTACATTGATCAGGTACAAATTCTCTCTGCTCTCTCCCCTTTAATAAAATTTTCAATAGTTTGTATTTCTAGATAAATGAACAAATGTACTCTAACTTTTTAATTTTAAAATTAAATGAAACTCAACATGTACTTAATACATTTTCATTGTCTAGACAGTTAATGAACCTTTTGGAAATGCCTTAAAGTTCTAGCTGGAGCATTTCATTCCAGGAAAAAAATATCAGTACCTTAATCACTAATTACCTAGAATTACAAAGTTTATGAAATAAGATACACATGACAAATTGAGTTCAAGTCCTTAGCACCCACTTAAAAGTCAGGAGTGGTCAAACATACTTGAAACCTATCAAGTTTAGGAAAGGGGGCGGGAGGATTGCTTGGCTTTGCTAACCAGCTGATCTAGCTGATCTTATTAGCTTTGGGTCCAATGAAAGGCCTTGTCTTAATGGAATAAAGCAGAGAATGATGGAGCAGGAAACCCACCATCTTGCTCTGCATTCACATGTGTGCACTTGCACCACATAATTACACACACCCATAAGTAAAGTGCACACACACACACACATACACACACACAATGAAACTTTTTAAAGATTCAGAGAGTGATTGACTATTGATGAATGCAGCTCTGAGTTTTTTAAGTGAATACATGAGTACAACATCCCTCTCTTTATGTTTTACTTGACTGTGTTTTTCAGTTAATACACAAAACATAAATTATACATAAATTATATATATATATATAGTCACATTGTTGTGATGTGAGCCTGCATTGTATCCTTTTTCAGTCAGACAAAAAGATAATCTTCAACAATTTTTATTTTTTCCAACCTTTAAAGCTCTCTCCTCCACCTTTAAAATGTACAGTGTGATATCATTATATGTAGTCTTCCCTATTGCCCAATGGCACTTCACAACTTCTTTCTTTGACTATAGCTTAGAATCTATTTGTACTGAAAAATTTTCATGCTATTATGCAAAACATCTGATAATAGCAAGGATTTATCTGAACCGACTGAGGATACAGTTTCCTGGAGGGAGACATGCAGCAGGAGCATGAAGCAGCTGGTCATACTGTACCCACAATCAAGGTACAGCCAAAAATGAATGACAGAGATCATGTTTCTCTTTGTTTCCTTTTTTATTGAGCCCAGAACTTCAGAACATGTAAATTGTATCACCTATATTCAGAATAGTTTTTTTTTTTCTAATCATTTACATCTCTCTGGAAATACTCTTACAAATACATCTTCTGGCTCATTCTAAATTTAGTCAAGTTGACAGTGAAGATTAACTATCACAAGCCTACCCCTTGTCAACTTGGCACCCAAACACATTACTCAAACCATAATAACATTGATCAAATTTCCTTCTTTCTGACTGCTTCCTACTCACATCGTCCTTTGGTAATCACCTTTCTAGGCTCAGAGAAAGGAGAACAACTTTTCAGATTCTACTTTGATTGAATAAATGCAAACAATGCCACAATGCATGTAGGGAATTAATTCAAACTTATTTTCACCTCATCAGAACTAGATTTTAGTTTGTGATACATGAGCAACATAGGAGTAAAGTAGCTTCTTAAAGAAAATAAAATAGAATTCGGTATAAATTTATTCAGAATGGAAAGCCCTGCTGATTATTAGTTACAGAGACTTTCAAAGACAGCAGAAAAATGTCATATGACAGATGTGTCAGCTAGCTGTCACATCTGCACTATTATTTTTCTTGCGTGTGATCTGTGCTGTTCTTGGGACATCACCAGAAAAGTAAAAATTCTCCTTATGCACGGAATAGAATGGTGATTCAGTCCTAGGTCCTGCTCCTGTATCATATTCCATGAGAGGAATAGCCACTTCAAGATACCGGGATACTTAGCATCTCTATGATGTGTGCATATTGATGTTCTACCCATCCCACCTAGAATCAGAGATCTTCCTTCCATTGTTGAATTCTTCCCTCACTGAAGCAATTCTAAATAATTTAATAGTCAGAGATGTGTAATTTATTGATCAGATCTACAGTTACTTTATTTTCTGATTTATTATGTTCTCTACTTTTGTTCTGTTTTTCTCTTATTTACACCTTTTCGGGAGTTCCTTTATTATTAATTTTAAAATGATGAACACATACTGAAATTCATCAATGTAGTCCTTAGATATCACTATATTTCTATTTATCATCTTTAAATATAATTCATCTTTTAATCCTTTAAAAATTATTTTTATTTTATATGCATGAGTATTTTGCTGGAAGTATGTAAGCACACTGTGTGCTTACATGGTGCCCATGGAGGCCAGAAGAGGGAGCAAGATCCTGGATCTGAAGTTCTAACAACTGCAAACCACTACGTGTGTGCCAAAAAGCAAACTTGGGTCTTCTGCTAAAGCTGTAGGTGTTCTTAACTGCTGAGGCATCTCTCCATCCTCTAAATATATTTCATTGCATTCCCCACGTATATTGATTATTTTTCTTTTCTTGAGAGTCATTGAGTAAAAGGACTTTGCATGGGTCTTGCGTTAAACTTCTGACTCGTTGTAGTCCAGGTTTTCATCATCATGTGTGCTTAAGGATAACAACCCTGTTTCCTCTGCGCTTCCCCTCTAGAAGCTTTTAAACAGTGTTCTGTCCCTGTTCTTAGAGGCTTCCACACACTAGATGTGTCTTGTTCTAAGTTAACAGCTGTGGTAGATGATACAGATCGTCATGTAATTTCTCCTCCTTTAATCACCACTTCACACATGACTGTCATGTTCCTGTTTTGTACAAATAGGGTTTTCTATCCCTAGTCTCCAATCTAGCTCTGTCATCTGCTTTATTTTATCAATAGACTGTTAGTAAGTGTGATGGAAGCAGAGAGGAGGCGTGACTCACAAAGGAGGGTAGGACCTCTGCTCTCTTCCTGCTTCTAGAACTCAGACAATAAGGTGCAGATAAGAATGTGGCTGGGACAGTCAACTGGCATCACAAAGTGGATGGCTAAGGATCCCTGTTGAGAACCCGATACCTGAAAATGGGGTTGTGACATTGTAGACCTACAGGTTCAAATTGTCTGACTGCTAACCACAAAAACATGTATGAACTTTGAGAGACAGAGTATTGTTATCAAAGTAATTTAAATCTAAGAGATTATCAGCACACATAGCCAAATATTAGTGACCTTGACAGGAATGCCTGTTCTGCCAAATAGCATGCTCCAAACAGTAGAGTTTTTATGAGTACGTAGGTGGAGTCATAAAGACGATGGGTGATAGCAAAGAGGAGAAACCTCTGCTGTAAGCTTCAGATATTATTTGATGGCATTCTTAGTTTGGGGTTTGTGAGAAACTAGAGGTCAATAATAGAGCCTGATGACTCTTGCATGAATGTCATTAGATGCTATGTCAGACAATGAACTGGGCAAATAAATAGGTATTAAAAGAACCCAAGATCAATCATACTTCCAGAGTCATCATAACTTTTCGCAGAGTACTTATAAATCCGTTAAAAAATGTACTCCTGAGATTCTCTCTTTTTCTTTGCTTGAGCTGCCAACCATTTTATTTTTCATATTCGAATTTCTAATTAGTTCTTTATAATTGCATTCTGCTTCATATTACTTCTTATGCACATTTTAAGTGATTGATTTGTCAATGTCATTAAATTCTATTTGCCAGTTAATATCCTTTTATTCTTCTATATTCTTTTTATTTCCCAGTTCTAGTGAATTGTCCTATAATCATTTAGTCAGAGACATCTGCACAGTGCATGCACTCAATTTTACTATCCTAAAAATGTTCATAGGAGTCCATAAACAAGAAATAGACCAAGTTAAAACAGATGACGCTGGGCTGAGGAGCTGTTTCCTATTTGTGGAGTAATTAATATTGTCTGCCCTTGACTTTAAGGAACAACCTCAATCAGACACCTCAGGTTATGCTGATGCTAAATGCCACACTGCCACCGAAGCCTTACTGATGGTAGTGAACCTGCACTGCTACCTGGAGTCAAGCTGACATCCAAACACAGGCCAGTGTTGACACCCAAAAGCCTTGCACCAACAGAAGCCAAGCCAATTTGAGGTGACCTGTGCAGCCACCCAGAGTCCCATGGTGTGATCTAGGTCAGGACAGCTCTGGATCTGTGGCCCTACTGCAGCCAGAGATGATGTTGCTATACATAGCTCCTAATATCAACAAAGTATAGGCTGATGCCTGAGGTCTGGGGCTGCCACCTGTACCATTGGCACATCCAAGCCTGAGATGCTCTGGGTACTATGTCTAGGTCCACACTCCTATCACAGTTAGTATTTGTGATGTCCATTGCCTGTGGTCCCACCTAAGGTCACACAGATGGCCAGGGTCTAGGGTGTGTACTGTGGCCATGTTGGTACATAAGGGCTATGCTGTTGCTGGGGCCATGCTGTCACTTGGGCCAAGGTTTCAGTCAAGGGCTATGTCTGGACCTCTGGTCCAAAAGAAACCAGGGTTTAGGTTGCTGTCCATGGCTTGTATTACCACAGGAACCATTGGAACCATGAGTGTTGAAATCCAAGGGACGTGCTGAGCCAGTTCTGTCCCTCACTGTCCCTGTGACAGCTGCCTACCTCTCACTGGACTCTGCAGCAGGAAAGCTGGAGTACCCCCAATAAGAAAGCTGACCCCAGCACTTAGGGGTCACCCCACCCCTCACCACAGGAATAGCAAAGCTGACTTGGATGTCATGGGCCTAGAAGAACTGACTGTGCTCCTCACCTCAATGTGTGGTCCCAGTGGCCCAACCAACCAGCTCAGCTACCATCCAGCCACATCCTGGGACTTGGGTTGGCCCATCCTAATAAGCTGCCCTATCTATGACCTGCTGGAGTGTACCAAGGGACTGGTCCTATTGAACAACAACCACAGGGTCTCCATGACTCATGGCAACAACATGGTATCTGAGAGGCATTTTGATTAGGGTCCAGTGACGATGGTGTAACAGAAACCAAAGGCTTTGAACCAAACCAATGTGACGTATTGCAATGAACATGTTGCTGGTGGGGCTAATTGAACAAAAGAATATACTCCATGAAATGCCATAACTTCCGATGCCCACTAGGATGAATGAAGAGCTGCTAGAAAGATGGAGGAGTGAGGTGGGTCTTTTGTTTATCTGTTTAATTTGTTTTGTTTTTAATTAATCTGGAAGGCATTCTGCAGGAGTGAGGGGTAGATATGGGGGAACTGGGAGCTGGGAGGTGAGCAAGATTGCAGTGAATGATACAAAGTTTCCAAAGAATCAGTTAAGAGTTAGGTTTAAAATTTTAAAAATCTCAATCCGACTTGGTTAAGGTTACTTAAGGTTATTGTGTCCTGACTGTAGACACAGCCTTCTTAGAAGGAATGAGGATTTAGTTCTGAGGACACCAGAAGAGTTCCACAAACAATTAACAATAATACAAGTCAGATAAAACTTGAAAAGGCAAATCTTAATAGAAAGCATTAAATGTCTATTTAAATAGAAAGGACTATTTAGTGAAGACAAGGCAGAGGTATTGCAACTTGCACAATGGACCCTTCTTGAGTGTGGGGAGGGTGTGTGTACTGAGGAATGACTTAGGGCCTTCGCTTGAGCCACAGAACACAAACACCAGAGAAGAACTGACAGGCCTAATGCTCTGTCTCACCCAGGAATAAACATGGTAAAATCCAGCTGCCTCATCTGAGAGAGTTTGGCTCGGGTCATTGACTGCAGCAAACCCATGCTAAGCAACCACAGAAGCTCTTCTTAGGTTTGCAACAGAGGACAAGTGCTCATTGCTGGAGGCCAGGATTAAGAAAATGTGAGCCTGGTGATCTCCAGAAAATCTGAAGTTCAAGAAGCTTGCCTGAGTGATAGACTAAGCCAGAAGATGCTGGGAAAGGAAAACCAGATAAAGGGAAGAAACAAGAAAAAAAGTGGTATACACCAAAAGAACATTTAAAACCGCCCCCCTTTCTCTTAAACCTTTAAGGCTTGTTGGGTGGCTTGACAGGGTTGTTTAAGTCAATTGGAGCAAAAAGAACAGGAGTAACCATGGCAAAGAACACTCGCGTATAACAGTTGTGAAGCTCACAAAATAATGAACAGGATCATCTTAGGTTCTAATCTGAATTTTGCACAAAGAAATATAATTATACTTACTATAAATCATATTCTTAAAATGCTCTTTAAAATCATGAATTTTTCTACTGTATGGAATTGATCACATTTCTTAGTTTTAATTTTAAGAAGAGAGAAGAGAATGTTGATATTGGGCCAACCAAGAGGAAGTTTGTTGAACATTCTTCTTGCTTTTCAGTTCAATAGTGCTTTTTCCAGTCTTCTGTTTGGAGGATTTCCCATGTTCTGAGATCATGCAAGAAACTCATTTTTCCAGCACCTTTCATAGCCGGAGTCAAGCATCTATATGACTTTACTCTGACACAACAGATGCAAATCTTCCAGTCCCAGTGTGAAGTGAAAGAAGCAAGTATCTCCTACAATTTGTTCTGTTAAGGTCAAGGACACAAACCTTAGCACAATCTTTGCACACACAGAGAAACAGTCCCATGTGCTTCTTGCTGTTGGCTGGGTCATCTTGGGATCATTAAAGAGCAGTGTGGAGCTGTGGGAAGCTACCTATGATCTCACTTAGAATATCATTAGAGTAAGTTTTATGGTAATTATTACTGTTTTTTTTGCCAAATATTGATATGACTATTTTCTTTTTGAATCTCAAATAGTATTTACTCCTTCACTTAATTATTCCACTAAAGGAAAAAATATAATCTATACAAAGAAGGCGTGCCCTAGTTTTCAGTAGAGTGCATTGTTTTAGATTTATGTATTATAAATGAATAACTTTATGATTAATAAATATTGTGATTTCAATAAAAAAGCATATAATTGAAATTGCTATCAGAAATTTTTATGAAGCATTTTTAAGTCTTATTTTTATTAGTTTTCTTGTGTGTGTGCGCACATGTGCACATGACACATGTTTAAGTGCCTGTGAACGATAGAAGCCAACATCAAATCCGATGGACGCTGAGCTGCAGGCGGTTGTGAGATGCTCATCATGGATGCATGGATGCTGAGAACTGAACTCTGGCCCTTTGGAAGAGAAGCAAGAACTCTTAATCCCTCAGAAATATCCTCAGCCTCTAAAGAAGTTTTAAGATAGAATTTAAGCACAAAGTTTAAGATAATGGAAGATACTCTGAAAGGTAATAAAATGTACTGGGGAGCCTGGTGTGGCATTTGGACCACCTTATTAATGCAATGCAAGATTAAAATTGTTTTGTTTGTTTTCCACAAAGGTGTTCCACATATTTGCAGCTGTGCTTCAAAAAAAAAAAAAGAGTCAGATCAAACAATGCTAGACACAATGCCATCTGACAGAGAATGGACCTCTTACACCCAGTGGTCCCTAACATAGTGTTTATCTGTAGAGATGAGATTTAGCCAGAGAACACCTCTATTTAGCTTCATATTTAGGTTTTTTTATTTTTTCTTTCTTTCTTCTTCTTTTCTTTCTTTTCTTCTTCTTCTTCTTCTTCTTCTTCTTCTTCTTCTTTCTTCTTTCTTCTTCTTCTTCTTCTTCTTCTTTGTTTTTTTGTTTTGTTTTTCAAGACAGGGGTTTCTCTGTAGCTTTAGAGCCTGTCCTGGAACTATCTTTGTAGACCAGGCTGGCCTCAGACTCACAGAGATCTGCCTGCCTCTGCTTCCCGAGTGCTGGGATTAAAGGCATACGCCACCACTTAATCACAGAAGCACTTGTCCCCATGATGTTTGGGAGGGCCAGCTAGCCCAGACTTCTTAAATAATATTCCAGTGACAAAGGAAGGAACTCAATTTATGGTTCAGCCTTGCCTGAGGTTACTCCAAACATGGAATTGTCCCTACTACAGATTAGGAAGTAACCTTTCCTTTGAAGACTTCTAAGGTTTTCTTTCCTGTCTTTAACTGAAATTTACATTTATATTTGGTTAAAAGAAAAATACGTTTTGTGGTTGAATAGTCACCTTGCTTCTTTACAAAACTCTTTGGTCTCCATAAATTCATCTAGTGTTATGCTTACATTTATAATAATAGTTTACAAAATCCCAAATTCCTTCAATAAATATTTCTCTAAAATACTGCTCTTTCAGGTGTCAGGCGAGTAATCCCATGTATTACCTCCATGCCTTTGGGCAGACCGCTCTATCAGAAATGTCTTTATTCACTTGGCTAATTTTTGTGGGGTCTTAAACTCAATGCTGGTGCTCCTTTTCCAGAAAATATTCCTTGGTGACTCTTCATAGTATTTTCTAACTCTGAATTTCTTCCAAATGGCTCCATAGTAATACCTATTAGGAATACCTAACAGCTGACATTTTAATTGCTAGTTCCCATCATAAAACCCATGAGCTCACTGAAGCACTAACTGGTGCCTAATACACTATGGAGTTTGACAAATTGTTGCTGCCATGAGTACGTTAGCACAGAAAATATTAATGTATGAGTACATTAATGGATGAACTTGTTATTTCTGGCATAGTCCCTATTACAGTAATCACTCATGGCCCCCTTTCCTAGTACGAATAAAAATGCCTAGGGTGAAAAAAAAGGCTACATCAGTGGTAAAGATCTACACAGCTCATTGATTTCTCGGGACTTCATGTCTGTTCATAGTTGGAATGTTTCAGATTCAGAGGCAAATTTATTGGGCCATCTGAGGCCATATTGAGCCCAGAAACATAAGAAATGGCTCAAAACTAGATCGCACTCAGTAGATGGTAGAAAACTACAAAAGAAAGACAGAGACAGAGAGACAGAAAGTCAGAGAATAGGCATACCCTAGGCTAAGGCAAGAAAAGAAACCTGTAAAAGGCTACAGCTGAGTTACAAAGTTATAACAGTAAAATATAAATAATTAGATATGAATAAGGCAGTTCAAACACTAGCTGCTAATGAAGGTGGCAGGAACCGACAGATTATGTAATACATTTCCCAATGGGAACCGGGAGGTTGTGCTGGTAGATCTGATAAGAGTGGGAAAAAAACAAATGACTCACATCTATCAGCTTTGAGAAGGGCACCCTAGAAGATAAAAATTCATAGGAACTTGGATCTGGTTTCCCAGAGTTGAAGTTTGTGAATAGAAGTGCATGTGTAAAGATTATCTAGAATAACACCAAAAGAATGTATACTATTATAATGAAATATGTATTTTATGTTTATAAATTTAATAGTGAGTTATTTCTTTATATAATAAAGACTGCTGAATAAGTTAAAAACCAAAACATTTGCGCTCATACAGTAGATCCTGTGGTGCAAATGACAACATAGTGATGACTATATGAATTTTATACTGTTTAAGATCTTTAAGTAACTCACATTGTTGTTATTCACTGAGGCAAATAGATCCACTATTCTTTATCTCTCCTCATCTGTACCAGATCCCTGTCCTAGTTCTTGCCAATATTCCTTGAACAAATCTCCAAGACGTATTGTCTGGCACCATGAAAGATTCATCAGTTTCTGCACCGCAGCTGAGAGATGATCTCACTGCAGGCCTGAGAGATGTCTCAGCTCTTCTCTCAGTCTTATTTATAAGTGTTTCTTTTGCCCTCATCACCTGCTTATCAGGAATTGCTTCTGTGTTACTTTAGACCTCTAGTTGGAGAGTGTTGTTTCATCTTCTTTAGGTGGCTACACCTTCATCTGCTGCTATTTCAGTCAGCAATTGCAGCTCCACCATTACCAGTCTACTTCTCTGGAAGTGGCCCAGAAGCTCAAGCAACAGCCTTGTGGGAATTCTGTTCCTCGCAGCCACTGGCTCTGTCACTGCCACTAAAGATAGATTTAACTAAATTTCTATCATTCTATTATAATAAGTTGTAAGATTCAAAGCTTGGGGTGAAAACCTGTCAGCTCAGAGAGGTTAAATAGCAACTCCAGAATCTTCTCTCTGTGTTGGTGTTTCCGCAAGACAGATTCTTTCCACTCTGCAAACAAGCAAAAAATATGTCATGACACTCAAAATCCATCCCTACTAATTCTGATACACCTCTCAACTTTTCTGATGTCCTTTGATGCTCTTTGATTACTTTCTGTCAACTGGTTACTAACTCGGCCTCATGACACAAGGTTAATTTTATTTAATCAACACAAATGTAAACTCAAGATTCACAGTGTGATCAAATATCACCCAACAGGATAGAGGAAGAATCAATTGAAGATTGTATTCCTGAGTAATAGAAAAAGTAGTCATTAACTGAGATTAACAAGGCACCTCTTCATGTTATCCAGGGTAAACAGATTCACAACTCTGAAGATGTTTGAACAACATAGCTTAAAATTTACACATCCTCCTGTATACTTTGCCATTTCTATATTACTTATATAATTTACCTGAAACAATGTAAATGCTATGCAAATATTTATTACACTATATTATTTAAGAAACAATAACAACAAAAAGTATGTGTGAGTTCCATACAAGTTTCCTTACCATCCTTTAACATTTCAGTTCACAATTGGCTAGTACAATAGATGTATAAAGACAGCTGTAGAAATGCTAGAGAGATTTTATCTTGAAAGTTACTGAAATGCACACAGAAATGAAACCCATTGGATTATATGAGTTCACTAGGGAAAGAAATAAAAGTCGTGACAGTGGCTCCTGAAGATAAGCCATGGGAAAACTCAAGGTGATAAAATACCAGCAAAAGGACAGCTGGCCCATAGGAGGATGGAAAATGGCAAAGTTGGTGTGTCGTTATCATTGTCATCAATATCATCACATCAACATTGATCAGGTGATGTTATCCATGAATAGTCCTAACAACCTACTATAAAGGGAGAATTAATTATTATATTCTACATAACAGTTAAATGATCTTCCTTAGATCAAAACTGATAATAGAAAAGTCAAAATGTAAACATGTGCTTGCCTAGCACAGCTTCTTTAGTCCTCCAGGAAGGAATGAAAACGCAGGGAAGAGTCTATGAGACAACTGGACTAGCATCAGAAACACACCCTTCACAGTTTTAGTCATTTGCAGTACTACATATTCAAGCACCAAAATCATCATCACAAGAACTTACAGGGGTGCTTAGCTATGTGCACTCTGCTGCCAGTACTCCATGCTTATGTATACAAACAGAAAGGAGGAAACACCCTTGTTCTTCCTCCAAACCACTAAATCTGGGTGCCATATGTGATACACATGACCTTGTGAAAAACATACAGAAATATGAATAAAGAGAGCCAGATTGCTGACCCAGGAGGGAAGTCGCTGATAAGACGTTAGTCAAGTTGTGGGTCTATGCAGGAAACCTCCTTTCCTGAATGTGTCAGAGGAAGGGGCACTGGGATGTTACCTCTAAAATGCTGTCTGTATTTGTACCCGATCTAAAAAGTCTATGCATTTTGAGTGCAAAATATATGTTTAATATTAAAATTATTTTCTTAAATTCCAATGTAAATGTTTTTTAGCTAATAAATTCTTCACAGCTACATATAAGGCCAAGAACCCAATGTATATTGATTTCAAAGTTTCCATGTATAAAGGTACAATATTGTCTTTGTAAAACATTATTAAAATATGTAATTTTATGACTGTCATAATAATGAAAGCATTAGTACTTTAATTTTCTTCATAATCTCTTTTAACTTAATCAGATAGACAATGTTTATCAATGCCATCATCATTTTATTATCATTAAAAACTTCATAATAAATAATCTGTAACTCAGATGTAGTACCTCAAATGCTACGATATTGTCATAGTATTCAAAAATACTTACTGAGATTGCTTTTATTCATATAATTATGTTTATGAAAATTTATGAGATACAACATAAGAATGTACATCATTGTCATATAGATATTTATTTCATTATTATTAAACCACATGTTTAAATGTAGCTTATTAAAAACAGATCTTTTCTTGTCATGAATAATACAAATCTTTGTAATTTAGTCCAGAAATAAAATTATCAAGTCAAGCTTCCAAGCGATGGCAATTGTTACAGGTTCTCTAAGGATTGCTTCAGTAGCCAGAACTCAATAGTTTTTATCAAACTATTAGAATAACTGCATAATTTCTTTTAAACCAATAGTTATTCATGAAAGAATTAAATGATTTCCTAATGCTGGCCAACCCGTTATCTCAAATAGCAATGAAGTAATGCTCAACAAGATGCAGGGGGATGAGTTCCGGTCTACCGGGTAATCATGGACTGGTCCAGGAAGGCACTTCATCAATAGCCTTATCCCTCACTATGGCGTCACTTCCCTACAGTTAAGAGTGGCAAGCATCCTGTTCCACCCCAGACCTCCCGCATTCACAAATATGAAGAATTTTTCTGAATTTCTTCTCTTTGCCGATACATGGTCTATTTTCAAAGGCTCTAAGTACATCTTTTAAGCATTCCTTCACAACTTTATCACACTTTACCAAGTGACTCATGTACACAATGGCAGTTCCCACAGGGAAGAATCGTAAGGTGGTGAGAGGAGGTAAGGAAACCAAAAGCTGGCAGCCTGCCCAGGCCCTGTGCCAAAGTGGTCTGCTGGAATCCACACAGTGTGGCTGGCAACTCGCTGACATGAACTTGACAGGAATGGATTAGACTCAGAGGACACACAGTAAGAAACCATGCGGATAAAAGAGAAAAATACTTGGAATCAAGCAGCAGACTGGCCCCCATCAGACCATAGAAAATGTATATTACCAAATCAACCTACATTACTTGTTCTGTTACCAAAACTATCAGGAACCTTCTCTCCAACAGCCACAACATTATTAACGGCGAATGAAAGGCACAAAAGAACGTCTCCCTTCTTTCTGTGATATAAGAAATAGTGATATTCAGGAGGAGAAAGTATATCAGAAGAGACAAAAAGAATATTGCAGTATCACCTGGAATTCCTGCCACATCTCTAGAATAAGTTATCAAAATAATAATCACCCAAAAGTGAAGAAACGTCAAAATTATGATTCATCAAAAAGTGATACTTCAGCTTTATTAAAATCTAAGGTGTTCTGTGGAAGAGCAAGTGGAAAGATTCCACACAATAAGATGTGTATTAAGTGAGGTGATACCGACTCATTAGGAAAGAAAGAAATAAAAAATCACATGTTCTCTTTCACATGCAAATCTTAACCTTTAATGTCTCTATGTATGTTTTAGAGGGTGTGAAAATGAGGGTAGTTTATGAACTAAAAAAGGAGACGATGGCAATGGGAAAGGTTGGTGCAGAAGAAAAAGGAACAATGTCTACCAAAGGCAGATTAAGAGGCAAATGGGGGTAAAAGGTTACAAAAGGGTGTAAGGCAGCCAAGAGAACAGAAAGAGAATTGGCAAATAAAAGTGGTGTTTGAAAATAATTTTAATTAAACACATCACTTTGTATACTAATCTAAAATAAAATTAATGATAAAAATGCATGCAAAATGTACAAAGAAATATTACAATTGGACTCTAAGCAAACAGTCTACTGAGAACAAATGAGAGGCGGCCTCCATACCAAGAATCACTACCAATAACCTAACTCCAGTTGCATTACCAAAATTCAAACAGGAATAACCAAAACAATAGATCTATGCAAAACATTAGTACCTCCATAGTAATGTTCCTTAAAAAAGAGAAGACTTAAATGTACAAGGTAATACTTCCAAAATTGCCATAAACATTTTCAAGAAGTCCAAGGAAGATATGAATAAATACCAGGATGAAGAGCACAAGAACATGAAAAGTTGAATGAAATAGTAAAATCAAGTCAAGGTATTAAAGTAGAATTTAATAAGGAGGAAGAATCATTGAAGGAAAGCCAAAATAAAATGAAACTCAAAATGCAAAAAGTCAGCAATTTAATTTAAAGGAAACTCAGAGGAAAGACTCATGAACAGATTGGATCACATGAGACAGAGAATATTTCCACTCAGAGAGAGACAGGCCTCCCATGGGTCCCGCACAAAGCATGGCACATATCAGTGCTTCAAAACTGATGGATGGCTCCAAAAGTGACCTTCCTCCTTGGTGATTATATACAGACCTGCCCGTCTTGTAGCCTGTGGGCTGCCCGTGTATCGGGATCTATATAAATGAAGCCTTGAAGCATACCAACTCGCCATCCTGTCAATAGGTCAGACTCCTCTGACCTAAAACCTGCTCACTTTTAATCATTTGGAGCAATCTTGATTTCTTCTGATTAACACTGAGATCCATGTGGGAATAAGTTCCTTACCTCTTTTTAGTTTTTTTTCTGCCAAAAATTGTGCCTTGCTATTACTAAGTTTGTTTCGCACTACAGGGAAAGTTACTCAAATGCACTTTGCATCACGTTCCCTATCATGAAGGCAAAAGCAGGACTCTGATAAGATATTTCTAAGTTACATGTACTGAGACTCATATAACCTGGCCAGAATCTGTCTATAATAACTAAGAATTCCAATAGCAAATATTCTATACTTTAGTTCAATAGATATTCACAAAACTTTAGTGTGTGAATCACCAGCCTAGCTGGCAGGCTCTGAGCCAGCTGCACTGCATCCAAGCTGTGTTTGCTCCACTGCACATAAGCGAGTATTACAAACACCAAAGCAGAAAACACATGTGGTTTCTGTCAATCAAAACAAAACAAACAGCAACCAAAAAGTAACATTACAGGGTACAAATAAGAAACGAGGAATTGATTATTTCGTTGTGGTCTGAAGTCTAGGTCAGTTTAGCCTCCCAGGGCCCCAGGTCCACAAACAGCTATTGGAATGTCAAGACCTTGGGTCCTGTAAGTGCCAGTCATTGTATATGCAATACGGGTCCTTAGAAACAAGACCAGAGTACAGGAAATAGATGTCCTTTATACCAGAAGACTGATATCTAACACATGGGACTAGGAAGAAGGGGGGGGGGGGAAGGCTGTGAGATTGTCAGAGATGCAAATATCAGAAGCAGAGCAGGAACGCCAGGACTTGCCTGTTCCCAGCGGTGCCTTCTCATCTGCCGAGGCTGGTCTCAGGATAAATTCAGAAAGACCTCAACCCTCCAAGGAGCTCTGGCCTCAGCAGGTCACAGGAGGTCATTGGCACATTAAGACCTGAGTTCTTGTAACTGCCACTCCATGTGAACACAGTTAGTTTTATTACTTAGAGTAATAAAATAAAGCTGGGGGCGGGGAAGGAAGAGAACAAAAAAGCAAATTACAAAAAAAGAGAGAGAAACAAATAAATCAAAATCTGAGACTGTTTTGAATTTATTGTTACTGCAAGTAGTATCGGTGTGTCAAGCATGTAATGTATTCCTCACACTGTGGATCAGTAGTGACATCAGAAGTAATGACTACCTAAAGATGGAATTTACTCTTTTAATACAAAGAAGTATATGTATGTATGTATGTATGTATGTATGTACATGTGTGTTTATCAATTTAAATTTTTCTGGGTTCATCCTACAAGCTGGTTGGACTACACAATAATTTATTTTAGAATACAACTACAATGGCACATATAGCCATTGTATATTTTCTATAACTCTAAACATTTAACTCTATTCTTGAAATTTTTATATATGTATGCAGTGTAATATGATCATACCTACTTCCTATCTCCCTGTCCAGTCCCCACGTTAATGTTTTTTGTTTGTATAAGCCTATATAATTCCTTTAACAAACTCTTAAATTAAGAAATTCTGGACACATAGAAAACTAAAATCAAAAATAAGTCTAAAATACACCCTTTATTTAGTTTTCCCAATATTGATAATGTGAGTACATGTTATAAAATTGTCAAAACAGAATATCAAACATTAATGAAATAATAAATGCTAAATCGTGGATCTTTATTTCTCCAATCTGTGTTTCTGGAATCTTCTTTGTTTTCTTGTGACCTCAACACCTTGAATGAGAAGTAGA
Organism: Arvicola amphibius; assembly: GCF_903992535.2. NCBI lineage: Eukaryota > Metazoa > Chordata > Mammalia > Rodentia > Cricetidae > Arvicola > Arvicola amphibius. The sequence goes on along the minus strand of NC_052049.1, from coordinate 152,335,630 downwards.
CAATTATTTTGAAGAATGTCTTCCAATTTGCATTCATTCAATCACTTTATAAACATTTATTTACTGGGAAGTTGATGTGCAAACACTTTTATATGCCACAGGGCTTCCATGGAGATCAGAGAACACCCTGAAAGAGTTAATTATCTCTCTCCCCCAAGTCGGTCCCAGGGAATGAACTCAGGTTGGGAGCTAAGCAGAAACACCTTTACTCACTGAGCTATCTTGCTAACCCTTATCCAGTGCTTTTTTTTTCTTGTTTGTTTGTTTGGTTGGTTGGTTTTTGTTTTGTTTTGTGGGGTTTTTTTTTTGTTTTTAGTTAGATTTTTCTCCTAGTTTGTCATATCCTTTGATTCTTTTATGAGTATGTTTTATGTAATCAAATTTGCAATAATAATGGATTTTAGATTTTGAATCACATATAGAAGGTCTTTGTATAGTACATAAAGAAATTCCCCTGTGCTTCCATCTCATATGACTTATTAGCATACATGATTTATATTTTTGAGAATAATATGAGAAGTGGCTCTTATTTTATCTTTTTAGGAATGGATACCAAGGAGCCCACAACACTCAATGAAAGAGTTTCAGTTTCCAGATCTATACTGTGTGGGATTTCAATTTCAGTTTCTGACCAGTTTGTTTATTAATATCCCAGAGCTCTTCATTTTGAACACTTTATGATCAGTTTTACAGTCTGCAGTCAACCCCTTGTTGATTTCTTTGACTGCTTTCCTGGCTATCATAATTTGTTTTATTTATATGTATATAGGATCATTTTGTTCAATTTCATCAAGTAACTTGCTAGTATTTGATTAAAATTATAATTTAGCCTTGGAAAAACTATCATATATAAACCATTACCTAGTAACGTATCAAGTAAAAAGCAAAGGGAGACTTTCTCATCACCTAAATATAATTTGTACTTCTAAGAAATATTCTAAAACTTTTCTTAGATAATTTCTATGCCTTTATATTATTATATATATTAACATCCCCAAATATAGTGCTAACACTAGGAAAGCAAAGAGCTACCAAGGAAGCTCAAAAAGTTAAATCTTGTGGGTAGGCATTAACAGCAAAATAAACTCAATAATTTTGGGCTGATTGTGGCTGCTATGTAATATGAAATGTATAAAAATGCATGTGGTATTATTGTACTCTTCCATAGCATTGCAAATGAGATACACAACCCAAGTCAAAGGTGATTAATATTCTAGGTTAGTATAGGATCCTTGATGTGATGAAAGATAGAAAGGAAAGATACAAGAGAGCTGAAATGGACAGCTTTGTTGCGCTGAGCAGTGAATATAGAGGGTGTCTCCTTGCAGAGAACACCATGCAGGAAGAGGTTGAAAAACACACCAGACAGCTCTGGTCACCATTTCTTAACTGCCTACTCAACCCTAGGAAATGCCACATTGGGACACAGTGTGATCCATTCATCTCTGACTATGACACCAGTAGGACGGTTTCTGTTCTATAACAGGACACAGCATGGGCTTTTCTTATTATTGAACTGAGCCTGGAAAAGCCTCACCTCTATTTTAACCACTATATGTAGCCCACATAAAGGATAAACATATTTTAATGCAGTGGGTGTCATAAACTCTGTAATTAACAATGTGTTCCCCATAAAGTAGTGGTGTTTTCCTTTTGAAACTCTTCTGTAAACATCAATCAAGTTGTTGAAAAATTCATTTTCACATAAAGATGGAGTTTCTATTGTGGAAACTGCTGATTTACAATAAATCAACTCTATACTCTATTCCACTGCGGTAGTATATCCTGCTTTCTCTAAACCCATTCACTTATATGAAAAACTATGTCTTTAAAATCATAGGACCACCAAAATGGAAACAGTTTATAAATATCTCTTAAATACAATTTCACCCAACTTCATTATTCTAATGTAGAGAATTCATTCAGTTTTACCAAAATTCGTAGCCTGAGTTAACCATTGCTCAGAAATCTTCACCATCATTAAGCCAAGAAGTACAGTATAATAGTATTTCAGATTATAACTAACAGAAATAAAACTTTTAAGTATAATTTCAAGGTTCTGAGTTATAAAAACTATTTTTATGTTGATACATTGTGTACATAGTATGCTTGGAACTGTGGGAGTATATTGGATAATTCATCGTTATTTTGGAGGAGTTATCAATATCTTTAGGGATTATATTACCATGTATTGTTTTCAAGCATAATTTATGAGAATACTCTATTATATTTTCACTTGCACAATGTCATAACCACACATTTAAATCATATAAATTATAATTAGAGCAAATTTGAGCAAAAACAAGGGACAAGTGAATATACTACATATATATAGCTAAAACATGATTTCCTGGGTTTTATTTTTATTAAACTTTCTCAGCTGTGTTTTCAATATAAGACAGACATACCAGTGTTTATAAAGCAAAACTTAATAATGTATTTTATCTCTAAGCTCATTACATTTAAGTTAGATTAAAGTCATCATTGAAATATCATAATTCTTAACTTTTTCCTCTTTTAAATAGATATATACTTTATATTTCAGTGAATAGTTTGTTTAAAATATTTACTATGAATTTCTCTAAGATTCAGTTTTCAAAATTTATAAGATTCTATTCCATTTGTATTTATATTAACAACTCAAATTCCCTAGTTACAGATCACTCCTCCTGGTATTATTTGCCTTAGCTCTGTTTGTTTGGTATGAAATTATATGTTGAAGCCATGGCATCAGGGACATAGCCCACAAAACAAACATCATTATTTCTGCTTGCTAGAGCTCCAAGGAGACCCAGCATATTGCACCCCTATCCACATATTGAGTGATCAGGAAATACAACAATACAGAAATGCACATGGGAGTTGATGCAGCACCATCATGAAGTGATTAGGATTATTAGGATGGTTGCTATTCCCAAGGACAAATGTGGGTCCGAATACTAAATGCCAGGAGTCAAGTCCATTCAGCCTGGCATTCCCAGAAGTGATGACCACAGCTAGACAGAGTTATGGTCATGATGGGTTCAAAATGTCCTCTGTGGCAAAGTCTAGAGAAAAGGTTCCTTCCACACTCAACCACCAGTACCTGCCCAACTCCTACCTTGGGTACATTCAGATGAGGAGAGAACCCTGTGAGAACAGCTCTCCCTAGCTCATCACGAGGCAACAGACCTTCAATTTCCCTGCAATATGTTCCATTTTGGGAATTCTAAGTGTTGATGAATTAGACAAGCAAGTTAGCTACGAGCTTTTCTCAGAATTTATTAGCTTTCCTGCATCAAAATACTAGAGAGAAAAGATAAGAGGCTACATTAAAAAGATAAGACAATAAGAAACTACAACATATTAATTGTGGTACAACCAATGAAGCAGCAATGTGACTGAGAAATGGCTGATTGAGGTTTCATTGAATACTAGTTCTACATATGCATATGGGCAAACTAAACCTTGCATATTTGATACCTATATTTTATTTTATTTTTGTGACAGGGTTTCTCTGTAGCTTTGGAGCCTGACCTGGAACTAGCTCTTGTAGAACAGGCTGGCCTCAAACTCACAGAGAACTGCTTGCCTCTGCCTCCCAAGTGCTGGTATTAAAGGCATGTGCTACCACTGCCCAACTGATACCTACATTTTAAAAGGGCATCTTTTTTTTTTTTTGGTTTTTCGAGACAGGGTTTCCCTGTAGTTTCTAGAGCCTGTCCTGGAACTAGCTCTTGTAGACCAGGCTGGCCTCGAACTCAGAGATCTGCCTGCCTCTGCCTCCCGAGTGCATCTTTTTATAGAATGGTATTTTCAGTAATAAATCTCAACATAAAACAAAAACAATAGAAAAGCCATAGGCTTTCCAAAATTATTTTAATTGAACTTTGATAATTATATCATAAATATATGTACCATAATATACATATATACAGGAGAAATTTCTAGATAAAAGGTAAATTTTTATCATAAAAAACACTGGATTTTCTTATTGCATTCAGTTATTTTTACTTTTATTTATTCTTTTTTTACAAAACAAGGGAACTCTACCTACACATTGGCCTACGTCTTGCGTTTGACTACAATAAAATACCCGAGAAAGAGGGCTGGAGAGACAGCTTAGTGTTTCAGAGCACTTGCTTCTCTTGGAGAGAACAAGGACATGTTGTCCAGCAACCACATAGGAGCAGTAACTATCTATAACACCAGTTCCAAAGGACTGAGATCCCTTTACAGGAATAAGGCACAAATATGGAAGGGAAAGGAAAAGAGGTGGGAGGGAGGGAAGAAGGGAAGGGTGGGAGAAGAGGGTAAGTAAAAAACAGAAGGTCCAAACAGAAACCCAAATCCCCATGAAGCATCTGTTAGAAGGGCTTTCATCCACTAACCAGGGTGGCTCTAATTGCTCAGTCCCTCATAAAGACCATGTGTGCTAATACTCACGGTGACCATTAAGGCTCAGCACTTTGATGGGACACATTCAAACAATTACTGGCTGCCACAGCAACATATAGTAACATTTTGTATTTCTTATGTAAACCATGTTATGAATTTGCATCTTCTGTACATATGTTCTTTCTCCATGCTATATAGTCTGATTTCTATTCATCTATCTCTACTCCTATTACTATCCCATTAAGGACAAACCTTTCCTATTACTAATAGCTTGCAATGGATAACTTATGAAGCAACAGGTTTATAAATGTCTTGGAAACAAGATAAAAGATTTGTGTAAAAAAATTTCAAAATCTCATTTTATATCATATTTCAAGATGTATATTATTATTGGGGGTCCTTTTTTCAATTGAAATAATTCTAGAAACATCCAAAGGCCTTCATACTTGAACATTTTCCCTATGATACCTTTATCAGACAATCCATAATTCTTCATTGCAATCTTGCAAAGTTCTCCCCCTTCTGTGATAACCAGAAGAAAGCCTAAGTGATGGCACATACTGACTTCATGGAGCCATCATTTTAGACATGTATTCAGGTTTTTCTTAACTTTGTTTCTCTGGCATCATAAGAATATCCTTTGTTTTTTTTCTTTGTATGCAACAAACTGAGTATTTTATACAACATATATATATATACATTTACTGTTGCATGAGTAATATTTTTCATAGTTTTGCTGTGCCACAAATCATCAGATTTTAGAGTTTATTACTCATTCCTAAAGGTTAATTCTGCTGTTTTGAGCACACATAGGCTGTCAGACCAAAGTAATTAAACTTTTCTTCGTTGTGTTTATAATCAGCATCTGTCATTTTTTACAAATATTTTCACATGAGAATTGTGACTGTCAGACTGGGCGTAGTACCAGCGACAGAAGGTAGCAGTCCTTGAGTCATTATGGAACTCAGTAAGGAACACGCAAGCAGTGAACCTTCTACACTGGAAGCCTGCTGTTCCATTTTTATACAATTCATACTGTTGTCAAAACATTAATGATAATTATGCACTTATTTCAAACATAATTCTCATTCGTGTATTATATAGTTATGTATTTCTATATATGTGTGTATATACACAAGTTTGGATATATGTTTTGTGTATATATAATACATAATCATATCATGCATCTAAAAAGAAATAAGAACCACAGCAATTATTTAAAGTCAGGGCTAATAATAAAGTCAGGGCAATTTCTTTAAGAATATTGATAGTAAATATTTTAGACTTTTCTGTTCCTACCAGAAAATTGAATATGTAGCTATTATTTATAGAATAAGATAAAATGCTACATTAAAATATTAAAATGTATTTATACTATATTTTGGATTTAAGTTATACACCAGTTGGCCAAGTCTCCTGATTTGGTGTTTGACAAAATAGAGGACACTGGAGGGCTGAATATTTTATTCACTGACATCAGTTATCATCAGTATGGTGGGTTTTATATTAAATATAGTCACACTTCAATTAATATTTTTATATAATACACTAACAGCTTTTCCCCATATTATTGATAATAAATACCCTTACACTCACCTCACTGCCATGGATATGAACAGACTGTAAACCAGGTGATAAAGTATTCTGAGACACATGATACTGCACAGAGTAAAGCTCTTCTCACCTCTTCTGTATATTGCTGATGTTATATCCTTCATAGTTTTATATATATATATATATATATATATATATATATATATATATATATATATAATAAATTATAAGTCACAGACTTCAAAAAATTTATGGTCAGATTTACAAATATGTCTCTTTTTATTTTCCTCTCAGCCAAAATTCTAAAAGTTTAACAGGAAAATAATCTTCCATGTGTTTTTTTAGTAAACATTATTTTAAATATTTTATTACAAAATTCAGCAAGAGATAACTTTATCAATTTTTGCTAATTATTTACTTGCTGTGAAATATCCACCACAGTAAAACAGAAATTAAGAATATAAAGCATCTCTCTCTGATGCTCTAACATGATCTGCATGTCATATTGGTTGACCTACCCTTTATGGAAATTAATATTCTGAAATATCCAATTGTCCCCATCGTCTTTGGTTGCTTTGGGCTAAAACAGTCACACCAAGAAGTTGCAACAGAGACCAGATGACCCAAAATACCCCCAAACATTTACCATTTGGCCTTTTACAGACAAAAAGTTTACTAATACTTAGTCTAACTAACAAATCTAATTTAAGAAGATAATAAAGGCATAATGACCCAAGTGAAAGTTTAAAGGATTGCACTCTATGTCATATAATCTTTATAATATAATGTGTCCATAGCATGTGAATTAAGTGTAAAGGTGAGATTTGTATTCCTGTGCCCTTTGTTCTAAATTCTGATCTGTCTGCCTTCCTCTATTCTTTATTTCAATCTAGTACGTACTCTTCTCGAAGACAGCTTTCCCACCAATTTCTCAAACCCAACTCTCTATCCTAAATTCTTGGCTTCTTGGTAAAATTTGCTATGATACAGTTTCAAAGTTTTCCATTCCCTACAACGTTGGGTATTTCCTAAATCTGAAGTTCACTCTGTGATGAATCATAGTAATAATAAGCTGTGAATAATTTGTTTGCTGTAGTATAGCAATGTGGTAGCCAGGGTCTAAACTGTTCCAACCAGTTGAGAAAATATAACCCAAGTCTGAGAGTACCCAGAGGGATAGATACACTAGTTGCAGCTGTCTTCAAAACAATTGAGAGATATAATTTTGGTTTTATAAGGTAAGTAAATATGACTAATACGACTTAGTCCATTGCGTAAGATCCTACTTTATGCTCCCAAGCACTCTCCAGGGGTTCCTAGAGGTGAAATCCTGCCAGACCTGTAGGACATTAAGAAACTTTACTCATAACGCATTTGCAATCCTCATCTGCTCTGGCTTCCACCAAAAGCATTTGCCACTAGTTGAGAATTCAGATGGGATTTCTTCTTGTCCATGTGTGAGACTGGATTTGGCACAGGAACTGAAGTAGCTAGGTTAAGAGGCAGATGTGGTTCCCAAGTTTTGGAATCTATGGTTGGAATATGGTTAGTAACTGGAAATCAGTGGCCACTAGAATAGTGTCAAAACAATCAATTCCTTACTCAATGCCCTAAATGTATTGGGGCAAATAAATCACAAATATCAACAAAACAACTCCAAGAGACAATGTGCCCTGTTTTACAGAGTACAGGTGAGTGTCGTAATATTTACCTAGACACTAGACACTAGACACTAAAAACTAACATTATCTATTGAAAGTATAATAGAACTGACAGCACTGAAGGGAACCATGATTCTATAAGAGCCTACAGTTATCTCTCCATGTTTGTCTGGGTGTTATGATTTAAGCAATGACTGAAATTACAATGAACTTTTATAAATACATGTGCTTCTATGTAAGTTTCTGGCTATGTTCACTTATTTCATTTTCTTTCTTTCTTGATGTCTAGTTTGAAGTATCTTTAAATATCTAGGAAGACATACCAAAAAACCTGGAACAATATGACACATAATCCTTTTAATATCCATTTAATCACACTATATATATATATATATGCTTTAAACATAATTTTATAGCATATAACTTACATTGTAAATTATTCCAGTATTATATTCTGCTAGTAATACATTTTATAAGATCTTTCAAAGTATACACAAAAAAACTAAAATATATGTTACTTGTGTTTTCCAAGATTTTCTATATCAACAATTGCCATGCACCTCGCCCCCGTGTCTGTGTTTGATGCGCTTTTACCCAGTTACGGAGCTTCGGGCAAGGGGCTGGAGGTTAAAATACACAGACACACACAGACAGAGACAGCAACACGGGTCATCCTTGAATTCCCCAAGAATGCTCCCTTTATTGTGTTCAGGGGCAGATTATATAAAGATAGCCATGCCCCAGCCAAACCCACCAGAAACTACTCTCCTGCCATAAGGAACTCCTGAAGGTCTCGTGCTCAGAACAGCTGTAGGCACTCAGATCAGGGGATTACAAGAAATTCAGGCTCTGGCCTCTCACTGCTCCCAACAAACAATATTATGAAAACAATCATTATTGCCTTAGGCTAAATATCTGAGAAGATGCATTTTCTATTATGATTCATGTGGAATATTCCTTTTGTTTAGATACAGTAATCTAAAAAACCATGCTTCCCAATTATCTCCTAGTAAGCTTGGGCCAGTCTTCCATCCTTTTCAGAGCACATCCGTGAAATGTGAACATGGAAGGTGCAGCCAGCCACCATTACAATTGCCTTGTACCAGAATAATACACACAAGTCAAACTTTCTTCTGGCTTAAAATGGTGAGATCAGCGTTCAACCAGAGAAAAATCAATTGCAATGCAAAACTAGACAAAGTATCTCCAGTATCCACTTGACCCAGACTGAGAGGAGGTGGGGGAGCGAAAGAAGCAGACAGCCTTCAGTTTCTTGTCTCACTTATTCTAGGCCAATCCCCTTACTTTCTTACACCTTTCCTGCAAAGATGCCCATTGGCTAGTGTCCTGGGTTCCTCAAGTTGTTCGTGGGGACCTGAAACCAACATAGAGTCTGCATTTTCCATATGTCTGTGGTCTTTTAATCCCCTACTGGAATCTAAATAGAAGCAGACATAGGTATTTGTTTCTTCTTTTTGCAATCCTGGAGACAGACCCTCACCTATGCTAGGCAAGCACTGGAACACTGAATAATGAGCCCAGCCATTGTTTACTTTGAGACATGGTCTCATTAAGTTAAATAGTCAGGCCTTGAACTTGTAATACTCCTGCTTCAGTAGATGAGAACATAAGCTACCAGGCTTGGTCCTAAGTCAGTATCTTGACTTTGGAGGTGGCTGTGTGTTTCTTCTTTAACTAGGAATAAATGTGTGAGGGTGTATTAACTGACTTCAAAGTCTCATTTCTTTACAGTTTGAATTTCTGTGATTGCTTCAGAAAATGAATGAGGAAAAATTCAAAGCATTTAAAACATTGCATTATTGGGAGCCATGTGACCTAGTTTCAGAACAGCATAGAGGTGCTTCTCCAACAGGTCTCCATGATGTAGATCTAGGTAGTCCAACAGGTCTATATAAATGTAGAAACTTAACAGCAAGATACATGGAGATGGTCACTCACTCTCAGCAAAGTGTGCAGAATCCTTTTGTAGGACAAGGAAACATTTAGAGAAATACAAGCTAACTGTATGCAAGCAATTTAGGGCAATGCACCTCTGTTTCAGTAAATATGCTTTGTTGAGTTTTGAATGATATTGTAGTCTTGAAAATGTGTGCTTATATTTATCACCTTTTAGCTTTTAGACAGGATGTGTCTGGCTCAATATTTAGCCAAGCTAGCAAAATACTGAGCAGTTGCTTTTGGTTTAGAAGTTGTTTTGATATAAAGGTTGGGAAAAACATATTTGACATGTTTTTTTATAAAAGATTAATACTGGAGAGTGGGGAAACCATGCTTGTTTTGGAAGTATAAATAAAAATGGTTAGAGATATTCAGGGCCAGACATGTGTGTGAAACACATCTAGTAGTTGGACAATTTTTCTACTGATGCCCCCTCCCTATCTCAGGATCTGAACATAGTTTGTGATGGAATCACAGCATTCTATTATCCAACAAATTATCTGAATTATTTCCTCTTATATCAGAGTTTCTAGTAAAATTAGAAATGATTAAAATGCTAGTATGCAAAATTTTAAAAGTACCATAAAAATTAAAAGCCTGAATTTCTTACACAATCAAACACAGGTCAATAATATGAATTGAAATCATGATGTAGGTGTGTCTTCTATCTATCTGATGATTTCATTGGATAATTAATAAAGAAACTGCCTGGCCCATTTGATTGGCCAGCCCTTAGGTGGGTGGAGTAGACAGAACAGGAAGAAGGAAGTGAGGTAGATGGCTCAGTCAGATGCCACGCCTCTCTTAAGTTAGGCAGACTGCCGTGCCTCTCCTCAGAGAGAGATGCGATGAAGCTCCAGCCCAAGATGGACATATGCTAGAAACTAAACGGTAAGGCACCACTTCATGGTGCTACACAGATTATTAGATATGGGTTAATCAAGATGTGAGTAAGAGGCTGAAAATAATGGGCCAGGCAGTGTTTAAAAGAATACAGTTTCTGTGTAATTATTTTGGGTAAAGCTAGCCGGTGGCCGAGAGCTGGGCAGGATGAAAAGCAGGCCTGCCCGCAGCTCCTCACTACAAAATCACAAACTTATACTCCTGAAAGATAATTCACCTAGGTTTTCTGAGTTTTTCCATATTATTTCTGCCACCTATAAAATCTTGAAAACACAAAGAATTTAATCTGCAAAATATACCAATTAAGTTAATATGAAAATGATCAGAGTCAAAATTAACAAAGGTAACATACAGAGGTAAAGATGTACATAAATACATTCTGGCTAGTGATGGAGGAGGGTCACCTGTCTATGTGTTACTTTCATTGGTGAATAAAGAAACTGCCTTGGCCCTTTAATAGGACAGAAAATTAGGTAGGCGGAGTAGACAGAACAAAATTGTGGGAGAAAGAAAGCAGAGTCAGGCAGACTCTTCAGGCATTCACCATGATTCTCCGACCTGAGACAGACGCAGGTTGAGATCTTTCCTGTTAAGCCACCACCTCGTGGTGCTACACAGATTACTAAATATGGGTTAAAGCAAGATATGAGAATTAGCCAATAAGAGGCTGAAACTCATGGGCCAGACAGTGTTTAAATGAATACAATTTGCGTGTTGTTATTTTGGGACATAAGCTAGCTGGGCGGCGGGACGCAGCCCCCTGCTCTATCTACAGGCTAGAGCTTTTTTCTTTTATTTTTTTGAGATTATAATAAAATTACATCCTTGTCTTTTTTTGTTTTCCTCTCTTCTAGCCCTGCCATATACTCTCCCTGCTCTTTTTCAAGTTCATTGTCTATTTTCATTAATTATTGTTATATATGTATATGTGTGTATATATATATACCTGACAAGTCTATATAATAATATTACATGTATATATGTTATATTTTTATTTTAATTCAATTTTAGAGTAATTCTACATTAGATCTAAAAGCTCTCCTAGATTACTTAGACTTCAATTTGTCTTATGAAATATGAGATGATATATTTTCTCTTTTGTTCTTTGTCTTTTTAAGTTGAATATAGTTTCTTTTATCGATTTTATTCTCATACAAAATATCTTGATTATAGATTCCTCTCGCTCTACTTTTCCAGTTTCCAGATTGACCTACTTTCAGTCTTAAATTAGAAAAGAACAATAGGCTTATAAGAGATAACAATGAAACATGACAAAATAAAATTTAGTAAGATAAAGCCAAAGCTATCATATTGAAGTTGGATGCCACAAACCAACAGAAGGAAAAGAGTCACAAGAGCAGGCAAAAGAGTTAGCAGCCCATTCATTCTCACAGTCAGGAGTCCCATAAAATTCCTAAGCTAATAGCTATAATATATATGCAGAGGACCTGCTACAGACCTGTGCAGACCCTGTGCTTGCTTCAGCCTCTGTGAGCTCAAATGTGTCTTGCTTAGTTGATTAAGAAGGCTCTTCTTCTCCAGGTGTCCTCCATGCCCTCCGACTCTTACAATCCTTCTACCTGTTTTTCCTTGGTATTTATAGGTTTGTGAAGATGAGATGGAATGAGATTAAAGTACTTTGAAAGTAATACTACAAAGCAAGTAAGAGTTCAGGTTTTTCAATCTTTTAAGAAATAAAAGTTATATTTCCCCAAGAATAACTATCTAAATTCTGACTAAAAATCTTCTAACTAACTCCATTCCAATTAATCACAAACATAATAAATAGATAAAACAAAAACTAAGTGACTTGAAAAATTTATCACTGAAGAATACAGTCTTTCTGGGCAGTGCTGGGGCATGCCTTTAATCCCAGCCCTCGGGAGGCAGAGGCAGGTGGATCTCTGAGAGTATGAAGCCAGCCTAGTCTACAAAAGCTAGTTCTAGGACAGGATCCAAAGCTACAAAGAAACCTTGTCTCAAAAACACACAAAAAGGAATATATTCTTAAACACATTTTTATTCTATTTAAAAGTTTCATCTGAAAATTTAGTTAATTAAGGACTAAATATTAAAAAAAGAAAGCCTGATAGAATGACCAAATAAATTTTCAATAGATTTAAATGTGTAAATGAACAATTATGTAGTTTACAGCTACAAAACAATGTAAATTCTAGGTATCTTGACAAGTTTAACTGTCAATATAAACTAGAGCAATGAAGGGGAAAGGTCACAGATGTGTATTAATTTTGTAGTGAACCAATAAATCACTAAATATGTCCCCGATGGAGACAGACACCGGAACTTTACCCATTAAGCCACAGCCACGTCGTGACACACAGATTAATAGAAATGGGTTAAATTCATATGTAAGATTGTAAGATGTAAGCCAATAAGAAGCTAGAACTAATGGGGCAAGCAGTGGTTTAATTAATCCAGTTTCTGTGTGATTATTTATGGGCTAAGCAGCTGGAAACTAACTAGCAATCTTCCTTCCTTCATACTACAAATTGGTGCCCAACATACAGCAAAGTAAAGAAGAAGTCTGCTTTCACAAAAGAAAGTAACAGGGGCTAGCACTACATTCATACATACAAATAAATCATATATGCTCTTGATATTTTCAATAAATACTATTGAATTTTTCTAATATCACAAGTATCCATATAAAATAAGAGCTATTTAATGAGAACCTAATAATTCAATGTTTCCATGAAATTTACTTTATTGTTTTCTCTCTAAAACAAAATTTTAAATGTTTACTGGAAAATATCAAGATTAAATATGATTGTGCTTTATATCAGTGGAAATGTTAATATATATATAACCACCTTCTCTGATAATTTTTTTTCCTTAGGTCCAAGTCTACCTAGATGTAAAAACATAGCAGTGTGAATAGTGAACTATGAACTGAAAGCTGCTAGAGACAGGAATTCCCCAAGAAACTTTTGTGTTCTTGATGACAAAATATGAACCCATTGCAGAATCTCTTTCATTTTCTTCAGGCTTAGAATGCAGACACCTGGATCTAATGCAGCCATTTTGGCCTCATGGTACCCAAATTGGGCATGGTGAAAATAACTCGACAAACCTATATGAATTGTTGGATTCTATCACTGAGTTTAAACATGTTGCCTAAGGGGAGAATTTATCTCTACCATTTTTGGTTTACAACAAAACCACTGATTATTTAATACTGGGCAACTTGTTATTGAAAGTGTTCTTACTTTATACATTTCCTGAACACATAGAGCAACAACTCTGTACACAGAAAGTGATGTTCATGAAATGTCATTAATTATATATTGAATCTGGGAACGGAAATTCTGAGGATATTTCTCTGTTTTCGTACTTTGGAATATTGCTTGAAATTTCCATAACCAGAACACAACAGGCTTTCAAAGAAAAAGATGATAGATGATTCTCCTAAAAATTTAAGTGGTTTTGATATTTAATGAAGTCATTAATTCAGAGCACAAAGATTTATTTTTAAATGTTTGGTAGAGGTTGACTTAGGATTCAATCTTATAAACATTATTTTGTTGTGAGAAAATTCCAAGACAAATTTGAGCTGTAAATATTTGCTCATGCTTATTCTAACTTACTGAGTGAAATAAATGTTGTATTAGTTTTTTAATGATCATTGTTTCTTTCATAGATAGTACCTATCATTTTCAATTATAATTTGAAAGTGCAATAACATGGCATAGAGTTTCATTCGTTATACCTGTTAGACATTTAATAATTTAGTCACAGTTATGAACACCTTTATGTGTTTTACATGGATTCATATGCTAAAATATGTTCATGGCATAATACCCCAGATGAATGTTTGTATTATTCAAAAGTACTTAATAGTGTAAAGAAGTGAACATTTATTTGAATAATAATTATGTATTACTTACCATAGTTATACAGATACACATTTTCTAATCTACAGTATAACTTTTCTCATGTCAATATATTACTTTTTCTATAGTTCAATAGAGTTGTCACTCACTCTTCATTAGAACAGATCACAAAGGTCTTCTACTATATGCCATAACACAGGGAACTGAGTATTCTTAGAGCCATAATTCAATTAACTTCAAACACTTGAATAGTTCAGTTTAACATTTGGTTGGTTAATGTTCTTGCCTCATAATTAAATTATTATACATTACTCCATCTTTAAAAAGTTTAAATATATTGTGTATAAAGCAGATTGTAGGGAAGCAGTAGCTCAGAAAATGTAACAGCACAAGAGTATATGTTTTAAGGGAAAGGGTCTATATTCTCTGAGTACACGTTAGCACATCAGTCAGTTAGGTCAGTGTTTATGCTCTGGTTATGAAGCATGGCAGATTTGTTGTATTAATATCCTTGCTCAATTGTAGTTACTCCCAAACTACATAGATATATTAGATTACTTAAAACAAGTGAGATTTTCCTTTATTTATTTCTCCTAACATGCTGTCTCATGAGATTCTTGGTGTTTTAATTTTCTTTCCTTATTTCAGAGAATTCCTTTCAGAATAAGATAAACAATGAATCAAAGTCAGGAGAATTATAGGAGGAAAGGAAGTCTCTGCTGGAAAGCCCACATCTGGCTCAGCAGCATTCTTCAGGAAGAGACATGGAGTCTAGACATTACTCTAAGTCCTTCCTCGATTCTGTGTCTAGAAAGAACAAAGTAATAAAAACAAAAAGTCAATAATATGGAGAAATTATTCTGTACTCATGAAGTAAAGGAAGTGAAATTTCCTAGAATGACAAGATATGCAGAGTAACATAGTTTTTTTCTCATTCTCCTAAAACACGAGTGAACATTTGGAGGAGTTCATTTTTCAATGAACAATCTGGAGATCAGAGTGGGATATATTTATTGCCTGATGCTTATCTCTGGCTAGATTCTGTAAAGTAAAGGGTAATAGATTTCAGAGCAAATGCATGTTTATACAGTATCCTTGGTTGAGCAGTCAAGCAAAGTACAAAAGAAACCAATTATACCCCATGCTGTGAAATTGCTTTAAATTTCTACTCTTAATCCCTGTTGGTTAAAATCCTGATTAACTGTTCAAAATATGTTATTACAAAACTGAGATAGCTCCAGGAGTCATTAAATCCCTGTGGCATACCTTGGTAGGCAAAACACCATGTATCTGCTGAGGACAGAAAGTTAGTGAGGAGAATGTAGGAGAGCACTCCATCACTGTGCTGGGCTGTATGTCCCCACATCATTCCACTGCAGATTTTTCCAAGTAATATCAAGTAAACACTGAAATTGGTTATTAAAAATGAAAGAGAAAGAAAACATCTAGATCTCTGGAATGCTCTGGAATAAAGACCAGGGAGGCCATGAATTTAAATCAAGGAGAGGGACTCAGGAACTATCCAAGGTACTAACCAGTCCCTGTTTAAAACCCACTCTTCTGTTTGTTCTTGGGAAGCAGGAGAACTAGCAGAGAAGAGGGAAAGACAGTCTTCTGTCTTTTCAATGAAACTTCAAGATGAAATGTTTCTGAAAAAAGCATAGATTACAGGTAGGTTGACATAATCATTTCAACTTCACCAGATTCCAAAACAACAAAGCAAACTTGAAGAATATAAAATTCACAAAATCTAGTTTTACCTAATTCTTGGAAGTCACCGGAATTTCACACAGCTGTCAGTTTCACGGTTTCCAAATATCATACCTTATGAACAATAAAATTTATGCACAGTAAAAAAAAAACCCTGTGACTAATTATTTCTAATCAGAAAGTTTTTTATTCTACATAATGAGCCACCAAATAAAACTGGAAGGGATAATTAGTATAAAGCTAGTCATATTGAATAGACAATAATCCTATATAATTACAGTAGTGATCAGGATGGTCTCTTCATTTCATTTCCCTGTGGATTTTGAGCTTGCAAAAGATTTCATAAGCCACATGCATATTTGCTCCTTTCCTGATCATAAAATTTCACATTCCTGTAGGATACCATTCAAAAGAGACCACTTACAATAATCAAATTAAAGAGTTCAATGGTGAACAAATATATTGCAGTTTAGTTGATTTTGAGGTCTTGTATAGGCCATATGCATTCTTATTAATGATGTTTAATTATGTTTAAGATTCATATCAAGTGAGTTAGCAAATTTTCCTTACACATAAAATAATTGTATAATGGTGACAATTTGAATTTTAGCAGCATTGAAAGGGAATTTAACCTTTCAAATGTATTTTAAAGTTAGTTGGACTCGTTACAGGAGCCAATCAGAAAGCAGTATTGATTTTATAAGTTGTCATTCAGAGTGATTTAAAATGGGTTTATTCCAATAGAAACATAGTGAAGTTGTAAGACAATATTAGAGACAACATTCATGTTCTATTCATTATCTGTGTTTCATATGCCTATTAATATAATTAATATGAATAGAAATTGTCTTTTTAATACATGTCTTTAGAATTATGTTCTACTCATTGACTTCATGGTGATTGATTTTAGAGTTACAGCCTCTTAAAATCCCAAGTACAGTTGTGTGTTCTTCATAGCAGCGAGGAAAGTGAGTTCGATCCCAAATATTGTAAATCTGAATATCAAGTCAATTGTGTAAGTTGAATTTAATTAAAATCAGCCTAAGAACATGGATGGCTTTCTTATATAAAGAGAAATATTATAAGGATTCCATTTAGATATTTTGAGAAGTATGTATCTCAAAATTTGAAAATAAATAAAAACCAAATAACTATTTACCGAAACCACATTTAATCTCTTATCTAGCTCTGTGTACTTATAACTCAGCAGTTATGCTCTATTCTCTGTATTGCGTCCCTTGCTAGAATGGATAGCTTATTGTAGCTTAATTTAATTAGCCATCTAAATTAGTTGGCCAGTTCCCATATCATGCTATCTAACTAATCTGACTTTATGAATAGATATCTCATTTATTGGGTTTATTTTGTAGTGCTAGGAATTAAAACTTTACCTTTGTGGATGTTAGGCAGGAACTCTACCACGTAACTAGATCTTCAGGCCATGAACAAAATTACATAACGGAGACTACATCCAGAACAACCAGCCTATGTCAGCTGGTTTGGAGTTGTCACTCTCTGCGGTGGCCTCTATTTGAGAAGCAGAAAGAGCTTCAGATAGAGCAGAGGCCCCGCCCTGTGGAAACAGACAGAATGTCCAATAATACATTTTTGTGCTTTTATTTACTTCCAAATTTTAAGATACACACGTCCTAAAAATATCTCAGATGATAGTTTTGTAATTTTTTTAATCAGCTTTGACAGCCAGCTGCAAAAGCCATGCCGTCCCCTTCTGACCTCCACTGGTTGTGAATGAGTCACTCAAGCAAACCCAGATTTTGTTTTCTATTTTTTCCATACTACATATGTTATTCTTATTTAATTTTTTATTATATGTCTTCATGTCACAAAATATAAGCTTTCGTTGGGCAGGAATTTCTGATTATTGTTCATCCACTGCTACACTCTCAGCACTAAGCATTACAGTGACACATATGCATCTTTCCTGGAAGGGTTAATGGATGCCTATGTTTTCATATTTTCTATAAAATGTATGATGAAATCAGACTTGCCATAAAACACAGAGATGCTGAATATTCAGAAGTGAAAATCATACTCAAAACCTAGTGAGCAAAGTGTGTTTTCTAGAATATGCCATCTATTTATCATACATGGTACAAAATGGGTTCCATGCCTCTGCCCTTGATCAACTTCAAATGTCTGTTACCTCCCCCAAACCATTCACACTTAATATGTTAAACATGTTAACATCTCCTTGAAAATAGAAAACCAAACTGTACTTGTTCAATTCATTGTCCCCAACTTATGACAAAGTAGTTGGCCTCCAATAAAGCTAGTTTTCACAAAACAAGCCTGCGATTCACTCTCTCATCCTACTGAAGATGTGGCTTCTTAACATGTAAGGTCTCCAAGTCTACATAGAAGAAGGCCCACTCTCCATTCAGATCACAACATGGTAAAAAGAAACTGGGGGCATCAATCAAGTTGCTGAAATCACAGAAAAAGAGTTACTGGAAAGATGAAAGATGAAATCTGTTCTTTTTCTGTTATGAAATGTTCCTGTCACAATACCCCTTGCCTCTCAGATTCAGACTCAGCCCTACCTCAGACTCATCTTGTACAGATGGCTCTTCTCCTAAGAACCCCTCAGCGATACAACTTGTAATCTTTCTCAGTAGTCTGCCCCATGATTTATCAAGTAAGATTCAGACTGCAATGCAGTACAATTCCATTCCATGGGGAGAGCACTTTCTTTGTTTTAAATGTTCTATTAAAAAAAATAATAATTTACGATAAGTTCACAAGTACAATTTGCACTTGTGCCTCGGCCAGTAGAATGGAGGGGCTTGTAGCATGCACTCAGTCCTTGGCTCCAGGCCCCAATTTAATGACAGTCTGAGTCCTCACACTCAGGCCTCGCCCAATCGGGCTGCCAAGTGTTTGTCATAGTCATGCACATCAGTCAGTCAGTCACAGGAACGGAATGTGAACCGGTGCTGAGGGCAGAGACCCTAAGGCAAAGGGGATTCAGCTCAAAAACGCAGAGTCCTGAAAAAAGTAGTCTCTGCATGATCACTGTCTGATCCTTAAATCATCAAATGATGCTTTTATAATTCCTCAAAGATTTTAATACATCCTTTTGCACTCAGTTCTAATGACATTTATAAAGCATTTTCTGTAGGTGAGGAGTCACCCACTGTGGGGTGCCATAGGCATAAGCAGGGGCTTTGGGAAGCTGGCAGTTTGAAGGTGATTAGGGATGGAGTATGTTTGCCCTAAGTTAAACACTATGTAGGGTGCACACATGCATCAATCTCTTGCTTGACAGTCCTCAACTATGTACAACTGTGTGTTTCATATGATAAGCTGAATCAAGACTGATTTCCACCCTTCAAAGAGCAAAATAATATTTTATCCACCTCACTCAGACTGTGTAAGAATTTGCAAATTTCCTCACCATATCTAAGATAGAAAGGGGAGTTACAGCTTCACTCCGTTTCATGAAAATTAAATAAACACGGTTACTGGGAAAAAAAATCACTATTCCTTGGTGGAAAACATAGTAAGTTTTCAATAAAAATTCTATTCTGTCTCTTATCTAAAAACTTAAATTTTAAGTTCAATAGGTACCTGAGCAAAAGAAAAAATCTGACTCATTTATTCACCATAATGATCTCCATTCTGCTGCAAATGGCATTTGTATGTAGCTGAGCAGTATTCCATTGCACATACATACCAATTTTTTATGCACTTGTCAGGTAATAGACACAGGTTGCTTCCACATTTTTTTGCTTGTTATGATAAGTGTTTGGCATCATGATTTCATACCCATCAATAATGCACCTAGTAAAGCCATATTCCTGCTTCAGACATCAGTTCCAAGTTAGCCAGGTACAGAAAAACAAGTATCACATTACCTCATTCATTTATGAAATCTAACAAGTCGGCCCCATTGAAGCTAAGAGCAGAGTAGTGGTTACCAGAGTCTCTTATCTGGAGGGAAATTAGTGGAAAATTTCCTCAATGGATGAAGTTGTAGTTAGGTGGGAGTCAGAAGTTCAAGTGTGTTATCATGTAGTTACTGAGATGATAATATATTTAATCTGAGGCAAAAGCTATGTAATATATAGACTAGCACCCAAGCTGCCTTCTAAACATTTATGTTTATACCACAAATTAGTGGTATGGCTCTCAACGCTCACCAAAGAAGCTTCTTTTTCAGTGGGGACAGTTAATGCAGACACTTGGTCACAGTGCTAAATATAAGTGACCTTTGAATGTTCAGCCCCTCATGAAACATTTAAATCCCCCTCGATGGCTAAAGAAACAACCAAGAAGGAGTGATAGAAAAGCACAATAGCTGGAGGATGGGTAAGAGGATGATAAAATGTCATATCAGGATATGACATCATCATTGCAATCTTGAAAACACAGTAAGTATGCTGATGTGCACAAGACTACACAAAAAGAGGCATTAAAGGAAAAGGAGCTAGCTGGGAACGCCTAGAAATGGGAGGACTCAGGAGTAATTTAGCTGGATAATGGGGCTGCAGAGAGTAAATAATTCACAATACATTGTACACACACATGGAACTGTGAAAATGGGAAACACTGTGTGATGAAAACAGGAACCAACTAATAAATATACACATGTACAGACAAGTAAAAATTGCATAACCAGATGACTGAGTTTTAAACTTATTCTGGAGTTCCAGTGTGAGTCTGTTTCCCTTACTCACCATTAAAGCTTCAGCTTCACGAGCACAAGCTTAAGATCCACCATCTAAGGAAGGAGAAGCCATTGCCTAGGTAAAAGTAGACTCCAGAGTTAACAAAATTCTGTCTCCAATACTAAGCATTTGTTGGCCCTCATCAGGCTCTCTTGCTCTCCTTTTGAGATGAAAGTCATCTGAGTCTTTTTGACTAAGGATGGGAGTTGAGTTTGATGATACTTGCGTTAAGATCCAAGAACACACCACTAAGCTTTCATGAGTCTTCCACGTGCATCTAAGTAGACATTAACCAGCACTGGGCCTTGCACCTACCGATAATGTCAGGGATGAGTCTGAGGCACCTCTGTGACTGTAGGTGCTGTATTTCTGCTTTTCATCCTCTTCTTTCCTGAGTCGGTCCCCTTCATCTAGAATGACTTGTTTCTATGTTCCTGATATTTCACTGTTGTTGCTCAAGAAGTTACAGGCTAAGCCCGTACAAAGATAGCGTTGTCATTAGGCAGCTGAACAGCAATGTTCCCATTTACATTCTGTTCAACCTCAGCAACCTAAAAGCATGGAAATTTCTCTTTGTAAAATGGCATTTCGGGCCAGAAAAGACTGTGAAATGCAGACGATGGTTGCAGTTTTACATTTCAATTCATTTTTTCATAAATACATATAAACATCGCTACCTTGTGTCTCAGACTACAGAATCATTTTATATCGAGTGTCAACCAAATCAGCAAGCGCTTTGCATGTACAGAAATAAAACACATTTCAACACCTAAAGTTCATTTCTTGACAGTTCAAAATAAAATTAATCACCAGAATAGTTTACTCTGAAAGTAAATGAAGGTAGTTATAGCCCAATTTTAGAAGAGCAAATTTTAAAAATAAATATTCAAGTTGGTGGAACACTTAACACTACACCAAGGAAATAAATGAAAACATACTTAGTCTTTAAATTATCCTGCTGAATTAAAGTCTGGTCCCAACAACAACTGGACTGTTTCAGGAAAATAATAGTTTTTTTTTGTATAGTTGCCCAAATTCAACTCCTCTCATTCTATGAATTCATTGACTCCTACTGGTCTGCTGTTTTCCCATATATCATGATCCAGCTGACCTAACCAGTCCGAAGGGGGTGTCTATCAAATCTATTTACTCTGAAGACATGAAAAATATTGTTCTGAGGGGACATGGCTCAAGGTTCAGGAAGTGATTGATAAAGAAGCATGTGTAAATGTGTTAAATAAGGGTTGTTTTGAAACACTGAAAGAGTCCAAATAAAGCTGTGAACAGGGATCATTTTAAGGTGGATGTAGTGATTGATGCAGGCCTAAATACCAGCATTATGTATGATGAGGAAGGAGGAAACTGAGTTTGAGAGAAGCCTGAGCCGGATCTCTGAGTTCGAGGCCAGCCTGGTCTACAAGAGCTAGTTCCAGGACAGGCTCTAGAAACTTCAGGGAAACCCTATCTCGAAAAACCAAAAAAAAAAATAAATAAAATAAAAGCCTGAGCTACATATTAAGGCCCACTCTCTCATAATAAGTAAATAAATAAAGATAAACTTCATTTCCTATTGGTACTTATTTTTATATGATTTTTAAAAATTCTTTTTTTTTAAAAAAAAAGATTCTTCTCTCGTAGAATACAGCCCAACTGCAGTTTCTCCTCCCTCCACTCCTCCTAGCTCCCTGACATCTCTGCTCTGCTAGATCTGCTCTGCAGTTAAAATCTGTAAGACAGCTTATAAGCAAAGCTCAGTGGCCCCATAGAGACATATAAAATCTCAAGGCCCAACATTGTCTTTGCTGACTCTTAACCCAAATTGTGGCTCCTACAAATAACCAAATGGAAATGCTTTCAACACAACATGACTGGTTTTCTGCTGAAAGTTCCCAGGAAGTACAGGGAAACAGAGAGAGAGAAGCATCTTTGGATGTGACCACATGGAAAGCAAGGGTTGATAAGGCGGCTCATGGAGAGGGAGAGGGGGACACACAGCAGACCTCTTGAACGTGAAAGGGGAGCTGGAAAGAGAAGACTAGGGATGCGAGGACATCCTGGGGAAAAGGAATCTTGCTTCATTTCACTAAGGAAAAGGTTGAAATGCAATGGATGGAACATGGTAGCAGACTTGAGAGAGGAGGCTCTTGGTTTTTCCGGTCCATACTGAGTTTTGTTTTCATCACTGAAAGAAGAACCATACAAGAAGAGAAAAGAGAATCAGTGCGAATTTGTGAGAAGTCAGTTCGTGGAATCTGTTTTTCACCGGAGGATCATGAATGAACAGAAATGGATAAAGCAGGACTTGCCCTCAGGTGAAGGAATTTCCTGCTTCTCTGTGGGCTGAGATTCCCTTTCAGAGTCTACCTATTTATCACCTTGCCCCCAAATGTTCTCCCATTAATGGGGAAGATCCCTGTGCCGCCTTCTCTTTGTAGGCATAGCCTTATCATTTTTTTAAATCTACTTTTCTATGTCTAGCTGTCAAGGTCAGTGCCAAACGCTTAGATTTGAATCATACATCAACTGTTAAGTCCTTTTTCTGCTAAAATGCAGGTCAAAATTCTTTCGTTTACTTTGAGTGTTTGTCTTTTTTTTTTCATTCACCCCCTGAAGAGTATCTGCCTGTGGAATCTGCCTTAGCCCATGGATTTCAGGTCTGCACTAAAAACGCTGCCCTTCTACTGTGTAAATACCCTTTGCTGGACCAACTCCTCCCTAAGAGCCACTGTAAATTACCTTACAGAATCTCCTAACCACATGTGTTAAATACAAAGATGTGTGAAAACTTTGCAAAGTCACTAAACTATGCAAATTTAGAAGCATAAGCAAATTGAAGAATACAATGAAGGTAGTTAAAGGGAAAAATCATCAGAGATTGGTCATAAAATCCTACCACCATAGTCTTGCAATGTAGAACTGAGTCTACCCTGTGCATATACATTAGACTGGACACGTGAGACACACCCCAACATTTACAGATTTGCAGGTGTTTTTGAATAATTATTAGCAAATTGCCCACCACTGGCCTTGCAGAAAGTAGTTCTGATGATCCTCAGAAGCAACCATCATGTATGATGTAGTAAATATGTATTTCACGCCAAGGTAATCAAATGGCAAAAGTAATCACGCCAATGATAATCAAATGAAAAATGACAATTTTTCATCAACTGTCCTCTCTTGACCCAGAAATTTAATTAATATATAATATTATATACTATTATATTATATATTATATGTCTTATATATTTATTATTACATATGTTATTTTTAGAACTTCCTCAACTTCATAGTCCTTAAAAATCATACACATCTATTTATAAAATTTAAATATTATAATCCTATCTTATACTTCAGACTGAATAATATAAAACAACAGAGAGGGTCTATTTCTAAAGTTTGCCTTTATGCAAGTCTGTACAGAGAGCATTGGTTAATCCATGGGTGCTCAATTCAGTGAAAGTATTTAAATGAGCTTCTGCTGTAGTTTATCCTTCCAAAGATAAAGGACTCATCTAGCCCTATGGCAGTAATGTTAATAGAAGACTAGTATCAAATCTATTCACAAGAAATGTTTATATAGACATTTGATTCAAATCTTAAATCATATAGCACTGGTCTGAAATAAAAATCACAATGTCTTAGTGGCTTAATTATAAAATCTTTAACCTCAACTTTTATAATGTATAAATAAAGGAAAATCAACCATTTTCCCTTAGGGAATGAAGAGATTAAGAGTATGTGTCATTCATGAATAGCCCAGTTCCTGGCATATACTAGATTATCAGTAAATGTCGGTGCCTTCCCTCCTATCCAAATTAGGAAAGCAGAGACCAAGATGATTCAGAGAAGCATGCCGCATCCCACAAACAATTGCAGGAAGCTAAAGGGTTCAAACCAGGCTCCTTTGTCCTCACTCACAGAAACAGCCAATCAGTTGAAATATGAAAGGTCTTTTCAACTAATACGTTCTGTTTCTAAATATTAGCAGGGTTTGTTACATACAATAACAGATCCTTGTTAAAGACTTCACCTCACCTCAAGACACCAGGTAGCCCTCCCGAAATAGAAACTATACGGGGGACCAGACAGGATCAGAGCAATGTTTACCCACGGTCAGTGACAGTTTAGGAGACTTCTCGGGGATGATGGGTCAGTAGCGCCATCTATGTGTGGGAGAAGCATGTGCGCGTCTCGGTAACGGCCCCAGGTAAGTGTTTTTGTGTGGAAGATGAAAGGGACTGTAAGAACACTCAGCGTCTTTTTAGGAGCATACAGGGAGACTGCCCAGCTTCTAATTTCAATTTTATAATCCAGTGGTTTTGATTTAGAGAGGCGGACACTTAAACTGAACAAATAGGAAAGATGGTTGAAAAGACCTACTGCACCCTAACAGACACTTTTAGTGAGGAGCTCACTGTAGTTCAGGTATACTGAGTGGCATAAGGAGCTTTTACCACAGCTTTTACCTTAACTTTATGCCCCTCCATTCTGCCCCAGCATAAGACGACCACTCTTGCCCCTCTTGATTCTGCAAATGTCGGTGCATCAGGTGCCACACATTAGTGTAATCACACATTTATCATGACTGGCTAGTTTCATTCAGCATAACATCCTTAAAGTCCATCCAAATTGATATATATTGTGTGTGTGTGTGTATATATATATGAATGACTTCCTTCCTGTGTGTGCCAGTCTATGTGCCACACTTCATCCACCTTACAGAGGACAGTTAGGTCGTCTCCACACACTGGCTGCTCTGGACAAAGCTACAGGAACATGGCAATTCTCTGCTTCTTTGAAATCCTGATTCCAGTTCTTTGGGAAACTGCACATGAATGAGATGGCTGGATCACATCACATCCCACATTTAGCCTTTTTGATGGCTCTGCACACTGGTTGGCGTCCTGTCTATTGTTCATTTTAATTGCCATTGTGTTCTGGTTCCAGTTTTTCCACACCCTCAACTGCCACATCTTTGCACAGCCCCAGGGACTTGGACCTGACTGAGAACGAAATTACAAACAGGCACAGAAAAGCTGGGATGGAATGGACTGCGTTCTCCACTAGAGAAACCACAACCAGCTCCCCAAGGTCCTTGTGTTTATAGAGAGAGGTGAACAGGGAGATGGGCTTGTTAAATATGGATCAATAAGGAGGGAGGGGTTGCAGTATATAGCTGAATCAAAGGGACAGTTTTAGTAATGTTGGTAGGAGCAGTCTCTATTGGGGCAGTATTCAGGTTGTAAATGCTGAGGGACGTTAAGGTGTGCATTTTCTGCACACACTATTCACACTTAGTTCCCTAGGAAGGTTTTGCTGTCCCTACAAGCCTACCACTGGAGGCTTTATCATTTTTCCATTGGTCTAAGGCTGTGGTGTACATGATATGGCTATAGCCATATCAGCAGCTCTCTCTCTCTCTCTCTCTCTCTCTCTCTCTCTCTCTCTCTCTCGACTTCCTCTGCTCCCTACACCATGTGGCAATAGTTGTCTGCCTTTCTAATAGTCACCTGAGAGGCACCAGTTTTCTGCATTTCTGATGAATGAGTGTGTTGTTTGTGATTTTGGACACCTCTTGAATGCTTGAATGTCCTATTTGTAAACACTACTTGTTATCTGTTGAGTCTCACAATACAAGAATGGCTACCAATGGGATTTCTTATCACCAAGATACAAAGCTTGTCTTAAATTGCGATTTTCACATTAAAATAGACCAAAATAAGTATATTGTCCATCCAGTGGTGGAAAGAATTTTAAATACTATTCCCAATCATGTTTTTAAATATAATAACCAAGATTATTTTGTTCTTTGACAAAATATTTTGGTTTGCATTGGGAATAACTTTATCTGTATTACTTACTTTGAAAAGATAAAAGTTGCAAGATGTTGTGGAAGGAAACTAAATTGCTCAGTTTCAACTCAGAAAATAGTTCAACTCAGTTAAATAATTTATAAAACTCCAATGGCATTAATGAATGACAGAATAAGATCTGTGTTCCAGTTAGCTGAGCTTCAGTACAGATATTTGCTCCATTCGCCTATGCAACACGTTTAAAGAAATCACATGAACCAGACATGGTAGTCTGCATTAGTAATCCTGGCACCCTTAAAATGGAGATGAAGACCCTGACTTCCAGACCAGTTTGGGTTACACAGTAATACTTTGTAACAACAGAGACAAAAATGAGAGAAAAATAACATTAAAAATTTTGTGCTGATTTTAAAATTCCAAGCACAAAAGAATAAACTTTTGTTTCTTTCTTCTAATAAAGCAATCAAACATACAAACAATTAACTGTGTCAGAAGCTAGGACCATGCTGATCTTAGGTGGTGACTGGAAAGAATCCAAGATACAGATCATGCTGTTTCTAAATCTACATGCTGATAATTCAGAATTGTTTATTTTGTGACAATTCATCACGTTATGCACTGATGGTTTCTATATTTTGTATTTTGTTCTTATAAAACTATTCATTTTTGAGATAAATGAGGCATATTACATGGTATTAAGGCTTGAGTTCATTTCATAAAATACTTCTTTTTGCTTTTATAAAGTCTAACGTCTTGGATTTGAAAAGCTAAGCAGAATATCTTTCCAAATCAACTTTCATTTAAGACAGATGAAATTCTATTTCTGAAACCATCAAATCCTCAGAGGTCAGAGGTGAATATTTAAAAACAAAGTATGAACCATTTGTGCATCGCCAGCCACATCACAGATGACTTGGATCAAGAATTGGCTTCTGTTACCAATGATGTGTTTTTTACTCTTATTATATCAGCTTGTTTGGCCCAGCGATGCCTGGAGAACACAGCACAGTTTTGATTTATCCTCACCCCTTAATGTAGAACTACAGTAAAAGAGTGGAATTTGGAGTATACATTTGGAGTCAGGAAATATCCCTGCTTCTTCCTTCTCCCTCTATGCAATAGCACTTTCATCCTGCGGCGTTGACAGAAGGCAAGCTTTGAGGTAGCAGACAAATATCTAAACTAAAAACAGTATAGACGAAAAGAAATGATGAGAGAAAACAATGGAACAAGAAGAAAGTTGTGGCTTTAGAACTAGTCATTGAAATTTCTTGATAAAATTAGAATATTTATATTTGGCCCATGTGATGATAGCTAAAAGCTATCACATTTCTAATAGTTCATGTCAGAAAACACTACGAGGTGTTTTGTAATATTAGCTGAGTATATGATTGTAAAATGAAATTTCAAAGTAGACAGTGTTTCAAATCTCACCCAAAATACTTGCAACCTCATTGAGCAGCTGTAGCTCATTTCCAAGGTAGAGGAATAAGAAAGAGCAGCTAGCCCAGGAAGCTCTCCCACCTGTAGTCAGTTTCACTCTCCCAATCACAGGAACCCCAAATCCTAATCCTAGGAAACCTTAAGGGTCAGGCAAGGTGGATGAACAGAGAACTCTGGACAAAGAATCAACTTAAATGGTGCTTTGAGATGGTTTCTCTCTGTCCCCCATAACAGCATCTTAAGCACCAGCAGTCAAGAACATGCCTAATTTAAGTCCTACTAACTCTCTTGACAAACAGACCCTCCAGAGCCCTTCTCTGAATTATGGCAAGATTCTTGAGGAAGTTTACATATTATGTGATGTCTCAAATAGTTATCTGTGCCGGGCCATGGTGGCACACGCCAACACCCAGGAGGAAGAGGCAGGTGGATCTCTGTGAGTTCGAGGCCAGCCTGGTCTACAGAGCAAGTGCCAAGACAGGCTATAAAGCTATACAGAGGAGCCCTGTCTCACACACACCCCAAAAATAATAGTTATATGTGCAAACCAATGCTTCATAAACTACATTGAAAGACTATTTTATCAATATCCAAAATTTGTTAATACTCATTATTGATGAGCTCAATTGGCATAGATTACAAAAGAAGACAGATTTAACATTGACTGTGGCCCTAGAAAAGGGTGAATAAACACACATTAACACACATTAAGCAGATTTGTCCTGCATTGTTGCGTGCATTTAATACAAATACCTATTGCAAGAAAAATCTTAAACCTTAAAATAAATATGTTGAAGTCTAGGAAATTCCTTCTCATTTTTTATTGATTTTTGAAAGACAGAAAATATGGAAAGGGCATCATTGGTCTCTAGAGTTCTTCAGTCACATTCAGGACATACAGATCATTAGAGTGAGCTTAACCAATGGCAAGAATGAGACCGTACATGAAAAAAGAATCATCTTCCAACCTTCCCTGAGGCAGAAGTTACCATGTCTAGAGAAATTTGCTGAGAATAGCTAAAGCATCTTGAGTTTGTAGATGAAGGAAGAAGATTTGGTTCCATGCATACTAAATATCCTACAAAACTATCCCATGCCCTAAAGGTAAATTTTGCTCCTCACTTAGTTATGTACAAAATGGCTAAAAATCAGAAACCACACACCACTGGACACACAAAAGATGTCTTTCTAACACACATTTGCTGCAAACAGGTTTTCAAAGCTAACAGGAACAAACAAATGCAGTTGAAAATGTGCCAATTAGCCAGCATCATCCGAAAGACCTTTACTTGAGGGCAGCCTTGAGAACCACTTTACAGAGCTTCACTTTTGGCTAACATATGCTAACTTTCCGCAAATTCAATAAAGACTGCTACAATTTTCATTCACTTTACTTCCCATGTGAGACCTGAAAACCATTATAAAAACAGTTCTCTTGTTAGCATGCTTTTCAAAAGCTTCATGAGTGGTTTGGGCAACCTTTGTCCAGGTTCTATCATGAGATATATTGACCCAGAATATGTTCTTGAAAAACAAATGTCAAGGTGTGGCATCTTAAAATTATATTATTACCTAGCAATCAAAGTTCGTCATTTCAGACACCAAATTCAAACATAACTATGAGCCAAAAGACATAAACAAAGTTCAAGGAAAACATTAGAGGGAAAGCAATGGGTGCCTCGTGTGCAGCGCAGGTGGCATTTGCATCTTATTGATTCGCAAAGGTTAAAGAAACAGAACTTCCTTGTCCAGAATTGATCTTTCTTTGCTGGTAAAGCTTCTGTAATAAAGGAGGAAAATGACAGGACCTGCTTGACCTGCTCTTGGGAATTCTCCATTATTTAATACAAGGCACATATGCTCACCTCCATATTCATTGAAGAATTCTCCACTCATCTCTGTCGTCACTTGAGATCTTTATTGATAGCACTTGAGTTGGTTTTATTGTTTGTTTGATTAAGAAAATAATCATGATTGTTGCTGTCAAAATTATGTAAACAACTTACATTTAAATCATTAAATAAAGTAGCCCATAGTACATCCAATTGGCTATTTACAATATTAATGTGATCCTGAGTATTCACCGAAGAATAGAGTAATTAGTGGAACAAGCACAAACATCTGCATTCCCTTTTTAGTCGTTTTATTCACAAACAGCAGGATCCAGTTTCTTTCACAAGGACTTAATCTCTACTTGACTATGAAGTTTGATGGAAGTGGACTTATTAAGATAAAAGAGAAATTCTTCATATGTCAGGAAAAAGCATTACAATTTTGTGGCCCTCAAACTTAAATCTCCCAGGATTGCTTAACTGAACATCCTACACATCCTCCTTTCCTTCCTCCAGTCACCAGCCTTCTCCAAGACTACCCAGAACACTCGTGGACAGCAGTAAGGGCACCAGTGTTCTCCTTAGTCAACATTTCCCTTAGCATCTATCTCGGAAAATTCCATTTGTCTGAAAGCGTTAAACCTGTCAACTCTAATAAACAAAACAAAACTGTTGACTATTGGTGGGTGGAAGAGATGGTTCAGTCAGTTAAATACATGGAACACAAGCATGTAAAGCATGTAGACCTGAGTTCTATCCCAAGAATCCATGTAAAAAAAAAAAAAAAAAAAAAACAGTCAAGTGTGGTACTATGTGCTTGGGATCACAGAGCCAGGGAAGTAAACACAGGAACAGCCCTGGTACCCAAAAGGCAGCTATTATCATCTGATTGCTAAGCTTCAGGACAATAAGAAGCCCTGTCACAAAGGAGGTAGATGATGCTCTTGAGGATAGCACTTTTTATTTTCTGGTCCATAAGACGCACACACACACACACACACACACACACACACACACACACACCCTCATACACATGAATTCTTTCCAAACACAAACAAGCATATGCCCACAAATAACAATAAAAAATTTATTAGTGGAGTCTAGAGAGATGGATCATCTATTAAGAGTGCTTCCTACTCTTTTAGTGAACTGGAGTTCCAATCCCAGCACCCATGTGGCAGCTCACAGTTGCCTGTAACTCGAGGTTCTGGGATGTGTCACCATCTCCTGGCCCCTAAAGCACTGTGCACACCTGCACACATGAAAACAAATATATGTGCATTTTAAAAAAGAAAAACTACATTTTTTAAATCATTAAAGGTCTAATTGTGAAGAGAATTAAGAACCAACCTAACTTCTAATCAGTATTGTTTTCAGGAAACCCAGCATGTTTCTCCAGATTCATCTGATAGCCTATACTGAAACCATTGCAAGTCAATGTGATTTTTTTGTTTGTCTGTCTGAAATTGTTTCTTCTAAATACACGAATGTTTTCAACCTTCAAAGACTGCTTTAAATGCTTCCATTAGTTAGACGTTATTCATCCCATTTCTAAAGTGTCATAGAAGTTTCTTTCCCTGGTGTCCTCTAACACCATCAGCCCATATTGCCATCATGTACCTAAATACCTGAGAAGGTTCCTGAAAGAGAGTACTGCAAGCCTTTTCCAGAAGAGCCTGGTACTTCTTCAAAGATGAAGGGTGCCCACTAAGACACTTGCTTATTTTTTTGTTCACCTTAAATGAGCATGGGTCTACAATAAATGTTATGGTAGCTAAATGGGTGTTTTCATCATTGCACCCATTATGAAGACTGGGGCTTACATTTCAAACCGTACTTTCCCCTTAACTTATATGTGCTCAATAAGTTAAACAATTTCAAATTTTAGTGCTGATAATTTTTCACATCCTTAGGTTAATGCGAAATTTTGAAAACAAAGCATAAACAACCATATTCTTATTTCTGTCTTAAAATTTGTTTTGTGTTATTTGTGTCCACAAATTCTCTCAAATAAGCTATTAAAAATGATGAGAAACCATATTTAAAATTTCGCTTAAACTAATTTTAAAACTGATAACCAAATGTCAGCATATACCGTAGAACTGACATAGGAATCACTTCACAAAAGGCAATAAAAATTCCTGAAGATGTGTAGAAAATTTTTGCACAATTAAATCAGTGAACACGGAGGGAAATTTTGCCCTCATCTCCCATATGGTGTGAAAGACATTTGTTTCTCAAAAAAGAAATAATAAGCATTTTCTTCATGACCATAAAACTAAAAAAACAATCCTTAGATTTTCTGCACTTTAAAAATATATCAAGTCTTTCTGGGTAGTTCTGGCACTTCCTTTAATCCAAGCACTTAGGAGGCAGAGGCAGGCAGATCTCTGTGAGTTTGAGGACAGCCTGTTCCACAAGAGCTAGTTCCAGGAGAGCTAGGGCTGTTACACAGAGAAATCCTGTCTCAATAGATAGATAGATAGATAGATAGATAGATAGATAGATAGATAGATAGATAGATAGATAGATAGATAGATAGATAGATAGATAGATAGATACCAGGTCTCTACTGGCTTGAGACACTGGGTTTGTGTTTTCAATCTTCCTACATATGACGTAAAAGTAATCCCATGAATAACCATGGCGTCTCCTTAACAACATTTGGGAAAGAAAGCCAGCTGATACTTCACATTAATTTTTCCTGCTCTCAACTGAAGCAAATCAAACATCAATGAGGTGAGCCAGACAATTTCCATCAACTTTTGTGGCTCTTATATTCCCAAGAACCTAACTTTATGATATATGGGAATGGTGTTTCTACATTTTTAGAATTGCTTTTTCTAATCAACACTCTTGGTGTAGCAAGAACTCAGTAAACTCTCACAAAATGCTACCTGGAGTTTGCTAAAATCCCTACTACCCTGGACATTCATTTTGGTTAGCCATTATTGTCATTCGTTATATTTTGTATCTTTTAGCCGGGCTGTGGTGGCGCACGCCTTTAATCCCAGCACTCGGGAGGCAGAGGCAGGCGGATCTCTGAGTTCGAGGCCAGCCTGGTCTACAAGAGCTAGTTCCAGGACAGGCTCTAGAAACTACAGGGAAACCCTGTCTCGAAAAACCAAAAAAAAAAATATATATATATATTTTGTATCTTTTTCCAAAGGGGAAGAAATACGGCCCTATATAAACCTAATGCCAAGAAAAATGTAAGTGAGTGCTCATTAAAATACCCATTCTTTGCTAAATTCTGCTTTGGAATTGTGAGGGCATCGCCCACCACGATGTCTTTGATGCCACAGTAAATTGTTCCAACCATCTCCTAGCTATTTGGAGTGTAGAGCAAAACACAGACCATCTTCCAGAATGCATTCATTACTATGAAAGTGCTTGACATTCTGGCCATGCTAAAATGAACGTGATTGCAGCTTCGATGGAACAAAACACTTTTACCTCATTATGATCTCAAGATAACGTACACTATAATTCCATTTTCTTTTACGATTGCTCTCAAAATTCTCCACTGAAAGACCTTTACCCTGTAGAAACAGACTTAAAGGTATCACAAATATATATACACATATATGCATATATGTGTATATGTATATATTATATAAAATCTGAACAGCAGAAAATAATCCATAGGAAAAATCAGAGATTTGTTACATAAAGATTACAGAAACTGTGACTATTTCAATTATACTCATACTCATACCTATAGGTCATAAGATAAAATGAAGAATGAGCCAATCATTCTTAAAATTTAATTGGCCTCTGGTTTGATAGAGATCATTTAGAAACATGAAAGAAATACATTTTCATGCATATAAGGATCTGTGTTCTTGCATTGCATTTACTGCCACAAATAAGAAGATTATGTACTTGTCAAAGTTAATGTTATCCATTTGCAAATGACATGCTTAGAAATCATTAATGATTTTGAAAACTTAAAATGTATATTTATGTTAATTTTTAAATAACATATTCAAGTTAATATAATTCAAACTGTTGTGTTTGCAACTAGTGGATGAATATTTTTACCAACAGAAAAATGCACTGATCTTTCTTCACACTGTAATGATGCTGTCTTCTTCCAATGGTGAACGTCCTATTACAGGATAACGTCTGAACTTTTTAGCGGCACACTGAGTAGCTGATGGCTAATCTTGGTTGTTTTCCAGAATCAACTAAAAGAGCATCTGTGCCTCTTCTACAAAGGATTCTCTTGTTCTGGTTGTTTTTAGGGGGAAAGACACACCTTCTGTTAACATCCATATAAAGGAAGTTCAAGGAAAAATGCTTTCCCTTTTGGCTTGCTTGCCTTTGCAAGCCTTTGGGTTTCCCTTTCTGTCTCACTCACTGCAGACTAAGTGTAGCGTGATACTGCTGCCACTATTCTCAAGGACACCTGAACCCAGTTTAGTAGGCCATCCATGGAGGACTGAAGAGCAGCGGCTCTCCACGAATCCTCCAGGCCTTCAGTACCAAACTTTGACTGCCTAGGCATCCGGACTCATAAACTCAGCAGCTGTCAGGTGTTCAGCCTCGCCAGTGCACAACAGCCATGGTTGGACTACTTAGATAATGTTTGCAAGCCAGTCTACTAAATATCCTGTTCGATAATATCCATCCCACCAGCTCTGGTCCTGTAGTGAAAGCTCTGAGCCACCTGCCTTCCTGGGCCTCTCAGCAATTTGCTCCAGTCTAATCTTATGCAACCTCCCTTTGCCTTCTTCCTTCATGCTAGTGCCCTGCACACATGCACAGTCTCTCACTGCCTCGATACTCAAACTCAGCTCAGAGCTACAGCCTCTGTCAAGGCTTTTCTAGCACTGAGCATGCTCTGTGATGGATTTCTACGCTTTTCACTTTGCTCATGGATATACTAACACATACAATACTTTCCTGCATGTATTAATTTGTATTCTACCCACCATCAGATTCTATTGGTCCTACTTGCAAAATATGTCTCAAATTCTTTGACTCCCTTATGTCGTTTATCTCAATCCAGGCAATATCTTTCTAGTCCCGCTAACTGTCTTGTCCTATCTTTCTTCTTCTATTTTTCTCCTTTTCCACCCAAATTCCTACAGCCTCTAAGGAAACTTTTTGGAAGTGAGATTTTTATAGATGAAGGATTTGTTTTAAGCCTGTAGTAGGCTCCAGTTGCTGATCATCACCCGGGGCATCTCTCATCACACTAGACTAGTTCCTTCCTGATCGCTCTCCTGATTGCTCCTAAAGTCCTGTTTTTCTGTGTACCCCAGATACTGTGTGTGGATTTACTCACATGCCTACTGTGTCTTTTCTAGACCCAGAGAGTTCATGAGGACAGATTTCCTGTAGGACTGGATGTGGCTTTCTCCTCCCATCAGTTTTTAATGCTTGTCACATGGCAGATACAATTAAAAATTTGTTTAGTTCACTAATTACTAGAGGGATTTAAATTCCCAGCTATAATATTTAAAGAGCATTTCTTGTTTATCTCTATGCTACAGAGTGTAGTACAAATTGCCTTTAATTAATTGTGGGTGAAATAAATGAATATCTTTTAAACTGCTGTTTGTATAGACCTTATATAAAACTAGCTGTAGAACTGTACCCATGTCACGGAAATAATTCACTAAGTGACCAGAATGTGTAAAGACTTATCTCTCATGTTGTACACTCAGTGAAAATAAAGATTCAAAACATCTGTATTTTTTTTAAAAAGGCAAATATCAGGACAGAGTTTT
The DNA here is from genome assembly GCF_903992535.2 of Arvicola amphibius. Taxonomy (NCBI): domain Eukaryota; kingdom Metazoa; phylum Chordata; class Mammalia; order Rodentia; family Cricetidae; genus Arvicola; species Arvicola amphibius. The sequence goes on along the minus strand of NC_052049.1, from coordinate 152,300,101 downwards.
TGCCTTGAGCTGCTAGCTCCAGACTCTCACTCAATTTCAGGTGTCTTTCAGATATTCATATTTATTCTTCTTTCTTAATGAAGTCATAACACACTGGGAACTTGATATGAATACATTCTATGATTTCTACTCCTTCAGAAAATCTGGCCTTGAAAACACATTTTTAAAGAAAAATAACTAATTCAAAAAACAGTATTGAAAAAAGTACGTATTCTTTCATATCAAAAGCTTCTAAATTGTTTTACTACCATTCATAACAGTGAAAAGAATGTCTTTGAACCATGTTGCTGGTAACAGTCTTGCACTGTGAGGGCAGGAAAGGGCATCTTTGTAAAATAATTATTTTTAAAAACATCAAACATGGAATCCGTCATCTTTTTTGCACTTATATTTTAGAATAGAATCTTAAGAAGCTTTCACAAGACTAAAGCCATTGTACTGCAATTAATAAAAGATCAACTTAACATAAAATAACAACAACAATCCTACTGTTAAAAATCACATATTTGTGGCCGGTGGATTGTTTCAGTGGATAAATGTGCTTGCTGTCAAATCTAAAGACCTGAATTCAATAACCATGAACCCACGAAGATGGAAGGAGAGAATTGACTCCTGCAAATTGTTCTCTGACCCTCTACATGTTCAGGGTGTAAGCATGCTCATACCCCATACACCCCATACACAAAAGAAAAAATGTAATAAAAATAATTAAATTACATAGTTGCCTATTAGTATTAATCGTATGTATAAATACTTTTAAAGCCTGGAATTTTAGGAAAATACTAGGCATTTCTTTACAAAACTTTTCAAAATAAGCAAAAAAAAATCACATAAATATTTAAAATGAAATTAAGTCTCTTTTAGTTGTCCTAGGCTCATGGGATCTGTGTATTAACATATATGATAGAGATTATCTACAATGACCCTAATATTATAACCAAGGTTAAATAAAATTGCCATGTTACTAACTGACCTTATACAACTTCTCTGAGAAGCAAACTTGCTATTGTGAAGTTCTAATCAAGAAATCTGTGCAATTTATATGATAATTGATGGAGAAAGAAAGGAATGCAGGTGACAGTTCTGCCATTCTTGGCTATACAGGAACAGGCTGGATTCACATCCCCATGCCTCCACTAACCAAGGGCTGAAAAACAGGCTTGTTATGCAAACCCTGGCTTGCATTCACATTGGTGATGAAGGGGAAATGATGGCTGCACATATCGTAGTTTAGTTTCTTGGAAGACTGAGTCAGGAATATCCCTAGAATCCAGGCGTTTGAGTCCCAGTCTAGGCAGCCAAAGTGACCCTGAAAATAAACCAAGCAAACCACCTTTGGGAGAAAGATCAACAGAACCAGATTTGCCTCTAAGCCACTCTAGGGTGGGGCTGATGGTAGCCAGCCACAGACTGGTTTTGACACCCTCTTTGTTATTGTATGATGAAATCTTCTGAGTCCAAAAGGCACTCTTGGGATTTTACAAATATTTTCACAATGCTCCATAAAGCACTAGATAGGAGATGCCAACGCTAACTCTGTATCATTAATCTATGAACAAATCTCCATCGAATTAATGTCTAAGTCAATTAGTAGCAAGAACGATACTGAAGCCTAGTTTTTACATACTCTGTAGAGAAACCAGGGATGGAATGCATAAAAACAGCTTAGCCGAAGCATCAGCAAAGCAAAGAACAGCATAGTTCATTTTCAAATGAAGCTAGCTCTTGCTAAGGGAAATACCAACTTTTCAAATTCTAACTTTACTTTCACATATGTACAATGTGTTGGCTCTTGGCAAACAAATTCTAACCAAAGGCTTGAAAACTGAATGTTTATTTAAAGTAGAACTATTACCACAGGCCTAATTTTTCTAAAATAAAGTTACTTTTCATTATTGTGTTTATTTGCTTCTTTGTTTTCCTGTTTCACTGTGACATTGTATTCTTACAAAACTTTTTGTAACTCTTTCCTTCCAATCCAGCCATGAACTTCTTATGCTGTCATGACTCACTGATGCAAGAAAAAAGCATAGTTACCCTGACGTTACATGATCAAACACAACAGTCTGTTAGCTACAGATTATAAGCTTTTAATAACTCATGTTCTATAAGAATCAATCAATTAGTAGGATGTCAGCACCATGAGCTTGGAGATCATTGCCTGTCTTCAGTGATATATTCAAAGCAAAATTTTCTCAGTACACACTAAGTATTTACTCATTAAATGAGATATAAAACATACCAAACCAATTACCTTTCTTCCTCTTTGAAAATTGTACTTCATTTAAAGAACTAAAACTTTGATTTAGTTTTCAAAGGTTTGCCCCCACTGTATTTTTTATTTTAATTCACTAATATTTCATGCCATCAAACCACATATGGAAATTAGTATTTTCTATTTTTCTATAGTTTAAATATTCTTTCTCAATGCTAACAAAGTCTTATATAATATGAGATATACTATATTTTTGAATAAAATGATTTGTATATAAAAAGGTAAAATGTCTCACCCTTAATTACTCAGCTATTAAGTGGAAAAAATTAATCATATTTATCATCCTGTCTCTTCTACTGCTTCCTTGAGTATGGAAATCATATTATGCTGCCTTACCAATCTACCCTTATGTATGTCATACATCCTTAGACCACAAGGCTCAAGCATAGAACCAGAGGAGAAGATTAAATTACAGTATGGGAAATGACCTACAGTCCAGACATTTCCATTATCTTCCCAGTTACTGATAAGGTGGACAGGGACCACTTCCCAGAGAAATTGGCCTCGCTGTGAAAGATGATTCAGAACTGAGAGTTGGCACAGATGCTGCCGATCATCTGTTTCAGATCTTTCACTTCACCGATGAGAAAACTGAAGTCTTGTGAGAATATAACTGAGAGACCATGAAATTGGTTTAGGAATCCAGATTTCCAAATGAGGGCAAGTATCCATCTATGGGGAGGGGGGGCGGGTAAAAAATCCTGAGAGTCTTGACTACAGTAACCAGAATGGGTTTTGGAGAGATGCTAGACAAGATGAACAAAAGTATGGGAAAGTATTTATTCTTTTGCAAAAGCTACCAGCATAGTTCTTGTCTGCCAGGCTTCTGAATATGTTATTATTACTTATCACTGTTTTACATTTCATGATTACACATGTGCCCTTATCTATCACTCTTGAGGCAGCCACTTTCCCTCCCTTAACAGTTGACCACCTTTCATTTCACATGTGAGAAAAGTTCATTTGTGCTGCCACAGCAGAACCTACGCTCGGTGGCAAGAAACAGCATGACGATATTTCAGCTACGGCCCTGGAATCTACCAACTTGCTGGCTTCACATGCTGCCAGAGAAAGAAGATTGAAGCCATGTGTCAAGTTTGTCTTCTCCAGAAGCTTCTGGCACATGAGCCTGGGCAATCAGAAAAACTGTCCACACCCTCCAGATCAGCAGTGTCAAATACAGCACAGAAGAGATGAGGGGTTGTGAGCACCACACCAACTTAGAGATAACTTTTCTGAAAGCAGGTGTTGACAAATGAGTACCGGGCATTCCTAGCAGACTTCCGCGGAGGGGGTGGCTATCAACGGCAATGCTCACCAAAGTTCACACAATAAATTCAAGTAGTTCCATTTGTGTCACCACTTGAAGATTTCCTCATCGAAGGAAAGGTTGATCCAAGTGAGATTTGGGTGCATTAATCCACTCGCTTTCTCACTTCTTTTCAGCCATGTGTCAAAACTGTGGGAACTCGGGCCACACACGAAGTCCATCTTCCTAACACCATGGCACAAATGCCTCAAGAAACAACTTCGGCATGGTTACTGAGACTGGGGCTCAAAACCCTTCGCCCAAAATAGTCACCTCATACTCCTCACAGAATGCATTTTGGGTGGCTGTGAGATTGTGGTTTCATACAACCTCAAGGATATTTCTATTTAAGAGAAAAAGTTAAGAGAATTTTCATTTGATTTAGGACTCAGAAGACTTCTGGGAAGTCCACGTGGTCTGTGTCTATTATAAAACATGCCCAATTTTGCTGTAGACAGTTTGCACCCAGCTTGAGTTAGAATGATTTTCATTGGCCTTTGTCATTAAGATTGTAAAGTAGTCAGAATACAACCATAAGCAATTTTGCAAGGCCTGTTTGTTCTACATTTTAAATCTGTTTGGGGATATTTTTATTATCATAATCATCATATGTTACTGAAATAATTTTTGTGCTTGAAAATTTGTTCAACACCTTAGAGACAGTTTTGAAATATAGTTTTGAAAACTGGATATCATCTTAATACAAGATTAAATTAATCCAATAAATCCCTCTACACCAAATAATTTTCAGTGGATTCTATATTTAAGGCATTGAGTTATTTCCTCTAGTTCATGTTCTGCTTTTACAGGGAATAAGAAATTTATTTTATAGATATTTCCTTCCAGGAACAAAATTGAGATATAATGTGGTATTATTCTATATTTTCAGTTAAATACTTGTTTATTTGATAGTATTTTTATAATGGTTTGGTTTGGTTTTTCGAGATAGGGTTTCTCTGTAGCTTTGGGGCCTGTCCTGGAACTAGATCTTGTAGACCAGGCTGACCTCAAACACAGAGATCCTCCTGCCTCTGCCTCTGAGTGCTGGGATTAAAGGCATGTGCCACCACTACCCAGTTTCAATAGTATTTTTAAATTCAAATTTAATATGTGTTATTTGTAGAAAGTTAGAAAACCAAGTATAAAGACATAATACGATCATGTGATAGTTCTGCATAGATAATTAATATTTACACTTTAATATTCTTCTGATTCTTTGATGAATATTTATGCATCTACTATTTTGAGAAAATTGCAAAACTGCTTTGGGCATAATATTTTATAATTATTTTCATTTTAATAATTCATTGTGAAAATTATCCTGTCATTAGCTAGCTACAATGCAATGTCGATGCCAAAATACTATTCCATTGAATGGACAATAATATTCCAATATATGGAAATATATGCTATGTCCAACTAATCTGATGTAAATTGGCATTAGACTGTCTCTGATATTTGTCTATAGTGATGTTACCTTTGCATAAATATCTCTCTATTTGTTCTGCCAATGCTTTCACTGTTTAAAAGAAGATTTCTAGGCTAGTGAACAATTTTTAGTCTGCCTAATTTAGCCAAATGTCCCACAAAGGGCTTTTGCATATATGGAATTGTTCTTTTTACATGTTCTTTAGCTATACGAAGCAATGAAATTATATCTTGCCATCATTGTGCTATTTTGTTGATGTGGAAATGATGCAAAGAATTGTTGTAAGCAGTGACTGCTGTTCTATGAGTGAGCATGGCTTCTCTTCTAATTACAGAAGTCTACCGAGTCATACTCCCTTTCCATTCTCCCAGACTGCCTGGGATCTAATCTCTCCTTCTCTTAATGCTGGATATAATTCTTACTGAGCCTCAAAGAGAATGCTTATAATGAAGTCACCTGGTTCTCAGACCTCAGGTACTTCCTACGTCCAACCGCTACTTCTGTCTGCTGATGCAATAAAAGGGTAGAGAACTCTATGGGTTTGGTATCAGCAGAGGAGACCACATCAAACAACATGTGTGGTCTGTGTTCTTCCAAGTATTAAACAAAAGGATGATTCTTTTCTGAAGTGCCAATCAAATTCCTAATAAATTTTATAAGGCAATACTTGGAAGTGGAAATTGTATTGAGGGAGAGAGACCTTCTAACCACCCTAGAATTACTGTTTTTCTTTCATATCAGACTTTTCTGCTTCCAAATTCTCTTTCCTGCTAGCAAAATGATCTTCTTCTATGGCAAGAACTGAAATTTTTGATTTTCCTTTGGTTACTACTATCTCAGTTCTATGCCCAAAGTTGTTCATAAAAATTTCCTCCTTTCTCAACCTGTCTCTGTCACTTTATTTCAGGTTATTGCTTTCAGTTTGAATATGGACTTCTAAAACACATATGAAACCACCAAAAGACAAAGTAATTAGGCTTTCTTCAGACAGTTGTACAGTAATGAGAAGACACTGTGGTTCTCCTGGCTTCAATCTGATGTAATATGTGGGGTTATATGCTAGGTACTAGATTAAGCAAATGAAAACACAAAACACCATTCAAATTTTTAACATCACTTAAATAATAAATTTTTCATCAGAAGAATATATCAAATATTCTACAAGACCTAGTGTTATTAGAAATCTATCCATTACTTATCTGGAATTCAATATAAACTGAAGTTTTGATTTGGCTGGCCTTGTTATGGTTGGCAAAGACATTGGGCAGGTAACACTGGTACCTGTGTCAAGAATTCTGCCTGTCTTCTCTGTGTCTCCCCTACCCTGTCTGCCCCAGGGCCTGGTTTCACACACCAGGGGAAGAATTTTCACAATAGGCTAGACTGTAAGGCCCAAGATCTCCCCAAATCGTCCAATATTATTAGTTATACTCCATGAGGTACTGATAAATATTGAAACAAGGCCCTGAGAAGGATTTGGAAAGAATGTCGATCATCCCATCTGGTTACAGGGAATGGAACAGAATTGGGTTTTATTTGTAAGGAATAATGCAGGTTGTCACTGAAGAAAGAATTTAGTAAACAGATATAGTTCAATTGAACAAGTAGCACAAATAACTCTACCTCTTTACAATACAGGAACCATACTCATAAGGAGTATAAATATATTGGAGGACATTGTCATACATAGTTATACAAATAAACAGAACAGACACATAATAATGTTCTAATAAAAGATAAAATGATTAATTCTGTTTATTTCTGGGTGGTAAGATTTCAGTGTAATGTTTTTAGACATTTGGGATTTTCTAGTTTTCCTCCATAACCCTCAAAAAGGTTATTCCTAGTCCCAACTCTCAACAGAGAAGTTAATTCACATAGATAGTATAACCCTTAAAATAGTCTGTTTTCGCTGAACTCTCAAAACCATCCAACACATTTCCCAATGTGTTTCTTTTCAAACCATATTCAAAATACCCTCAAACTTGACTCTATTAGTCAAAACACTTTCTGTTCCAAGTCTTAGATAGCCAAGTCAGAATAATTGCACTTGGGAAAAAAAAAAAACACAAAATGAAAATATATTGGTTTAAGTAACTGAAAAGCCCAGGATACTTGTGACTTCAGACATAGCTACATTGTCTCTCTGAATTCAAGTCATGCCCTAGACTCTGACTTTGAAAGCAAGAATAACTATTTATTTGGAATTTAATGCATTAACATTCCATTGTTAAAAAAAATAAAGGAGGGGAGGTGGAGGTTACTGACAGAGATACTTCCTCCTGGAGCATGTAGTTAAATTTAAGTCTTTGTGCTTCATTGACCAGCACAAGTCATCTGCAACTGGCTACTGACATTTACTGTTTAGTTGTACAATGTATTCCCTTAAATATCTTAAACGATGGTTTCACATGGAATAAATTAATTTGCTCCTAAAATATACCCAGATGACTAAAGAAGTCTGCATGTACTTCAATAATTCTCATAAAGCTCTAGACATAAATGTGAGATGAGCTTTGGGATTTCCTACTTGTTCTAAAATTATTTTAAAATTCTACAACATTGGAATGAAAATTCACAAGTTTAAACAAGTTACTTAATTCATGACTGCTCTTATTATGCTGATGGGATGAAATTGCCCATAGGTTCCCTGAAACACTCAGACTTCTGAAATCTGGACAGATTGTTTTCATCACAAAGCTAGGAGCACTGTGGTTTTTGTTTTTCATCTTTTTATTTAAATTTTTTTCATTTTACATACCAACCTCCGTTCCCTAACTCTCCCTTCTCTAGCCCTCCCCGCTACTGCTCTTCCCCCCATCTCATCCCCATCCACTCCTTAGAAGGAGAAAGGCTTCCCAAGGGGAGTCAACAAAGTCTGGCATACCAAGTTGAGGCAGGACCAAGCCTCTCTTCCCTTGCATCAAGGATGAGCAAGGTATCCCACAATAGGGAATAGGCTCCAAAAAAGCCAGTTCATGCACCTGGAAAAAGTATGTGATTTTTATTTATTAACTATACTATAATTAATCCTCGGGACTTGATTTTAATTTTTCTCAGAGTGGAATATGTATTATACCCATGGGGCAGCTGCCTTCATAGCTATTCGACTGAGTTTGCTTGGGGATCAGAAGTTTTGCATGCAAAATCTGAAAGTATGGACACCTAAGGCAATATCCTAGTTAGCATTTCTATTGCTGCAATAAAACACCATGATCAAAAGCAACTTGGGGATCAGAGGATTCATTTATTTCATCTTACAATGCTCAGGTCACACTCTACCACTGGGAAAAGTTAGTGTAGGAACTCAAGGCAGCAATTTGGAGGCAGGCACTAAAGCAGAACCCTGGAGAACCACTGCCTTACTCCTCATGTATTGTCCAGATGTCAGATTATTGCTGTCATAATTTGTTCTTCAAGATTACAGCTGATTCCTTGAGGTGTCTCTATACTTTTGAATATGTCAAATGCAATTCTTACTTACACTGTACTTTTAAAGTTTTCCTCATAAAAATTAGATTGTAAACCAAAAGATAAAAAAGAGGCAAAAAAATAGTACTATTTCTTGATTTTATTTTCAATGAGATAACTTTGCTAAATGTCTGGCTTTTGCTGACTTGCATGATCATTAGGTAACTTTAGCCTTGTTCCATACCAAAATTACTATTTTCTCTATGAGAGTTCAGTATTGCTCTCTCTTCTGGTAGACTATATAAATACTTAGAGGGAATTGAGTTGTGTTAGCCAGGAGTCTCCTTGTGGAGGTGTGTGTGTGTGTGTGTGTGTGTGTGTGTGTGTTAAGGGTTTATAAAGGGGGTTCATTAGCTGGCTTAAGGACTGTGGTCCAGCTAGTCCAACAATGGCTGTCTATAAATGGAAGGTCCAAGAATCTAGTCTATGGGGCTTGTTGTCTCATCTGGTCTTCAGGATACACCAGAATCCCAAAGAAGTAGTCCCAAATGCTACTAAAGGAATGGACTTGCCAGTGAAATTAAAAGCAAGACAGCAAAGAGAGAGTTTTAGTCTTCCATACCCTTTATATAGATTGCCACCAGATGTGGCCCAGATTAAAGGTGAATTTTCCCATCTCAAAAATCAATATTAAAAGTGTGTCTTACCACTAAAAATGATTTAATTAATAAAAAAGTCCTTTGCAAGTATACCTAACAATTTGGGTTTTGCTTAATTCCAGATGCAATGAAGTTGACAACCAAGAAGAGTTATCACAAGCACACACCTTGCCAACATAACATATAATCATAACCCCTTATGTTGTGCTTAATTTTAAAATTAAAGTAATAACTAGGTCATGATTATTTCTGATATGATATGACTGACTGTCCCATGGACAATCACAAACAAATTATATATTTAGCCAGATCATAATATGCCTAACATGACATAACTGTTCCACATACAACTGCAAACACATTGTAAGTTTTAGGATAGGTAGCAATGTCCCTTGAAGAACATTCTTTTAGTGTCTCAACTGCCATTTTCTTAATTGATGTTACATTTCATGACAAAGAAATTGAGAAAAGAAAGCACAAACATCTGTACAAACATATCCTTAAAATACGAAAGAAACACTGATGTCAAATAAAAGCCTCATTTCTGTAACTCATCACACAGTCTTGACTTTTTTTTATAACCACTTTCCTCTACTCTCCATTCCTTCATCTCAGCATCCCTTCAGCATCAGCTGGCCTTCATTCTTTTCCTGAAAAGTCTGTGCCCTTGGCCATATGGCTTGAATTAGGTTGTTGTAGTTTCCCACTGTACATGGTAGCACAAAGAGACACCCTAAAAGATCTCCTCTACTCCAGAAATAATCTTCCATACCTCCATTTTGGAGAAGCCATCCAAGAGAAATGGAAAAGAATTGCAAAAATTTTAGCACCATATCCTGATTTTATTTGCAATGAGCTTACTTTTCTGAATGTCTAGGCTTCACTGACTTACATGACAGTTGAGTAACAAGTCAGCAAAGCCTGTTTCATACCAAAATTACCCTTTTACCCCCCCCAAAAAAAGTTGGTACACTATTATTCTCTCTTCTGGTAGACGATATGGACATTATGTGAGATTTGGGTGCTATGATTCTGGCACATTTCATTTCCTTTAAGACTTAGCATAAGGCCTATCCTATACTAGTATGGGCCTACAGTTTACAAAATTTGCAATAAAGATGAGTAACATTTTCGTCAAACTCAAATATGATGTGAAAAAAGAGGGTTACTCAACTTAAATAACAAATTATGCAAAGAGGCCTTTTGAAATGGTAGAGCAATGAAGAATCTAGTAAGATGAAATATGATAATGTATTGATATTCAAAAGAGAAAAAACAAGAAGTTCACTGTTGTCAGAAAATCAAAACACACACATTCTGAGTTTTCCTACTTTGTATTTCTGTGTAGCTTTCTAGGATCACTGATTCCAGAGTTTACATTGAGTTCACCTGCTCCTTCTCTTCCACTCCAGGTTCTTACATCCTCTTTCAAAGCTCAGCCGGCAGTTGCAAGCCACTGATCACAAGTATAACATCATATCTCATGAGTTTTCTATCCAGGGTCATCTTTTCCACTGAAGGAAAGAGATTTGTTACCTAAAATTTCACATAGTGTAAAGGTGTTTATAGAGCATAACTTAGTTTAATCTTCTTTGCACTCTTCTTTGAAATACTCAGTATAAATACAATTGTTCTTATTTTTAGAACAGACATTTCATATTCAGTGAGAATGGGTTTACACAAGAGTGTGGTAAAATAAACCCAAGGTTTAAAATGAATGACAATAAAACAGAACTGGTACTAACCACATAATCTCAGTGTTTCCTTAAAGCATATACGTTAAAATGAAGGCTTTCCCCCAAAAATATATATGGTTCCTGTAAAGTGAAGCATAGGATAAAGGTAATAAAGAAAATATTCAAGCTTGCCCAACTCTGAAATAACTAAAATTTTGTTCCTTTGAATTGTCCCTTATAGCAGCTTTCTCAATTGTCCCTAAAACTGACTAATAAGAACCTGTAGTTGCATACTTGATATATATCAGTCAATAACAGGAGTAATGAAAATAAAACAGTTCCCAGTGTGCCATCTTGAATATTTGCCCTTTTCACAGAACTGGCAGAGTGCTTGAAGACCAACCCATTTCCATAAATAACTCTATTGAGTTAAAGAATATTTTATAATAGTAATAGTAATCATAAAAAGCATAAATAGCTACCATTGGATTTTAAGGAATTCCAGGGTATAATTTGAGGGTATGGTTTGGCTAGATGGCTAGGTTGTCTCACCACAAGTGTGAACTAAGGAACACACATTTATCAAATGTGAAATGCTCAATGAGTGCTTCTACTGTACGCAAACCCTTTGTGGACTTCTCCTGATCATGAGGTTATAACTGAATGTTCAGTTGCCTTGTTTGGAGCATAAATGAATGCCTTCCTTCATAAGCCAGATGGTATTTTTCAGCTGATCTATTAGATTTCCCCAATGCCTCTAAGAGGAGAGCACAGAGAGAGCCATGTAAATGCCAGGTGGTTACTGATGCCAATTTTGACTCATTCTGGCAGGGATTATATTTTGCAAAAATGGGCAAGAAATCTCAAAGTTATTGTGTGGTACACTAGAGATGCTGGGCCCTAAGTAAAGTTGTCTTTGTTCAGTATTTACTTCAGGTTGTTGGGTTTTTGCTTTGTTTTGTTGTTTTATTTTTGTTGTTGCTGCTGTTTTTTTTTTTTACTATGTTTCAAAGTATCAAATCAGGGACCTTTACAAGTTCACAACCTTGTTTTAATGAGGAATGTTTCTGCTTCAGAAATCACTGCCTCATGGATGGAGCCATGATCAAGTCTGCACCCAATCCTCATGTCATTTAACAGACTTAAGTTTGTTCTTATATTTATGTCATTATTTCATTAATTCCTTTTTAGTTCCTAAAAATGCAGGGGCATTAAATAGATGGACAGCGAGAGGTTAGAGGTGTGGCTTATGGCAGGTCTTATAAGGGTTCTGACTGCAATCATGGCATGTCCAAAACAGCCCACTCAGCCAAGACAGAAACAGTAATCAGATCCACAGGGAAATAATGTGGGTGTCCCCTCTGTGCTCTGTAATTACCACTAATAATTAAAGAAACTGCTTTGGCCTGTTGATAAAGCAGAACTTAGGTAGGTGGGGAAAAAAGGACCGAATGCTGGGAGTAAGAAGGGTGGAGTTGGGGGACGCTATGGATCCATCTCCAGAGATAGACAAGCTGGAATTTGGCTGGTAGGCCACGACCTCATGGTGATACACAGATTAATGAAGATGTGTTAAATTAAGATATAATAGTTAGCCAATAAGAAGCTAGAGCTAATGGGTCAAGCAGTGATTTAATTAATAAAGTTTCTGTGTGGTTATTTTGGTTCTCTGCAACAAATTGGGACCCACATAGCCAACTAAATCCATGTTAAACCTGAGAGGGCTTGAAAAAGAATTCTAGAAAAAAATATGGAGTTTAACACAGCTTTTTGCAGTTTGCTGGCAGTGTGTGCAGCTCCTTTAAAAAAGATTTTCCTGATTCAGCCATAGCAGGAAAAAAGCTGCGGCCATTTTTAAATCTCACAAGGCAAGGTCTGGTAGCGTACACTTTTAATCCCACCACTCAGAAGGTAAAGCAGGTAGTTTTATGAGTTCATAGGCAACCAGGTCTACATAACAAAATCCACATCAACCAGACCTACAAAGTGAGACCTTGTCTTAAAAAAAAAAAAACAAAACAAGAACCAGAACAATAAATAAAGCTGCTTCATACTTCCTAAACACAAAAGGAAATGAGTTATTTAAAGAAATAACAATTTAAATGTCCACAGGGCTCTATTCATAATAGCTAAGAAATATCACCAGTCTAGATGCCTATAAACAGATAAATAAGGAGATGAGGTATGTAAGAATAAAAATCAAACCATGATGCTATGTTAGGTGAAATAAGTCAGATTGAGAAAAGCAAATTCTTCATATATTCTTTCACATGTGGGCTCTATGTGTGCAGGTGTGCAGGTGTGTGTGTGTGTGTGTGTGTGTGTCGAAAGTAGAAGGGTATCATAAGATTGGAAGAAGAGATTTCAAGGTGACTTAAAGAGAATAAAAATAGAGTAATGAAATAGTATGAGACATAAAAACAAGGGTAGACTACTTGAGCTATGTAGGAGATGAAAAATAGGGAATACAGTAAACGAAGTACAGAAGTGGAGACAAGGGGTGAATCAGAACAAAGTAAACTGGAATATGTGTATATAAATATGAATTTGCCATAGTCACATTTATCACTTTGTATCCTTATTAGTATACAAACTTATTAGATGGACTCTACATTTTCACCAGATCACTAAATGATTCCCATGCATACTAAAGCAATTTTAAAGACACAAGTTCCAAAATTCTAAGAGTCAGACACATGCCTGAGGCTAAGAAAGAAAATCATGAACTGGAGACCAGCCTGGGTATTATAGTAAGACATCTAATGAAAAGATAAGAGGATGAGCAGAAGAGGGAGGAGAGGGGAGAGGAGAAGAAAGCAAGGAGGAAAAGAGAAGTATATCCTGATTTCTGTTGACTGAGAAATAATTTTTATATTAAAAATCATTTGAACAATTTTGCTAGTTAAACTGTAATCTTGATTTTGATTTTTGTCTCTTCTTTTCACCATCTAAAAACAATTCTGTGGCATCTTTTTGCTTCCATGTTTGGTCCTGGTAAGGTTTTACTAGTCTTATAGATTTTGTACTAGTAACAATTTTTATCTTTTATTGCTTGCTCATTTTTGCCTCTACAAGTTTCATTTCTTTAAATATTTTATCTAAGGAAAAATCTAGAAATCCTGGTAGTAGTTGATTTATTAGTGTAATTTATTACTCAATTTCATAAACAGTTAACATATATTTAATTAATTTAACCTTAATATAATTCTCCCACTTTATATAATTTTTATAAGCGTCTGCTACTTATTATGGAGAAATAATTACAGAAACTAACTAAAGCATTAAGTAAAAGTTGTTCTTGAACTCAGGATCCTGAATGACTGTCTATTGTTCTGATTATTATTATTGTTTGTTTCATAATGGTCGTATTTTAGTTTAGTGAAAGGATCACTACACATTTCTGTCCTGATTTGTACTTCATAGTACTCTGTACATCTGCCATCGTTTCAATGTGCCTGGATTTGACAGCTCTGATCTCAGCCTGTAATGTTATTCCTAATTTCACTCTCTTAGTAAGTAAACAATCAATTTATTACACCATCATAAAAGGTATTTCAATAAAATATATGAACTAATTTCAACATACATGAACTTTTCTTGCAGAGAGCTTGGGGCATATGATGCAGCAACAAAAGTAGGCGTTGATAATACCTAGATTCTCAATGGGATTACAAGAAATGGCGTCTCTGGAAATGTGAGTGTAGACCATTGCAATTTGACTATAGAATTAATGAGACAGATGCATTAGAAACACATGAAGGCAGAAAAATTAATATGGTGGCATAACATTACATGCTTATGAATACATAAGTCACCTTTCCTTTTGATAGCTAAAACATCTAAGTGTTAAACTAGATAGGTTCATATTATATGTTTTGGAAGATTTCTTCTGCAAAGCATAAAACAATGTAACTATTCATTAATTGTTTTTTTTATTTTTTGAATGCATTAAGAATGGAACTATTCCTTGAAATATTTAACAGTGAATTTCATATTTTACTGCTGTTTGGAAAAAAGTTTTACCAGTGAAGAAAAGCAGCTTTGCTTCCTACTGTGTGTAAAATGATAGCCTTTGAGGTCTTTCTTCTTTATAACAGCAGGAGATAGAAGCTTATAGTTATCTCATAGCATATTTCAAACTGTTGTTAATGTGGATTGTGTCTGTTTTGACTGGTAATATGTAAAAATAGATTAGATTAGTTAACAAAGTTAAGCTATTGCAAAATGTTCTTAAATCACAGGACAAATTAATATTGTAAGAAAGAATAGAGTCAGTTACTTCAAATCTCAATTTAAATACTACCTGACCTTAAATTCATTTTGAAAAAGCCGGGCAGTGGTGGCGCACGCCTTTAATCCCAGCACTCGGGAGGCAGAGGCAGGCAGATCTCTGTGAGTTCGAGGCCAGCCTGTCTACAAGAGCTAGTTCCAGGACAGGCTCTAAAAAAGCTGCAGAGAAACCCTGTCTCGAAAAACCAAAAAAAAAAAAAAAATTCATTTTGATACAAAGTGGCAGTGTAATCTAGTTTGAAGGCAAATTTAAAACAATCACTGTATGTTTTGTTTTGGTCAAGAATTTCTTCATTCTTAGCCAGATATTTTTATAATACACAGACAGAAAACTCAATGATCAAATGAAGTTGAAGTAGGTAACTAAACTAGCAGGTAATCTTAAAGAGAGACAGTTCCAATGCTGAATGGAACATTTGCCATTTGACTAACTTGAGAAGGTAAATTTTACTCATCCTTTCTCAAGAAATGACACAATCCTGCAGTTCTTCAAAGCCCAATTAAACCTTTAACTCATATTTCAACTATATTTCATAATCTAACTCTCTAACTATTCTATGAAATAAGCATGGTTATGATGAGTGATGGTTATGAAACAGGGTTTCTAATGTCCTGGTTAAAGGAGTATATGCAATCAGATAGATTAACTGAATCGATAATCGCAGTGATAGGATAGTCTCTCTTGCCTACTGGGAGGAAACACAACTGAAACTATAAATAGAAAGTAAAGCATAAGGAGGTCCAGAGTTAAAGTGAGAAGCATGCCTGAGCCTGTGACCAGACGACAGTTGAGCTGTACAATCTCTACTGCCAGGACCGAGCTGTCAGAATGCCCCCTATACACAGGTTTCCTGATATGATGCCATGTGGTACCTATCACCAGTAAATTGACATCCCACCATTTGCCCTAAGTTATTCCTCCCCACTTAACAAGACAATCAAAAAGAAGAGGTGAAGAAAGCAGGAGTGGGAAGGAAACAAATGAGTGATTGAAGACAAAGGCACATTCATTGCAGAAGCAAAGGGAAACATCCATGGTTCTTTTGAAGTTATCATTCAGAACCCAGGCTCTACCAGGAGGTGTGGGCAGTACATGATGTTCCACTATGCCTTGTTGCAAGAACACTTTATGTCATTTGGCTAGGGCAATTTTCTAGCTTAACTCATGACTAGCCTCCCCTGCCATAAGAGACCTCAAGGGCACCCTGATGACCTTCCAGACTGTCCTCACAATTATGAGTTTCTCTTCTCAGTTACTAGAATGAATAAAATGTCTGAGAAATTAGAAAAAAATCTTACCTTCAGGATGTCTCATCAACAGGTAACTACTAATATTACAGTTGAAAAGTTCCCATTGGGCTCTTCCACACACTCACTTTAACACATGCAGCCCTACATTTAATTTCATCTATCTCCACCCAAGGATGTATGCATTAGTATTATGATGAGCCATTGGTCATCTTTAAAGATTCAAGCACCTCTGCACATCTGCCAATGGGCTGGCTTAAGGTGACCTCGGCCAGGGGATCACTGCCTTCTTTCCCAATTTGATTTTTCCATATACTAACTTTGTAAGGCTTGAACAAGACTTTCTGAACCACACTTTCCACCCTATTTTTCTGTCTCCTTTCCGAAGCTGTAACTCAATACTAGGGCAGTGCAAATGTATTTCTAGAGTACTTCTCGGTTTGAGTTTGGAAGGTTGCCCAAGACTTCTATGTGAGTGACTCCATCTTTGCTGGCCACTGCTCACCATCTGACTTTGTGATACTTAACTCCTCATTAGCTTACCCTTCTAATATCTAAGTAATTAAATTACAATATCTTTTCATTCACTTAAAGTTATCATTTGACTATTTTACAAGGTGAAACTATTAATTCTATTCCCTAATGTCAGGTCGTAATGAGTTTTCATATTTTCTCATTATCTTTAATATCCAACCAGACTAGAATATACATGGAAACGTTTTATTCTTCCTTCTTGAGATTTTCAGAAATGTGTTGAGTCTGTAACTACTGATAAGAAAGGTCCTTAGTTGAGGTTGTTACATGGCATTTCTTTGCTCTTCCACTGTGTTATAGTTCTTTCCTATTTCATTTTTGAACTCCACTCTGATGGGCAGTTGGATGTTGTTTCACAGCGCCATGCATTCCCCATTCTGGTTTCTCTGTATTCTATTTTCATTTCAACTTCAGTAAAAGCAATTGATTTACCAAATTCCATTTACCTTTTCCCTGATGGTGTGGGGTTTTTTTTTTAATAAATACATCGTAAGAGTGCTTACGTTATGATATTATGTTTCCTAAATTTTTCTATTTATCTTTTAATAGTTTCTATTTCACTACAGAAATTTCCATATCTTCATGAATAATGTTCAACTTTTCTACTACATCATTCAATATAATAATTGTTTTTTATTTTCTCTGAAAATTCAAACACCTGGACCATCTCTATATGCAGTTAGGTCGATTATCTTTTAAGTATGTTAATTTGTGCATCCTTTTGTTGTGGATTTTTATTTAATGCATATAATTAACCATAAAACAGGAGAGACTGAGTCATATCCTGTTTACACATGGGTTGGCTCTTCCAATTCCTTTCTTTTGTGGGATGTTCAGTCAGTCAACCCAGGAGGTTAGCTAGAACATAATTCTGTGTTTCTGTGACCTCTTCCAGTACATTGCAAGGTTCTTGTTTGTTTCTGGGCACACACTGCTGAGCCTGATGCTTGGGATAAGAGCTTGGGATAGGATGCTCAGCTAAGTGGGAGTCTCACTACACGTGTGTCCTTCCAGCTTTCAACGATTCCTTTATAGCTGCACCTCATATGGATCCCTCCTATCTAATCTTATCTAACTGTTCCTAAAACTGCACTGCTGGTATTGGTATTTAGTACCAGAATAATTTTGCCATGATAGGGTTGTGTTGGATTCATCTTGATGCAGCTTTTCTTTAAAGACATACTTAAGGCCCTGAGCCTGAAAATGGGGTTTTCTCTCTACACGTGTCCTCCCTGACTCATGACAACTACACATTATGTTGTGACTGAGGTGGGTGTTGGGTGTGCTCTCCTTCACATGGTGAGGAGGCTTTGTGCTCTCTGCCCCCACTTAGTCCAGAATCCTCAGTGCAAGAGCCATTCTTCCTCCCACCGACTCTGATGTGCAGGCAGTGATGTGGAATTCCCCTCTGCATGCTGTGAATACCACTGGTGAATAAAGAAACTGCCTTGGCCTGTTGATAGGACAAAACTTAGGGAGGCAGGGGGAAACTAAACTGAATGCTGAGAGAAAGGAGGCAGAGTCAGAAAGAAGCCATGTAGCCCCACCAAAGACAGATGCCAGAAGTTTAGCCAGTAAACCACAGCATCGTGGTGATATACAGATTAATAGAAATGGGTTAAATTAATATGGAAGAGTTAGCCAATAGGAAACTAGAGCTAATGGGCAAAGCAGTGATTTAAATAATAGCTTCTGTGTGATTATTTCAGGGCTGAGCAGCTGGGAATGAACAAGCAGCCTCCTTACAGCACAGGCAGTATCTGCTACTAATTTATAAAACCCATGGAACTTTAACTGAGGCAAAGAGTCGACTTCTGCACCACTCCATTAAGGTACCTGCTCTCAGAGCTGGAGATTACCCCAAATCTTTCTTTTGTTTTTTCATTTAAACACTGCCTGGCCCATTAGCTCTAACTTATTATTGGCTAATTCTTACATCTTAATTTAACCCATTTCCATTAATCTGTGTATTGCCACATAACTCTGGCCTACCAGCAAGATTCTAACAAGTGTCTATCACAGGAAGGAGATCCAAGGCATTCTGCCACTCTGCCCTTCTTCCCAGTCTTCATTTCTGTCTACTCTGCTTACCTAAGTTCTGTCCTATTAACTAGGCCAAGGCAGTTTCTTTATTCATCCAATGAAAGCAACACATAAACAGAAGGAATTCCTAAACCACCCCTCACTGCCTCTCCCCTCAACCCTCTCCCAAGGTCCCCATGCTCCCAATTTACTCAGGAGATCTTGACTTGTTCTACTTCCCATGTAGATTAGATCTATGTATGTCTCTCTTAGGGTCTTTACTGTTGTCTAGGTTCTCTGGGATTGTGATTTGTGGGCTGGTTTTCTTTGCTTTATCTTTAAAAACCACTTATGAGTGAGTACATGTGATAATTGTCTTTCTGGGTATGGGTTACATCACTCAAAATGATGTTTTCCAGCTCCATCCATTTTTTTGTCATAGCCAGAAACTGGAAACAACCTCAATGCCCTTCAACCAAAGAATGGATAAGGAAAACGTGGTACATTTACACAATGGAGTACTACACAGCAGAAAAAAAATGACATCTTGAATTTTGCAGGCTAACTATTATATATTAATTTAACCCATTTCTGTTAATCTGTGTATCACCACGTGGCAGTGGCTTACCAGCAAAGTTTCAGCTTGTCTGACTCTGGCAGCATCTCCATAGCTTCTCCCTAACTCTGCCCTCTTCCTACCAGCATACAGCCTAGCTTTTCCTGCCTAGTTCTGTTCTTCCATGCCATAAGCTCAAAACAGTTCTTTATTCATTAACCAATAAAAGTAGCACATAGACAGAAGAACCCCCGACACCAGAAGAAGGACAAGCTGGACTGTTCAAATTACAGGAGCATTAGTCTGTTATGCCATAGCAACAAGATCTTCTTCTCCATTATCCTGCAAAGGATCAAGAGCAGAACAGAGAAAATCCTAGCATTGTTTCCCAAAGTCCTTTGCTTCAAATGCTATCGAATGTCTTACGAAGCTGATGTAACAGACATATAAGTCTTTTCCAAATTCTTTGTGTTTTTCTGTCAGTTGTCTAAAAGTGAAGATCCGATCACTTGTGCTCTTGTTAGCTCTGAATTCACACTGGGCCCAAATCTTTCTTATGAGAACCTCTTAGAGTCCAATGTAAAGTGCTGGCAGGTAAGAATGAGCTGCATTCAATCTAGGGCCCTAGTTACTTTAAACTATCAAGTTTGTTCACCCTCCACTGTTAAGTGTTTAATGAAATCTTAGCTAAGATCCCCTTATCCACTTTTGCAATGTCAACTATGGAAAAGTTTTATTTCTCATTTCTCTTGAGACAGTAGATAGTCTTGATACCTTAGTTTATGTCACTGCCTTGAAACCTTGGTTTTCTAACAGGCTGAAGGGAAATGAAAAGTGTGCAGACTCCTATGGTTCTTTCTCATTGTGGAAGTGGTACACTCATGTAGCTTTCTACATCTTAACTAGAGAATAACTATGACATCTTAGCTTTTTGTTGCAGAAAACTCTTTTAAAATAAATGATAATTTCAGTAAGATGTATATTTGACTTGCAAAACAGATATAAATAAAAATATAACAAAATAGTTATACCAATGATCTCAAAGTCATTTTTGCCCTATAGGACAATGCTTCAGTTATAATCTACCTTATAAAATTTTAATATATGCACCTGCAAAGTCCTATAGCATTCTTACAAATGGAATTTAATGTTCAGAAGCACCTGTATCAGACTTAGAATCAGTATATCCTCCACATTACTCTATTTTTCTAGTATGGATTAAATTGGTACAGCTCATCAACTTTTTGTTTTAATAAATTACTTTGCATAAATTTGAATTTTTTTACTTCCAAATGAAAATAAGATCTTGACCAATAAATTTTGTTACTATAGAAGAGAGAGAGAGAGAGAGAGAGAGAGAGAGAGAGAGATTACATTCATATCAGAATATCCTGACTATATATCCTCATGAACCTACACATTAGAGGCTGACAATGTTTTTAAATTAACTCACTGGTCACAGTTGCATATCTTACTGACTTTCTTGGTACATACTCCTCTACTTCTCCATGTTAATCTGTTCTTTTTCTTTGCTTTTAGTTCTTAGCATATTATGTTAATTTAATATATACTCTGACTCTTTAAAGGGCGCCATGAATCCTTTATTTGATGTCAGTCCAAGTACAAGATTAACTCCTTATATATATAGAAAGAAAATCTAACTGAAAAAAGTTCACAGGATGTTTTTCATTTTATGTAGTAATGAATGGGTATTTATGCATTAGAAAAGCAATAAAAATTACAAATATGAGCTAAAGAATATTAAATGAGACGGTCAACCTACTTTAATTAGGACATTGCTGTAGATATCACTAGGTCTTAAGACAAAACCCTTCTCACTAATATGTTCCCTCTCTACTCATCTGGATCTCGTGAACAGTGTTCAACTATGAGCAATGCAGACAAGTTACTGACATAGCCCAGTTAAAATCAATACTCATGAAACTGTATTAGAATACTAGTGTGAAATAACATAGGCCGTTAAGATATAATCAGAATAATGAAACTGTTCTAGTAAAATTGCTTAGTAACGGTAAACATGAGTTCTAGATCTTTGCTCCTCTGGTTGACTAAGACTTCCCTCCTTCAGTACCTGTCTCCTCCTCCTTTCCAGAGCTCTCTCCACCCTCATTCCATTCCCACCCCTCTTCTGTTTCATGCTCTTACTCTCTAATCCACTTTCTTCTGTTCCTCTTCCCTTAAAAATCTTTTTTATATCTTTCCTCTTGTTTATTTGCAAGAAAATGCTCCCTGAGCACAGTTTTGCTTTCCTCTGCCCATATAGTGCCTTCTTTAGAATAAACTTCACCATTCCCATCACAGATTGGCTGAGACATTTTTATTTGTAATTACTTAAATACACATTCTGGATTTTCAGAGCTCAAATTTCTTTTATGAATGTGAAGGAATGAGAGTCTAAGGTTCATAGCTATTAATTACTTTGTCTTATGACATTGATGCTAATTAGCATTCATCTTACTCTGCAGTTATAAAAGAGTGATTGAAAGAAAATGAATGACATAGAATACATAGGACACTACAAAAGAACTGAAAACAGACATGATTTCTGTCACTTCTCCACCTGCATAAATTTGTCATCAATCCTAGCTTCTCTGAAAGCAAATTATCTCAGGTGTGTTAATAATATATTTCAGGTATTAATAAAATTCAGAAAGACCTCTGTGTTTCTCATAGAATATTATAACTGGATTAATGAATACAAGCAGAACTATGTTTGTTTTAATATTTATTTCTCTTTTCTTCATATTCTCTCCACATTGAGACAATGTTCTGCATTTAAGGTCTCCAAATAAGCAGAATCAGACAAAATTATGCCAGCCTACTAAGGAATGCTCTGCTCTGCATATAATACTATCCCTGACATACAGTTTACCAACTCTTATCATTTCTTATATACATATATTTAAAACATAGGCTGAATGTATGTATATGTGGAAAGACACAGAGATTTAACTCCTAGATCCTCCCCACTAGGAAGCTTCTGCAAGCCCTAAAGGAGGGGTATGCAAAATCAAACAGTGAACCTGAAACAACTTTGGAAAGTCACAAAACAGTAAATATACATCCAGATGATGTCATCACACTCAATATACTTATCTTGAAGGAAAAAAAACTGATGTTCATAGGGAAAGTGGTATCCAGGTGTTTACACCAATTCTATGCTTAATCAACAAAAGCGAGTGGAGGCACTCCATATTCATGGCAGAAGCATAGGTAGCAAAATGTGACAAATTTGCACAGTTTTCTTGATCTCTCTTTAATTTAGTTCCATAAATATGGAAGTATGCTTATACTTCATTATTTGGGTCAATCTTAAGTAAATTTTCTCAAAGGTTTATATACTCTGTAATTCTTTTGGTAGAAATGCAAGTTGATAGTAGTCAAAGAGCTTATTAATGGATGCTGGAATTTAGGGTTGAAAGAATTATTTAACTAGAGTGTGACAGCTTGAGCTCAGAGGTGAAGGAATGTTTTTTGTTCTGATTTTGATTGTGCCTGTGTGTGTGTGTGTGTGTGTGTGTGTGTGTGTGTGTGTATGTGTGTGTGTTTATAAAATTTATAGAGCTATACATTAAAATGATCAGTTAGTAGATTTTAATTGGTTTCGTATCTTATTCAATAATAGCAACATGCTCTTTTGAACTTGGAATGTGATTTATTCTTGCCTCAGGAAAAAAATCTGTTTAATAGTGACCTATACCAAACACTTGCTATCTGTCCTAATTTTTTGCTTTACCACAACTTGCTTTACTAGCTAACATTATCACAAAAAGACAATACTTGCCAGGATGTTTCTGTGCTCCTAAAAGTGGCAGGCAGAAACCCAAGCACAGGATACTCATTCCTCTGTGCTTTGCTCAAAATTCTTATTCCAAATATATCTGTCTGTTGTGATACACTGGCTCATCTGATGCCAGCATATTGAATAACTTCTCCTAACACAGAGTTGTCAGGCATGACCCATGTGATGTCTCCAATGGTGAAAGGAAGAAATGTCTCTGGAGTGCCTGGTAGGATAAACAGAGCAGGCAGCTCCTGTGGTCCCTTTGTCCTCACAGCCATGGAGATTAATGAAGGAAGGAACTAAAAATAACTGCACAACAGATGGCGCGAGGCAGAGCAGCAACACCTGGTTTTCTGCAGTGCTTTCCAGAAATGCTAAACCTGCACAGAGCATAATGAGAAGGGATAGGCTACGTCAAAAGAGGCCATGTTCAGAACACTCTCAAAATTGAAGACTAGCATAATAAATATGGAAGAGCTGCTCCTGGCTACTAACTAACATTTTAAATTCCAGGAGCTCAGGAAATGCAGCCAAAGGATGCAGTCTTGTTCTTGGTGTCTATGACAAAACTATTCAGCTGCTCCAAACACAGCACACTCCACGTGGCCAGTGTATAGTATCACATCTTGGCATGACACTATTCTATGAAATCTTACAACTTGGACATAGCAGTCAAAAAAAACAAACAAACAAACATGAGATTAAATAAGATGTATGAAAACAAGATTTGTGAGAATAAGAACAGAGAGAGAGAAAGAGAGAGAGAGAGAGAGAGAGAGAGAGAGAGAGAGAGAGAGAGAGAGAGAAGACTTGTCCCAAGAACAATCACAAATGCAACTGTAAGAAGTTGTCTTGAGGGCCAGGCAGTAGTGGTGGTGCACATCTTTAATCCTAGCACTCGGGAGGCAGAGGCAGGCAGATCTCTGTGAGTTCGAGGCCAACCTGGTCTACAAGAGCTAGTTCTAAGACAGGCAACAAAGCTACAGAGAAAGCCTGTCTCTAAAAACCAAAGAAAAGAAAAGAAAAGAAAAGAAAAGAAAAGAAAAGAAAAGAAAAGAAAAGAAAAGTTGGTTCAATGGGACTTACTGTAATAAATTACCCACATGACCTTCTCTCTAAGGCACTTGAATCCACTGACTTTGTTGTATATATGGACCCTAGGTGGTCAAAATAGCTTTGTATTTCTAAGGGGGAAAGATGTAATGAAAGTTTTCTCTTTGTAGTATAAATTAGTTTTGTTAATTTAGCAAACATTGAAATAAATGCAAGCTTTGTGCGAGTGGCCATGACTAGTATGTAAATGCTTGGCTTACAAGATTAATTAATTAGCTTATGCATCTATTAATTACTTAAGTTATTAATTCATTAACTTGTGAGTCTAGTTGTGCAGTTGCACATGTAGATCCACAGCTGCAGCGTGGGTAAAGGCTGAAACCCAGTCAATCCCTATTCATTGGGACTTCTCCCAGATGACAGGCCTCCTTTTATTAATTTGTCCACCACTGGTGATATATACTTGCTATTAGTCTCTTGAGTAAGAATGCCTTTTTCTAATTTACACAAATGCAGTTTAATATAAACAGAGCCAAATATGAAAAAGAACCTAATTAAATTGGAAGATAATAGAGGTGAGAAAGACAAGAATACACTAAAGCTTCCCAGTAGAATTTTTAAAGGTCCTAAGAACTGGATACTAGACAGGCAAGCTTGGGTAGCAGGAAAGAGGTTCTTGGGTGTTCTGAGCACTGGAGTCTAGTGGAGTCTCACTGCGCTATTACTGCCAAACAAGATGCTGTACATAAAAATCAGTAAGGCACCAGTTTAAAGAAAAAGGTATAAGAGAGAATGATGAAGAGAGTGTGACGGATCACTGAGCCGTGTCAGGCTTGCACAACCTGCTCTCACCTTCAAGTGCTCATGACACTACAACTTTGTCAATGAGAAACTCGATAACTTCCCCATGCATCATAGAAGAAATGGACACCACCCCCCGCCGCCAAAAAAAAAAAAAAAGCCTAGCAAATTCCAGTTCTGCTGGAACATGGGCATTCTATCTGTCATTCTTTTTTTCATCCTTTATAGAGATGCTGCAAGATGAAGAGCAGACAAAAACATTGGGAAGCAATTCAACCATTCAATTCAACAATTGAACTATTGAGCTATAGCACAAAACTGAAAAATAGATACTGAAAATATGGGAGCAAAAGAGACCAGTGGTATTTTAATAAACTATTTTTAACTAACTAAAACATACAGCACATTCTTGTGAATACTAGTCAAATTTACAGTTATGGCTTTGGTCCCCTGTTTGAAGATGGTGAAACAAGGAACAATAATTTGACTCTTGATAAGTCACATAATAAATTTAAACCAGGAATACTGAGAAATAGAGAATCTTAGCTTAAAAGATAGTGTTGATAATTTAATTCAAGACCTGATTTCTTTACCCAAGTCAAAAATTGTTGTTTTCTCAATAGAAACAGGCTTCTTTCCTAGGGAAAAAAAACTTAAAAGAAATCATAATACTTATATAATCAAGATGGGGGAGAAAATTGAAAACCCAAGAAGACCACTCAAATAAATCAAATATGTCAGCCACTGCAGGAGAAACACCATGCTTCCCAGAAATATAAAGATAAAGCAAACAACCAGTAAACACTGGAAAACCCCAGAAGCTAGAGAGTATAAATACAAGCACACTGTCACACAAGAGGACTGGACTGAGGTCAGACTGACACCGCTCATGAATCACATCCTAAAATCAGTGTCAAGTTTCCACCTACCACCAGTGATTATACCTTTCTGGAGAGATATGGCACCCTTGGTCCTGCCACAGATGAGGCAAGTTGCCAGGAACATAGCAATATGGAGGTCAGAGACAATCAAGAAACTTTGATGAAACAGGAAAGAAGAAACAACTTCATCTGCAATTCAGAGATTTGAAAAATAGTTTCAACTATACAACAGTCTTAAAACAACTGACAAGACAAAACCTTCAAATCATTTAACCTTTTGTACCAAAATAACACTGAGCAGAGCTGTATATTCAATACCTGGAGACCATATGTGTTATATGAAAATACATTGCCATCCAGAACTGTGTGGTCACTGCTCTCCCTCACTCTGTTCTGGAGGAAAAGAACCCAAAGACCATGACAGCCCCATAAAAGTGTCACACACTCAATGTGGCGAGTTAATGGTGCTAAGTAACACAGTAACTGCATGAACCTCAAAGATGAGTTCTGGCAGAAGTCTTCCCACCACGGGATTTCTTCTAGTGTTTTGTTTCACATTAACAAGACAGAACTTAGACCACATAGGGATACACATAGAAGGTACTGCGTAATGATTTGGGGTCTGTACTACTACATAAACCAGATCATGAACTGAAATTGAGATAATCTATAGACAAACCTGATGTTCAGCTGCTTGATTTTTTTCTGAACTTATTTTGTAGCATTTCTTGATTTTTTTATTCTAATTCCTACTTGTTCTTTGAGAATTACATATAATGTATTTTAATCATATCCACTCTCTCGCAACTCCTCCCATCTGCACTTCACTGCTTCCTCAGCTTTGTATCCTCTATTTAATTTGTCTAAAACTTTCAGGTGCCGTTGTTTCTACCTATATATTTTGGATGTGGGGCTTTCCACTGGAGTGTACACAGCCACCATGAGCTATGTACCTTTAGGGAAAACAGACTCCTCCTCTCTAAGAAGATATAAATTATCAGTGGCTCCTTAGTTAGGGGTGGTACTTGGTGACTACTCTGCCAGATACTGGGATTTTGTCTAGCTCGACAAGCTTGCCATGTTTTTATCCATGTTGTTTCAACTGTTGCACATTCATACATGCAACTACTCTGTTACTTAGAAAAGAAAAATTCCTTGTAGTCATCTACTGCTTCTTGCTCTTACAATCTTTCAGTCTTCTCATCCACAATGACCCCTAAAAGTATGGTAGGCATCGTGTTTATACCTGAGCATTGCCGATACCTTGACTGTGGGTTTCTGTGTCCATAACCATCTACTATTTATTGAACTTTATGTTCTTAAACTTAACAGTCTTATAGAGACAAAGGAGCTCCCCTGATATCATACATATGCTACTGCCTCTGCTTGGAATGACACTACCAGGAATCTAATTTTCCTACCACTCAGTCCGCATAGCTTGGTGCCAAATCATTGGTGAAGCTTTTGGCTTCTTCTCACTTGTTGAACCCTACAGTACTAAATTCCACCACTCTTTATGGAAAAGAAAGCATGCCAAACCCCTCACACCTACAAAAAAGAATCAAAGCAAACTACAGGGAAAAGAAGAGAAGGAAAAGAAGGTAAAGAAAGAAAGAGGCAAGGTGATCCATTCTAAAATAGAGAAAGCCTTTTAAACAGAATAGTTTTATTAATCATAGCAGTGCATGGCTATAAGCCCAGTACTCAGGAGACTGATTAAAGAGAAACAAAAATGAGGGGAGGGTGTACAAACAAAATAATTTCGTCAACTATATTACGGAAGCCCCTGTGATGGTTAGTGGTAACTGTCAACTGAACAGAAACAGAATCACCTGGGAGATGGGTTTCTAGGTATGTCTGAGAGATTATGTTGATTACACTAAGGTGGGAAGTGAGCACTGTGAATGGCACACTCTCCAGTCCAGGGGATCCTGGACTAGGTAAACAGAGAAGGTAACTTTCCACTAACATATGTGCATCCATCTCCCTCTGTTTCCTGATTGTGGATAAAACTGGACCAGTTGTGTTCAAGATCGTTTGCCTTGGCTTTCACCACAATGAACTAGACTTTGAACTGTGAGCTAACATCTCTCTCTTAAGTTGCTTTCATCGGGGCATTTTATCACAGCAATACAATTATAGACAAGTAATTAATGCACTTTCATTCTACATGATTAAGAGAAGAAATTAGTAATCAAAGACAAGAAGAGTCAGAAGGCAAAGGAGTAGTTTTTGATTTACCATATGAATAAACTTTATTGAGTTATAGCCATGTGAAAAGCAAGAAGACACGTCTATAAATCTCCATTTAAGTCTTAAAGATTTCTTTGGAGAAATATTTATGTGGGGTTTAGCAGTAAACAACAGTTGAGATGGATCAGCAACAGAAAAATAGATAGATAGATAGATAGATAGATAGATAGATAGATAGATAGATAGATGATAGATAGATAGATAGATAAATAAATAAGTAAATAAAGCCTCTCCACTGAGTATTTGCAGTCACTGAATCCCAGCCCCTCCTGGAGATGCAGTACTTCGACTCACTCTGTTTTCCTCTCCTCTGCTCTAATTGTTGAGCCCTGAGTGAGGGTAGTGTTCTCAATCACTATTTATTTTCCAAATCTTCATTGGCCTTCTGAAAGAACTAAAAACACCTCATGAAGTCCTTATGGTAAGCTATCACATTACACAAATTCACATCTGAAAGCAGTTTAAAAAGTAGAAGGTAATGAGACATGCCACAAACAAATATTTTATTCCTACTGTGTGAGAGAGAAAAAGAAGTTAAAAATATGTGAATCATATATAGAGGACTATCATAGAGGACTCTCTAGGATATGTAAAGAAGAGCCATGATACTACATACAAATAACCTAATCTCTACCTATAGTTATTACACACTTATACCATGCTTCTGGTTTTTTACATGTAGATATATCTAAATGTTTTGTGTTGATCCAAAGTCAAATGACCTTTTTTGCCAATCTTTGAAATTTGGCAAGACTTAAAGTGAATTTTTCATTATTTATTAAGGCCATATGGTTTCCAAGGGTTTTTTATGAGAAAGGTTTGATTCATTGGGAAAATTCCCACTGATAAATTTGTTTATAAAAACATGTTAATGTCTAGAAAAAATCTGTCAATTAAACAAATGTTCGAGGCAAATATTTTCATCAAAAGGAGCATTAATTCTGAACTCATTGTGAAGACGTTGTTTCTAATCCCTATTTGGCCACATTTTCTTAGTAGAGCAGCTATCGACCTAATACCCACTCCAAGCCATGTACCAAAGAAGCCCTGGATGATTTTGCTCCTTAAGAAATTTCTTTTTTGATTGAGAAAAGACTAATAAGGAAGTAGGCTGTGTTTGATGTAATTGCCCATGAACCAGACAACTGTTGTCCACAGATGGTCTTACTTAAGACTAAGTAACCCAGATTTCAAGAAAAGAAACTCGTGTTTGTCTATGAAAACCCAATATATCATCTTTGAGGACATAAGATCAAACTGGGCTCTTAAAAAAGAAGAATGTAGTGAAAAATTCATATAGAGATTCTATGGGTCTTAAAACTGTATTTTTAATTCTAAAAAGTGCTACAGTTCAAAAATCATGAGCAAATATTATTAATAATCTAAATATAAGAGGCTTTGCATAACTGCTGGTATCCACAATCATCCAAAAATAAAGATATGATTATATGTTATAATTATAATAAAGAAGAAGTTTATAATTTTATAATCAGATAAAAATGTTTTACAGATTGAAAATGATATGAATTTTCCATAAATGCCATGTATTAAATAAGCAGTTCAACTTCAAACAGGAGAAAATAAAAATAAAAAATTAGAAGCATGTTCAACAATTTTGACCCCGAATACATCTTAATATCTCCATCCACAGCAAAATGGTTTTTCTTGAGTCCTGTGTTCTGGCCACTAACCTCTGATATAAGTCTCCTGCCGATGTAGCAAGGCACAAGAATGAATATATATATATATATATATATATATATATATATATATATATATATGATTTGAAGGAGATGGTAACCACTGTGTAACATGTAAAAAGGTGTTGGTTAGATGAAGACCAAGAAGCTGAAGATATAAAATCAAATAGATAGTTATGGTGATAAATCTTTCTGTTTCCAAGATTACTTTCAATTTTTTTAGTTACCTTTTGTTAATTTTCTCCTACTTTTTCTTTTTCTAATTTTCAGTATTACAAGGTCCTCCTCCTAGGTGAATAACTTCTTATTAAAAGTAGAAGGAATAATTGAAATAGGATCTCATCCAGAGACCATGGGACAGGATCTGTTCTACTCATCATTCATATCGATGTGCAAGCAAGAGCAAAACATAGGAAAGCGAGCAAATCACCACCTGCCTTTCAGTTGCATACAGTAAAATAAACACACATGCTTCCTCCATCAACGATCAACCATCCACATTTTCCAAAACCTCTCTACACAGATCAACGAAGTCAGAAACAAATGTGACATACATGAGTTCAAGAGGAATAGTTCTCATTTAAGCCACCAAGTTTTACCCACAGACCCTATAGGTTCATGACTGTCTTGAGCAAGAATTCCACTAAGAAACTCGCCAAACTAAATAGGAAAAAGCCCACAGGGTCTCAACCCTGCACAAAGAACTACAGGCAACTTAGTAAATCTGAGTGCCGCCAAGGTAATCCTCCCCAGGGAAGAACACACTAATTGGTATTCCAGTTCCAAAGGGCCAGCCTTGAAAACATACATACAAGCAACATTAAATGGACTCAACAGGTCATACTTAGAAACATATGTATGAATGTATGTATGAATACACAAAAGCATGGATGCATGCAATAACGATTAATGGAAACAGAAACCATGAATTTGGAGGAGAGTAGCAAGGGGTATATGACAGAGTTTAGAGGAAGAGAGAAAAATTGTAATTACTTTACAATCTCAAAAATGAAAACAAAGGAATTAAAAGTCCCTATAGTCTTGAATAGTCTTCACCTGTTACAAGCCCGAGTCTCTTCTGAGTCTCAAGGCTCTCTCTTAACTGTAACAAGCTGTAAAATCAGAAAATAAATCACATACTTCGAGAATACAATAGCACAGAATATATATAATCATTTTAAAATAAGTAGCTCAAGGGAACAGAAAGTAAAAAAAAATACCACACCAAACCAAACCAAGACAGAAATGTCTCAGGATACATGTGTCAAATTCTGTAGTTCCATGTCCAGTATCTGAGGCTTCAGTTCAAGGGGCGGGCTTCCCCCTCCAGCTTGCTACCAGTAACATAAATATCTCCTTGAGTTGCTTCTACTCCTGTGTGCCGCTCTCCTCCTAGCTGTCTCATGGCTTTAGCACCTCCAATATTTGGAGTCTCCACCATAATCCAGACTTTATACTTAACAGTAGCCCACAATGGCCCCTTAGGGCCTCCTTACAGAAACTCTTATCTTTTCATATATTGACTGGCATCAGCAGACCTCTGTCTTAGTTAGAGTTCCTATTGCCGTGACAAAACACTATGGCCTAAAAGGAGGATAGAGCTTATTTTCATTTACACTTCTGTATCACTATTCTTCATCAAAGGAAGTCAGGACAGGAACTCAAACAGCAGGAACCTGTAAACAGGATCTCATGATGCCAAGGCCATAGAGAAGTGCTGCTTGCTGTCTTCTTCTTCCAGGTTGCTCAGTCTGTTTTCTTATAATACCCAGAACCACCACCCCAAATGTGAACCACCACAATGATCTGGACCCTCACACATAAATCACTAATTAAGAAAATGCCCTATAAACTTGCCTATGGCTCGATCTTACAGAGGCAACTTTTCAACTAAGGTTCTCTCCTCTCGTATGACTCTTGATTGATTCAACTTGACATAAAAACTGGCTGGCAGTCCCTGTCAGAAATCAAGTGTTTAACTTACTATATGGTCAAGGATTGCACTCCCTCTGGCTAGATGTTGCACATGTAGGAGAATGAGTATGAGCAAGGATGCAGGAAAGAGACATTCCTTCAATATCTTAACAAAATTTCCCCTTAAATTAAACACTTATTTTTATCCAGTATATAAGTCTGGTACTGTAGACTGCTAAGCAATACCTTTTCCACTCTTTCCTCTACAAAACTCACCTCCCACGATAATATTAAGGTGCTAACTGTAGGCTTTTTTGTCCATGCTAGTGGAGAAGAAAGCCAACCTAGTGTAGAATAAACAGGCTTCTGTGTAATAATTTTCTCCCCTTGATCAAACAGGGAGAAACAAAAGCCCCAGGAGAATATTTCTCACTCGGCATCCTCATCCCTTCTCTTCTCCTGGGTCTGATTGTCACGCACTTGCACTAATTGTACCACATGGAGCAAACATTCTGAGGATGACAGCATGCAGAACCAGGCAGGGTGAACATGGAGCACAATTTAGATTGCTCAAGTCAGGCATTCCAAACCCCATCACTGGAGTGGCATTTGTCTGGATGGTAAGTGCTCTTCTGAGTGCTGTATATGTATCATTTATTATAAGCAACCCTGTGAGGATCCAGCTGCAACCCATTTCAGCGACTGACAAAACAGACTCGGGGGGGGGGGGAGCCTCAGTTCCATCCCCGTGCTTGGTGAAGTGGCAGTGTAGTTTCAAAACCACAGCTGTACAAACAAGAAAACCTGTACTTCATACTCAAACATTCATTGATCCCCTTTGTTCTTATGGCTTCTCAATTTGAGAAGAAAGCATTCACAACAGATAGGTCAATACTGAATGTTTAAGAATGAGCATAAAAAGCAATAGTGGATAAAGATCTTGAGAGTGTCTGAAAAGCCACGGATCAACATAAAGAAGAGTTCTGACTTCACACACACCAACCTGAGCAGATAATACAATCCACTGAGAGTCACACCTACCACCATTCTAAGGCTTGGGGTTGCTGGCCATAAACAAGGGCAGGTACCTTTGCAGCCATTTATTGAAGGTCCATTTGTAGATAAGTGAAGTTGCTGACTATTTTGGCAAGTGAGGAAGCACACATTGTGATCTGGTCAAATTAACTCTCTGGATGTTATACCAGGAAAGTTGTCAGCAGCAAGCAGTAGGCCAAGGATTTGTTGAAGAAAGGGGGTTAGAAAGAATGGGAGGGAAGGAAGAAATGAAGAAGGAACCTACGGAAACCGCTGTGCTAAGATAATGCAGCCACATTGGCTAGCATGACACCCAGCACATGATTTTAAACTCCATCGGAGTTTCCTGGCTTCTCATATCATTCTCACTGATTCTGAAGTTTCTAGCTGCCATATCCCTTGTACTTCATACTTGCTTTATCTACATTCGGGTTCCTGAGATTGCTTTTGATATCCATGGGAGGGAGTGTGATCCCTCACATCTGGACTCCTATGACACCATTTGGCTCTATAAACATTTCTAAAAATGGTCACTGAAGTGCCCACAAGATGTGTATTAATTTTCTGTTTCTGTTCTGACATAAGGAGAGTATTATCCTGCCATTTTTGACCTTTCTCACTAGATTACTCATGCATGAGAATTGCTTAGAGACCCATATCCCAAAATATCTCCAAGATTCTATGCCATTTACAGTTAGATGTTCTTTGAACCTTCTCCAGATTCACTGTTATGGTGGTATTCAGTGTGTCCTCGGGACCAATGAAACAAGCATCACCTCTAAGCCAGTTAAAATGCACATTCCCTAGGTTCCATCCCAGTAGAATGATCATTCTAAGAGTAAGGCCCAATATGTGTTTTCAGTTGCCCTATGTTTGTTACACATAAGGGCTGAAGCAGTCTATGGTTTAAGCACCACTACACAAACCAAGTTAATGAAAGAAACAAATGTGTCATTATCTTCCAGACTTAGAAATTAGATTATCATGTATTAAAACATTTCATAGAGAAGATAAGAATGTATGTGTTGTCTCAGTTCCCTTAAAAGAAACGTTCTGCAAGATATGAACTGCAATACAAAGTGTTTGCTGTAAGGATACACCAGGAAGCAGCAGACAGGAAATAGAGAGAGAGGAAGAAGGAGAGTCCCTGTCCATAACAGTTCAAATTGGTTGGAGACTCTCAAATGAACACAGAAAACATACCATAATATTTCATCCAAAGCTGGGAGGATTGGACATCTCTACACTAATTTCTTCTCTCCTGTCAGTGAGTTTGTTTATGGACTACACATGCCTTTGCATTATGGTTTGTACCTGCAAGGAACTGAGGTCTATGACTTCAAAGGAAGTCTAAAGAAAGAGAAGTGGCCAGCCACTTGAGGCATAGAAATTGCCACAAAAACGTGGATTCTAATTATGCTAGGTTGTGGACTAGATCATAAGATTCCATATACAAATGTTCCTCTTACAATCACATTTAAGTTAGTTCGGCATTGTAAAAGGGTAGGGCTATGTGGTAGGCAAGGTTGGTAAGATTAGGTCTCTTTGTGTTTCAACTTCACAGTAATTTTACTTTTACTTTAATTACATATGAAGGGGTGAAGAGAGATGCCTTGTCAAGACATATTAATTTCTACATTAACTTTACAAGTTATGTTTTATAAGTCACCATAGTTATCTTACAGACTATGTAAACCTTAGTGTTCCCACAAACAGATGGCAGTTGGATTTAAAAATACAGCTTAAGTTAATACAGATAGTTAAAATATTTAATTAGTCTGCTAATCAAAATAGTATTTTCAGCCCATAAAGATTCAATTTATTTCAAACACAGAATAGAGCTTTTTATATAGAAGCAGAAGAAAAGTGGAAAAGTAGTATTAAATAATTTGTTCTATACCCATTTAATTAAAGATTTACAATTTATAAATGAAAATTTGCCTCTCTGGTTTATGTTTTGCTTTCTCAAAACAAAAAGAGGTTGATAGTACACTATTTTCAAACTAGAGCTTTCTTCATGGTAACAAAATCATTAATTAGTAACAGATTAATCATATCCAGTTACACATTTACTAAACTCAATTCTTCTGCATTTTCAACCCCAAATCTGTACTCTAAAAATTAGCATGTTATAGTTGATCTTCCATTATTCTGCTACATCTCTCATCCACATAAAAAAGAAGCTCCTGTGTTTGGGCATGCAGAAAAAAGACTACCTATCCCAGCATGCCTTGAAGCTACATGTGACTCTCCAACTAAACCCTACTTGTAAGACAAGAGTAGAAATTACAATTGCTGCCTCTGACAGTCCATTCTTTAAATTCCAGCCTGCACATTTTTTTGTCTCTTTTTACTTTACCCATGCTTCTTGCCTGCTAACTGACACAGCTGTGATGACTTCTCAATTATGTGTTCCTTTAAGGGGTAAAGTTTAAGCTATCTGGCAGAAGTCAACTTGTTGCAGTCCGTTGGATACATTCAACCACCTGACTGTTTTTATAAAGCCTGCAGGAAATGATGGGGTTTTTTTTAGAGGCTGGAAAAAAATCAGAGAAGAACAATATTTCATGACACATGAAAATCACAAAGAATGCAAGTGTCCATGCTCACAAAAAATGTATTGGAAGAGAGCCACGTTCATTCATGCACTTACTGCTGCTTTTGTGCTTTATTGGCAGAGTTGAGCATGTGAGACAGAGACCACATGGCCCACAAAAAATAACATATTTGTCATCTCGC
The DNA here is from genome assembly GCF_903992535.2 of Arvicola amphibius. NCBI lineage: Eukaryota > Metazoa > Chordata > Mammalia > Rodentia > Cricetidae > Arvicola > Arvicola amphibius. Next base: position 152,264,511 of record NC_052049.1, on the reverse strand, counting down.
CTTTAACAAAAATGTTGAATTCCTAATGTTAGTAATCGAGGCCAAATCAGCAATGGAAGAAGATAGAAAACAGAAGGACTCCAGATTTTTCAACAGTTCATAGAATAGAGTTACTATACATTCCTTGATTGAATGCCTTGTGACCAACATATCACAGTAAAGAAGACTCCATAATACAATGTCATGGACCCTACATTTCTCACTTCTTTCCTCATCCTATCTGTCATGTGTCTCTCAAGTCCATCTCACTGAAAGAGGACCACACAATCCCGTCTCTCACCGTTGGCACAGATACTAAGATGGTAACAGGCTAAATGCAATTCAAAGCTTGAAATTTGACATGTGCATATTAGTCTGTCCTCCGGAGCCATGAGAAGAGTGTTGTCTGGAAACACACTGACCCATGGAGAGAGAGAGAGAGAGAGAGAGAGAGAGAGAGAGAGAGAGAGAGAGAGAGAGAGAGAGAGAGAGATTTGAAGCTCACTCACTTTGCATCCACCATTGTAAAGGAACCAACCCAGTTACACACACATACCCAGTCTTGGTTCAGACTGCCTTATCAGACCAATGTAAGAAGTGATTGTCTCATCTACACTATTCACTTTGGAGAGTGATTTGTTATTAGCGAAAACATGCTAATACATGTGCTTAATTTGTCTCTGTTACATGTAACAAAACATTAACTTGCATTGCTTGTGGATTATGACTTTTCTCCTACAAGAAAGCATGCCAAACTTTCTGAAATAGATACGCTAATAGGGTGGAATCTAACCGATCTGAGAAGGAAAATATAAAAGCCTAAATCGTCCATATAACATATATGCAATTATTAAGCATTCAATTTAGCCTTGGTTTCCCAATGTGTACTATGACACTATTATCTTTATATCATGGGCTGTTATATAAGTTAATAAGATAATATAATGTAGGCAAGAAATTAATATGCCATAAAACATTAAAATTGACCATTATTGAGCATTTACTGTGTGCCCATACATATGCTAAAGCAATCCTGTGAGAAGCATTCTATTTAAATCTTAATAATACATAGAGAGAAATAAAATTTACAGTATTTAAACAGTTCCCTCAAGGGCAGACATGAAATGGCAGATCTGGGAGTAAACACCTGGAGTCTATAATTCTAGCACTTATCATCCTCTATTCATTCCATTCTTATATTCTTTAAAGTCCAAGTCGTATTTTCTTTCAGGAAAAAAAAATACTATTTATTCTCAAAACAAAGTGGTAATTATTACTTCTTTAAAAGACAACTTGCCAGCATCCAGGTCCACACTCAAACCAGTGTGGTCCTGTTATGTGGTAAACCATGAAGTCATTTCCATGTTGCGATCACTTACTGAAGCAGCCTATTTCCACTCTCAATATCACCAATATCGTACCAGCTTTCAAATTCAGGCCAGCCATGAACCAGGGCGCTCTTATAGACTACTACATAAAGATATTCAAAGCCAGGTTTGTTTTTTTTTTATTCTTTATTTTTTTATAAAAATTTTCCATCTCCTCCCCTCCACCTCCCCCTTCCCTCCCCTCCCTTCCATCCATACCCCCACTCCCTCCCTCTCCAAGCCAAAGAGCCATCAGGGTTCCCTTCACTATGTTAAGTCCAAGGTCCTCCCAGCTCCCCCTAAGTCCAGGAAGGTGAGCAAACAAACTGACAAGGCTCACAGTGAGCCCGTCCATGCTGTAGAGTTCATGCTCATCGCCGTTGTCCTTGGTTTCTCAGTCCTCCTCCACCGTCAGCCACATTGAGAGTCCGGTTTGGTCCCCTGTTCCATCAGTCCCATTCCAACTGGACTTGGTGGTCTCCCGTTAGATCTGTCCCACCGTCTCAATCGGTAAACGCACTCCTCATGGTCCTGACTTCCTTGCTCATGATCTCCCTCCTTTTGCTCCTCATCAGGACCTTGGGAGCTCAGTCCGGTGCTCCTATGTGGGGCTCTGTCATTTTCTCCATCCAATGCCAGGTTTGTTTTTAAGCACATCCATAGACACTAGGCCAGAGAATGGATGAGAGGAAAAGAATGAGAGAGAAGAAGAAATTAACCTGGACTCATCAATTTTTCTTTGATTAAGAAGTTTGCAGACAGATTTCTGTGATTAATAAGTAAGAAATTACACTGCTTCATAATTATGGATGAAATAATTAAAGATGTTGAAAATAAACTCTATTAGTGTAACTTTTATCTGGTCCTGTAAATACTATTATCTCCACTATAAGAGGAACAGATACTTAAGTTCTAATTCTCTGGGCGTCTTCATTCTCTGTGACTCTTAACTCAATATAGAGTGAGCTAAAATGCCTGCTTTGTATTTCAAGCAGCATTGCTTTTTGTAGACTCCTTGTGAACGCAAAGGTGCCCGTCTCGAAAATGTTAATCTCCAAAGCAGTATTAGTAACTAAGCTACCAGCTCTATTTCCATGGTTTTAAAAAATACCTCAGACAAAGATTTGGAAAGAACGTCTCCAAAATCTGGGATCAATCAGGAAATCACTCCCTAAAAGTCTTGTTAGCTCCATTAAGTGTTTCCATCTAAAGAATGAGTTCGACTTTAGAACAGTTCCAAATCCTCTGAATTAATTTTCCATTTTCCTTTCTGCCACTCCAGCACTTCTTTTCATATATGCCTTTGTGTTTTTTTCCCAGCTTGGCAGATATTTGAAATTTTTAATGGGTAAATTTGAGTTCTTGAATTAATTCATAAGGGTAGGATTATACCAACCTATTCTGGCCAGTAAATTATCACTTTAAATTAAATCACCAAGCAACCAGAGTTCATATGCTTATAAAGATCAGTCAAATACACCAGAGACTGTCTAAACATTTCATAACTTTTCTGGAATGTGCTGTTGCCAATCTTCATAATCTATATAAATGTATGGGGTTTTGCCAAAGAATACAACCATGGCCTGCTGTCCAAATCTTATCAAAGTCTAAGCAAAAAGAGAGTAATTCTTGGAGCATATGGTCTAAAGCCCTTATGGGACACCCACCATTTTAATTCAGGGACTTCCACATTGTGTTCTAGAGTCCTGCTGTTGGGTTTTAAGAACAAGAGAAGCCAAATTGGCAGGTCCCATAACCTACATTTCCCACCTAAATCAAGAGACTTGGGTTTGTGTTGGGATTCTGCCATAGATTTCATTTGAAAAGAAGGAATATTCTGACACATAAAAAAAATTACAAAAACTAGTACTGTAGTAATTTTAGATTTTCTACTTAAATAAATCATGATCATAATTATATGATTATACCAGGCCATATTGGTTCCAAGACAATAATGATCTTCATCTTTGTTATTAAGGAGCACAGCAAAAAATACACAAACTCTCAACACAGCTATTATAAGTAATTATTATCATCTCATATATGACAACACTTGAAAAACCTTTCTTAGAGTTAAAGGATAAAAGACTTTAGATAGTATTGGAGAAGAAAGCAACATCTAATAAGATTTTCATTTTAATTTTTTACTTCCCAGGAATTTAGAAGCAAATGCATATCCAAGAGAGTACCTCTGCAAACAATGTCATGGCTTAAAACTTTTTTCTTCATATGCAAATTTATGGTTTTTTTAATTTTTTGCCAGGTTACATTGTTCTGCTGCTGCATTCTATTATGGGGCTGTATCATATACAACAGAATAAATAGAAATACATTTTACTCTCAGGTTAAAGAGCTTTGCTCTGGAAAGGTCTAGCCATTATTCTAACCTTGTATCTATCTAGACTTGCATTGGAGGTGGTGATAGATAATACACCCATGATGTCCTCATTGAAAGGCCACATGAAAGCAAGCAGGGCTTTAAAGGCAGATAAGCTTTCTCCTGAAGGACACACCGGGAAAATGTGCATACCATTTCAACACAAATATCCCTAACCAAACTAGACATAAACACAGTACTTATGGCTGTATTTTCATCTTTGGATTCCTCAATATTTGCTGAAGATAATATACAGACATGAGGAAATGGCCACAGTAGCGAGTAATACAATTGCTAAATGGTAGTTGCTAGGATGGAGGCATGTACGAACTGCTTATGATAATAAATAAAGAGGTGCCCTCGATACCATATTAATATAGACCTCCATGTGAACTTGGGTTGTGGTAAATGAGAAAAGATGAAAGAAGGCTGATTTATACAGACAAGAGAGTAACAGAGGTACACCAGGGTATGTCTAGCTCACAAGAATCCTTTGAAATTGTATGAGACTATACTATACACCCCTTTCCTACTCTAATTCCCATTAACCTAAGTTGTCAATATGGGCACAGATGTCTCTTACTAAATCCTCCTCGTCAGTTTCCTAGGATCTGAATCTTTGAAGTCTTCAGCCAGACTATGTAGCGAACAAAGAGAAAGTCCTCCTGTACAGGACTTCTTACTGTTTTATACTGTAGGTAGCACAGGGGTTACTGTGGAAAGAATGAACAGTGCATCCTTCTCCTCATTGCCTAAAGTCCATTTGTGCCTTATCACATCAATAATATACTAAAATATGTTTGTTTTTCCATTGAAAAATCTAGGTAATACTAAAGGCATTTAGTATTACATTATCACATTTTCAAAGTGACACAGATTAAACAAAATTCTTTTCTGCTCTTTATATTCAGATTGGCTGATACAAACTCTGAAAATTGTATTTATCAAGTTGACAGTGCAGATTGAGATAACTGGCTAGAGATTAAAAGTGCATCATAAACACACAGATTAAGATGATTCCCACTGTGCCTGTCTTAATGGACCAAATCATAAAAATGGTAAAATCCACTAGAAACATACAGAAATAGTAAGACGGACTTGAGGGTGACAGTCAAGAATATTCACTCAAAGTAGAAAAACCTAGACGACCAATGGTGTCTTACATGCTCTGTACTGTGCCCTAGTCTAACAGTGAGCAGGTGACAGACCTAGACGACCATGGTGTCTTACATGTTCTGTATTGTGCCCTAGTCTAACAGTGAGCAGGTGACAGACCTAGACGACCATAGTGTCTTACATGTTCTGTATTGTGCCCTAGTCTAACAGTGAGCAGGTGACAGACCTAGATGACCATGGTATCTTACATGTTCTGTATTGTGCCCTAGTCTAACAGTGAGCAGGTGACAGACCTAGACGACCATGGTATCTTACATGTTCTGTATTGTGCCCTAGTCTAACAGTGAGCAGGTGACAGACCTAGACGACCATGGTATCTTACATGTTCTGTATTGTGCCCTAGTCTAACAGTGAGAGGGTGAGAAAACGCAAATGACTCAGTGGTAATGAAAAACCAACTTCGTTCCATCATGATTTTGAAATTCGACACTAGAACTAAAAGCCATGAATATTTTACCACTGCTATGTCTGCAATAAAATGAACTAAATTTGATATACTAGGAATCAAGAAGAAAAATTGCTATGCTTCTGATGATCATATCATTTAGAGGCAATCAGCATTAAAAGTTATTAGATTTAACAAGAAAGCTTACAAAGTAACTATAATACAGAAAATTGAGAAAACTAATTCTCCCATATGCCATTGCTTATATTTTAGAAATAATTTAATAAGTAATTTAAATGCAATAAAATAATTATATAAAATGTAATAAAAACATCATTTTAAGGTCTATATACAAACAACTTTAATTTTTAATTAATATTTTAATTTTTTATTTCTTGATATTATAATATGATTATATCATCTCCCCTTCTTTCTATCCCAAATCCCTTGCTCTCATTTAAATACAAGGTTTCATTTTATTTAATTGTTAGTACCTACATGTATATATTCAATATGCATAGTCTGTATATTACTTATATGTATATGTTACAGGCATGACCATGATATTGGATGCCCAACTGGTGTGCTCTGCTCTGGAGAGGATTATTTCTCCAGCTCTCGACATTCCTTAATTGTCTGTTACCTTTGTCCAGGGTTGAAACCATGTGATTCTTGTGCATGGAGACATCTATTTTTATGAGTACCATTTGATGAAGATGCTTTTTTCCCTCCAGTTTTATTTTTAGTGTTGTTAAATTTTAAATGACTGAAGTGTTATGTACTTCAGTTTGGGTCTCTGATTTTGTTCTACAGGTCTGTTTTGGTGCCAGTGCTGCACTGTTCTTATTACCATGGCTTTGAATTATATCCTGAAATCTGGAAGGCAATCCCTCCAGCATTGTATTTTATGTTCAGGATTGTTTTGGCCATTCAGGATCTTTTGTGGTTGCATATGAAATTTAGGACAGTGTTTTCCATTTTTATGAAGAATGAGATGGGTATTTAGGTTGTGGTTACATTGAATCTGTAAATGGCTATGGGTAAAATATCATTTCCATATGTTAATTCTCCTAATCCATGAACATGGGTCGTGTTTCCATTTTCCAGTGCGTTTCTGTGTCTCCTTCTTCAAAAGTTTTCATTGTAAATGTTCTTCAGTTCCTTGCTTAAACTTATCCTAGACATTTTTTTCTTTTGGGGATATTGTGAATGGAAATTTGCCCATGGCCCCTTCCTCTGTATGTCTGTTGGCATATGTAAAAATGCACCTTGATTTGTATCCTGCCCCTTACTGAATTTATTTATAGTTTCTAGAAGTATTCTGGTAGAATTGAGGGATCTCTTCTGAATAATAAATGCCATAACATCTGCTCATAGGGACAGTTTAATTTCTTCTTTTCCTATTTTTACATCATTAATTTCATTCTCTTCCTTTATCATTCCAGCTAGTGCTTCAAGCACAATGTTGTTAAGAAATAGTGATTATGAACAGCCCTTTTCTTTGCTGATTTTAGTATGATTTCTTCACGTTTTTCTTCACTTAAGATGATGTTGGATTTGGGTTTATCATGTGTAGTTTTTAATATTTTCAAGAATATTTACTCTAATCTTTCTTTAGAATTTTTATCATCAAGGCGTATCCATTTTGTCAAAAAATTTTCTGTATTGATTGACAAGATTTTGTAATTTGGGGATTTAATTCCATTTGTGTTGCTTATTACATTTATTGACTTCTGTATACCTAACCATCCCTGAATTTCATGTGGACATGAAATTATGTTTGTCTGTATTTAGTTTGCAGTTATTTTATTGACAACATTTTAATCTATTTCATTAGGGATATTGGCCTTTATTTTTATCTTTTTTTTTTTTTGCTTTGGTTTTTTGAGACAGGGTTTCTCTGTGGCTTTGCAGCCTGTTCTGGAACTAGCTCTTGTAGATCAGGCTGGCCTCGAACTGACAGAGATCCGCCTGCCTCTGCCTCCCGAGTGCTGGGATTAAAGGCGTGCACCACCACCGCCGGCTATTTTTTTCTTTCTATTTGTTATCATTGTTGTTGCTGTTGTACTTTTACCAGGCTTTGGTATAGAGAGATACTGGCTTCGTAGAAATATCTCAATGAAGAAATAGTCATAAAACGTTCCTTGTGTTTCCACTTTTCTAATAAGTTAAGAAGGAATGGCTATAGATCTTTCTTGAAAGTCGGGTAGACTTCTGCTGTGAATATATCTGACCCTGGACATTTTTAGTTAGGTGACTTTTTATTGTAATTTTGGTCTTCCCATTTATAATAGGTCTGATTAACTTGTTGATTTCTTTTAGATTTAATTTTGATGGTTTTTCTGAATCTAGAAATTCATACATTTCTTTTAGATTTTTTAAACACAATACAGTATATGTTTCCAAGTATTCTCTTATAATATTTGGAATTTCTTTGGTGTCTATTACAATATTTGCCTGTTCATTTCTTTCTAATTCCATTAATTCTGGTCTTCTCTTTCTTTACGTTAGTTGGACCAAAGGTCTGTCATTCCCTCTCAAAGAATCTTGTCTTAGATTTGTTAATTCTTTGTATGGTCTTCTTTTCAAAATATTTCAGCTCTAATTTTTATTTCTTACCATTGACTGGGTTCAGATTTGATTTACTTATGCTTTCTGAAATTTTTGAGTTGCCTCATTGAGTCATTTATCTGTACTATTTTATTGAAATTTTTCATATAATTTGATCATGAATTCTGATAATAATTTTACATCTCCTAGTTCATCCCAGATTCCCACCTCCCTACTCACCCAATTCTACACCCTTTCTTTCTCCTTAGAAAACAAACAGGCAAACATACACTTTAGACATTTTTATGATTTTTAATGCAAGCATTTAGAGCTATAAATTACTCTCTTAAGACTGCTTTCATTGTGTCCAAGATGTTTTGTTGTGTTTTCATTTTCATTCAATTCTAGAAACTTTTTATTTGTTTCTGGATTTCTTCTTTGACCCATTCATAATTCAGTAATAGGTTGCTTAATTACCATGAGTTTGTATATTTACCAAAGATATATTTGCTATCAATTTTAAGTTTTATTGTATTGTGGTCAAATGGGATACACCGGGATATTTCAATCTTTTTGAATTTATAAATATTTGTTCAGACCATAATCCATTCAAAAGGAGTTTCCATGTGCTGCAGAATAGAATATGCAATCTTTGATATTTTAGTGGAATGTTATGTAATTATCTGTTAAGTTCATTTGATGTAAGATTTCAGTTAATTATGATGTTTAAATTTAGCTGTTTACTAGAGGAAGTGGGGGGAGATGCTTTCTCTTAATGGGTTGAAGCTAGTCCATGTCTTTAAATCCAGAAGTATGTTTTTAGTTTAATTGGGTAAATTGAAGCATGGTACATGTATGTTTAGGATAGTAAAGAATTTTTGGTTAACCATTTCCCTGATTAGAATGAAATGTACCTCTTTACCTCTTTTGATTATTTTTTGTTTGAAATCTATTTTGTCAGATATAAAGACAGCAATACCGTTTCATTTCCTGATCACCTTGGATTGGAGTTCTTCTGTCAACCCTTTTACGCTAGGTATTTTCTATTTTTAAAGATAAGATATATTTCTGGTATAGAGCAGATAGATATTGTTTTTTTATATAGTCAGCCAGCCTTTATCTTTTGACTAGAGAATTGAGGTCATCAATATTTAAAGTTATTACTGAAATATGTGTTAATTATAGTCAAATGTTGTGAAATTTTTACTGATCTTGTTTGTATTCCAAGTAGCACTTAGTGTTTTAGCAAGTATAGATTTGTATGTTTTCCTACAGTTCATGGTTATGCTAATTCCTTTCTCTTCAGTTGAAAATGCTGATTCCTTTATTTTCTTTAGGCTGTTTATATTGTATAAAGTTTTTCTTTCTCCCTTAACTTTGGCAGGTAGTTTTGTTTAGTCCATTAGTCTAGATTGGCCATCATGGTCTTTTAGGATTTGGAATGCATTGCCCCAGGCTCTTCTGGCTTTCAATGTTTCCATTGAGGAATCAGCTGTTACTCTGACTTCTAAACATGACTTGTATTTTACCTTTTGCCACTTTTAATATGCTTTCTTTATTCTATACACTTAGTCTTTTAACTATGATATTCCACAAGGATATTCTTTTCTGTTTGGTGTTCGGTGTGCTTCTTGTATCTGCATGGACATGCCTTTCCTTATTTTGGGAAACTTTTCTCATGATCTTGTTGAAGACATGGACTATGCTAATGATTTGGCATTCTTCACCCTCATCTATTGCTATAATTTGAAGGTTTGGTCTTTTCAGTGTCCCATATTTTCTGCATGTTCCTTTCATGTGGTTTTTTTTATCATTGTAAATATCAAGAAGTGTACACAAATGAAAACATCTTTAAAATACCACTTCACTTCAGTTAAAAAAGCTATCTTCAATAAATCTGAAATGAAATGCTATAAAGAATGTGGAGGAAAAAAAGGAGCTCTCATACACTGCTGGTGTGAGTACAAGCTTAATATAGCCATTGGGGAATCAGTTTGGAGGTGTATAAAAATATAAAAATAAAACTACCATATGACTTTACTATTTCATGTGGTTTTTTTTAAATGTTCTTATTCTTTGCTTATTTCATCTAAATCTCCTGCTTTCTCTTTGAATTCTGCTGTTCTTTGTTTTCTTGATTCATTCTACTTACATGGTTTTCCTTTGAGTCTTCTAGTTGGGTTATTGGACTTTTCAATTCTATAGTCATCAGCCTGAGACTTCTTTGGTGATGTATGCTGTGAATATGATTAGTGAAGACGCTGCTGTGACCAATGGCAGGGCAGAATAAAGCAAGTCATGAAATCAAAGCAGAAATAGAGGAGAAAAGAAGGTTAGGCAGGGAGGCACCATGTAGTTGCTGAAGGTAAAAGATGCCAGAATGTTACCAGTAAGCCACAGTCTCATGGTGATACACAGATTAATATAAATAGGTTAATTTAAGATGGAAGAACTAGTTAAGAATATGCTTGAGCTATTGGCAAGACAATGCTGTAATTAATATAGTTTTGTGTGATTATTCCAGTCTGGATGGCCAGGAACCAAAAGCACAGTCCCCATTTGCATAATGGTGCCCAAATGACTAGGGCTAACCCATATAACCAGCTACCCACTTCAGTTTGGGTGCTTGTACACCCACCCGGTGTCTGAAGGAATATAGCTAAGAACTCGGCCTCATGAATTAGCACGCCCCACCTAGGCAAGTGTACCAGGTATGCATGGACAGGAGAGCATGGTAGATTCCCACTGCATATACAGAGATATTTCCAGGCCACACAACATGCTGCTTGGCAGATTTAGCTTTTACTCAGACAAAAAAGAGTTTGTTGCATGGTGTTTCACAGAGCTGGGGTGTGAGCTTGGCTCTCACCCAGCAGTCCCAGAGCAGCCAGTAAATATACCACTGCTGTATCGAAAGGTCAAGAGGCACAGAACTAGCACCCAGGCTTTCTACAACCACATTTTAAAATGTTCCTTGTCAGAAAAAAAAAATTCAGATATATAATCAGACTCAGAAATAAAAGACCTCTAAATAAGACACAGTGGGTTTTTTTTATTTTTATTGAGCTTTACATTTTTCTCTGCTCCCCTTCCTGCCTCTCCCCTCCCCCTTCAAACCTCCCCCAAGGTCCCTATGCTCTCAACTTACTCAAGATCTCTTGTCTTTTTCTACTTCCCATGTAGATTATATCTATGTATGTCTCTCTTAGGGTTCTCATTGTTGTCTAAATTCTCTGGGATTGTGATTTGTGGGCTGGTTTTCTTTGCTTTATGTTTAAAAACCACTTATGAGTGAGTACATGTGATAATTGTCTTTCTGTGTCTGGATTACCTTACTCAAAATGATGTTTCCTAGCTCCATTCATTTGCCTGCAAAATTTAAGATGTCGCTATTTTTTTCTGTTGTGTAGTACTCCATTCTGTAAATGAACCACATTTTCCTTATCCATTCTTCGGTCAAAGGGTGTTTAGGTTGCCTGACTCCACCTTCTTCCCTACTCTACCTCGCTTAGATTTCCCACCTTGCTATATTCTGTCCTTCCATAATTTAAAGCAGCTTCTTTATTAGCCAATGGTAATAAAACTTATTCACAGCATTAAAGAATCTCAGCATTAAGATGTTTGAAAAACACTGCTCTACGTAATTCTTATTGTCAAACATTTTTTCCAGGATATATAAGGTTTGTTGTCAGTGGAAGTGAGGTGGGGAATACCTCGCATATTATTTCTATTTTTGCAATGAGATTTGGTTATGTGGACTGGATTCTTTTGTTAGTTCTGTGTGTAGTTAGACTAACAGAAAGATGTGCTCAACCCAAAAGGTTAATTTTTAATGAAGTATTTAAAACAAAATTAGTAAGTATTGAATTCTATTATGTTCATTATTTAAAATAGTCAATATTACAAAAATATTGATCATTTCTATATTGACTTTTACTATCTAACATAAGCATAACACAATTTTGGAATATTTTGAGATGATTCTAAGTTACTCATAAAAATTAATTCACATGACAAGGAAAAGAAAATAAATTTCACAGACCCTAATGCTGAACACACAATACACTTTGGTTGCTAGGTTTAAAGAAATGAAGCTGTGTAAAAGATTTCTCCTTGCTCACTAGCTTTCATGATGTTAAAAGCAAAGAATACTGTACAAGCTGGTAGAGGAAATGGCATCAACTGCCTTGTCCATCTGTGAATGCTATGATCTAAAAAGCCAAACTGAAGCCAACCTGAAAAGCAAAATAGGCACACTGGTACAATAATGGCATAACTGTTATATGGTCAACTAGCCAACCTATTTTTGCACATGAGATTTACTCCATAAAAAGCAGTACATACTTGATACTGAAAGACTAGCCTAAAGCCCATGGCTGAGTATGTTTTTGGTCACACACACCAGGCCTTAAGCTTAGTCCATTGCTGGGTTACCATAAAATATCTCTCTAAAATGGAAATGTTATCTCTGTGCCAGAAACCTTCATCAGAAATGTTGCTAAAATTATTCCGTGTTTTTGCTTCTCAGCTGCCATTGGATTCGACCAGACTCTTGAGTGAGGGTCTCCCTTCTACTCCTCTAACCCTAGCGTTGCCCCTGTCTGTCTATTATGCCTCCACACTACTCAATAAGTCATGCTAGAATAAGCGACTAATAATTTATGAAGAATAACATAGTTTTGGAGTAAGAAAAGGCTTTAGAAGTAATTTTTTAAATTGCTTCATTGTATTAAGCACAGACATTACGAAAGTGTAAGAAATTATAAAATATTATAATGTGGTACATGTCTTTAAGATACCAGAGAAAACATTAAAGATGGGTTAAATGATGATGACAAAATATTCCTAATTTACAAAATCATTTGGTGTGCTGTGCCTGCCCCATCATCCTGCTGTTCCCTGTGTCTTGTTAGAATCAAAGTGGAAGCCATCTTTAACCATCTGCAACTATTCCTGGGGCAGCTGAGGAAAGGGTAAATTCAGAGATCCACTGACTAGCAAGTTGGAAAGCAAAATCCCAAGCCATTAAGTTTGAGAAAGAAAAAAAAATTATAACATATGTCTTGGAATCAACCGAGGAGTTTATATTCAACCTAACCTGGGCTGTGGGAGAGATGACTTTTGTGCCACTGTTGTTTCTTCTGTATTTGCTGAATTTAAGTACAAGAATAATGAACTCGGTAAATCCTACACCCCATCATTCATATCCCTAGATGAATATATCTCTGATCTCTTGGCTATAGATGGCCCTTTGATCTATCTCCCTCCTTCACTCCATGTGGGTCATTCAGGTAGATGTGCAGACCCCAGAGCTATGAAGATACTCTCCTCATGCATGGAAATAAATGTTATATCTTTTCTTTTCATACAGTGCTAAAAATCATTGAATATAAAATGATAAAGATAACTTATGCATGTGCATTAGGAAGATAATTTAGTACCTTTTTCATAAATTTTTTGTGAAGACTAGTTAACCTAGAATGGTATCTAGAAAAAGTTCTAAATAAGGATTAGCTTATTAAGAGGATTCATGCTATTACCTTCCTTGGTAGAACACCAGCCATTCATCTGATGGGATGAGAATCGTGACTGCAAAATTTCCTCAGAGTGCAGGACTAGGTGGTTATGAACCTTTCAATGGATCACCTTACGAAACACAGCCAGTTACTACAATCTTCATTGTACATTAGAATACATTTTATTTTACTATTAGCAATAATATAGAATTTAAAAGAGTTACCAATTGATTCTTGTTTCATTTCTTTTTGTGTAATTCTATAATACAAATATGGTGCCAGCAATATAATTTATAAGCAATGCTTATATGGGACTTCATAAACAATTAAAATGACTGGGAAATAAGTGTACTTCTATTCTTTGATTCTCACAGCTGCTAAAGTTATTCTCTTAATAACAGTTGAAACATGCTGAATGCTTCTTTAAAATGCTGTTAATGGCTCCCTGTGGTCTCATGAACACAATCCAAACTCCTTAATAGTATGTGAACAACCACGTCATTTTCAGTCTAATACCTATGAGGCAGTCCTCATCCCATCAGATATGATATTTCCCATATTTCCATAACACTTGGCCTGCAAGGCTAGCTTATGAATCATTTTATTCTGTAAGCATCATTGGGAACTTATGTGCAACAGTGAATAGAATTGTTGATAAAGTCAGGAAACTCTGAGCCCAGATTTCCCATCAAACCTTTGTCAATGTATCTGAGTTTCAATCCCTTAACTTTCAAGTGGATTTAATGGAAGGCTGTTAGGAAGTAAAATATAGGGTTTGAAGGGGAATTGTTCCCCAAGAAGCTCATGCACTTGAGTTAAATGCATTAATGGGAGCTATGGAACCTTTAGGACTTAGAGCTTTATTAGAGAAGTATGTGACTTAAGGAGGACTTTCACTTAACGATGTACTCTATTTCTCTGCTACCATACACCAGAAAAAACTCTTTCCTTTCAGTTGCTTTTGATCATAGTGACCACAGCAACATAAAAGCGACCAATTCAAAGTGAAATGTCTAGTTTCAATGTCTGTTTTGAAAAGGCCTCAACATTAGCTCAATCAGTATACCAAGAGATAAATTACTCATTCTGAGAAATGGATTTCTATGCAGGATTTGATTGAATGTGAATCATAACATATTCACATATTCAGTCATATCTCTTAGGGATTCTGTGATTCTACCTAATGAAATTTACATATTAATAAAGGTACTCTGTGTTACTCAGTAAAATGACTAATTTTAGAAATGCACTTAATCTCCTTTATTTCCAAAATATATTCAACTTTTGCTGCCACATAACACCTAAATCTCTTGAGTTTTCTATATTTCTGTTTTAAGATTAGCAGGAGTATGTTCTATTTGCCTCAAAAATATCCACTACTTTCTCCAAAACTTTTATCATGAAAGGGTTTTGGATTTTGTCAAAGTCTTTTTCAGCATCTAATGAAATGATCATATGGATTTTTCTTTCAGTTTATTTATATGATGGATTTCATTGATAGATTTTCATAAGTTGAACCATCCCTACATCTCTGGAATGAAGCCAACTTGATCATGGTGGACGATTTTTTGATGTTTTCTTGCATGTGACTTGTCAGTGTTATATTGAGTATGTTTGCATGGTGTTCATGAGAGAGATTGGTCTCTAATTCTCTTTCTTGGTTGAGTCTTTGTGTGGTTTCAATATCAGGGTAACTAGCCTCATTAAAAGAGTTTGGCTGGCCGGGCGGTGGTGGCGCATGCCTTTAATCCCAGCACTCGGGAGGCAGAGGCAGGCGGATCTCTGAGTTCAAGGCCAGCCTGGTCTACAAGAGCTAGTTCCAGGACAGGCTCTAGAAACTACAGGGAAACCCTGTCTCGAAAAACCAAAAAAAAAAAAAAAAAGAGTTTGGCAATGTTCCTTCAGCTTCTATTATGTGGAACAGTTTGAGCAGTATAGGTATTAGCTTTTCTTGGAAGTTCTGGTATAATTCTTCTCTAAAAACATCTGGCCCAGGGCTTTTATGTTTGGGAGGCTTTGATACTGTTTCTATTTCCTTGCAAGTTAAAGGTCTATTTAAATTGTTTACCTGGTCTTGATTTAACTTTGGTATATTGTACTTATCTAGAAAATTGTCCATTTCTTTTACATTTTCCAATTTTTTGGAGTACAGGTTTTTGTAGTGTGACTTAATGATACTCTGTATTTCCTTGGTGTCTGTCATTATGTCCCCATTTTCATTTCTGATTCTGCTAATATGCATATTCTCTCTCTGCCCTTTGATTAGTTTGGTTAAGGGTTTGTCTAACTCATTGATTTTCTCTAAGAACCAGCTCTTTGTTTCATTGATTCTTTGTATTGTTTTCTTTGTTTTTATTTTAATGATTTTAGCCCTCAATTTAATTATTTCTTGTTGTCTACTTCTCCTAAGTCTGCTTTTTTGTTCTAGAGCTTACAGGTGTGCTACTAAGTGTGAGGTTTCGCCACTTTCTTTATGTAGGCACATAGTCTTTCTTCTTAGTTCTACTTTCATAGTGTCTCATAGGATTGACTATGTTGTTCCTTCATTTCCATCAAATTCTAGGAAGTCTTTAATTTCTTTCTGTATTTCTTCCTTGACCCAGGATGAGTCAATTGAGCACTGTTCAATTCCGATGAGTTTGTAGGATTTCTGCAATTAATGTTGTTATTAAATTTTAACGTTAAAACATGGTAATCCAATAAAATATAGAGGGTTAATTAAATTTTATTGTATCTGTTGAGGTTTTGTTATAGAGTATGTGATCAACTTTAGTGAAGGTTTCATAAAGTGCTGAGAAGAAAGTATATTCTTTTATGTTTGGGTGAAATGTTCCAAAGATATCTCTAAGTCCATTTGAGTCATGACATCTGTTATCTCTTCTTTCTCTGTTAACTTTCTGTCTGGTTGACCTGTCCATTCTCGAGGGTGTGGTGTTGAAGTTTCCTACTTTTAGAGCATGGGATTTGATGTGTGATTTAAGATTTAGTAAAGTTTGTTTTACGTATGTGGTTACTCTTGTCTCTAGGGCATAGATGTTCAGGATTGAGACTTCATCTTGATGGATCTTTTCCTGTTATGAGTATGAAGTATCCTTCTCTATCTCTTCTGATTGATTTTAGTTCAAAGTTTCTTTTGTTAGATATTAGATAGCTATACCAGTTTGTTTCATAGGTCCAGTTTATTGGAAAATTTTCCCAACCCTTTACTCCAAGGTAATGTCTGTCTTTGAGGTTAGCGTGTTTCTTGTATACAGCAGAAGGATAGATCCTGCTGTCATATCCATTTTCTTTGCCTATTTCTTTCTATAGGTGAATTAAGTTCATTGATATTAAGAGATATATTAAGATATATTAATGACCAGTGATTGTTAATTTCCATTATTTTTCAGTGGTAGAGTTTGTGTGTTTCTGGTCTTTGAGGTTTGCTAGTGTGAGTGTGTTTGTTGCCTTTGTTTTCATGTGTGCAGTAACCTTCTTTGGATTGGAGAGGAAGAAGTAAAACTTTTGTTATTTGCAGATGATACGATAGTATGTGTAAGAGACCCCAAAAAACTCTACCAGGAAACTACTACAGCTGATATATACCTTCAGTAATATGTCAGGATACACGATTAACTCAAAAATATCAGTAGCCCTCCTATATACAAATGATAAAGAAGCTGAGAAAGAAATCAGAGAAAGATCACTTTTCACAAATATCATAAAATTATTTTGGGGTACCACTAACCAAAGAAGTGAAAGACCTATTTGACAAGAACATTAAGTCTCTGAAGAAAGAAATTCAAGAAGATACCATAAAATGGAAGGATCTCCCATACTCATGGATAGGTAAGATCAACATAATAAAAAATAGCAATCCTATCAAAAGCAATCTACAGAGTCAATGCAATCCCCATCAAAGTCCCAACACAATTCTTCACAGACCTTGAAAGAACAATAATCAACTTCATATGGAAAAACAAAAAGCCCAGAATAGCCAAAACAATCCTGTACAATAAATGAACTTCCAGAAGCATTACCATCTCTGACATCAAGCTTTATTAGAGAGCTACAGTAATGAAAACACTTGGTCTTGGCATAAAAACAGAGAGGTAGACAAACAGAATCGAATCAAGGACCAAGATATTAATCCACATACCTATGAATACATGATTTTTTAAAAAGAAGCTGAAATTATACAATGGAAAAAATAAGAATCTTCAGCAAATGACATAACTAGATGTCATCATGTGAAGAATGAAAATAGATCTATATTTATCCTCATGCACAAAACTCAAGTCCAAATGCATTAAAGATCACAATATAAATCTGACTATACTGAACCTAATAGAAGAGAAAGTGGGAAGTAGCCTTCAATGCATGGGCATAGGAGACTACTTCCTAAATATGATCCCAGTAGCACATACACTGATCGCAACAATAAATAAATGGGACCTCCGGAAACTGAGAAGCTTCTGTAAAGCAAAGGACACAGTCAATAAGACAAAAAGGCACCCTGTTGAATGGGAAAAGATCTTCACAATCCACACATCAGACAAAGGACTGATCTCCAAAATATATAAAGAACTCAAGAAATTACACATCAAAATTCCAAATAACTCAAATAAAAAAATGGGGTACAGAAGTAAACAGAGAACTCTCAACAGAAGAATCTCAAACGCCTGAGAGACACTTAAGGAAATGTTCAACATCCCTATCCATCTTGGAAATACAATTCAAAACAACTCTGAGATACCATCTTACACCTGTCAGAATGGTTAAGATCAAAAACACCGAAGATAGCTTATGCTGGAGAAGATGTGGAGTAAGGTGAAGACTCATCCATTGCTGGTGGGAATAAAGATCCGGCAGAAATAATAAAATAGAGATTAAAATAACAGTATACAGAATCAATAAAATATAAAAACTTAAATTAAAAATAGTGGAAAGGAGGTCAAGGCAGGAATTGAGGAATGACAGCTAACACTAAGGGTCACAGAAACCTACAACAGTAGAAACACGTTAAAATAAAACAAATATGAAAGAAATCTAAACATATTCACCAAATAAGACCCAATGAGACATCTCTTCCACCAAATGAAACCGCCAGTGCCAGAACTGAGTTACACTGAATTGATCTGTTGGTAAAGGGGCCCCATGGAAACTGCCAAACAACTCAGACAACTGCCAGATTTTTGGTTGCTCACCACAAACTTTTAGTAAGGCTCTACTGCTGAAGATAAGCCCAACATATCTTGTTAGCATGGATAGTTTATTTTGGTACCTACCTAGGGCCTTCACCCCTACTGTACTAAAGCCCATGGCGTTGAAAGGTATTCTGCACATTGCCAAAGAAGAGAGGTAATCACTGACCCAGCAACAAATTTTTGGATGTTTGAAAGAAATGCTCCCCATAGACTCATATATTTGAATGCTTGGTCATTGGGGATTAGGAGAGGTGGTGTTGTTAAAATAGCATTCAGCCTTGTAGGGGTGGGCTTTGGGGTTCAAATGCTCAAGCCAGTCCCACTTTCTTGCTCTCCCTGCTCCCTGTCTACTCAGATGTAAAACACTCAAGCTACCTCCCCAACACCATGTCTGCCTGTGTGCCTCCATGCTTCCTACCATTATGATAATAAACTAAACTTCTGAAACTGTAAGTCAGCCCCAGTTAAATGTTTTCCTTTGTAAGAGTTGTAGTGGTCATGATGTCTCTTCACAGCAATGGAATACTGACTAAAACAAAAACCTTCAGTCTATCATGGCAATCAGCCTGCATGATAGACAGGTACAATTGAGACATAAAATGTCTGTAAGTAACCAGCCACTATCTGACCGGATAAGGCCCACTCCATGAGATGGATCCCATGCCTGACATTGGTCAGGGGTCCAAGAACATGAGATTAGATAGACTATGCATCTAGGGGAAAACCAAATACTATTATTTGGCAGTAGTTCTCAACCTGTGGATCACTACCACTTTGGGAATCAATTGACCCTTTCACAGGGATTGCATAGCAGATATTCTGTATATCAGATATTTACATTATGATTCACAGTAGTAGCAAAATTATAGTTACAAAGTAGCGACAAAAATAATGTTATGATTGGAGGTCATTATAACACGAGAAACTGTCTCAAAGGGTTGGGGCATTAGGAAGGTCGAGGACCATTGTGCTAAAGGAAGAAAATAATAAAATGACTCTTAATGATATTCTATGTCTGACTCATACAGATATCATCAGAGAAGCTCCATCCTGTGGGAGACGGGAAATAACACAAAGACCCGCAGCCAGACAATATGCAGAACACTTAGCCCCAAAAGGAATGTCACCAACAAACCTCTCCTTTCAGAGCTCAGAGAGTTAAGTGGAAGAGGTAACAGAAGGATTTTAAAAGCAAGTGGACTCCCGTTAGATCTGTCCCATTGTCTCAATGGGTAAACGCCCTCCTCACGGTCCTGACTTCCTTGCTCATGATCTCCCTCCTTTTGCTCCTCACCAGGACCTTGGGAGCTCAGTCCAGTGCTCCTATGTGGGGCTCTGTCATTTTCTCCATCCAATGCCAGGTGAAGGTTCTATGGTGATATGCAAGATATTCATGAGTATGGAATAGGATCTGGACATTTCTGGCACCCTCTCCTCAGCTGCCCAAGGACCTAGCTGGGGGCGTCTTCCTGGACACCTGGGAACCCCTCTAGAGTCAAGTCTCTGCCAACCCTAGAATGGCTCCCTTAACTAAGATATATAATTCCTTGTTCCCATATCCACCCTTCCTATATCCCAACCATCCTATTCCCCCAAGCTCTTCCCATCCTCCCGTTGAGACGGTGGGACAGATCTAACGGGAGACCACCAAGTCCAGTTGGAATGGGACTGATGGAACAGGGGACCAAACCAGACTCTCTGAATGTGGCTGACGGTGGAGGAGGACTGAGAAACCAAGGACAACGGCAATGAATATGAACTCTACAGCATGGACAGGCTCACTGTGAGCCTTGTCAGTTTGGTTGCTCACCTTCCTGTACTTAGGGGGAGCTGGGAGGACCTTAGACTTAACATAGTGAAGGGAACCCTGATGGCTCTTTGTCTTGGAAAGGGGTGGAGAGGGGGTATGGGTTGAAGGGAGGGGAGGGAAGGGGGAGGAGGAGGGGAGGAGATGGAAATCTTTAATAAAAAAATGAGAAAAAAATCTAAAAAAAAAAAGCAAGTGGAGATAGAAGACATCAAAGAAACAGGCTTTCCAGACACAACAGGACTCATGCACATATGAACTCACAGAAACTGACAGCATGGCAAAGACCTAAACAGGTATGACCAAAAAAATAAAAAAGTCCCAGTGCTAACAAGGGAAGCGGACATGGGCTCCATCTTTAATGCAGAAGCTATCTCCAAGTGTTAGTTGCTTGCAAAGGAAAAACTAATTTTTTTTTCAATAGAATCTCACTGGATACACAAACCATACTTAAAGCAGACTCTATGCCCAGCAATTGATGGTCAATCCAAAATGAACTCAATGATATTTTCAAAGGCTTTGGTTGGGCATTTTTAATCTTACTAGTCTTTTGGTTATCCATCAGAGTTTCTGATTTTATGTTTTCATGGGTTTATATGAATGCATGTGTATGTGTGCCTGTATATGTGTGTATCTGCATATGTATGTGTTTCTCATGCTTTTTCATCTTTTTTATACTTTTATTCTTGTTTTGTTTTATTATGATTTGTTTGTTTTTCTGCCTGTTTGTTTTCTAAAGAGAAAGCATGGAGAAATGGCATAGATTTGGATGGATAGGGAGTTGGAGAGGATCTGGGAGAAAACAAGAGAGGTGAAATCATGATCATAATGTATTGCATGAAAAAAAAGCAATGGAAAATCTAGGGGAGAATGGAGAAATGCTAGTGACATGATCTCCCAAAATAAAAAGGATATAAAGAACTTAAAATGCTCCATTGGAGCGGAGGGAGGAGGAGGAGGAGGGAAGGAGATGGAAATTTTTAAATATAAAAAAAAATAAACCATGAGAAAGAAAAAAATAAATAAAAATAAAAAAAAAAGAAAGTCCAAATGAGCTGCAGGCCTATGTACACTCATGGTAGATAGAGTGGTGGAAGTCAGTGAAAACCGTGGTATGGAAGTAAACATCGAGAAGACTGAGATACAACGCATTGGAAGGGGGCACAAGGATTTTACCATTGTAATAAAAAAAAAACTGAAAAAAAATTAACAAGATTGAAGCAGCAAGAGTAATAATGAGAGAGAGAGAGAGAGAGAGAGAGAGAGAGAGAGAGAGAGAGAGAGAGAGAGAGAGAGAGAGAGAACTCAACAAAGAACAAAGAAAAGTCTGGAGAGTACATCTTAATTTTACTAAACATTTAAAGAACTGTCACCAATGCCCTTCCAACTTTCCCTTTAAACTAAATGGTGAAAGAAGCCTACTAGATCTAGTTTTTGGTTTTTTTTTAAAGTGAGTACTACCCTGATGACAAGACCAGATATGGATACAACAAAAGAAACTGAAAGCCCAATTTCCATAATAAACAAAAATGCAAAATTTTTCAGCAACACTCTAAGAAAGCAAATTCACAAACACATCAAGATCATAAGACATGACTAATTTAGTTCTCTTCCAAAGATGTCAAGTTGGTTAAAATGCATGAACCAACAAATGCACTTCAGCACATAAGTAGACAGGAACCCATGACCATCTAGCACAGAAAATGGTTTGACAACGTTTAATACCCCTTCAAGATAAAAGCCCTCATGAAACTAGGAATAGAAGGAAAAATACTTCAACATAATAAAGACTAGTTGTGAGTTCCCTGGAGTTGTAATAAATTAGTAAAAACTGCAAATAGTTTATAACTGGGAAAGACCCAGGTGTCTACTCCACTCTTCAGTACTATCTTCGGAGTCTTAGAGCAACAAGACAACAGGTTACAAATAGGAAAGAGACAGACACATTAGCCTTGTGTGAGAAAACATGCTCCTTTATTTGAAAGACCACAAAGATTTCACCAGAACACTCTTAGATCTGATAAACATTTTCAACAAGGTAGCAGGATACAAACCAACAAAAAAAATCACTAATCTTTCTGTATACCAGCACACTCATTAAGAAAGAAATCAGAAGCCGGGCGGTGGTGGCATACGCCTTTAATCCCAGCACTCGGGAGGCAGAGGCAGGAGGATCTCTGTGAGTTCGAGGCCAGCCTGGTCTACAAGAGCTAGTTCCAGGACAGGCTCTAAAAAAGCTGCAGAGAAACCCTGTCTCGAAAAACCAAAAAAAAAAAAAAAAAAAAAAAAAAAAAAAAAAAAAAAAAAAAAAAGAAAGAAATCAGAAAAGAAACAACATGCATGAAAGTTTCAAAGAAAATACGTAAGAATGCATACACATAATCTATTTCTCATTCATATTTATAGCTGTACTATCCACAATAGGCAAGAAACAAACTTGTTTAGATGTCCATCACCAGGCCAATGGCTAAAGAGAATTATGTAGTCATAAAGAAAAGAGAAATCCTGGTATTTGCAGCATGGAAGCACCTTAAATTAAATTTTAATCTAATTAAGACAAATGCTGCATGTTTTCACTCATAGCCTAGATTCTGTGTGTCTGTATGTATCACACATACATATGTGCATTTCTATGCATGTGTCCGTAGGTCACAAAACTAGAAGGGTGATTGTGAGAGGTACGGAAGTGAGCTGAATGGAATGGAGTATATGTAATGGAATATCAGCAGATGCTCTAACTCAGGGAAGAAAAGCACGAGTGGGGAGCCATGGAGGAGGGCAGGAAGAGATGGGAACAAATCACACAAATACCACATGTGTATAAAGATGCTATGATGAAATCAATTTTGAATAAGAAAAATTACTCGCCGGGTGGTGGTGGCGCATGCCTTTAATCCCAGCACTCGGGAGGCAGAGGCAGGCGGATCTCTGTGAGTTCAAGGCCAGCCTGGTCTACAAGAGCTAGTTCCAGGACAGGCTCTAAAAAAGCTGCAGAGAAACCCTGTCTCGAAAAACCAAAAAAAAAAAAAAAAAAAAAAAAAAAAAAAAAGAAAAATAAGCCTGCTTGGTTAGATTTTAGGTTTTAGTACGATTTCTAATAAATTGCTTGTAATCCTGTTTCCATTAATTTTAAGATGACTATAGTCTGCTAGAAGCATGAGTGTGCTTTTAGTAATTCTGTCCATAAACGGTCAACTCGTCATCTTAAGGCAAGATGGAATTTGTATGTAGATTCCCTGTGCTTATTGATTTCACATTAACATATTGTTTCTTGAAAATACAGAAGAAACGTGGGTTAAAAAGCATTTAAAACCAGAGATTCTTATAGGCTACTCCAGGTCTCCCCTTTACTCTTCAGTACTAGAAGATAAACAGGTGTCTGGCACAGGAGTACAGAACCTTGCTTCTAACTCGGACTAAGAGAAAAACAGCTCCATGAAGGCAGACAGCATGAAAGGGAGCATCAGAACACTCACAGCAAACTCTGTAAGGATGGAAGGGATAGATGCTGGCATATGCAGACATAATCAGTCATGGGTGGACAGGAAGCAATAGGGAAGTGCAGTGCATCTATAAGTTTGGTCTGTGGGGTGCCAAGAAAACAACCAAAACTCATGGAATTTATTTTCCTTTCCTTATTTTTGAGGAGCTGCAACAGCCAGGTCTCTGTTCCATCGCTTTGTCACCAAAGCACTAGATTCTAAATGTTGTGATGGAAACATCAGTTTTAAAGGTCACTCTATTTCTGGTTTTGATCATTAACATTCTGCACAGCTTGTTTCAGGAAGCATTAAACAAGATGTTCAGATCCTAATTCTTACAGATAAATTAATGAAAGAGCCAGAAAAAGATGGTAGCCTAGATACCAGCTTTATGAATGGACAATGTCATGAATCACAGGGGGACTGACATTTCAGTTGTAATTCTTCCTGCTAACTTTATTCTTAAATCTTATTGAAATATTTCCCATGTAAATGAATACAATTTCTTCACAGATTGCTATATACTATACACAGAGACAAGAAAATTGATTTTACATTTTTAAGAAAAATACTGAAATTTTATAGTTCACAAAGTAATACAGGCAGTCTTCATAACCTTTTTTGTCCATTAAATGTTCAGAATCTAAATCACCATTTAAAGTCTTAGTAATAAAAGAAATAGAGAAACACTTTGATCTATTATAATTATAATTTATGACTAGAATAAGAATTACAGTGTGTGAAATTCTAAACATAACTAATATTTGGTATCAAGTGGCTAAGGAGGTTTGAGTTTAAAGGTATTAAACATCTGGCCCTTCCAAGGATAATCATACTGCCATTGAAGCCCTTCCTCTCCTTATGGAGACAGTGGAGCCCTACTCCTGCTGTAAGTAGTGGAGACTCCAGTCTCAGTACTACTTATAAATGAGCAACTATCACTGTAGGATGATTCACAGTCTACGAAGAGAAGCTGCTTCAATTAACACTTCATTGTTATTTCTATTTTGTTTCAATTATTAGGTTTCATTGCTTCCTTTCCTATTGGTTTCTTACAGCCTTTGAGACTCTTTGCCTATGAGCCTGCTGAGAGAGGCAAGCTGGGAAAACCACAGGCATTTCCCACAGCCCATGCACCCAGAGTGCAAGGAATTTTACAGCTGAGATCTGAGCTGTAGGGCCTAATGTGTCTGCTGGCAAACAATACACAGTGCTCTACCCGTTTCTCATATCTTCCCTCCTGGCCTCGGCCACGCTGTGGAATTCCAAAAGTGTCTCATAACACTCTTCAATTCTAAATCAGTCTTCATAACTCTTTTTCATAGCTTCATCTACTTTCATCAGCAATTTGTGATTGCCCCTTCAAAACCTTTTGACAAATTTTTTACTCACAGCTGTCCTTGTAGAGCAATTTTCACTGACAATGAAATGAAGGCCATTGACCCTCTGAATACCAACCTTTCCATCAAGTGCCTGTATCATCAGTTATACGCTCATCCTCCTAGCACACAGTCTCTGTGTGCTAGAGAAGAAAGCTGAGGTTTCCAACTGGTATTTATGAGTCTAGTATGAAAGTGAGGTACATTCCTTTATGTGAGCTAGGATTTCCATTTCTAAACTTCTGCTTTGTGTTTGGTAGAGAGAACGAGCACTTAATTAGCTATGGTACCCAGCATGGGAAGACGAGGGAACTACAGTGGGAACTCTCAGGAGTGCACTTTCCAAACCCTGCTCAAGAACTACATAGTGGCCATTAGTACTGCCTGGAACCATGACAGAGTGGGAAGGTTCCTGAATCACCAGCTATTGTTGGATGGATACAAGGATGAGACAGACTGAACAGAGGCTCCCCATCTCAGCACCAGCCCCGCCCAAGGCTGCCTTCTCACCAAGCCATCCAGCTTCATCATCTAGCCAAGTCCCTACACTGAGAATGATGCTACAAGAATGATGCTAACTAGTCCAGGACCACACATAATTGACCCCATTGTCTTCTAAAGCTATTTTAGCTATTCTTTCCCTTTCCCCTTAATTTGATTTTGACACCACTATGACCTTTATGAAGATTTATTGCTTTAGATTTGTATGTGGATATAATGATATAAACTTTCCATGTAAATACTTTTTTTATTTCGTCCTCCCAGCTACACTGTTTGTATTTTAGTCACCACTCATGTAGGTGAAGCAAATCTTAGGAAAGAGTGACCAAAATAAAGCCCTCTTCACCTGCTAAAGGTGCAGTCAACTCACGTCGAAGCAATTCCAATGCATCACACTACAAGAATTTTTAATGAATCCATTAAAACATCTCTATTATAAACCTGCTTCTTCTTTATCAGACTGATTCCTCTTGAGAGAAAGTGACGCAGTCAAGGACATCCTGATTGGCCACAGAATTACTTCCCATGAGAGAATTTGATGCTGCATTTAGGAGCTCGGAGGAATGGGATGCTTGGGATACAGGAAGGGTGGATATGGGAGCAGGGAAGCATATATCTTAATTTAAGGAGCCACCTGAGGGTGGTCAAGAGACTTGACCCTAGAGGGGTTCCCAGGTTTCCAGGGAGATGCCCCCAGTTAGTTCCTTGGGCAGCTGAGGAGAGGGAGCCTGAAAAGGCCAGTTCCTATAGCCGTACTGATGAATTTCTTGCATATCACCATAGAACCTCCACCTGACGATAGATGAAGAAAATGACAGAGCCCCACATTGGAGCACCGGACTGAGCTCCCAAGGTCCTGATGAGGAGCAGAAGGAGAGAGAACATGAGAAAGAAAGTCAGAACCGTGAGGGAACCTCCAGCTGGCGATAGATGGGGAAAATGACTGAGCCCCACATTGGAGCACTGGACTGAGCTCCCAAGGTCCTGATGAGGAGCAGAAGGAGCGAGAACATGAGGGAGAAAGTCAGGAATGAGAGGGGTGCGTTCACTCATGGAGACGGTGGGACAGAACTAATGGGAGATCACCAACTCCAGTTGGAATGGGACTGATGGATCATGCGACCAAACCCGTCTCTCTGAATGTGGCCAACAGCGGGGGCTGACTGAGAAGCAAAGGACAATGGCGCTGGGCTCTGATTCTTCTGCATGGATGGGCTCTGTGGGAGCCTTCTCAGCTTGGTCAATCACCTTCCTGGACCTGGGGGGAGTTGGGAGGACCTTGGTCTTAGCATAGAGTGGGGAACTCTGATGGCTCCTTGGCCTTGAGAGGGAGGGAGGGGAGGTATGGATGGAGGGGAGGGGAGGGAAGGGGGAGAAGGAGGGGAGAGAAGGGCGAGGAGGAGGGGAGGGAGGGGAGAGGAAGAGCGGAGGAGATGGAAATTTTTAAATATAAAAAAATAAACCATGAGAAAAAAATAAATAAAAAATAAAATATTTAAACAGGCTCCCAAGTGCTGACAGTACCCTACCATACACTAATCATCCTAACTGGTATTGCTTTATTTAAATGATCTGCCTATAAGTCAGAGGGCTAAATTTCTCTCTGTTGGCTGTACCTATGACTTAGTCTTCTCATTTTGTTCTGAAGATGCTTAACTGCTGGCAAGAATGAGGAGAGGAGAAGAGTAGTGTGACTTCCCTAAATACGTTAGACCTATGGTACTTGGCTGTATCCAAAGAGACATAAAACACTGCTCATGATAAACAATGGGGGAGATGTTAAACTTAGATTTAAGTGTGATACATTCTTAAAACCTTAGTAACTAAAAGCCAACGTTTCAAAAATCAGTTACACTCTGAAACTTGAAACATGGACTCAGTGCACTGTGGGATTCAGGAAATGCAACATTTACCAAATACATCGTATGCAGACGCAAAACACAGCTGTGCATTCTCACAACGAACTGCTATAACAAATGAGGTTAGCCCAATTCAAAATAATTTAACTCTCAGTCAATGATGGATGTTATTAAAGGCAAGCCTCTAACTAATAGATAGATCAAATGGGCTTTAATGGTTTTGTTCTTTGTCCCTACGGTCTTCTCCCAACAACATATCACTTTCTCAAGTGTCAGACACTCCATAAAGAGCAAACTCCTTATCTTTGTGGGTCCCTATCTTAGACCAGGTCTCTGGCTGCCATGACTTCCTCTATCTCTTTCCTTCCTTCCTTCCCAAAATATTTTACATCAACAGGGTAGTTGCTGTGGAATATTAGTTTAAGATGTGTAATACTAGTTTATGCTTTGGAATATGTGTTTAATGAGGCGAAGTTGTATTGCATTCCTTTAATTCATTAGTCTAACTCTGTAAAGCTGTGTTAAATTGCCTGCCTAAAACACCTAATTGGTCTAATAAAGAGCTGAATAGCCAATAGTTACTTAGGCAGGAGAAAGGCTAGGCAGAGCTGGCAGACAGAGAGACTATAATAGGAGAAAAAATCTAGGGAAGAAATCAAGGAGGGAGAAAATGAGGAGAAGAGGATGCCAGGAGCCAGCTACTCAGCAACACAGCCAGATATGGAGTAAGAAGGAAAGAAAGATACATAAAATAAAGAAAGGTAAAATGCCAAGGGGTAAAACATAGTGAAAGAGAAATGGGATAATTTAAGTTAGAAAAGTTGTCTAGAATAAAGCCAAGCTAAGGCTGGGCATTCATAAGTAAGAATAATGTTCTGTGTATTTATCTGGGAGCTGGGTCACAGGTCCCCAAAGAAAATAAATAAATAAATAAATAAATAAATAAATAAATAAACAAACAAACAAACCCAACTGCAGGTCATCTTTTAAATACACCCTCCTCAACTCACTATTAGAGTGTGATTCCAAGGAAATTTACATCGCCACCAACTTGGCCCATGGAAAAAAAATTCTAAAGAATCATGAGAGTTGACTGGTCTAGGTGGGCAATTTATTTTTCCCAGACTTATCTTTAATCAGAAGTTCTCTTTGAGGAAAGCCTCTATTCTTCTCCCCAAACACAGTGCAGGAGCTATAGGAACTGTCCTGAGTCAGTGGACTTCCAAGCCATCTCTGGACCATAACAATATCACAGTGTAAGTAAACATTCTAGTTTGCCATTTCTTTATAGGAAAGTGAGATGGACTTACATGGTTTTAGATTTGAATCTCGGCTCTAGCTGCTGCCAGCAAGATGTTTCAGATAGTCACTAACTTCTGGTGTGTGATTCTTTCCATCCTGAGAACTGTGGTAAGACCCATCTGGCTTGAGATTAAAATTATGTATAGAAAGTCCCAAGTACAAGATCAGACCTGTAAAAAACACTCCAAAACTTTCCAGTTCATAACTGAACTGATAAACAATCATTACAAATGGTATATATTATCATGGTCCCATGATGCCTATCCAACACATTACAGACTAGCCATCTTAAATTATTAGTTTAAAAGACTATATGTTGAAATACATATTTTTTAATTTTTTGACTCTCCAAAGTGTTTTAAACTGGGCTACAGATGTGGAAATTAGGAAGATGGAGATATGGAAAGACAGCAATGCAAGAATGAGACCAAGGAAATGAAGGGATTAATAGAATGGGTGATCGAAAGGATTTACGCAGTTACAGAATCAATTAAGAAAGAGTACCATGCTTGAATAAATATTCTGTAACTGCAAAGTGCTTCTGTGTTTGCAGGCCAGATTAAGCTACCAGGGATTTCAAGACTGATTGGGCAATTGGCTCTGTGACCTTAAAGCAGAGTAATTATTCAAACTCTGTTATTTCAGTGTGAGATCTTATATATAAATTATAATGAGAATATCCAAGTTTCATTAAATTATAACTAAATATGCTACAAAGGACATCTGTGCCCTTTTATATAATACAGAGTAAGAACACTTAATGTAATTATTAGCACACACATCAGCATGGATATCTCAAATGAAGCATTATTTGCAAGGAAATATAAATATTATCCATTAGAACATACAGTTAACAGTTTCCTGATCTTGTAAAAGAAATAACATAATTAAAGCTTTTAATTTTTTGTTTGAGTTTTATATGTAAAGGAGCTGATAAAAGTATCTCTCTTGCATAATAACTGTGAGACAAATTTTCAAGGTGAAAATGGTCACCGTTTGTCCAGGACCTATCAGGTGTACTCATAGCTGAGAAAAGAAGGGAGGAATAGAAACTACTTGAGTATGAATTTATAGACAGGGATTTCTCAAGACTCAGCACGATGCTCTGATATACACTGTACCTACAGAATAACTACAACCTCAGCTTGTGTTCAGTGTTTCAAATAAGTGTTACAGAATGGATATGATGCTTCAAATCATTAACCACTTTCTTCTTCATGTTCTAGGAGTAGATTAGGTGAAATGAGCCAGAACTGCTCTGAAGACATCCAGGTCAAATGCAAACCAATTAAAAAACCTTAGTCTCCTCCAGAGCTGGAAGCAAGCTCCTGCCAGATTCCTAAGCCAAGTTAATGGTGCCAGAGTCTGGTCTAAGCTTCGGTTACCTCACTGACCAACCCTTAACAAACCTTCACCTTGGCATGGGTGATCAGAGTTGGCATTAGAAGCTCGCTTTAGGCAAATCAGTAAAGCTTGTGGCTTCAAATACTTTCAACTCTTTCTCATCATCATATTTTACTTCTATTTTCCATCACCCCTGTAGCTCTTTAATGAGCCTACTGCTCCTATGCACCCAGTAAAATTCTAACTCTCCTGGGTTTTGTTCTACAGGCAATGGCACCTTTAACAACGTATTTCTAGGAACCCAACATGTTCTGATTCCAACGAAGCCCTAAAAAGACAATATCGTTTGCATGCCATAGTATCTACCCAACAGAGATTTAACAGCCTATGTTGGAGGAAAAGGAAGAAACAAGAGATGCTCTCCATACCAGCACACAACATGTGAAGGACTTCAAGAAGCCAGAAAGGAGTGAGCAATTCAAAGCCAGAGTGAGTTTTGAAAGTGGGTGAAATGGAAATGTTTCTAGATGAGGAGACTAAAACATTTTAGGTGCAAAACTTTACATCACCATCACATTAAAATAGTGGATTTAATACCACTGTGTTTAAGGAAAATATGGGGTTTTTATGCTGAGGTTTCATTTCTTCGGCTCAGTGGTCACGTATTTTCGGGTACTGAATTGCTAGTACCATATATAGGGTGAAAGAGACAGGTAAAGCTCTTGGTGCCATGCCTTGTTAAAGGCATCTAACCGCCACACACACCTGAACAAGTCGTCAGCAGCTTGAAAGCTAGTATCCATTTGGAAATATTCCATGAGACCTCACAGAAGTTAATGCATTACTTTAGAATTAGAAGTGCACCTAATCCTATTTGCTTTATTTTTTTCTTGATGCTTTACCAGAAGAGAAAGTTTTTTCCCTCTTAAACCAGCATGCACATACATATGATTCTGTTTTGTATGTTTTGTTAAGATCAAATCCAAAGAGTCTGGACAAGGAAAACGAACCCTTAAATAATGTTTCACTTCAAGAATATCAGTGCCTTGCTATGTACTGGCCGGCACATTTATAGGGCACTAAAACAATGAATGGAAAAATATGTTTTGGCATCAGATGGGAAAAAATGAAAATCCAGTTGCATTTCTGAATTAGGAACAAAGTTGGGGTGGGTTTATTTTTGAAGCTGAATTTGATCAAACAGATATGTGTGGGGGAAACCTCTTTCCATATGGAACTACTTTGCTGAGCTAAAAGAACAGCTTCATTGTGGGAAACTTGGTAGAATGTAGATTCCAGTTTGGTAAGTCTAGGCACTGCCCTTGGCGTCTGCATTCATTCCTCCCAAGCCCCAAAAGAAGTGAAAGCCATGGTATGTGTTCACACCTGGTCTGTCAAGATCGGGAAGGGAGTGTCATCTGAAAACTCTCAGAGGCTCTGTCCTCACCTGCCATTACAGTCTATGTTCATCGGGTGAAGTGTAACCATGTCATAAGAAACTGCAATAGTGGATAGGACAGCTACAAGGGCTTAACATGTTAACATAATCATTTCTGTCTCGTTTGTTCAGAAGAACTTGTTTTAAGAGTTCGTTCTTCTATTCCATTTCTTCTCTCTTTTTTTCTTTTATCTCTTTCTTTCTTTCTTTCTTTCTTTCTTTCTTTCTTTCTTTCTTTCTTTCTTTTTTTGCCCAACCTTACTAGTGAAGGAGCAGAAATAAAAGAGAGAGGGAGGCTTGCTTGGACTGTAATGAAGAATCGCACTCCATTTCTGATGCTTGACAAAGTGCCGACTCTCCCTTCCCTTTACTACACCTGGCAAAGCAGTTGGAAAGCCCAGGTGCTCCATCTCCAGGT
Organism: Arvicola amphibius; assembly: GCF_903992535.2. Lineage (NCBI taxonomy): Eukaryota > Metazoa > Chordata > Mammalia > Rodentia > Cricetidae > Arvicola > Arvicola amphibius. The sequence goes on along the minus strand of NC_052049.1, from coordinate 152,232,445 downwards.
GCTGGCAGGGATGCCAAGCATATTAAAGCCCTGTCCTCAAAGGAACCCTAACCACCATAACAACCCTAGGCAGTCTACTTTCTCTCTTCTCTTGAGTCATTTTGAACATGCTTGGGAGCTCCTTACTCTGCCTCTAAAGCTCCAAAAATGAATAATTACTCCCTTTCTAAACTTATGGGGCATATATCCCACTCCCAAGCTGCGTATCTGAACCAAATTTTAGGTTGAAGTCCATTTATTCTTTTCCGCGCCTCCATGGAGTCACCAGACATACAGCAGAAGGGAGGAAAATCATCAATGAAATTCAGAATGGGACTTTGAACAGGACGATTGATTCCTCAGACTGAAAATCTGCAAAAGCTCTTGTAAAATCTGATCATTATTTCCAAAAATGGGTTAAAAGTAAATAATGTGAGAGAACCTTATTAGACCCAGTGGTTAGATGGAGAAATGTCACCCCATGTTCTCCATAAGTGATGTCTTCAATTTTAAAAATGGCACATTCCTTTTAGAAATAAAGGCAATCTTGGTTCCAGTGACTTCATATCTTAATTTCAGCATGGTAAGGTTTATTGCATCCAAATAATCCATCTGTAGGAACTAATCAATGACATGGAATGCCTCCTGCAGATCTATATTTCCAGGAATAACAGTGCTCTATGGAAAGGTCCAGGTATACTTGAAGATGATCTCTCACATGCAATCCAAGCCTCCACAAATCAAGTTTAGGAACTCCTGACCTCAGCAGGTCTTAGGGCCAGCGGGATAACTCGTTTTTATGTGCATGTGAAGATCATGCAGCTACAATACCTCTCGCTCTTTCTCCTTGGAGCTACACCACCACTCTGACATAGACGCAACTTCTCACATCTCCCTTTCACAGGACGGACTCGCTCTTTCCCTGTCTCTTCATAATTAATATTTATACCCTTCTACACATCTCCTCGCCAAGAATACTCCTTTCAAAGTCCCTGTGAGGAACCACTGAATCCTATCATTGTGCCCATGAATGTTTAGTTGACTTCATCTTTGAGATTGTTGTAAACTATGTAATAAGCAAAAAAGTCAGATGGGAAATAAGCTGAAAAGAATCCCTAAATACAAACATTAATGTATACAACAATGTGTTTGATAAATTACAGTCTGTAACCTAACCAAAACCACGATTTCAGATTATAAGTGGTATGCATTATAAAGACTATATCTTATTAAAATCTTTATTTTACTCCTTGTTCCAAACCCAATAGTCAAAGATAAAATAAAATAAAGGTCATGCCACAAATAGCCCCTTTTCATTTAAATATAAGTTTAGGTAATAAGTGTACACTGTAAAGAGGGACCTGATTCACTGTCACAATTGGTAGGAATTGCCTATAAACTTTCAGTCTTTATTTATCGAGAACTTCTAACTACTGCTCCTTTTAGATTATATCATTTTATTAACATTCATGTAAAAGGCTCCTATTACCTTGGCTACCAATTTGAAATCTTTTCTCTTTTGGCTGATACATTTTTTTCTTGGTTGTTTGGTTTGATTTAGGTAGGCATTTTAATTCTTACTTGTTTTGATTTTAATTTTGGTAAGGACTTTTTTCTTTTTTTTAAGGCTAGTCAAGTGCAGTAGTGAGAAAGGGGGAAAGTGGAGAACAGGAGTCTAATTTGTAACTGACTGTGAACAATCAATTGAGATAACTCACTACCTTCTGACCAGTTTTGGTAGGGACTTTTAATGCCTAAGTATTCATTGTTATCTGTTTAATGTAATGCCCTTTTAAAAATTAATTAAAGATAATGCCAATCTGGATAAATACTATTTGAAGCCTCCACCAACTTGTAGATTGTTACTGACCTTTTCACTCAATGTTTTTTTTTCTCAACACCGACTTTGGGACCACATGCTTATCCTGGGGAATTGGTTTGTTTCAATTCTGAGAAACTAAATAATATTCCATTCTAACTATCCAAAAGCCTGAAGCCTAGTATACAGCTCAACTTACTTCCTGTAAAGGAAATATCAACCATGTGACTTCAGGAATGGGACTCTAAATTTTATTTTTCAGTCTATTTTCTTCTTTTGCTCAATTTGCTCAGTTAACTATACACTGCTTAGCCTTTCATCGAATGGCACAAATAACATTGTGAATCAAGTCAAATGTGAAAAAAATTATGCCAACTCCAGCACAAGCCCGGTTCCCAGTAAAGCAAAGTGTCACCTCTGTATGGTCACTCTTGCTGGCCGACACAGCTCAGTCCTAAAAAGAAAAGCATCCCACAGTGAAAGGTCCGCCATTCATCAAGGCACCAGCACACACTGTTCTGTTGCATGAACTTGGAATTACCCTTTGTTCCAATTAGTGCCCCATGTACACAAAGTATACCACCCCCTTCCCAGGGACTAATGACAAAATGCTCTTCTTCCATCTGCTGCTAGTAGAATATTCCTCCCAAAGCCCTGGAGCCATAAACTTCCCTCTTCTCCTATTGGCAATACCAATGACTAAGTAGCACAAAACAAAACATGAACACCCCCAACCCTGCAAAGCAAGGCTCCTACGGCGATGGGGACTCTTCCCCTGCCTTTGGGCCATGTTTACTTATAGTTCATGTTCAGAAAAAGGGATCTCTCTCTCAATCTGACTTGTTTAGCTTCCTGTTCATTATAAGGCCCCTTGAAAGGAATCTCAGTTTAATAAGTCATTTAAGAGATTTTTCCATGTACATGTGGGGCCACGTACTGGAATAAATGCATATGCATGAATGAAATTTTCACCAGGACAAATCAGCGGGTCATTTCTCAGGTGCTCCATGCCATCAGCATCTCTCTCGTCACTGGAACTCTACACAGGCTGTTAAGGAGCCAGCTGTGACGTGTGACCAAGCAGGAAGCATCCTCTAAAGTGTCCCTGTGACTCATCCATTTGGTCTCCTCAACTGCAGCTTGATCATTAGCATGAATACTGGGGGCTAATGGACACCTGGTAGGAAGTAATTTTTCATTGTAAATGTCCAGTGAGAAAAAAATGAAACTCAGTAAGGACTCTCTGCTCCAGCAGAGCTCTCCAAGGCTCAGGGAATTGTAAGGTTTACATGTTCCAGCTACAGAATGCCATGTTCTTAGGAATGATTCCATTCCTTCGCAGAGAGGTTTCTAATCACATAAATACACACACCCAAAACTCAATGATTTTTAAAATTATGTATAAATTTGTCTGAGCATAAAATAAGAAAAGCTAAGGCAAAGGCAAGTGTTTCTCTCTGTTTCCTTTGAAAACATCAGAAGGAATATTTTTTAAATTGTTTTTATTGAGCTATACATTTTTCTTCTCTCCCTCCTCCCTCTCCCTCCCCATCTACCCTCTCCCATGATACCCACACACTCAGTTTACTCAGGAGATCTTGTCTCTTTCTACTTCCCATATAGATTAGATCCATGTATGTCTCTTAGAGTCCTTTTTGTTATCTAGGTTCTCTGAGATTATGAATTGTAGGCTGGGTTTTATTTTAATTTTGTCTAAAAGCAACTTATGAGTGAGTATATATTATATTTGTCTTTCTGGGTATGCATTAGCTTACTCACTATGATGTTTTCTAGATCCATTCATTTGTCTGCAAATTTCAAGATGTCATTATTTTTTTCTGCTGTGTAGTACTCCATTGTGCAAATGTACCACATCTTCTTTATCCATTCTTTGGTTGAAGGGCATTTAGGTTGTTTCTAAGTTCTGACTATGACTAATAATGCTGCTATGAACATTGTTGAACACATGTTGAGCATTTCCTTAAGTGTCTTTCAGTCATTTCAGATTCACCTTTTAAGAATTCTCTATTTAGGTCTGTTAAGTCTGTAGCCCATTTTTTAAATTGGATTATTTGTCCTTTTGATGACCAATTTCTGGAGTACTTTGTATATTTTGGAGGTCAGTCCTCTGTCTGATGTGGGGTTGGTAAAGATCCTTTCTCATTCTGTAGGTTGTTGTTTTGTCTTGTTGACCATGTCCTTTGCTTTAAAGAAGCATTTCCGTTTCAGGAGGTCCCATTTATTAATTGTTTCTCTCAGTGTTTGTGTTACTGGGGTTATATTTAGGAAGTGATCTCCTGTGCCAATGTGTTCAAGGGCACTACCCACTTTCTCTTCTATGAGGTTCAGTATGGTTGATTTTATGTTGTGATTTTTTTTTATCTATTTGGGCTTGAGTTTTGTGCATGGTGATAGATAGAGATCTATTTTCATTCCAGAAGGAATATTTTAAATACCATATATTGCATACCTATGAAGCAGCAGAGTTGAGTAGGTGTTTGACAACTGCCTCTGGGGAAAAGAAAAAGGCACTGATTTCCACTGTTGCTGTTTTCCCAGTGTGAACACACCATGGCCAAGTTTAAGTGAAAACATTCCATGAAATGCAGAGCTGGAGAAACTGGGAATAATCAACTTTCCTGTGAACAGGTAAGGACCACCCCCACCATACCCACAGCTCCCTTAAAAGCTAGAATCTGCCTCCAGAGACATGAAACAACTAACAGCCCTTGCCACAGGGACCCCTTTCAGAACTTAAGTCCTGATGCTGTTTTGCTAAAGATCACTTCCTTTTACAATACAATCTTTTCTGAATTTGTGTTTTCCATCCTCGTTGCTGTTTCCCACTCTCCCTTCTGACTCATACAGCAATCTTGTCTCTTTCTAACTGCACTGAATGATCTTGAAATGTTGTAGGATGACTCACTCATTTCCAATGTAAGCTGGGCTATTCTCTGATGGTAAGTAATGGTGTGTTTGCTTGCTATTAACTTGTCTACATTTTAAAAAACAGGTTAGGAGCTGGAGAGATAGTTCAGACATCTGATATTTAAAGGATATTAAAGATATTAAAGGATAAGACTCACAGCCAAAACTCAAAAAAATAAAAATAGATTGGAAATGGAAAAAGTACTTCTAAAACATTCTATAATAAAATCTGAAGTGTGAGAATATCTAGTTGTACTTGAAGGTCTAGTATTAGTCAATAAATATTATGTTGATTCACAAACATTACAAGTATAAGGTTCATTTCCACTAATTGGTTGTCCATTTAAAATGTTTCCAAGTTTGAACTATTTGTTTTGTTTGGGTTTCATTTGGGGAGGCATTTGACTTCTAACTTTTGGCACTTTTAGTACCAAAAATGTTAGGTTTCTAAACATTTGGCAGTTGAGCCGTGAACTTACCAGTGCCCTCTGGAGGCTAATGATGGCTCTGCAACTTACTCATGTAGGTCCCCATCCTCTACAAGCCATAATTTCCAACAGTAAGTAGGAATCATATCAAATTTATTGGATACTGAAACAGGTAAACTCTCCCAGAATATAAATTCATTCCATAAGCATTCTATAAGTAATATATGTTTGTAACATGAGTATTTGCCCACCAACCTTTCCTTAAACTTTTCAAGTCCGTGAAAGAACCCTCCACCCAGTAGCACTGACCCTACACTGCCCAGATTCACAGCAACCTATTGACAAGACTCATGCTACCATAATTAGTAAAATAAGTCTTTATCTTTTCACGTGTAGTAATGTTTGCATGCACATAGATGCGCATAAGAGTATACACGCACATGTGTTGGCATGTGTGCAGAGGCTACAATTTGATGTCAGGGATGTTTTTCAACCATTCTCAAGTTTTTTTTTCTTTCTGAAGCAGGTCTCTCAATCAGACCTGAGCTCCAGATAGGCCTAGTGTCACTAGCCAGCTTCTTCCAGAAATTTCCTTCCAAGGAAGGTATATGAGGGAAGCCTTGAAGGATGTAGTTTCTGGAGAGACCCCATGCTACCCAATATGTATATGGGATCTGGAGATCTGAACTCCAGTCCTCTTGCTTGTTTGGCAAAGTTCTTTAACTGCAGGGTCATTTCCCCATGTTGTAAAATGAACTTTTTGATAATTAATAAAGTATCAATCAAAATGTCCTTCCAGACAATATGTATTAGGATTCTTGATATTAATGATTCTAATAGTGGGCATTTGTGGGTGTTGTGGACTAGTGGAAGAATGATGTGGAGCTGTTTAGAGTAAAGAGTCATTTCTAATTTCATCTTGAACCATGACATCAGTGGTCATTTTCTCTCCTTAATAGGATTTTCTCCCATAGAAAACCTTCCTAAAGCATGCAGAATTTCCCTAAATTCATTGATCTTTATTTACTATTTCCTTAGAACTTTGACTATCACAAAGTTAGATGCATATTTTTCTACTCACTAGCTTCCTTCTAAAATATCTAGGTGGAGAGAGGAAGGGGAAGAGAGAAAGCTGACTCTCAAGCCCCTTTAGACAACAGAGCAAAACTTATAAAACTCAGCTAGGAGATACTTCTATTTCTTAAACAGGTAAGGGTTTGTTTATTTTGTTGTTGTTGTTTTTATCTCTCCAATACAGACTATCACTATATTGCTGAAACTGCCCAGAATTAATTGGCAATGATTCAGCCTCCCAAATGTTGCATCACAGGGTGAATCATCATACCCAGCTAAATAAATGTATTTTAATTACAAAAATAAACAATATCAACATCGTTGTCATACTAATTACAATAGGCATCTTTGTCCTCCAGCAACAATAGTCCAGATGAACCAGAACAAGTTTTCTTACACCAAAGAAGGCTAATCAGAAATTATCTCATAAAATCCAAAGGTTAGCATGTACAATATCTTTTTAATATGCTCAAAGTCATAGGCAAACTTCTTACCTCATAGCCATATCACTAAATAAATTCAAAAGAAAAAGAAATGTGATAGTAACACCTTCCTGCAGGCACACGTGCACATAAACATAGTGGAAAAGCACTGGAAATCAATACAGTAAATGTCAACAGTGGCTATTTCTGTAAGGATAACAGTTTGATTTGCTTTCATTTTTTCCCTGTATTTTCTAAATTTCTTAATTTTGAATGTATACTAAATTTATAATAGAAAGGTGAATATATACTCAAACACATATAGGACTACAGTTAAAGCACAAATAATTACAACTTTGAACTTTAAAACACATCTTTAAATAAAATGTCAACTGAATTCTTCTAATGAACTGTATATAAGTGGTTTCAATAAAACCAAATGTGGTGATTTAAGTAGGAACAGCCTCATAAACTCTTGTGTTTGAATGCTTGACCCATAGAGAGTAGCACTATTAGGAGGTGTGACCTTGTTGGAGAAAGTGTGTCACTGTGGAGGCAAGCTTTGAACTCTTATATGCTCAAGCTAGGCCTAGTGTGGTAGTCTTCTTCTAATGCCTGTGGATCAAGATGTAGAACTCTCAGCTCCTTCTCCTGCACCATGTCTATTTGCATGGTGCCATGCCTCTCACCATTAAAATAATAGATTAAACCTCTGAAACTGTGAGCCAGCCACACGGAAATTCTTTTCTTTAATAGAGTTGATGTGGTCATGGTGTCTCTTCACGGCAATAAAACCCTAAAACACCATCTAATAATCAGCTCATTCACATTATTCAGCACCAGTTTTGAAAACTTAAGAAATGAAAATTTTATTAGACATGGTGAAGGATGGTTTTTTATTGAACTAGATTATCATTTTGTTTAATTGTTTATGAACTAATTTAAACTTTATATTATATTTTGACATGGAAATATCATTGCAAAGTCTCTTTTAACATTTATTTATTTTTTAATTCATTTCACATTCCAACCAAGATTCTCCCTCCCACTTCTCCCTCCTCCCCTCGTCTTCCCCCAGCCCACTCCCTATCCACTCCTCCCAAAAGGTAAGGGCTCCAATAGGCACAGTTTATCACATAATTTGGTGCAGGACCAAGCCCCTCTCCTCTGCATTAAGTCTGTGTATGGCATCCTCTCATATTAAACTCATCAAGTTTAATAAATTACTACTTACATTTAAAATTTGACTAAATTCATCAATGTAAATATTGAATTGTTCTGTTGTATTGCTTGCTTTGACAAGCACCAAGACCAATAACAACTTAGGAGAGGAAAGAGTTTATTTCATCTTACAGGTTACTGACCACCACTGTGAGAAGTCCAGGCTTGAACTCAAGGTAGGTCAGCTTGTATTCCACACAGCATCACCTCTCAGCTCTAACCAGGGAACTCACTCACAGCCAAGGAAATACAGACAAAAAACAAAGGGATGCTTCCTACAAACTCACTCAGAGACTTGGGCTTATAGAGCTGCCTTATTTAGTCCAACATCACCTGCCCAGGGGAAAGTGCTGACCACAGTGGACTGGCCCTTCCTACATTAACTGACAATCCACCGCCACAAACATGCCAACAGGCCAATCTGATCTGGACTATCCCTCAATGGAAACTCACTTTTCAGGAGATTCCAAGCTTTGTGAAGCTGCCAGTTAAAAGAAACTTGTATAAAAATAACTCACTTAATTCAATTTTTCTTACTCTTCTGATACCAAAATAAGATCTCAAAAACAATTTAGTCTGAAGATAGCAAATATTTCATATAAATAACTTCAAATATTTCATATAAATAAATGTTGATACTGAACAATTCTTACTATTGACAAAAATAAATAAACATTACAATGTCACATAAACATGGGAAAATTCATAGGCTATTGATTTAGACATTTTATTTCCAATGGGGTTGTATAAAATATGGAAAAAAAAGGTAACAGTTTAACTATCTTATCTTTTAGATATTGACGCAAGGAAAAGATATCGACAAAAAGATGCTTGCAATTTGGGTTTTACAGCTGTTTTTCTTTCCGAGATCATTCCAGAAGGATTAGAAAAGCCAAAGGAGGTAGCCATTGCCTTTCTCAACAACTAAGCTTCAGGCAGTTGTTGGCTCTGCTGCTGGTGACTCATCGTCTTAACACAGCTTGAGAGTACAAGGCCTGCTACTAACTAGATGTTCTGAGTCTTGATAGTGGGCTGCACTAAGGAGCAGAGCGAAGTTGGTTGCTTTCAGTGGCCACTGGGAGGAATGCCTCCAGTACTTACTTGGCAGAACAGAGTCTGTTTCGATGGTCGCATCCTTGCTTGGTTTTGTGTTCATTCCGTTTCTGCCCATTTTCCTAATTTACTTCTTCAGAATTCCCATGAATCTATGAATCCTTTCAATTCATATGATTTTCTTTTAGGAAACTGTTCACAGTTTTTAATGGGCTTTGTAGAAATTCAACACTTGATCAAGTATGGACATGTAAGACAAACTTATTAAATGAGGGGCAAATGAGTTGGGGGGATGTGTACCTTTTGAGTGGAGCAGCAAATTAAGTAATTTGTTATTTTGGAAGTCCATCAAGTAATCCTCTATCTGGTATCAGTTTCAAAAGTAGTGGGGAATTAAGGCCTTATCCTCCCAATACACAAACTAAGGAAACTCCTGCAGATCCATGACAATAGTATATGGGATGTACCCTGGACAATTGATGTTTACACATAGGCTTGGAATATAAAGGTTGTGACCAAAAGCTTCAGAAAAAGGCATAGATAGTTCATTGATCATGCAGCTGGGTTGAGCATGCAGCACATGTAGGAAGGCACCCAATAAAGGAGTCAAGTCCCAAGCAACTTTTTCTCATACCAAGAGCAGGTAAGGCATTCTGAGTATTGTTAGCAAATAACTTGAGACCACTGGTCTTTCTTGGTGTCTGTCCATTTAAGTCTGGTGCTCTAGTATCTCTTCTTTTAAATCCTGTACAGTTCCCTTCCAGGAAAAGCCCTTTCTCACCATCTACAGTCACTTCTGATGCTGCAGTCAAATAGGACAATTATTAAAGAGCCAGAGACCCCAAACTGAAAATCAGAAGTTCCGTTTTTCATAAATCCCCCTTTGTTGACAATAATGATGTCATAACATGCTATGGAGCTTTTGTTTTGAAGTTTGCTAATGAAATCCTGTGACATCATCGTGTTAAATGTGTGACATTTTGGGAGTTTTGGTTTTTTTTGTGTTTTTCTTTTTATCCTGTTGTACTTCACTTCCTTTATCTGCAAAACAAACCTGCTCTGCACAGATGGTGGGAGGACTCGTTCCAGGAGAACTTACTTGGTTCTTTACTCCTTTCTTCCAGTCATACTGGTGTTTTTGCTACCATTTTTCTTTTTAATTCATATTGACGTTTTTCAAATGCCTATCCTTTATATTATATGGATAATTTACCTTTAAATGAGAAACCTGCCTGCCTTTGTCTTCCATCTTAGCACCTATTCCTATTCTTTTGTGCTACTTGACTCACACATTCTCCAGTACACAGCTAGATATTCACTTCCAGAACTAAGACTGCCTGCACTCCCTAAGACCAGGTCAACTATCTGTTTATATATTCAGTCTTGGCACCAAATTTCTACACACTATTTAAATTTTTCTTTCATTTAACTATTACAATATTCATGGTGTGTGTATACACACACACACACACATCTTGGACTAAATAGTACTATTATGGAGATATACTGACTTTAAAAAATATACCTAAGTTTCTACCGAGCATCTTTTCTTAGAAGAGGCAGGCCATAAGAGAACAATTTACAAAAACCACTGTTTAACTGGGCCATTTCAGAGGAGCATAGCTCATTACAGCAAAGCAAAGACATGGTGGAGAACAGTTGAGACCTCACATTTTGATTGGTAAGCATAAGGCAGTGGCACAATGGGAATGGCATCAGTCCTTAGAAGCCTCAATGTCCGCCATTAGTGTCACACCTCTGCCAACAAATCCACACCTCTTAATTCCTTCCAAACAGTTGTACCCACTAGGGACCAAGAATTCAAACATAGGAACCTATGGAAGTCATTCTCATTCTAACCATCTCAATAATGCATTTCCATTTCATTTGTTTTTAACAACCAAACTTTGAAATCCAGTGTAGAATAAATCCTCAATAGTCACATATGGCTTGCAGCTGCCTTATTAGACAACCTTCGGTGCACTGAGTTAGCCATTTAAGTCATTGTAAGGTTCATACTTCCCATAGAGTTAGAAGGCAATGGGCAGCTTTCAGTGAAATGTTAAAATGTAAATCATCTACTGACCATTTTTGAAGGTGTGTGGTTGATTGGCAGTTATGATTCACCAGACAAGCTTTAATATATATAATTCAGTTTTAATAAAGGAAAGGAATGGGAACTTACAAATCCAAGGTTCCAGCGAGGAGCGCAGGAAAACAAAGAGCAGGCGGGCCACAGGCCTGCAAGATTTTATAAGTCAATATTAGCCTAAGGGGGACATGCCTTTAGACAAAGGGGGACACGCCTTACAAAACAAGGTTTTTGGCTAGGCTTCCCCTTCATCTCCCCCTTTTGTCTAAATAAGACAGAACCAAACCAAATACAACTATATTCAATAGGAACAAATAATAAATATAAAATTACAAACAACAAATAATATTAAAATGAAACATAACAAAAGTTTTACTAAACATTCTATTTCAAGAAGTCTAAATAATGTAGAGGGTAACTACAATTATCTAATCTTCAACCCCATCAAAGATCTATGAAGGGAAGTAATATTACTTAAGCAACCAGGAAGTACAAACAAGAAACTTCCAAAATGTGCAACAAATGACAGAGACAACTAACTACCTGGGCAGTCACCCAAAGTTTCGTTTTGCAATGTTGAGGCAACCAACTTTGGCTAAGGCCTAACACAACTGACATAACATTTTTCAAAGGCAAGGAACTTTTTGTAGAACTGTCCTACCCTGTCTTGGCAAGATAAGACAATCCTTTTTTTATCCACTTATGGATATTCTGTATCTTTGTCAGTAGTTGATATGGGCTTTTCTTTGCCCAAAGGCCAGTTCTGCCAAGAAGACAAGCTCTCAGTGGAGTGCCTTTGGTGCTCAACATTCTCTCGGGAGTAGAGCAGTGTTGCCAGGAGTGATTGTGTCTCATAAGTACAAAACTCTAGGTTAGATTAAAGGCCATTTTCTACAGCTCTTCAAAGAGGTTGAAGATTATACTATCTATACTAAATATAATTTCTATGTATCTAAAAAACCTGAATATCCTAAATATAAATATGACAAACATATATGACTATTGATATATAATTCTCGATACCTATCTAACTTGGAGACTAAGAGAATAAACAACTGTGCAATAAATGAGGACAATATCCCCAAACGTAAACAATGTCATTACACAAATAATATCAGAGGTAGAAATGTACATTGCAATATGATAAATAGCTCAATATAACAATTGTTTTAAACAGAGGTAGAAGCATACTCTCATACAATAGAGGTAGAAGCATACTCACATACAATGTTCAATATACAAGAATCAATACCAATGCAATTTTCTAATAACAATAATTCACAAATACCAATCATCCCATCAAACCAGGTAATCCCCCCCTTTTTTTCATAAACACCCCTGAGTCCATATAATACCTCCCCCATCCCCTCAACCCTATATCAACTACTAAATGATGTCCCTAAACCAGAGGGCAAACTCTGTTGGGAGAGGGGGCGTCATCCTCTAAGATTGCTTCCAGCTGACATGAGGGTGACGTTCTTCTCAGGGGGTCCCGTGAAAGCAAATGATGGTAAAATTTCCAGAATAACATTTGGTCAAGGAAATTGTAACTAGCCTCTGAGTGTTTTGAGGAGGTCCGGCCAGAGTGTTGTCAAAATTGTACACCATTTGAAACTGTCTTGTGTAGTTGGTACCAAAAAACAGGTCTAATTTTAGTGCTATTAAAAACATGACGTCATAGTAACCAGGTGAAATTGATGTTGTGGGGCCCCATCTTCATCCTGGAAACTTCAAAGATTACTGAAGGAAAATTTTTTGTTTGTTACAGGAAAGGTAAACATTATCTACAAAGACATATACAGACATATATATTCAATGGAAGGTATAATAAAGACAGACACAGATATGAGGAAAGGCAAGTATCATCATCATCATCATCATTATTATTATTATTACTATTATTACTATTATTATTCTGTCCCATTTCATGGCTCCTGACCTGAGACAGAAACTCAGATATCTCTTATCAACAGGCTTGGAATTGAAGAGAGACTGAGCCATAGTCCAACTCCAAAACCAACTCTATATACATATAAATAAAAGCACAGTAATGTATATATATATGTAAAAAATGTTTTATACTTACTAAACCTATTCGGGTTCTGTGTTGATCCATATTAGGTTGTAACTAGTGTCCATCCATCAGTATTTAAATATCCAGGGTCCCTTAAGTTCTTTGAAGATGAGTGGTTTCCTGTGGAGATAAGAAAAGAACCCTGCCCCCAACCTATATGCTTTTCTTACCATCAGTATGATCATCATCCTTGTGAATTAATTATTTTTCTTTTCCAAGGGGCTTCTCTTCTTCAAACCGAACCTTTATTAATTTTGACGGTATCCACAATTTTTCCTCTCCTGTGGAGACAAGAGCAAAACCCCTTCCCCAACGCAGCACATCTCCTGGCTTCCATTGCGAGGTCAGCACATCCTTGAAATAAACTGGTTGATTTAATTCAGCAGACTTTTCCATTATCCAATGTCTTTCTGCAGCCGTTGTCCCCTTCTCATTAGCGTTGAGAAAATTCAAGGTTAATAAAGCACTATGTAACCTATTTCTAGGGGTATTTTCCACCCCTTTCTGTTTGTTTCACATATCCTTTATAGTTCTATTTGATCTTTCTATGACTGCTTGACCTGTAGGATTGTATGGTATACCTGTAACATGCTTAATATTGTAATAAGCAAATAACTGATTCATTTTCCTAGAGACATAAGCTGGACCATTATCCATCTTTATTTGTGTAGGTATACCCATGATGGCCATAACTTCTAATAAATGAGTGATTACTGAATCAGCTTTTTCTGAGCTTAAAGCAGTTGCCCATTGAAAACCTGAATAAGTGTCAATGGTGTGGTGTACATATTTTAATTTGCCAAATTCTGCAAAGTGAAACACATCCATCTGCCAGATTTCATTTCTTTGAGTGCCCTTTGGATTAGCCCCTGCAGGCAGTGGTGTTTGGTTATAAAAAGAGCAAGTAGGGCATTTCTTTACAATTTCCTTAGCTTGTTGCCATGTAATAGAAAACTCTTTCTTCAAGCCTTTGCTATTGACATGATGTTTTTTATGAAATTCAGAGGCCTGCAGCACACTACCAATCAACAATTGATCAATTTCTGCATTACCTTGTGCTAGAGGACCTGGCAGACCCGTATGGGATCGGATGTGTGTTATATACATAGGGCAAAGCCTGTTCCTGATCATGTCTTGTACCTGGATAAACAATGAGGTTAGTTCTGTATCATCAGGTATAAATTCAGCAGTTTCAATATGTAAGATTACTCTTTCTGCATATTATGATTCAGTAACTATATTAAGCGGTTCTTTAAAATCCCTTACCACCATAAGAATGGCATATAATTCTGCCTTCTGGAGAGAATCATAAGGGCTTTGTTCCACCTTACTTAAATCTTCTGATTTGTAACCTGCTTTCCCTGATTTATTAGCATCAGTATAAAATGTACATGCTCCAGTTATCGGAGCATCACGGATGATTTGAGGGAGAATCCAAGAAGTTCTCTTTATAAAGTTAAGCCTCTTGCTTTTGGATAGTTGTTATTGATTTCTCCCAAAAAATTAGCACAAGCTCTTTGCCATGGTTCATTATCTTCCCACAACTTTTTTAGTTCATCAGCAGTGAAAGGCACTATAATTTCTGCTGGGTCTATGCCTGCTAGTTGACGAATTCTCAATTTGCCTTTTATAATTAATTCAGAGACTTTTTCCACATAAGTTTTTTATTTTCTTACTTGGTTTATGTGGTAAAAAGATCCATTCTAAGATAATATCATCTCTCTGCATTAAAATTCCTGTAGGAGAAATTTTGGAAGGCAATATGACGAGAATACAACTGAGCTCTGGATTTACCCTGTCCACATGTGTCTCTTGTAATTTCTCCTCAATCATTCTCAGCTCCTTTTCTGCTTCAGCTGTTAATTCTCTGGGACTGTTTAAGTCTTTTTCACCATCCAAGGTTTTATTTAAATGAATTATCATATCAAGTGTTATCCCAACAGTCGGTCGTAAGCTGGAAATGTCTCCTAACAACCTTTGAAAGTCATTGAGAGTCCGTAACCGATCTCTCCTAATTTGTGCTTTTTGTGTCTTAATTTTTTGCAAACCTATTTTATAACCTAGATAATTAACAGAATCTCTTCTCTGAATTTTTTCAGGAGCAATCTGCAATCCCCATTTAGGTAAAAGTATTTTTACTTCTTCAAACAGTCTTTCTAAAGTATCCATGTTTGAATCAGATAACAGAATATCATCCATGTAATGATAAATTCTAGACTTGGGAAATTGCTTGCATATTATTTGCAATGGTTGATTTACAAAGTATTGGCACAGGGTGGGAGAGTTCAACATGCCCTGTGGGAGGACAGTCCACTGGTATCTCCTTGTAGGTTGAGAGTTATTATAAGTAGGCACTGTGAAGGCAAACTTTTCTCTGTCTTTTTCTTGTAAGGGTATAGTGAAGAAACAATCCTTTAAATCAATAACTATGAGAGGCCATCCTTTTGGTAATAAAGAGGGCAGAGGAATTCCAGATTGCAGAGAGCCCATAGGTTGAATGACCTTATTGATAGCCCTGAGATCTGTCACCATTCTCCACTTACCAGATTTTTTCTTAACAACAAATACAGGAGAATTCCAAGGGCTGGTAGATTCTTCTATATGTCGAGCATCTAATTGCTCTTGTACCAGCTGTTCTAAAGCCTGCAACTTTTCCTCAGCTAAAGGCCATTGCTTTGTCCATATTGGTTTCTCAGTCAACCATTTTAGAGGCAGTGCTGTTGTATCTCTGAAGGGCCATCAATTGCTTTGCGTTCTTGTACAGCCCGAACAGCTGGTTTCCGCCTTCTGTAATATCTTTTAATATTTTCCTCAGTGATATAGGCTCTAGAAGCAGCAGGAATGTTAATTTGGGTATTCCATTGCTGCAACAGGTCACGGCCCCATAAATTCACTGCAATATTCGCTACATATGGCCTTAATTTTCCTATTTGTCCTTCTGGCCCTATGCATTCAACCCATCTCGTGCTCTGCCTTACTTGAGATAGGGTTCCAATTCCCAGGAACTGAACATTTACGTCCTGAAGAGGCCAATACGGATGCCAAGATTCTGGAGTAATGATACTTACATCCGCACCTGTGTCCAGTAGGCCAGTAATAAAAATGCCATTTACACACACTCTTAACATTGGTCTTTGTTCATTTATAAAAGTCTGCCAAAATACACGTAACTCATCTTTCAGGCCATTTTTGCTTTTAACAGCAGGCATGGGGCTTTCTAATTTTCTTGACAAGGCATGTTCTCGGCAGTAACTGGAAATGACTGGACCACATTCGCCATGGGGGCCTGCGAGAGGCCCCCCATTGCGTTTCCCAGTGGCAACAGGTTGCCTTGTCTATCTCTTGTTGATCTGCACTCATTTGTCCAGTGTCTGCCTTTTCCACATCTCCTACACATACCTGAAGGCTGAGTCCTCCTACGTCTATATTTTTAGAAGAGGCATTATTATTATTATTATATTATTATTATTTCTGAAAATCCGTTGTCTGCAATTCCTTTTAATATGTCCCATCTTGCCACAGTTAAAACATTTGGTAACTTGATGCCTCCTTTTTGCATTAGAAATTGCTTCTTCTACCCATGCTTCAGTGCCATAGTCAAATGATTCAACATTCATTGTATGCAATACCCATTCGTCCAAGGGCGCTGACCTCATCTTTAAAGGCCCCAGGATCCTTTTACACTCCACGTTGGCATTCTCATATGCCAAAGACTCAATTATTATACGTCTTGCTTCTGGGTCAGATATCCCTATTTGTACAGCTTTAGTTAGCCTTTGTAAAAAAATCACTAAAGGGTTCTCTCTGACCCTGTTTAACTCTGATATATGATTCCAGTCTCTGTCCTGGGTCTTGAACCCTGTCCCAAGCCTTTAAGGCTGCTGTAGTACATATGGATAAGGTGTGTTCATCATAATTAGCTTGTTCCAGAGGATCGGAGAAAAGTCCTTCACCTAGAATTTGATCTAGGGAGATCTCAATTCCCTTTGCTCTTTCCTGCTGTTCTAAAAGTTTAGCCTCTTGTCTGAACATGCATTTCCAATTTAATTGTGACCCACTCTCTAGAACAGCTGATACTAATTGTACCCAATCGTGGGGCATTGCCTTATTGCTTAAAGACCAAGTTTTGAGCATCTCTCTAACAAAGGATGAATGTAGCCCAAAATTCATAATGGCTTGTTTAATTTCTTTGAGATCATTCATACGGACGGGTTCCCATGTATATTCCTTGATGACCCTAGGGTTTTTGGAACCAGTCATCTTTTCTGATGTTATTATTGGAAAGGCAGGTAGAACTTTATGGAAATTATCCCGGAGAGTTTTACTCATTGACGGAGTTAAATTTCACCTTTCTACTGTTTGCTCCTGTTCATCACAGTCTATAATTTCCTCAATCTTTTCTAATCTGCTTACTATTGCCTTCTGTAAGGCCTGGATCTCCTGTCCAGAATTATGCTCCAAGGCCTTCATGGAGGATTCCAAAATATGAAGTTTGTCAAGTAGAGTTAATATCTCATCCTTGGATAGAATTTTCATGGCATGAATTGTGCCTTCTTGTATTGACAATCTGTCAGCCAATCTGTCATATCCTTTAGACAAAGTCCGATTTTCACATTCAGCAGTTTTAATTCTCTCTGATAATGTTTCAGACAGGGACTGAAGTTTATGATCCAAGTCAGCTGTTCTCTCCTCCGCAGCAATGAATCTCTCCTTAATATCAGACTGTAGTTTTTCTAAATTTTGCTCATTTGACAGAGTCATATCAGACAAAGCCCTATTCCCTTCCTTGAGAACTTCAAACTCTTTCTTGGTGTCAGTCTGAATTGTTTTTGCAAATACCTCGACCAACTTAAAGTTGTTACTCAAAACAGTTGTGCCCTTTCTTAAGCATTCAACCTCTGTCCTAAGAATCCTGGTTTCATTCTGTAAGGACTTTATCATTTTTCTATTTTCAAACCATGTAAGGGAGAAACCAAATACAAGAAAAATTGCAAGCCCTATAAATATCCAAGTTATGGGAATATCATATGTATCCTGCAATATTTCTACCATAGTATAATTAAATAGGCTGCAGAAGCTTTCAACTGTGATATGGTCAGACATTTTTTTTTTAATCAAAAGAAATTTTACCTGTAATGACCGTTCCCTTCCAGTAGGTGGAGAGGGCAGTAACCGCTCAGCCAAACCGAGTCTGCAGTACCCGTGGAGCTCGAATGTTGGGACGCCGTCAGTAACAGCTAGTCTCCCGCAGGTCAGGGCCCAGGCCGAACTCAGCCAGGACTGGTGCTGCCTGAGGGGTTAGCGAGCTAGGACTGAGTCACCCGCGAGCACACACGTCCTTTGCTCCGTAAAAGCAGGGCTGGGACAGGCTAGTCTGGGAAACTGCGCTGAAGCAATCAAGAACCCAAGGCCGAATCCTTGCCACGCAGTGCGGGAACTGGAGCTAAAGGCTCCCAAATGCCCGAGTTGGACGCCAAATGAAGGCGCGTGGTTGATCAGCAGTTATGATTCACCAGACAAGCTTTAATATATATAATTCAGTTTTAATAAAGGAAAGG
Organism: Arvicola amphibius; assembly: GCF_903992535.2. Classification (NCBI taxonomy): domain Eukaryota; kingdom Metazoa; phylum Chordata; class Mammalia; order Rodentia; family Cricetidae; genus Arvicola; species Arvicola amphibius. Next base: position 152,213,797 of record NC_052049.1, on the reverse strand, counting down.
AAAGGGAACTTACAAATCCAAGGTTCCAGCGAGGAGCACAGGAAAACAAAGAGCAGGCGGGCCACAGGCCTGCAAGATTTTATAAGTCAATATTAGCCTAAGGGGGACACGCCTTTAGACAAAGGGGGACACGCCTTACAAAACAAGGTTTTTGGCTAGGCTTCCCCTTCACATTTTAAAGAACTTTTGACATTCAAATATTAGAAATTGCTATTGTTAAAAATAAACTTCATATATCTGCCTTATATGAGATCAGAAATATTGTTCTACTTATTGGGAATATGCATTATAATATACACTAAAATTTACCCATCATCTCTAACCCACCCCCACTGCCATCCTGGTCCAAATCTCCATCATATCTGTCCTGGATCAAAGATGTGTTTCCTTGTTCACCTTTTAACCTGCGGCAAATTTTTATTATTTTTTTAATTTTATGTGTATAGATGTTTTGCCTGCATGCATGTCTGTGTACCAACTGCATGTCTGGTGTCTGCAGAAGCCAGAAGAAAGCATCATATTTCCTGAAACTTGAGTTATAGGTGGTTGTGATCCACCAGGTGAATGTTGAAAATTAAAGCCATGTCTTCTGAAAGAGCAGTCAGTGATCTTAACTACTGGTCCATATCTCTAACCCCAACAGTCTAGTTTTACTATGATGGTCAAAGTGAGTTGATTAAAAAAAAAAAGTAAATGAGGTAATAATTACCATTGGATACAGATGGGAGCATCCTCGCTCCCTTCCGGTCCTCTGAACCCTTCCCTGCACTGGCTTCCTTTTACCTGCCCAGCTCTCTCTCACGCTAATTCTCCAGCCATTTACTTGGCCTCTGTGAAGTCTCTAGAACACACCGGGGGTTGCTCCTGCCTCACAAGGATACCTTTGCTCTTCTCTGTCACTAGTATCTAGTGCGGCTCTTCCCCTGAACTCCTCATGTCCTTGTACACTTTTCAGTGGAGCCTCCCTGACCACCTCCTTTAAAGTTGCGTTTGTTGATAGCACCCATCTCTGAGCTTCCTCTTGCTTCACTTCACACTGTAGCATTTATTTTCATATACATTGTCTATACATTTATATTCTGTTTACTAAAAACTCTCACAGGAGTAAAGGTCAATCAAAGTAGGGATTTTGTTGGTTATCTATGTCTCTGCCAAGTACACAAACTAATCAAAAAGTATGTGTATTAAAAGTATTATTGGTGGGCTGAGCAGTTATTAGAGAGATGCCTTGGTAGTTAAGAGTGCTTACTGCGGTGACAGAGGACCGAGGTTAGGTTCACAGCACACACATAGAAGAACTCACAATCACCTATAAGTCCAGTTCCAAAGAAGTTGATGACCTTTGGCCTCCTTGGGCACCTGCATGCCCACAGTGTATATAAACTCTTACATGCATATATACATACATACACAAAAATAAAATAAATGAATAAAATTTTTATAAGTATGATTTGATCCCTATCTATCATGCCCACAATACTTTAAACCTCCATCATGAAATTATTAAATCCTAATTTTTACTCACAATTGTTTTCCTAATTATAAGTACTTAATTATGTAAATATGTACTATAAATATATATCTTATAATGTCAGTCTGGTAGAGATTCAATAAATGCACATTAAAAGAATAATTTTTATGCATAGTTTATATATTTATTTCCATACAATTTATTATGTAGCTAATTCTTGTAAAGTAATTGAACAGAATTTAATATTAGAACATCAATATTATAAACAGGACTTAAATACACTTTGAAATATAAAGCCTAAAAAATGATAGTGGTTTGTTTATGTGAACTGTCCATTACTTTAATTGGAAAAGAAAAAAAAAGAATATGATGAAAATTAACTTGGGATTCCTTTCTCTTTTTTCAAATGGAACAGCCCTGTTTCAGGTATTTGAATGCAATATCATAGATGACCATCACTGACCCCAGAATGAAAAGCAGTCATTATTAAATAGGAGAAATATGAAGACCCCAAATAAAATGTTCAAGTAGTTATTATGCATCATTCCTAGCTAGAGCAGGGAGCATATGTTTGAAACCAAGGCTATAAACATGTTTTTCCCCTATTTTTCCATGAACCAGCTGTATCTCCGTGTTTAACTTGTTAAAATTTTTATTGCGATGATTTTACAGAAGAGATTCAGATGTGTTCCGTTGATGCCATTCTGGCATATAATGAGTTATTCCGGAGGACTGAAAACAGATTAATTAATGTGCCCGCTTTGCCAGCCAGCATCAATAGGATGTGCACGTTGGGTAATTCTTTCCAAGAGTGAGGAGGGATTTGCGCTTGCCCACTTCCCAGCCTTGGCTCTAGTTAACAGTGTGTGTTAGTTAGCAAGGGGCTGCTGGAGGTTCCGGGTGCAAGCATGATTAAACGGACAGGCCCACACAGGAACAGGGTTCACAATGTGACTTCATTCATATGCTGCTGCAACTAACCAAATTAAACAACCACAGTAAATTAAAGACCTAATGCTTGTATCCACCCGACCTACAAATCAATCTATTCATCGTGTCTCCCACATGGATGAACACTTTTGCTTTATAGATGTGTTTAATTAACAGCCAATGCCCTAAATCAGTTATCAAACCTGGGCCCGGGAAGGGGGGTGGGGGTAGTCTTTTCCTCAGTAGAAAAAGAGCATGCAAAGAAAATTGTTATCTTCCGAAAACTGGCAATTTTGAGAATGATACTTGATGTATAATGAGTACCATGATGTAGTATAACTGTAATGTTGAGAAAGAAAAGGTCAGTTTCAGACTATTGAAAGTTCAAGTCTTGCCTCTTCCTACTGTTACTGTGAACCATGGACAACTTAGTTTCTTTCCACCACAATTTCTTTACCTAACGAATGTAATAATGATACTGTTGTGAGAACTAAATTGTCTGTTTAATAAATGATTAATAAAACACTTAATGTATTTTCTTATTATTGACATATTACTCTAAAAGCTATGTCAACTACAAGTTAAAAGAGTCCCAGAAAGAAGGAAAGGAATTTGCAAGAAGGTTGATGCAAAGATTATCTCCTTAGAGATGAGACGTCTCCCAACTCATCTGAGAGACACTGAGGACACAGAATTGAGGTGCATCTGGGATGGGGTGGCATTGAATCCCCAGGGTGGGAATGCCAGGAGGTGTGAATTAAGAAAACAAGAGCTAAAAGATGATTCTCTAGAAGACACAGAGTTATTGGGAGGGAAAGGACTCAAAGTTGGCACAGGAAGTGTAAGGTTTTGCTCTTATGCTAAAACCCAGTGTTCCCTGGTTCTGGGCTCCAAGTCTGAAATTGATTTCTCATAGGGATATGTCAATCTCCAGTGACACCTTGTCTATTCTTATAAAAGAAAGGGAAATATCAAATATATGTCATATGGATTTCTCTTATTGTTTCCTTCAGCAGAAAAAAAGTACAAATATATACTTACCACTTTTCAACTTATATCAGTGCTATGGTGAATAATTAATTACAAATTCTTACGCATATATTTATAACAAGTAACTTCCATGGATATTACATTTTAGACGCCATGCTATCTTGAAGCCAGGCGGTTGTGGTGCATGCCTTCAATCCTAGCACTCGGAATCAGAGACAGGCAGATCTCTGTGAGTTTGAGGCCAGCCTGGTCTATAGAGCAAATTTCAGGACAGGTACAAAAGCTACACAGAAACCCTATCTCGAAAAACAAAAACAAACAAACAAAAAAAAACTTGTGTTGTGGGAAGTCCTTCTGTATATGTGTTGCTTTTATTGGTTAATGAATAAAGCTGCTTTGGCCTATGGAAGGGCAGAATAGAGTAAGGTGGGAATTCCTAGCAGATAGAAGAGGAAAGAAGGCAGAGTTGAGGAGATGCCATGTAGCCACCAGACATGGGACAAAACATTGCCAGTAGACCACAACCATGTGATGATACACAGATTAATAGAAATGAGTTAATTTAAGATGTAAGAACTTGCTAGAAGTACACTAGAGTCATTGGCCAATCAGTGTTGCAATTAATATAGTTTCTGTATGATTATTTTGAGTCTGGGCAGACTGGAAACAAACAACCAGCCACTGCCTTCAATCTTGTTATTTAAAACAATGGTAATTATGCCACATCCAATTCCTAACAACCACTTTCCAATTAGAGAATTTTTCCCAATTCTTTGCCTTTTAATGCATAAAGGCACAATAGGGAATTGAGAAAGAAATAATGAAATATTATAATTTTTCTAAACAATGCCATATTTGGTCATTTTTTTTCTTAGCATCAATTATTTTGTGACTGCGACTATTCTAATAAACGTGACGACACAGTTGGGCAGAATTCTGCAGTGCTTTCTTCCTTACTAAACCCTCTACCTGACCAAAAAATCTCAGAAGAATCTGCATTTCCCTTTGAAAGACCTTAGTCCAATGAGTCTAGAGGAAACCAACATAAATCTGGACACAGCGGGAAGGTCTAAACCAAGAGATGAGTTGTAAACACTGCCTGCCTGCCATTGTGACACACCCAGGGCATTAGTCATTGAATCTGCATTTTCAGTTAGATCGTCCTCGGCTAAGAAAAGTTACCAGTATCCAAGTCAGCGAGGATCTGGGGAAATAGTTGCTACCAGCTCATCTTTCACCCCCAACCCATTTCACAGCCTACTTTCCAGCTCTCCAAAAAGAAGAAAAAAAGGACTCAATGAATTCTTAAAAAAGGATGACAATTTTGCTTATTTAATTTTTCCTGGATGCTCAAGCCAGGAGTGTTTTGTAGCCTATTAAGTACATCTACAGTGCACAGTCTTCATTTCTACCACCATGCTGCCGTCTCTCACACAACACACAGACGCCACACACACTCTTTGTTTTAAAGTATTTTGGTAGAGGTTAGTATTTGGAAGAGGCTTTGACCACATGGTAAGCATTGTCAGCTCTGCATCTGTGCTTCACAAAAGCAGAGTCAATACTTGCTGAGTTTGCTCTTGCTGAAAACAGCAGAAATGAATTTCAGATTAAACCTGACCACTAAAAGTCTGAGAAGCCTCAAGTAAATGGAAAACTTACAAGACTGAGAAATCTGAGCCAGTGCTGCCTCGTCAGACACCTGCAACCAGCAAATAAAGAGCTAACACTAGAAGGTATCTTCCAGAGTTGAAAAGGACCAAACTCAAGTACCGTGTGCTAACCGATTGCGCCACTGGAGCATCCTTGAACGTCCACTGGAGAGCCTTTATCTTTGGTGTTTTTCTACACAAGAGACTCAAAGTTATTGTTCTGAGACACTAACTGGACTGCAGTTCAAAAAAAAATTTTACATCCATTCTGGACTGGCCTTCTCGTGTGTCAAAAATTTAACTCAAAATTATTTGCCCGAAGAAGTTAAAATAAGAAATGCATATGAAAATGTGAAAATGGGATACCCATGAATTTTGTACAAAAATGTCCACTGACTCAAACCAGTGAAATGCTTAAAAAGTACACTAGAGAGGAAACTGGAATAAAGGATTCATTCATTCAGACGCATTGGTTGAGGAATTTAAAACAGGGTAACAGGGTGATAATTACCAACATTTTTATTGTTGTTAATGAATATCAAAATATCACACTGCTAGCTATAAATATATGCATTAATGTATGTCATTTAAGTTTTAAATGGAGAAATGGTTATTGTGTTCCAATCAGTTTTTAAAATATGGTTAAATAAATTAAGTGGGTCTTGTTTTTTTTCTCTCCTTACAGGACCTCTGAGAATACAGTAAGAAGCCTTTCTCAAACTTGCCAACTATGGAAACCTTCCTTCCCAAAATATGTTGGGGACCTGGGATATTACCTAAGGCAAGTTAGAGAAGAAACATACTAAAAAAAAAAATATGTTCAGTGCTCTCGTGTATTAAGTAAGGAATTTACATGTCATCTATAAGACAAATCATATTCGATTATTGGGATTTTATTCAACTAGGATTAAAAGCATTTGTTTTAAAATGACATTTATCCAATGTCTAAATGGTTCTTGAACTCCCCACTATTATCTTCCAATACAAATATGTCTTACATACCTTTGTAAAGTGGGTTTTGATATTTATGGACTGACAAGCTGAAAAGGAATGAAATAAAAATTATTTTTTCAAGTGATCTATGTTTGTCTTCCATGGAATTTTTTCCATCTTTTTAAAAAGGAGTTCCCTAGCCAATCCTGGCATCTCTCAAGAGCTCCGAGCCAGGGCAACCCAGGAGCTGCAATAGCACTTCGTTCCTGTGCCTCACTTGAAAGGCATGTGTGCTTTGTGTGGTTCCAGAAACATACCGAAAATGGGTTCATGCTAGACGCCGTTAATATGGCTGTGCTCCTCCTGTATGCTTGGCGAACAGAGGAAACTTGTGGAAGAGAGGGATCGCGTTTTAGAATAACATACTTTATTTTGTAAATAAATTGGAGATTTTGAGCCTACAATTAGTCAAGAGAGAGTCTATGAAGCAGCACCACCATTACTTTAAAATTGTGACTAGTTTTGATTAGGGATAAAGCACATGAATTTTAACCTGAACTACATTCACTTGTGGAACAGAACTCAACAGTGCGCTTGTTGGGAAATGTAACAGAGACTAAACCTCCGCCCCTGAGGAAAATAATTGAAGCAGACTTGTTTGGTTCAAGGATGATATGACAGGCTCTAAATAAGAAGAACTAAAGAGCAGCATGTTACCAATCACATATGTCCCCTTCTCAGTGTGTCTGGCTCAGGGCTGAGGACTAACAAGGGAATGCATCCACAGGAGAGCAAACAGAAGCTTCTTGGCCACAGAGAAGAACACAAGGTAAGTTCCGAACTAGGACAGCAGGAGACTGATGGACACTTCTAAAGAGTCATCCAAACGTGGAGCCACAGGCACCGTCAGCCGAGACATGGGCACGGCTCTTTCCAGAATTATTTCCACATGGTAGCATTGGCAGCAAGGGTGCTGATTTTTATCTTGGGAATGAGGAGGTATACCACATAGTGTCAAAGAGAAAAATAAAATAAAGGGTAGGAAGCCATTGAGTAGTTAAAAAAACAAAAGATAAATGTCCTGGTTGTAGATAATATAGATCTTAAGAGTTCTGTAGCTACTTACATGTGTGGAGAGATATACAGCTATCAGTGAATAAGAGCTAGTCAGGGGAAACACCAAACTAAAACTATCAATATTCTATTCTTCTTCCCAGGTTGGTATTCCTCAAGAATCAAGAATTGCTTAAAAGAGGATTACATGATATTGGAGTTGCTTGTATTGGAAGAGAGTCCTAACTGGATATGGGAGTCATAAATAACAATGGAAATTTTCATTCAATCCAATTGGCTTGCTTGTGGTCTATTTGGAAAAACTGTGGATTTGATATAGCCCATTTAAGTTATCTGTGTAACCACCACAAACACACTAATGAATATTACATTTTTTTCTAGTTCCTAAAGATCATAGCAGTCTGGTGCCTTCTGGGTAAAGGCTTATAATTTCCAGTTTGTGTATTCCAGTGTTTAATATAAAAATTTAAAATAGATATGATAACCATGCACTGGACTATTCTCATATCAACAAATTATTTTAATAAAGATGACAGGCATTTCCACAGTACTTTAGGTTTTTTTTCCCCCAAAGTTCTTCCATTCGATCACATCACCCTGTAAGATGTAAGATATACAGTAGATGAAAAACTGATCTTGCTGAACTGGCCAAGAGCAAGCCATTTCTGCATAATAAAGTTGGTCTAGAACAGACATGTTTGAATTTCTGACTCAAGTGATCTTGTTGAACCATACAAAGGTAGCACTCCCTCCCAACCTTCAAGCCACTCAAACAAGAAAACATGTTATCTGGATCCATCTGAAAATTATCTGCAGCACTAATGAGCTTCTACATTACCCAGAAGGACTGGGCAGTTAAATCTCCCTAGACGTTTAAAACAGTTACTAGTAAAGGCAGCTTTTCATTGAGTTTTCAAACGTTGTTTTATATGTTTCTTAAATAAAATGAATGCCAACATTGGTTTATTTGCTTCTCATCTAGATGTTCCTACAAAACATTCATTGGTGTGTTCCTCTCCAAGCCATAATATGTTCTTTCCATGATTACACAACCCAACCACCCAGCCAGAAAAGAAAAAAAAGGTAACCCCCTCCAGCTGCAGTAACTGAGTCCGTGCTCAAGAATGACCGCATTCTAATCAGAACTAATTCACTGCAGGGGAGACATAGACAATGCGGAAATGGACACCAGCAAAAAAATACCATCTTCCTCGGGAAGACAAATCCTGAACATTTCTGTTACAGACTGAAAAATATGTATACACACAAAATAAATCCAAACAATTTCCTCATAAAATTTATTTCCTGTCTCAGCTAGAGGGATCATCACATGACTTGGTTTTTTTTTTTCAGTCTTCAAATATCTTTTATTGGAAGGCCATGCATTGCCTTCATTTATTGTATCTGAAATCACTGTACAGTTACTTTTGTGAAAACACTGCCTGCATTTTCTAGTACAAAAAAAACCTAAAAATTGTTTCAGGAATGTAGAGAAATATCCAACTTAAATAGCGAAATGACTTGGTTTTTTAAGACTTTCAAATTTTCTCTTGCGTGTATACGTGGGAGGTATATGTGGACTTATGAGTATAGGTGCCTACTGAGTCCATAAGAGGGTATCAAATCTACTGGAGCTGGAGTATCGGTGGTTGGAAGTCACCCTGTATGGTGTTAGGGTGCCTTGTTCCCGTCTTATATGGTAATAAAGAACTCTGGTCCTTTGTAAAAGCAGTTGTCATTCTCAATCACCGAGTCATTTCTCCAGCCCTCATAACTTGATTTTTAAAGATCAGTTCAAATAAATAAAACTAATTCTACCTCAGGTCAGAAATTATCATTGTGATTAAGACGCCCATAAAATTACATCTGGAAATTCCCAACATTTGTGTCACATGTCCTTGAAATAAGAGTTTATAGATCCTCAAAACAAAACATACATACACACACACACACACACACACACACACATATGTACACAGAAAAATAAAAAACCTACTTGGTATTACTATTTCTAATCATCATCTTTCAGTATGTAATATACTTTTAACACTTCTTTTTCCAGATGCTTTTTATCAGGGGAGTGAAATAATTCATACCAAATTCATAATATCTTTCATTGTCTTTTTATTTTGTTCTTTGTTTTCTTACCTCCTTGTTGCTGTCCTTTATCAAATGCAACTTTATCAAATTCAGATAACAGTTTTAAAAACAAGACCTTTGTATTCAAGGCAATCTCATATTGAATACGCACAAAAACTGTGAACAGTGCTGTTCTTTTCCTTTCTTAGAGACAGGGTTTCTCTGTGTCACCCTGACTGTCTTACAACTGTCTGCAGACCAGGCTGGCCTCAGATTCACAGATGAGCCTGCCCCTAACTCCTGAGCGCTAGGATTAAAGGTGTGCATCACGACTGCCTGACTGAAAGTGCCATTCTTAAAGCTTTGCACTGAATCTTATAGATTGCAAGGTCTTTAAAGACTTACCTGCAGGATTATTTAGTCAACCGGCTTGTCAGAATCAAAATGTAGAAAAGTGACAGACTCCTCTGATTTGGAATATCTTAAAGGACATCTTTTATGGGAATAAAGACATATATACTATAGGTATGAGTGCTATATATTGTGTAGACATGGATATTTAAAATATTATATTCAAAGGGACTCTGACATTTTCCTGATCTATAGAAAATATAGTTTTGTGCCTAACATAGGACAACTCCCTTTATAGGATAGGCATGAAAAACTCTTAAAACTTTTCAGTAACATAATATAGAACTTCTAATATTGCTTATACTACTAACCAAAAGCCGAAAAGTTAAGTTATATTCATTCAAAACAGCTTTGCCTGACTCCTAAGCAGATCAGACTTTTAAAGGCCTAGAATTTTAGTGCAGGATTTCTACCCTCATAGTTTCTAAAGGTTTTCTCAACTCATCATTATGGAAAGAAAGACTGTGGGTAGAATTGACTTCACAGGCACATACTAACTGCACAGCAGAAAGTCTGCCTGGAGATTGGTGGGGGAAGGGATGTACACTAAATATACAGCCTAGCCCCCTCTAAAGTAACCATTACGGGAGGTGTGTGCGGACAAACCCAACAGGTTTGTGTCTCTTTTGCGCCCCCTCCTGGTTGTTTTTATGCATTGGGTGCACTGACCGCTCCATGTTCGCAGTCTCAGATATGCTGGAAAACTTTCAGGACTTGCAAGTCAGAATGTGTGTACTTGCTTTACGATCATTGTGTGTTGTTGCTGTTGAGTCTTTGCTTGTCTTAACTATAAATGAATGATATGCCAGATAGAGAGCCAAACAAATATGCAAAACCCACTAGATAACAGTCCTGAGGTTGATGCGCATGATGCAAAAGGAAATACGTGGTCACTTTATTCTAAAGTAACATAAAGTCAAGGAGGAAAAATAATACATGTTCACATACATTATTACATATAAAAATACTGTGGAATATAAATATATCTATGCATATATTTACATTATAGATATATATTCATGACTTTAAAACTGCCATTCTCAATCTTCATAATGTTGCAACCCTTTAACACAGTTCCTCATATTGTGGTGACCCCCAGTGATAAAATTCTTCTTGATGCATCTTCCTAACTGTAAATTTGGTACTTTTATGAACTGTAAAGTAAATATTTTTGGAGAAGAGGTTTGTCAAGGCATCGCAACCCACAGGTTGAGAACAAGGTAATTGTGATTAGTACTAATTTATATATCACTGGCTGACTATATGTTTTAGAGATCAGAGACTGGAAAATCAACAACCAAAATGAACTTGGCTGAAACTCAGAAAGGATTGTAGAGAGCAGAGGCTAATAGAAGATGCTATTGCAAGAATCAGTCGGGAGTCACTGGTTACTCTGAGTGTCCTTCATCCAAACACAGCTATCTTCCCCACACACATAAATGCAAAGAAGCAACAGAGCACAACCATTCCCATTCCTGACATAATGAAACTATCCAGGTTCCAAATGAAAATGTGTCATCATCCCCAGAAGTAAAACTCGGCAGTAATTCAGTGACGATCGCTGTCCTTGATGAATTTTATGTATCTTTATTTTAATCATAATTCTGGTTTGGGTGTCCTGCTTTCTATATATCAAACCATAGAGTTCATCTCCAGAAAGTCAACTTATGATTGCAACAGGGCCGTTCCTCCTCCCAAGTCTTTTCATTTATGTTAGGAGATCCATGTCTTTGACTCAGGACAGAAAAGATGTACAGGGTCCAGAATTTCCAGTGTGGTTTGTCATTAGTGCTACTAGCCCAAGAGTATCTTTAACATGCTTAATGGTTTATTCCTTGGGATATCAAGATATCAAAACTATCATTCGTCCTAGAATCCCCATGATCAGCCAGCTGCTTCCGTGTTGGATTTTATTATTACCACTCTGCCAGACTGCTTGTTCTAGAGTCCACACCATGTTGTCTGGTAAATTAAGTGTGAATGTTTAGATTCAGTCACAAGAGACTGTCATGATATGTTGTAGAATTGTCCCAGTCTGGAGATAGTAACCTCTCCAACAAACTACAGTCTATAGAGGAACACTGTACTGCTGTGGGCAATGATTTTTTTAATGCTCAGCAAAGGCAGGATTTTCAATGCTAACTTTCTTGAGGAACAAAATTGAGGGATACTCAATCTCTCTATAATTTGGAAGTTCAGTTTTCAATATAATACTATTTTCTTCTAATATTTCAAGTTCATTTTGTATATCCCAGACTTCCAGCAACCACTTCAGCAAATTATAACAACCTCCAATGCACTCAGACTAGTGAATCATCTTTCTGCATTTAGTGATGGAATTATTTGTTCATTTAATATTCATTCAGCTTTATAGGTATCAAAATTTTTAAGTAATTAAAATAAAATGCTGAATAATTCAAAATTCAGTTTTCTTAAAGCCTTCATTTAATGGGTGGGGGAGAAACAAAATTTTTTAAATATAGTTTTTTTAAGGGAATTAGTACTCTAATAGAGATACGGCATGTGAAGCACATTGAGAGCATGAGGACACGTACTTTTGAGCAGCGTGTAAATTAGAACCTTCAAGAAACAGATATTCAGTGAAGACTAGGAGGCACATATGTGTGCAATGTGAATGCCTGAGGGAAGAGCACTCCAGGCAGAGGTCACTTCAAGAGCAGACACTCCACAGACAGGAGCCCAAGGAGACTGCAAGCCCATGAGCTCATCACATTTGTTAATAAAACATACACAGTTTGCCAACATTTTATATCGGCAATTATTAGACAGCAACCTGTTTATCAGTGTTTCTCAAAAGTATATGGATTAAAGGGACAAAAACGGATTCAGGCCAGTTCTTTCCCACTTACTCTCTTAGAGCAAGTAAATCAATTATCGGCACTAGTTTTCCCTAATCACTATACATTGTGGCAGAATCAGCACTGTGGTCAGGTATATATTATAAAGTGAGAATGAAAGCTAAGCCTTAGATAGTCTGATTAAAGAAGGAAGGAAGGGTAATTGATGTTTATTTTCAAATATAGAGCTAATCTTCAGAGTTTCTTGGAAAGCTTAGCAACATCATAAAGTGTGTGTGTGTGTGTGTGTGTGTGTGTGTGTGTGTGTGTGTGTGTGTGTGTGTTTTCTTTATTTTCAACTGGCATAATACTTTAAGGAAAGCATCCTAACTACAGCTTTTGAATGGGTAAATTAATTATTGATTTGCCTCCAAGCAAATAATTCAATTATGTGGAGAGAGCTGAGTTTGAGAAATCAAAGAAAGAAACTCTTTCTTATTTAAAGAAAACAAAAAAAAACCTTATGAATCAGCTCCATTATCCAGATAGAGTATATTTGTTGAAACTATAAATAGAAATATTGTGAGTTCATCACACATTAATAATTAGCATTGCAGCAATCCCTTTAACAAAGAAAAGCTTTTCTGGACAAAAAAAAAAAAAACCTAAAACCTAATTTCAGCAGCAGGATTTTGCCATGGTAACCTATTGACTTTCGACTTAGTCAGTTACATACAGAGACTGAGCAAATGAAGATGGAGACCATGTAAAATTCCACACTACTTCAACCAGAAACACATTTTAAGTTTATGAGCTGAGTGAACTGTGCTACATAACCTCTCCCTGCCATTGTATTAAAACCTCTATCACAGCAATCCTATTGAGCATTGTTCTAGTTGAGCCTTCTGTTGCCATGACAAAACCCCATGACCCAAAGCAAGTTGGGGAGGAAAGGGTTTATTTGGTTTAAAATTCCACACCGCTGTTCATCAGTGAAGGAAGTCAGGACAGAAGCACAAACAAGGCAGGAACCTGGAGGCAGAAGGCAGGGAGGGGTGTTACTTACCTGCTTGTCCACAAGATCAATTCACTCTCCTATAGAACACAGGACCTCCATCCCAGGGGCAGCCCCATCCACAATTGACTACATCCTCCCACATCAATCACTAATTAAGAAAATGCTCCACAGGCTTGCAGGCAGCCTTATGAAGACAACATTTTCTCAACTGGGGCTCCCTTCCCTCTGGAAATTCTAGTTTGTGTCAAGTTGACATAAAACTAGCCAGCACAGGCACGTTCTATAATTCCTACCATGTAAATGAGGAAACTGAGGTTCTAAGGAAGATGGGACTTCCTGGAATCAAGCATAAAGGAAATCATTGGCAGAATCAAACTGGTACTGGAACATTCTGATAATACCCCCTCTATGCCTGTGGCCTCTCTGCAGGCCTGGCAACTACTAATCTCTAATACTACTTTGATTTCTTCCTTATAATCACATCCTACAGTGTTTTCAGCTAATCAATGATTATTAATAAGCTAGTCTGTCACACCGCAAGCACCAAATGGGCCTGTAAACTGTTAGGGAGGCAATAAAAATCCTCTATAATATTTGCGCAGTAAATTGTTGCCCCATCATGCTTGTTTCTGGCAGAACATGAAACATATAGAGATGCATCAGATATGTGGAAAGCTGCCTTTTTACTTCAAATTCTAGAGGAAACACACATATGTACCCACACACAAATCTTAGGAAACAAAATAATAATATTTTGGCTGCAACAAACACCCTAAAGATTCTATGCATTTTTCTTGTGTGGATAAATAGCCATATTCCTAATTAATTACAAACAGAGCTATTCCTGAAAATACTTTCAATTTTCTCCTGTTACTGTTGGAACTCACAAGACTCTACCATAAATGTACATGTGACAGGTCAATAGATATTCACGGGAAGTGTATACATACACATATACATGGAATAACCTGTTTTGCAGAGCTGTGGGAACACTTGTCTTTTGGAAAAGTCACTGTCATATCTGTAAAAACCTTGGGAGGCCATGATTCTCCCTTCAAAATGGGATTCTTTCCCCAAACACCTCATTAGTGTAACTTCTCCTGCACAGGCAACGAATGACCTTTCCATTCCTCCACACCGTGAGGCCTTAGAGTGACAATATTCACTCTTTGTTCTAAGAGTGAATCGCACAAAATTACTTGCTAACAGATCACATAAAAATTTCTATAGAAGATAGACACTGAGCAGGAAGGTAGCTGCCCTGCCCTTACCAGACAGATCTGGGTGTGGGTGAAGTCCAGGTTCAGGGATGTTTAGTAACTTACCTAATGGTTTAGAATGTCAGGTATTTCCCCTTGGATGCTGGCTCTTTCCTGGGTGGGGTCACCTGTGCCGGAGTGCTGCTTTTTCAGGTTCTACCTGCCCTTTTTGTGATTTTGATATGTAGATTATCATTGTATTTCCCTATGTAATTTTCAAACTATGTCTGTAAAATCTAAAAACCTTGTGGTCATCAGCCCTTATTCTTATTCTTCTTATTCTTATTCTCGCTGCTGCTTTGTGCAAAGGAATAAAGAACATGCAGCGGTAATCTACATGAGTTGGTCTGTTTCGTTTACCCTCAGATCCAATTAGCCAGTTCTTTTCCTGCCATATGAATCTTTATGGACCCTGAGAGGTTTAATGGGCTTAACCCCAAAATAAACCTCGATATATTACCATCAAGGAATTCATTAATACAGTGGAGGCAACACTTGGATATATTAGTGCTTAAACATTAGATTACAATTTACTTTTCCAGGCAGTATAAGGCATGGGGTCCCTCTTGCATACTGCCTGGATGACCAGGAATAAGAGACTCAGTAGCCCAGAGACCTAGGATAGAACCAAACTGGCAAAAAAGAAAAAAAAGAAAAAATCAATCAATGAAATGATTCCTAATGATATTCTGCCATACGCATACATCAATGCCTTCCCCAGTCATTTCAGAGGAGCCTCCTGAAATGGAAGCAGATAGGGGCAGGTGCAGAGAGACCCACAGTCAGACATTGTGCAGAGAGTCCAAATTGGAGGTCTCCATTCGGTCCCTCCCTTTGGAGATTGGGGAAGACATGGAAGAGAGGCAGGAAAAACTGTGGGAGTCAGAGGAGGTGGAGGACATCGGGAGAACAAGGCCCACT